>NW_026562380.1:722500-1322500 GCF_027474105.1 Poeciliopsis prolifica
TAACATGATGCAAAGCTAAACAAAAGTTGATTTTGCATAATACTGTACCTTTAACAAAAAGGCTGGATTGAACGTTGGCATAAATCATTTTCACCAGTTAGGACATTGCTGCCTTTTTTATATAAAAGAATAAATAAATGAGTTCAGACATTTTATTTTTCTGTTGATTAGCAGTGATATCCAACATGCATCAGAGGACATTTATTCAAACCCGTCTCTCACTAAAAAAACGAGGTGCTGTTACTGTATGTATCAAAGATATTTAACAAAGTTATCAAAGTCTTCCATCAGAATTAAGCTGAAGGGGGAAAAAATCCAGCATTATACCCAAGATGCTTTAAAGTCTGAGTCATATCATGTACACTCGTATTCACTTTGTTTCTGGTTTTTTTTTTTTTTTTTGATGAATGTCGCTGCTGTGATGGTTTTATTGCTTTAGACCCCTCTGCCGGGCAGGTTAGAGGAGCGACTGGACGACTGATGAGCGTGGCAGGAAATTGGCAGATGGAAGCATCCATTTCACTGCTAATTAGGGGGTCCAGAAGCCCGCCGACTGACAGGGTTCAACTGGGCAATGTAGTGCCTGCCAGCTCCCATCCCGAGCGCTTTATAAAACGCTCTTTAATTCCCCGGCACAATATCATTAACTTTGTAAGTGGATGAACACAATGGACAAGCAATTTAATTAACTTCTACCATTGAATGTTGGAGGGGAGACTAAATGAAATTAATGCACAATATTTCCCAGGGAGGCAGCCAACCTTGGGAGTCGGTCTGGATTGTTGGCAGGTCAGGCGCTGCTGTGGGTTTGGCCAATTATGCCTTGTTTAGACCCATCCATAATATTTTCCTCAAAAGAAAATAAAATCAGTGGTTTTTAGATCAATCATGAGCGTGTGTCGCTCTGCATTCTGGGAGATTTTAGAATAATGAAGTGGAAGCCCGGAAACGGTCCGCCAAAAGCCTTGAAAGTCAACTGGGCTGAAAAATCATAACTGATCCGTGGAGCTGCGGGGGTTCACGTGCAAGAGACGATCAATAAATGGCTCTGTGGAGGTTGGGATTGGGAAATAAAACCCGACAGATAATTTTGTTTTTTTTATTTTATTTTTTTTACACTTACGTTGTTGTTGAGTTTCATTCAGATCCTCAAAGGTTGAAGATTCTTTCATGGTGGAGAAAACCCAGCACATCAGTAAATATCAGCCAACTTATTAAAATTATTAAAACACATAGTATTGATAAAGCGGTTTTGAAAAAAATTATGTTTTCATAAAAATTCTATTGTAAATGTTATGTCAAAAATAATTTATCGCCTCTCCAACAAACTATGCTAAAGTCTATTATTGCATTACAGAAATCATATTAGTGCTGCCTTGCTTTTTTATTTTTTACTTACCTTTATTTTACCAGGATAAAAATCCATTGAGGTTAAAAATCTCTTTTTCAATAATGTTCTGGCAAAGGAGCAGCAACAATTAACACATGTTTGAATGTCTTCTGGTTTTTATGTCTTAGTCTTTGAGGGTTGATAGGCCTACTTGCCATCACCCTAATCATTAGTTCCCGTTACAGACAGTCAGATTCAAGACAGGGCTTTGACTGGGCCACTCCAAAACGAGAATGCTGCCTCCACGTTTACGAATTGTGTTGTGACAATGAAAATATTGCTGGGGTATGAACAGTTTTGGGCTTATATAATGGTTTAGTGTAACTGACTGCAGAGCTGTAAATTGCTGCCATTAAAAGGAGAAGTTTAATAAAATGGAGAGCTTTAAAACATCTTTCCGCCTCCTGGTTTACCCAGCTCACGATTCAGACGCTTCGGATCCTTGATGAAGCTCAGGTCAAAATGGAGCGGCCAACAATTAAATTAAGATGCATGCGTGACCTCCAAACTTCGTTTAACGTCCATTCATTAAAAACAGCAAAGAGAAATATGGAGACAATTAAAGGTTCTGAGAAGAAATTTAGTTTGCTAACAAGGTCAACTTCTCAGCACTAAGTGTATCGGACATCTGCGAGTGGGCATGAAAAGACCTTTCTTCCTTCCTCGCAGGAAGAGCGTCTTCTAAAAGCAATCTTCAAATGACCCGCTGATCTGGGGGCTCGCATAAATAGTCACTTTCTCTAAACGACGATGCTGTCTTGGCTCGACAAAATCATCATTTTAAAAGGGGATATGAAGATGATGAATATTTGCCTTATTAGATTGTTGCTAAAAATGAAAAATCAAAGTCTGTACAACGAAGATACCCATTAGTAATTAAAATGACATTACCTCCTCCCTGCATTCTCTGCCACTGCTTGCTTGCCAAAGCCATTATTCAATTGTTTCAGATGTCGGGGGTACAAAGTCTTTAATATACTTATGCTCATTAATGTAAATCATATTTGGCTATGGATGTCCAATAATCAAAAAGAATATTTCAACTTGTAATTTCCCATCTATAAAAGCATTCCCATTAGCGAAGGAGGCTCCATGGAAACGACAGCTCCTTGAGCTCATTGATTTTCTTCTTCTTCTTCTTTTCATTTTTTTCTTTCTTTCTTCATTCCTCCATTTTGGAAAGGCTGCTAATGTTGTCATGGACTGTTCATCAATCTATATTTTTATCTGATTCAATAACGTGCCTATTCATGCGGTCTCATTTGTGAAGGAATTGATTAAATTAGGATTATACAGGCTGTGGGGAGGCTGGAAGCAATATAATTTTAACTGATTACTGGAATCAGATAAAGAAGTTTGAAAAAGTTTGTTGACTGAAAGTACAACTTATTTATTTCAATTCATTCTTTTCAGTAGGCTTTAAGTGACATGTGATCCAAAGGAAAAGTTTGTTACTGATGATGGTGGCAACAACTATCTATGTCTAAAGGGCTACGCAGCATCCACATGTTTCAACAAGTCAAATTTAAGACTTTTTAAAGACCTTTTTGATGCCACCTTGTATGAAGTTTCAGACCAAAACCCTTTAAATGTAGGAAATGATTGGGACATAGGTAGAAGCTTTTTGCTTCTCATGTTAAACTTTCAAGCATCTTAAGCCTCATAATACCTAACTTAAAGTATTTTAGCACCAAATGAACCCAGCTTCATATAGGTTGGTGATGGATGGATGGTTGAATGGATAGATGAATGAATGGATGGACAGATGGATGGATGATTAGATGGATGGACGCACGGACGGATGGACGCACGGACGGATGGATGGGTGCTGGGTTAAGTATCTGGTTTCAGACTCATCATGTATCTCAGTTTCTGCTCGGCTGCAGGGTTCGGCTCCCTCTGCTGGCCGCCACAGGCATTGTAGCGAGTTACTCCTGGCTGTCCAGTGAGTCGCTGCTCTTTAGCTCTAGAATCTATTATTTGTTTGCTACATTTCAGTGGCGCTACTTCATCACATGCCTCCCAAACTTATCTCTAGAGCCTCCTCCTTCCTCAGCAAGCGCACAACTCTTCCTAAACAACAAAAACCAGTGTAAATCATGACCATGAAACATCTATAGAATATGGCCGCTTCCCGGCCTGCCGCATCTCTGTGGACAGAGATTCGATAGCGCCTCTGTGGAGTCCAGGCCACCGCGCCAGAGGAGAAGGTTCAGTTTCAGGGTCATGTTCAGAAAAATATTTTTTTCTTCCTTTCTACCCCCTGGGATGTATAAAAAAATAAGCAGCTTTCTGTCTGTGTGCTGTCTGGGTATGAGCAGAGGCGTTCTCGGAGCACAACAGTGAGCACGGGAGCGTGAAGCTTTAGACGAGTCTGCAGGAGCACATGCGGCAGCTCGTCTCGGGCTAAGACGGCCGTCCGGTGCCTCTTTGTGGCCTTCTTTGTCTTTATGTAAAAACCAATGCTCTCCAATGATGTGTTATGTAAAATTCCCAGAGGCTTGATTTAAATGGTTGGATATCCTCCATGCTAGCTTAGTTATACTCCAGTGCATCGGCCCTGAGAGCGCAGGGACGCTGCATAAAAAGCAAATGTAAATGCAGCCTCAGCTTCTTAGATAACAAGAAATTATGTCATGCCTTTTTCGTCTTATTGTATTATTATAATAATAAATAAAAAAGAGGGACTTTTCTCGCGCAGATGTTTCTTTTTATCCGTACAATCTCTGCATCCGGGCTTTAAAAAGACAGCTTTAAAAAAAAAAACACAACTGCCGGTCCCGGTGCCAGGAGCGAAAGTGGCAGCAAACCCACGTCTGCTTTGCTGTAAACATCTCACAAGCAGAAAATGTGGGAGGAAAAGAGGATTTGGATGGGGGCCCATGCAGGCATGTCTGCAGCAGGTTGCATGGGTGAGAGCTCCACCCATGACCAGGTGCCACCTCATCCTTTATCACCCCACCACAATGTGGATCTGCTTTGTCTCAGTCTGTGCAGGTGCCTTTACAGGCAATATTATTCAGAAACCTTAAATATTTACATGTTTTACAAACACAAACTGCAATCAGGGTCCCCCAAATCAAATTTAAGACTTTTTAAGACCACTAATAATCTGTGTGATGGCAAAAATGTACAAAAGGAAACTGCATCTTCATAGAAGTCCCAATTGTATTACTCAAAATACATGTTACAATATCCAACCGAGTGGCAATAAACTGACATTTACCAATATTAGACACCAAAAACCTGACAAGAGTTTATTAGTGGCTAGTTAGCGAGTTAGCGGTAGCTGCAACTGCCTCAAGTCACACAACGTAATGACTCAAACTTTTGCCATGAGAAGAATAAACTGAATGAGATGAAATAGTTCTGCCACAACAAAATTTAAGGCCTGTGATTAACATATTTAAGGCCTGCTTAGATTTTTCCAAACAGTGTAAGACATTTTACATTCTTAATTTTAGATACATAAATTCATGACTCTTTTAGGATGTGTGGCATTTTGTTAATGTGTTTTAGGAATTTATGTGATGTACATAATTGTAGAGTTGGAGGAAAAGAATCCCTCCAAGAACTTTTGCAGAACTTTTTGAGAACTTTTGCAGCCAGTTCTTACTTACTAGTGTTAGTGAGAACCTGAGCAGCAGCTGCAGCTGGAGGACTGATTTTTTTTGGGCAAACCCTGTGAAGATGCTGTTGCAGTAATAAATGCCACTAAAGATAAATGAATGGATGAGTTTCTCTAAATCTTGCTGAGGTATTTGTCCTCTGATCCTGGAAATGTTCCTCAGGTGATTGAAGGTCAACTTTGTTTTAGCAGTAGTGTCAAAATTACACATTTACACAAATCTGGAATAAACTTATTTAAGTAGATCTATGGAAAATGTAATAATTAGAAGACAGAGCAATATCAGTACTATTATTAATTGCTTTTTTATCAGTCCTATTTTTCTCAATAGAAAGCCTCTGTAGAGGAGTTATTGGCACAGATTTTTCATCATCAGCTCTAAGCAGCCTAAGCATTAATCATCCACACAATTATCTACAATTATCTTCTATGCACTCGCTTTACAAAGTCTGCTCCTATTTCTCAAATCCACAACTTAGTCCACAAACCCAGAGGACAACATTCAGGCCGCTCTGACATTGCAGAATCGCTTCATTTCCACTCAGCCAGGTTTTGCTTTGAAAAGTTTTTTTTTCTTCATCAGAAAATGTAATTAGGTTGTTAAAATCAAGAGCTAGAATTTAAGTGAAAGAGCATAAGCTCTAATGTGATTAGAGAGGCCTTTAATGAGCTGGTAATTAGCCACATCATGGCGCACACTGGGTGCCATTGTGTCTTGAACTTGAGCAGGAACCCTTACTGACTGGGGCACCCTTTGTGTTAGATTAGTTCCCACTTGTTAGACATTATTCCCTGGAATATGGTTATGTTTTACTTTATAGCCTCATGAGACATCGCTTGGGAATGATCTGGAGGTCACACAGAGGTCAAACGCTGCTGATCCTGGTGACTGAGTAATTTTTACCAAACAACAACTGAATGTCTTCAGGCATTAATGATGTGTCACAATGAAAGGATGAACGAAAGAAGGAAAATTAGATGAAGAAAGGAAGGAAGGAAGCACAGCATTATATTAGAAGTACAGAAGTACGAAAGAAAATACAGAAGGACCAATGAAAGCAAGAAAAGATACACAGACAGCTAGATAAACAGAAGAAAAGAAGGAAAAATGGATGAATGAAGGAAGGCGGATGTTTGGACAAATAAAAGGATTAACTGACCGAAGTGGATGGAGGAGTGCAAAAGTGGATATTTCTAAGAATGCAAATGAAAATTGAACTATTTTTTTTTATCTTTTTCCATCATCAAATTGCTTTTCTTTCCTTCCAGATCTGAGAAAATAATCAAATTCCAAACTTTTGCAGCCAAACAGCCAAAACACTCAATATAAGCCGTATTTACAAAACACTGAGTCTGTTTCTTTGGGAAACTGTAGCAAATACATTTTGGTTTGTGTCTCAAAGATCCAGAACCTATAAATCATGAGTGACTTGACGCTCCGCCCACAAACACGTTCACCGCAGGACTCATCGGACGGAAACCAGCGTTCCAGAGGGGGATCATTGTCTTTATGTTTGTGCCGCCCGTCATCAGCCAGAGCCCATCGTATCTCCGACCCCACCCGAATCTCCCTGCCCCTGCTTTAATTTTCAAAACAAAAACACATCGGTCAAAGGAGAGGACAGCGAGAAGGGCGCTCCTTACGACGGCGAGCTGGACCCTCCTTCCCGCTGACAGCAGATTGCTGCTTTTATTGGAAACAGTTTAAGAGACATCAGGAAATCTGGTAAAACTGAGGCGGACGCATGTGAAAGCAACTAGCAGAATGAGACGGGAGTTTGAGCGGGAACATAATGCTTTCAGTCAAGGGCAAAAAGGGGCCATATGACTTCAAATTTCCAAGCCATGAGATGGTTCCATTTTTGCTTTTCTATTTATAAACCGACTGGACGAACATCCCCCCCAAAAATCCGATTAGGGAAATTACGAGCCCAATAAAAGAACCGGCTGTTTCACTTAAAAGCTTTGGCCTCCTGTTTCCTAATAAAGAGCAAGTGAAAAATGATTCAATAATGGAACAAATGAGCTTTATGAGCTATTAATATGCAGTACATAACATAAACACGGCAATAATATTGGCTGAACATTTAAGGAGGTGAATAAACTGTCCACAGTGGGGAGAGAGTGGATTAATGACGGCGGCTTGTCCATGCAGAGCTCGTGATGCCGTTCCTCTGACAACAAACCCAGCTCAAAGTGGGAGGCAGTGACTGAGTGCGTGTCTCTAAAACGCTCTATGTGTTTAAAATGTGCTGCACAATACCTGCTAATTCTATTAAGTGCTCCTGCGTTGTGGCCGTGTGGTTGTGGTTTGATGTAAATGGACGGCTGGTTGACTAAACAATGCAATAGCATTAGAATAAGATGATTGGGTGACAGAGTGGGGTAGAAAGGCCCTAGCCCGGCCACCCTCGGGCCGTGCCAAGTCCATTATGCGTATTGGAGGCATCTGGAGATCCGTCATGGCGAGTCAGCCGAGAGAGAGGGGAAGCTCTTGTTCTGTTTAGTCGTCATCGTCAGGATTGCAGGTAATGCAATCAATTAGGGACCTCACAAACAATCCCCCCTTCTGTCAGTCTGAACCGGGGCTTCAGGTGGACTGAGGTACCAGGAGCCACCAGGCTCAAGGGCAAACCTGGAGTTCAGAGGAGTCTCACTCCACCAAATGTAACTTCTGTAACTGGTTTTCACAATTTTTTATGATGTTTTTATGTTTCCATGATGGAGAACTCAATTAACTGTCATGTTGCTGAAATCTGCTATACAAATAAACTTTATTTACTGATTGATTAAAGAGGTTTGTTGATGATTGGAAGGACAAGCTTTCGCAGGCAGTGAATCTGAGATAACTGTCAGTCCCTCAAAAAGGCTTTCTGGGTTAAACGTATCACTTGTTTCCATTAAATAGTGGTTGGTGTGCTATTTTGTGGTCTGGCACATTCAGGAGAGCGTTTCCAGTGCCAGATGGACTCTTAAATGGGCAAAATCCAAATGCATAAGACTGCATCACAGTAGCATGACGACTAAAGTGAGGCACTAGTTTGTCTAGTGACGTTTTTCTGTCCCCCAATCATTGAACTGTGGAGTGTGACACCAAAAAAACATTTTTCTCATGTTATAAGTGAAATAATCCAGGGGAAACTAGTACTTTTTTACCAATATTTAAGAATTATTGACTTATAACAAGCTCCTGTATCTTGTCCATAAGCTACTTTTGAGCTATGTTTGTCTCATTTCAAATTGGCTGAGACATTTAGGCTAGAAACTGGACCAAAAACACTTGGTAAGGTCAGGTGTTTTGCAGTAATTCACTCCCATGTAAAACTGGGAATTACCTGCTATTTATGCAGTCACCCAATTCACCTTAAGACAACATTCTCATTGGCTCCTCATTCCCAGTCATTCAAAGCACTTATCCAGTATGTGATTGTTTGAGTGCATTCACCAGAGAGTCAAGAGGTTATTTTAATTGGTTCACAACACAGAGCTTATCCCAGGAGCCACAGGATTTGTTCAAACCGCACAGAAATTGCGAGGATTTAATGTTACGATTTCCCCCTGATATCAAGCAGCTGTGCGTGACACCGGGCTCATGTGAGAAGATCAATTCCCCTGAGGTGGAAGCATCTTCGTCAGATAGCTCGCTGAGCCACCATGACGGGGAAAATCACGAACCGCCACTTCCACCAATGTGGGGGATGTTTGGATTACAGATCTCAACCCCTCCTTCGCTTCGCTCCCTTTCTAGATGACACCTTCTGTGGAGCAAGGTGTTCCCAGAGGAGGGAGAGGGGGACATCTATATACACTTAGGCAGGAGAAAGGTCAGGCTGCCTGAATGTGCCAGGCAAACAGGCAGCGGCGGTCCAGGGGGTCTGGGGATGAATCACAGGAGAATTGGTGCATGGCAGTGAATGAATAACCCGCCATGTCTCCCCAAACCCCATTATTTCCCCGCTTCTCCGGCGGGGCCTGAAATTCATGTCTGCGCATGCTGCCAGTTCATTAGGAGAGGGATGTCATTCCTCTTCTGGCTGCGGCAGGACAGGCCAGGCGGGCCCCAGGAGGACCCGGCCCTGTTTAATTCCACATCAAGCGCTCCACTGAGGACCTTAATCTCTGCTTGGGTGATCAATACTATATCAGTGTAAATTAAAACGACAATTTTAAAGCAATTAAGCCCGTTAATGCTCGATTCAAATGTCGTTATTTGCCTGGTGAGAGACGAAGGGCGGATCGGTGTGTGAGATGCACACACACACACACACACACACACACTCACGCACATGAGTAGTTTGGTTGGGGGTGGGGCTAAATTATGAGCCGTGTCCACAGTGACAGGTAAACCGCTTTAACCGGCACCGCACAATGTTGAGACCAGAAAGACAGAGCTTAACAAAAGCAGCTCAACTCTCCACCCAGAGACCTCTCCAATTTCAGAGGACGATAACCCAATTGTTCAAATCTGATTTGTGCGGCCAAACCCAATTACGGCCATATTAGATGAGAAGTGGCAGGGAGAGAACGCTTGCCGAGGGAAGGCAGGGTAAATAGAGAGGGTGGGAGAGGGTGCAAAAGTAAAAAAAAAAAAAAAAAGGAACGTTACACAATAAAAATGCACTTAACTATAGAATCAAGCCAAGCAGTAATTGCGTGATTGGATTATTTTCATCTCAATCCCACGTTCTGCTTTTGAAAGGCTGTTTGGAGTCATTGTTAGAGGGAAATAAATGAGACCCAACATTAACCTTGTCTCTGTGGGAGTCCTGTCTCAAGTGAGGTGATGTGGAAGTGAAGAGGAAATAAAATGATAACATTGTTGGCCGTTTATGCGCCAGACAGCTACTTAAGTTTTACAAATACACCAATTAATACCAATTACACACCAGGAGAGAACTTTGCACTTTCTGACTTTATGCCAGAGGGAATATTTAATGGAAAAATGAAAAAAATAAAATAAAATAAAAAAGTTAAACTGACTGATTGTTGGACATTCTCCTTCAGGTTTTACTTTAAGTCATGGTCCATTAAATATAGCAAGTCGGTAAAGCCTTGAAAAAGCACAGCAGCATCATCAAATCTCCACAAACATATTTAAAATTTATTCAATGACGTGTCAGATTTACTCAAGTTGTTAGACAATAAGAGATTCTTACTCTTTGGGATCCTCAAAAGTATTTTTAGTAAATGTGAATTTATATTATTTTTGGTCAGCAGTTTCTGCTTCAATAACTTACACATTACACTGAACATCATAATTTCTTATTTTAATTCACTTTAATTCAAAAATACTTTATTCTAAAAGGCTATTAAAGTCATGTCATCAAAGTATATTTAAGATAAATAGTCAGTTTAGTCTCATATGACAATCTTGAGAAAATTAAATTTGTTATGGTTGTTGCCATGGACACTTTTGGACAGTTGTTACAATTAGTAACCATGACAACAACCATAACAAATTTAATTTTCTCAAGTCATAAAAAGTCAAAGAATGCTACAGGAAACTAAGCGTGCAATGCCTCGACCAAAAAATACAAACAAAATCTAAAAAAAGAACAAATCAGAACAAATATAACTCCACCATGAAAGGCACAATTGTAAAATTTAAATTTCTTAAATAAATGATGAGTGTGTCAGCTGCTCTATGATTGGGCCTGACTGTAATACAACGAGGCATTCACTGCTCGTAAAATCAGGTAATGCTGGTGAGAGCCCAGATTTGTTAGAACAACAAAATAAGGTTCCTGGAAACTGCACTTGAAAATAAGATGTGATTCTCAAAAAATGGCCAGTCCTGGATGATTCTATGTTCTCAGGTTCTATCCAAATGATCATGAAACCCACAAAGTTTCACAGAAACCCGTGAAGCACTCAGACACTCTAATGAAGCAGCTAACAGAATTTCATCCTGAAGGAGCCCTATGTCTCTTAATTAGGAGCTAATGAGTCACGTGTTGACAAACCAAAAGGAAGTGCAGTGATTTAAAAAATGGCTGGAGCCCGGGGGCAAGGATTAGTCATGGAAGTGTTCGTCACTGTTCAGAGTAAACAGTCGTCACAAGACGCCGCGGTTTGGCGACACGGCTGTCAAACCACCTCAGTGACAGCATCTTAGCAAACAGTCTAATCACTGCAGATGAATGATGAGACGTATTAATAATTACAACACACCTTTACGTGATTCAACGTTTAGGGTTCGAAGAGTGATCCGAGAAACAATCAACAAGATCGAGCTGTGAAGCACAAATCCAAAACTCTGTCATCGGCATTCTGCTCCATGAATTATTAAATACGTGCCAATAGTGATCAGGTCTGTAAAAACAAAGGCAACCCCAGAGTGCTTAATTTGCAGGGCAGGTGGCATCGTGCATCTCTGATCAGACAGGATGAAGGACACCCAGAGGGCCAGAAAAAAGGCCCAGCAGCGTCTTGGTTAGCATCCAAGCTGTCCGATCCATCACTCTGTCCGTTCACTGGTGTTAGCAGGAGCCAGCTCGTATTAATTATCAGCTCATTTAGGCGATGCGGGGTTTTAGGGGTGGGAGGTTTTCGGTTTTCTCTGATCAATGTAACTGATCGTTGTTAGAGAACTCCACTGAGGGTGATTAAGGTCAGTTCTGCCCGGCTCGATGCATGATCTGCCCCAGAAGAGGACTAGGGAAAGCTGGCGAAGTCTTCGTGATTAGATGACGTATTTGTTTTCAGCCACAGAAATTGTTCCATGGACTAAGAACTGAGAATGCAGAGCTTTGATCACTCAATGACCAAAAGAAACACATTTATAAAAGTTTATTGTTATTAAATACAAGCACTTTAGTAAAGTAAAAGTGAAACACAGGAAACACAATCAAAATCTTAAATTAATTCAGTCGGCCAACAAATGACATATTATATTAATTATTTATCTTCATTTGGATGTATTAAAAATCAGTCAATTGGATGGAATCTGGGTCAATTAGATCTATTAAGGGTGGGTTGGATGGATTTAGGATCAGTGAGTTGGATGAACTGAAGATCGGTTGGATGGGTGAGGGTCGGGTGGTTGGTTAATTGGATTGAGGGTTGAACAAATAGACGGATGAAATTCAATAGGACCCACTTTTATAATCGTGTGACTGTCAGGATGCCTGAATCTTTGATCTTACTGTGCAGATTTCTTCAGAATAACATATTTTGAGCGGATGTGAGGACTGGGCCTTCTCGCAGGCAGAGCGTTTATGAAAATCAAAGCCAGTAAAAACATAATGACCGCTGACTGCTGGGGTCAACCTTGCCATGCAAATGACGCAACTTCAGCTATTGGCGGAGGGGCAATCAATAGGTATAGACAAAGCGCTGCCCAGGGATACCCCTACATCAGCAATGCTCCACAGACGTGTGTCCGCACTGAGAAGCAGAGTCGCACACTAAACGGAGTGAGGGCCCGAAGCCAGCAGACAGAAGTGAGCTTTCAGCAGGAAGGCCGGCTCAAGTGCAGAAGAGGCGATATCGCCAGTCGTGCTTCCTCTCACTGATGTCAACAGGCGGCATGCGATCGTCCCCCACGCCTAGCTCTGAGATGCTACGCTACTTCACATACTTAGTCCACCCGACCTGCCACCCAAAAACACCAAGCACGCCCTTGTGGGCGATCAATAAAACCTGCGACCAGGACAGCCAAGTATTACGACGGCATTTAGACACACTAAGTAGTTTATTTTCCCACAGGCTGGACAATGTGACATCCACCTTTTAGGGTGTGCGGATATTAACCTTCTCCAGACATATGAGCTAAAGAGAGCGTCGTAAAACACAATCAAGGGGGACACACTGCGGCTTTCACCATCAAACTAAATTAAACATCTCTTCTCTTATATGTCAGAATACCAATTCTGAGCGTGTCAGAAAAAAATTTCAATTTCAGGTGGGAGCAGCGGGACTCTGCCTTCCCTCAGCTGGCCTCTCCCCTCTCATTTTCATTCCTGCCCGCTCGGCGCGGCCATCCATCAGGGTCTGTGCAGAGGACACCTCCCGCCTGCTCACAAATGCATGGAGCAAGCAATAAAATTAACCTTGTGGCAATTGTTTTCCCACCCGTTTGATGGCCCTCGTGTCAGCTCATCTGTTAAGGCGGAAAGGCATAAAAAAAGAAAAAAAAAAGTCAGGCTGGGATGTGGACAAAAATGATGACTTGTTGGAGAAGGGTTGGACCTTGAATAAAGCGAAGCTAATGCCAGATTACAAAGTCAAAATGCAATCAATCAGCGTTAGAGAGTATTTGAAAAGACTGTTGCATGTTGATTTGTGCTGAGAACAATACAGAGATGGAAGTTGGATGAGAGAGCAACAAAACTCCGTTGCAAATGTAATCTTTTTTTTGTGTTGTAGACTAATTTAATTGCATTTTACTGGGATTTAATGTGACAGCAACACAAGTTAGTTTATAGCTGTTTTTGAAAGTCAATGTAGAGAAAGTGCCAAAACGTGTCACATGCAAAGACATTAAATGTATATCCATAAAAAGCTGAAACAGGTTGGCTTAGATTAGACATTCTCAAACGCCATGTTTAAAGATACTTCCTGGATAAGATCAAAAGTCCAAATCATCTATTTATGATGATTGCATCTTGCATCTTCTAAGCAAATGAAATGTTGAATTATGCCTACATGGTTTGTTCACACCCTTAAGTTGCTCCCGTTTAATTTCAACTAGCAGTAAAGCACAAATAAATTACTAAACCTAAACTTTTCTACCTTTATCTCTGTATTCAAACGACTTGTTGATAATTAAACTTTTATTTGCAGTTCAATTGTTTACTCTCTTTTTACTTTTTTACAGAGTGTTGCTCTCCTGTTCTACCACCTAACAGACACTTTCCATTCAATCTAACTGAGTCTGAGTTATTTCATATATATCAATGGGTAAAATGTTCAAATATATATAAATGCACACCACACTTTTCACATTTTGAGCTGAAAAAATTGTTTGTCACATAAAATCTTAATAAAATAGATAAAAGTTTGTTGTAATAGAGCAGGGCCACATGGACTTAAAGTTTTATCATTATATTTTGTGGTACTATTATGATAGTGATAAAAGTGACAAAAAAAACTATTTATTGCTTCTACTTTATGAAGCAATACATAGCAATATGTATATATTTAATATATGAAAGCACATAAAAGTGTAGTTTCTATCATAAAACTGAACACACATGTTCAAATTTATTGATCCTTTCATTTAGCAAAAAGTGAACAAAATAGTCAAATTAGTCATTCCGACAATATAAACAGTTTCAGGTTTTTTTAAACATCATTAATTTCAGTTTATTGTGACATCAATAAATCAAAATTCTTATAAGAAACTTATCTTGATAAATGATAAACAATTCAATAAAATCCCCACCATTAGGTTGTAAGAAAATTAAATGTGTTCGGGTTCAAAAGGTGTGAATACTTTTTCCAGACAACATGGCGGCTCATCCCTGACCCTCCTCTCCACTGGGCAGGCCAGGACAAGCTGGACGCAGGACAGCTAGGAATAAAAATCTTTCAGGGAGTGTTTATTTGCTCTCAACACCTTCTAAGCAATCAATATTTTTAATTTGGGTCCGAGTTATTATTTTTCACATCACTGCGCCGGGGAGCAAAGTAAAGTGGCTCATATTTTAGCACTAAAAAGATCGATATGACAGGCTCACCTTCACTCTGCCCCCTCGGTGGCTGGGGGTGGCTTTGGGAGCGGGGTGGCGCTGCGTGGGGGAGGGGTCGGGGAGGGAGCGTTGTGCACATCATAATGGACGGCGGCGAGGTTCGCCCGGCCTGCTCGTTGCTGCAATCACATCATTATCTACAGGCCGGAGACACTCGGACACCCCCACAACACAACATCCTGCACCTCCAACACCACTGATTTACTCTGCAAACACACACACTCACAGGGAGACACTTTATCAGCTCTGTTTACGACGAGAAGCTGCCTCTGTGTGTGTGCGTGTGTGTGTGTGTGTGTGTGTGTGTGTGTGTGTGTGTGTGTGTGTGTGTGTGTGTGTGTGTGTGTGTGTGTGTGTGTGTGTGCGTGTGTGTGTGCAAGTGCGTGAGTTTCAGCTACAATCCACGAGGGCAAAGGCTCGAATTTGACTCCTTGTCAGAAACGCATCAATTCCTTCACCTCTTTACACAATCCATTAATTACATCTACATTTTAAGCCTAAATATTTTCACAGAAGGAATGCCCACACTCTGTGCTCCATAACTCAGGCCTGATGGCAGATTCATTGATCGCCGCTCAGCCCCGTTTCCACGCACCAGTGTGTTTCCCGCCGTGCACGCCGTCGGCTTGTCTGTGTGGCTTTGTCATCCGGTGTGTGTGTGTGCGTGTTCGCGCTTATGGCTGCCCTGCTGGCATGACTGATGGCGAAGGAGAGTTATGCCCCGGCCGATATTACTGAGCTGACATTTACTCCGTTCGAGTGGCCTCAGGCGGCGCCGCGCTCCTTGCCGTATTGAAATAAGAGCCAGCTCGGATTTAGTTCTCAATATCTTAGCCTCTTTATGTGGAGGCTTTTTAAACAGCGAAGGGTTGCTGCTTCCTCTGGAGAAAATAACTCCTTGAGCAGCCTTGATTTATCGGGAAGAAGAGGGATTGGCCTGGAAGAGACTTGAACTCTTTTTGAACAAGTTTTTTTTATCTCTAACGTCCTGTATTTAGCTCCATCAATCTCTCCATCAGCTCCGTGCATGACACAGAAAAGCATCCTCTTTGCATGGTTCTGCCACAACCATGTTTCACACAAAACTTCACGTTAAAAACAAAAAAAGAGATATTAATGGATATTTTAGCTAAAACATGACCTGCTGGGATGAATGAGGAGCTATTGCTCTGCAAAAAACACTAAATCTGTCCTAGTATTTAAAACAAACTAACTTACAAGTAACTTTATAGCAAGACAAGCTTTTTAGCTTGTTTAAGGTAAATAATACCTTACAATGATGAAAAAAATACTAGTTCTGCTGACAAATCATTTAATTCTAACAGGAGATTTTCTCCATATTATAAGTGAAATAATCTAGCAGTGAAACTAGTAGTTTTTCATCAATATTTGGAAATTGTGGGATAAAACAAGCTCCTATATATTGCAAAGAAGTTTAAGATATTTGCACTAGAAACTGGATCAAAAATACTTGTTACTTTAGGATGCACCTGCGCTACACATTTATGCCATTAATCCTCAGTGTAACCAGCTGAAGTCCAGTTACAAATCTGGTGAGCAAAGCTTCATGTCTTCCTCATTTTGTCTAAGAATTTCCTCTCTGATTACTGCTAATAAATGCCAGAAGTCCTTAATTTACATATTTGTTTCTGTAGATCCTGATAAGATCAAGAAAAACTCACTCAAACATTTATCTTTCGTCACACTGATTACTGCAACAGTGTCCTCAATGCTCTGGCTAAATAAAACAATCAAACAGCTGGAGCTGATCCAGAATGCAAATCTAAAGCCCTTACACCAGCTTCTTGTGCCTCAGAGAAAGGACTTTAAAACGTTATTTATAAATAGCTTATAAATCACTGAATAAATTAGCACCATAACACACTGAAGGTCTGCTGGTTCTGGTTTGCTCTGCATCCTCAGAACCAGAATCATACATGGGGAAGCAGCATTCAGCTTCTACCACAGATCTGGAACAAACGTCCAGAAAACAGCAAAACTGCTGGAACACAGTTCAATTAAATCAAGGCTAAAACTCAACCTGTTTAGAGTTGTCTTTTATGACAAATAAATGGAATACTGACAAACATATTTCATGATATTTTTGATAAAACAAAACTTACTAATTGTTTCATAATTGAATACTGTGTTGTGCTTTTATAGTGTAAACCACTTTGACCTGCCCTGTTGCTACAATGATGACTTGAGAGTGTGTCATTTAACATTTCAACATCAGTAAGAACCATTTAAATACACTCAGACATGAGTCTTTCTGTGAAATTCCTGAGTCCAGGACGGAAACAGAACTGGACTCAGTCCTTCAGCGGACTCCATCATGTCAGGACATTTCATCTGCACTCATGTGTGCGCATGAACCCGGGGTAAACGGAGACAGCAGCATCCTGTCAAGGCACAGATCCTGATTTATCCGCTGTCACTGATCTCATTCCTGTCCTGCAGACCAAACACACACACACACACACACACACACACCCTACACACACACAGGCACACACCCTACACACACACACAGGCACACACACACCCTACACACACACACAGGCACACACGCACACACACACAGGCAAGGGATGCCTTTAATTTCCTATTAAAATGCCCTGGAACAACTCCAACCAGAGGAGGCAGCGTGTGTGTGTCGGCGGCCTGATTGAACTGTGTGACAGCGGCGGACGCTGCCGTTAAGCTGCAGGGACGCCGCGGCTCCGGTTTGTATGTCAGGAGTTGGTGACGCCGCCTCACATCGCTCCGATAAATATTAATGGGCGAGAACGAGTGGATTGGGAGTTGAGTTATCAGGGCGGGTCTTCCTAATTGACATTTTACCTGCTGTATACCTTAACAGAGCCGTGAAACCGCCGGACGTGTCAGTCAAGCTCCTCCAGGCTAATGCTGCCCGCTGAGATCTGCACTCTGTCTTTCAGATTTGGCTTCAGGATTATGAAACACAAGTTTGTTTTCCCTCATGTGAATCTTTTCAACCATCTCAAAGCTTAAATTCAGTCAATTTAAATTCAAAATATATCCCAAATTAAACAGAATTTGTTATAAAAAAAAAAACTGGCATGTATTTTAGTACTTTGGTCCAAAAAGTGGAAGTCATGTATCTTAATGATTTATTTCTGTTTATTTTAATGTTTACCCCCTTAAAGCTAATAAAAAACAAACTATTTTTGTTCCTCAAGAAATCAGGATGTTAACTAAAACCAAATAAAAATGATTAAAAATGATTCTTCACAAATTTCTGCATCAAAAGCTGGAAAATTGAGTGGAGGGCAAAAAGATGGAAGAAAAGTTTGCACAGGCAACAGGAATAACTAAACTTGTGGAATAATTGTGAAGAGAAGCACATTCAAGATGTTGTTACTCTTTTCAATTGAAATTAACTTTTGCATTTCATTCAACAAAATCTCCTAAAAGACCTGCCATTCAATATATGGAGGTACATGACACATGCAAATAAACTAATGGCCCAGAGAAGATGCTGTCTAATTGCACTTTTTCCTTCCACTAGATGTTTTTTTTTAATAACAAGTCCGCTTCTTTAGTAGACAAACATCTGCTGGACAATTTGTCCATAACATCACATTCCAGGATTAAAAATATTTTCCATTTAGGCCAGAATGATCAAAACAAACAAAAATTAAACATCTATGACTTATGAAGTGGATTCACTTTTGAAAAAATGTTTTGATCCATACAAAATTATTCAATAGTTTTTATTTTAAAAAATCTGTGCATTCAAAGTGAAAACTTTATCTCAGAAAAACATGAGATTATCAAACAGTTTTTCAGATTTGAGAGAAGATAAATCAATAGTCTCATTACTGAGTGTCACACACGCGCGTTCATCTCATCCATCAAAACACTCACGTAAACACTCCGATGGGCGTTACACACTCACAACATCCAAAACCTTTACTTTAAAAGACGCTTCATACACAACAGCACAAAGAAAAGAAAAAAGAAAAAGAAGCGTTCCGGCTTATTTTATCTGAAAAACGACAGGCGGGCCGGGCAACAAACAATTATCCCAGGAGCGCGTTTGAGGGGAAGAGAACAGATCGAAGATTGGGAAAACAAACACGGTGATGTCATCAAAGCTAAATGGCAAGCCCGGTGTGTGAAACGACTGGAGAGTCTCTTCATATTTACTGTTGCTGGGATTTCAATACCAACGACGCAGGAAACACGTCTGATGTTTCTCTTTCCGCCGGCCGATTCGCACAAACTGCTATCTCTATTTGATGGGAATCAAAGTAGGACTAAAAAGGTTAATGTACAGACAAACAGCGCTGAACAAATGGCGGTGGAGCTTATACGAAACGGCAGATAATTATGTTTGTGAAAAGGCCAGGGTTTTGGAATAATTTTTTTCTGAAAAGAGCAAATGTGACTCTGCAGGCGCTTTGATTAATGAGCGTTTGTGGAGAAGCAGCAGAGCGTGGGGAAACAGCGGAGAGGCTGCTGTCGTCCATAGACAAAACACACATATATTGTTGTTGTGAAAGCTCCATAGGAATACGCAGATAATTACTTTATTGATTGAACATTTAAGCTCAATGCTGCCTCAGATTTAAACATTATACCTCTAAGTTCAACTGTTTGGCTCCAGAATTAGAATTTTATGTGGCAGGAAAAAAAGAATAGTTCTGAAGTGAAGCAAAATAAAGACAATACTTTTTCCCACTAATTCTTTGAAAAACATGTCAATCTCGGTCAGATTGGACAGAAAGCATGTGTGATCTTCCTCTTTACATCCTGCCTCTCATTCCCATTAGGATTTAATTGTAGGCTTTGACTAGGTCATCCTAAAATATGATACAGACTTTTAAGTTATCCATTCTTTGCAGGTTTTGACTGGATGTTTACTCTCGTCCTGCTGGAAGGAGAACCTCGCTCCAGTGTCAAAATCTGCAGCCTCTCACAAGTTTTAAACACTCCCACACCATGATGCTGCCACCACCGTGCTTCACCTCTTGTGTTCAGGTTGATTTGAAGTGTCAGTTTTCTTATACACACATTGCTTTGCAAGATGCTAACCAGGTTTCCTGAAATTAAACCAGCACTTATCACCACTTTATAATTAGCTATGAACTACTTTGTTGTTTATCCCAAAACTGCATATTTTTAATATATTTTTTCTTTTTAGAGTAAAATTTATGTTTATCATTCACTTGACAGTTAATTCTGAGTCCATCTCTGTATAAATGTCATCCAGATTTTGAACAGCAGTCGCTTTCTCAGCTTTTGGCCTCTTTATTTCTGAATATTTGCTGCCCCCTGGTGGCCATCTGCAATCACTGCCACAGCACAGTTGAGTCATAAAATAGCAAAATGAGCCTTTAATGAATGGGTCATCACCAAGGTAACGGACGACACAGAGATAAATAATAACGTTTCCGATGGTTTCCGATGGTAATATTGCCTTCACACTTTCTGTCAGAAGTGTTTTTTTAGTAATTTTTATAAAACTTTATAAGTTCTGACTACTGGAGTAAAAAGAAATTAATAAATTGACGTGGATCAGTGATAATAGATGAGCTCTGTCACTTTTTATCAGCACTTACACTTAAATTAGCAAAACATTTTAACTAACTACCACTTCAACATATTTTTATTCAAGTAAAGAAAAAGTAGTTAATTAATCAAGTAAAAACGTATTTGATAGAAAAGGGTACTAATGAACTACATACCTGTTCAGAACATCTGATTTAAAATACAAAATTATGGAAGACAAAAGCAAAATCTAACATAATGTTCATTTGATAGACAAAACTTTAATAAAAATTCATACAATAATAAAACAACTAGATTTAATCAGAAGCACTATTCCTAAATTTAAGTTTTTCCAAAATAGACTTTCTGAAACTAAATTTATAGTTAGTGATGTATATACAGCGAAGTACTTCCTCTGACAATATTACTCAAATAAAATACAAATTATAGTGCAGAAAAAGTAAAAAACTACTCTTAAAAGTAAATACTTTCCAAAAAGGTACTCAATTAAATGTAACTAGACACCACACACTTTTTAAATAAACAAAAAAAAATTATAGTCTACAAAACGCAATAACATAGCATATAGTGTAAGTTTTCATTTTTACCAAGAGATGCATCTGCAGTAAAAAAATACCTCTAAGCTCATGTCTTTCTGCTTGACCACATCAACACTTTGTGTAAAGTTGATCTGTTGATTATTTTTTGATTACTGATCAATAATTTGATAGCAAAAGGTGTTAATATGAGATTTTCTTTACAGAATTTGAGCCAGGTGAAGCTAAAACGATGCTACTTCAGCAGCTTTGGGTAGAACATTTTTACAGAAAGACACTTTTTCAAATTAAATGCAAAACATACTTTTTTTTTATATACAATTTTGCCCTAATTGCTGCTCTGACTATGTTGCTCCTTTAGCAAGTGGCCTTTTTCCAGCCTGCATGCTGCAGTTAACGATGACTAAATTTGTTGATTCCAATAATCGAGCCATCACGATTCATCTGAGTTTCAATCCAAGAAACTTCTCTTTTATTCTAAATATTCACCTGGTTGATGCAAATAAATTACCTTTGGTTGAGGTTCAACTTGCTAACAAAGTATAGGTGGAAGGGTATGTATATATACACATCAAATGTTAATTTAAAAAACAAAATTCAAGCTTAGTCACAGCGTTATTCTGCTAAACAAATGAATAAAATATCCCAAATTACCCCAATGATGAGCACTTTAGACAAGCAACACACAATTTATGGAAACAAACAGATTTGGGCTGAATAAATTGTTGTGCTCACCGTGTAATACTCTGGGCTCTCCTGGGTCTTGTCGATGTAGATGCGGGCTCTGTTGTAGTCCGTCAGTTCGTCAGAGCTGATCAACGCCCTGACAGACACACACATTCACACACTGATAAACCGATGGAGCACTGATAATGGAGCATTTAAATCTCATTTTACACAACAAACCAGAGGTGACGCGAAGCGGCCAGAGGGGGGAGTAGTTTGCTCAGTTTCTATTTCAGATTTCCACAGTAAAATCAATTAGAGCGGATAATAAGTGACACACTTACTCGATGAAATAGTTCACCGGCTTCAAGGATAAGAGCGAACTCTTCCCACCACACTCCTGACAGTGCAGGGCCAAGAAGTGGGGCTTGAACGCTTTTACTGTCTGCAATAAAAAGAGGAAAAAGGAAGAAATGGGTCAAAACAGTTATCATGTAAAGAAGAAACATCTTGAGACGTTTTTAATAATCAAACATCTCTGTTTTGATCTCCTGTCTCTTATGCTGCTGCAGCTGTGCATGCATGGAGTGTGTGACTGAAAATCAGGCGTCACTTTACGCCAACAAGCTGCAGCGTCTCCGTTTCCGGGAAGACTCGAGCCAACAGAGAAAACATAAAATTCATTTTCAAGTTATCTGCACTTCACTGTTTTTAGGGTTGAGTGGCCATTCAATAAAACCCAGCAATAGTTTTATAAAGAGATTCTTGGACTTAAAATTGACTGGGGATGTCCAAAGTGAGGAGCAGGGGCCATTCGTGGTCCTTGGAATGATTTTACATGTTCCACAACTTGAACTCAAGAATAGTTTTGCAATTCTTTTCAAGTGTAACATACAAATTAAAATGTTCTTAAAAATTAAGTTGTTGTCTTGTATTAGCTGTTTTCTTTTTATAGAAATAGAATCATAGGAAACCAGGAAGACTGTTTTTATGTTTTAGATCTACAATGGTTTATAAATCCATTTTAATATAAACCTGACTATGTTCCTATTAAATGAACAGAATCATTTTTGTGTTTTTAAACAAATAAAAATACAAATTCATCACCCAGCGGTACTGAAATTTTTAGCCAACATAGCAAAAGGTTTCAATACCTCTCCTCAAGATGAATTGAAGACAACAATTTACTTCAGGAAATCATTGCTGAAGTGTTTCCAACTCAAACATATGCTACTTTTATTTACTATAAAACTCCTGAAAAAAGAAAGTCTGGCTGCTATTTGATCTCTCTTGTTGATAGAATTGATACAGCTCATTTAAAATTACAAATATTTAATGAGATTGCAGTCAGGGCAATCTAATTAAATTGTTAACCATTTCAGATAAGTTCTTGGGATTATTAAAGTTTTAATAATAATAATAAACAAATAAAACTTCACCAAAACAACCCAATAGCTGAGTCCTGGATGAGACACTTGGAATCAGCGATTGGATCAAACTGTAAAATAGTTTTCCTCTTTGCTGTAAAGCTTTCTTGCATGAAACAGGAACAGATCCTAGATTCATGGTTTCCCTTCGGCGAACTCGACCCGAGTCACATGACCTCATGTTGCTTCCCACTTCCACCCAGCAAGGTGTTTGTGAGCAGCGTGTCAGAGGGGCTCAGAGCCGCCGATTTCTAATGGAAAATCAATAGCACGGAGTGATTTACAGCACTTGCAGGCACTCAGGGGTCCACCCTGTGGACGGCGGGCAGAGAACCCCCCAATCATATAAAGGTAATGTATGGCGGTGCTGCTATAGATTTTCCATCAACCTAAGGCTTGTCACTTAACTGGATGACCCAAAAGTGCCGACCTCAAATGGCTCAAAGTTGAAGCCATTTGAGGTCCTATCAATCTAACGACGGGAAAGGTCACAAACCCAAGCAGCTCGCAACTAATGTGATATGAAGGATGCGTGTTTGTGTGTCCTTGTTTGTGTTGGACTTGTTCTGCTATACTTATTAACCAACTGAAGACGGATGGGCCTTATGGGAACCAAAGCCCCGTCTTAAAGCGGCGCTAAGAGTACAGGGTTAAGTTTAGGTTAAGGAATAGGAAAAAACTGCTTATGGTTAAAGTTAAGGGTAGGCATAAATGAAGTCACTAATATGGTCAGAATAAGGACTGAAACAATTAAACGGATTAACAGTGATTGATCAATAATTGAAATATTCGCCAACTAAACTAGCAGAATAGATTAACATAAAATACATTTTAAAAAAGGCAATTTTCTGAAAGAACAACATACTTATAGCAGTAGTCAGACCTCTACTACGTTAATTAATTTAAGTAAATATGGAACAAAGTTTTACTGACTGGAAGTCAATCTGAAGTCCTAACATGGGCATTAATACAAACATGGATGCGTGAGTGTAAGGAACCAGTAAGTAATTTCATTACCAGTTTCTTCTACAAACAGAAAGCCTTTTACTGGCGTCCAATTACACACGCCCGGTTTACACTAACTGTTTACATTGCAGCAGGCATATTGACTCTGCATTCTGCAGCTACTGATGCGTAACAACAGAGCGAGGCGTCAGCGCTGACAGCTGCTCCGCATGTCAGGACGGGGCAGAGAGGAGCCCGTCCTGACATGCTGCCGTGGCTAACAGAGGCCTGCCACATGGGGCCGCTTCTCAGCCTCCTGAGGATGTCACACACCAGGATATGCAGGAGTGTCTTCTCGCCCCGCCTCTTCCGTCTCAGGGACGCGACTCCTGGCAACGTCAGACATCCAAGGAGACTCCCGTTTGTGTAAATAACTCAGCCGTCAGGATTTCAGAAGCCTTTACCTCGCCTCAGACATTTTATCTGCTAATAGAAGATTCCTACATCCACGCAAAAATTTTATCTTTGTATCTATTTGGGATTTTATTTCACTAATCCAGGATCAAAAACTATTGAATGTCGATTTGAAATTAAAATTAAATGCAGACTGACTCCCTGCCTTCACTAACTTTAATCTGAAAAGCTGAACATGTTTGTTTCTTGCACAAACATCAGGTGTGGACATTTTCTCCATCCTGTTAGTGGATCAGTTAAACGCAATAGTTTTTGGCCATTTTTGCAGAACATTAGCAATAAACTTGCAGTCATGCATTGATGTGTCCTGAAGAATTTATACTAAATGAATGATGACTGCAGCTTAGCGTCTTTAGCACGTCCGCCGTCTAGTGGCCTGGTGGGGAACTAACTGCAGCAGACAGTTTTCTCACATCACATGAATTGCTTTATTAATATTTAATGTGTGCCTTTCTTTTTCAGCAGATAATTTCGTAATTGTTTTTTCTAGTGTATCTGTTATTTTTTCAGAAACATATTAACATTCAGTCAGTCTCCTGTTCAACAGAAGGCTATGTTTCTTTGACCCATCCTTGAGTTCTGGATGGGCCATCCAGAACTGATCTGATCGTCTCCAGAGCAACATTCCCACGGAACCACAGTGAGCTCATTGCAGCTATGACCTCATCTATGACACGCGGTTCTAGATCAAAGAACACCTGAGGTTATGAATGCTTGTGTTTCAAAACACCAGTTCATATCGAACTAGCTCTTGGAAACTCAGCACGTTTTTATTGCAAGGACTTTCACTATGCCAGACAGCTCAACTTCTGAGACCACTCCTAAGGCTGGAATAACTCCCCCAATATTCTCAGATGAAGTGGAAGTATCGGATGACGTATGGGAACGAATGTTTATATTAGCTATTGGTTTCTGCGCACTTTCCATTCCGTTGCTTATTCTTTACTTTTTTGGTTTTGTGGTTTTTTGTGTTTTTTGTATTTTTATGTATTGGTATTTGTCCCTTCCAGAGTATATTTGATACTAGGCTGACAGGGAGGGGGCAGGGAGAGGGGGGAAGACATGCGGTGAATATCAACTGGTCCGGGAATCGAACCCGCGATGTCCACGTCGAGGACTCAAGGCCCCCAAATGCCTATGAGCTTAGGCATTATCCCCTACGCTCATAATGCCAAGGTCACGGGTTCAATCCCCATCCTGACCAAATGAAATCTAAAGTCTTCAGAAAATCAACACATCAAAATCATGGTAAATCAAACACTATGCATATCAATTTTGAAAAATGTCTGCACCTTTGTTAAAATCATGTAAGTTTCTACTAGTTCAAGGAAAACACAACATAATGTATGGTTGGTTAGCTCAGAAGATCAGAGCGTGGTGCTTAAAATGCCAGGGTCATGAGTTCAATCCCCATCCTGGCCAAAGGAAATCAAAATTCAAAAATTATGAATATTGATTTTGAATAAGAACTAGTCCTTAACCTGAACTTTTACCTTGATAAGTTCAGATTACATCATTTACACATTAAGCAGTACATAAGCCCAACAGAATAAACCTTTATAGATAAGGTGATGAACAAAGACACCTGGAATCACAAACACAACTGACACGTTTCACACATACACACATAAACTGATTTAAGGTTTATTAATCCCATACATTTAGTGAAATGCTCTTCTGATTTTTTTCTGTTTCTTATATATATATATATATATATATATATATATATATATATATATGTATATATATATATATATATATATATATATATATAGAGATATACATATATCTATATCTATATATATAGATATAGATATATATATCTCTCTATATATATAGATATAGATATATATATATATATATATATATAGATATATATCTCTATATATATAGATATATATATATATCTATATCTATATATATATCTATATCTATATAGATATATATATAGATATATATATATATCTATATATAGAGATATATATATATCTATATATCTATATCTATATATAGATATAGATATATATATATATATATATATATATATAAAACACTATAAACAATCCCCTTTGTTTTCTCAGTTCATTTTAACTCATTTTGAAGAAAACATGCTTCTAAGTATGTCAGCTAACTAATTTTAGATTAAATATCATAATTTAATAATTGTGTCTGTTTTGTCATGTAAAGCACTTTAAAATGTTTTGTACATTAAATATGCTACACACAAAAAATGTCCCTAAGGAGAAATATTTTTGAAATTTACAGAGGAGGTGAAAAAAGTTTTTCTTTTATTATTGCAATATTGTATTTACATAAAATTTCGACAGAATTTTATTAATTGCACCTGAGTCGTCAATATTAGTCTATAGAAGACTCGGGTGCAATTAAAATTCCCACTATTTTGTATCTCCACAATATATTTTTGGTGACAAAGAATGTTTGAGCTATGCTAAAATTTGTCATTTTTGTTGTATTAATTGGCAAATCTTTGTGTTTTCCAAGGTGTACAAATTCCAGAAATTGTATGGAAGGACAGCGGGTTTCCTCTTCACGAGTCAAACGTCACAGTACCAAAGTCTAATTTGCAACTGACTGATGAACAAATGGCAGCCTAAAGAAATGCAGTAAAGCCACATCACCGTCTTCTGAATGTGACATTTATATTGCTGCAGTTCAGTTTTGTGAGCAGTTTTTTACTGTGTGAAAGTTGTCTTCAAAATAAGACTTCCGCTCTTCAAAATGAATCATACTTTGAATTTAATTATTTTTCACGTTACCTTTTTGTAATTATGTTCAATCAAGTTAAATTCTGTGTATAATAATTGTATAAATCTTAACATCTGACTGTATATAGGTAACTAATCATAATCAGGATTTTGTCTGTGATTAAATTCAAAGCATGACTTATTTTGAAGAGCGGAAATCTTCACATTTATAAAATGTAAAGGAAAATTCTGATTATGTTACCATAAATGTGAATTTTAGTGATTTTATGGAAGTTGTTACAGAACTAAAGTGTTTAAAATTTATAATTTGTTTTTTTCTTAACTCAAAAGGAAGCTAATAGGTACATTTGTCCATTGTTGTAGTACTTTAAATTTCTGGCATCATAAGAATCAGAAAGTTAGTTTGTCTTAGGTAATTTATTTTGTAATACTTCAAGCATAGATGAACTCATGCAAGTACATTCAATAAAATTTTGCATAAAAACAATTTCAGTTTCATATTTAAAACTGCCTGTACAAACAGCACAGACTCAGACAAATGAAGTATCTACTCTGAACATTGTTATTCTAATTCCTCTAGTTTTGTCAAAATCAGATATATGACTTTGACAAAACTAGAGGAATTGAGAGTACAAATGATATACATGATTATATGAGTATGCAGAGCCATGTCTTTTTCTATCTCTTAAGTCCATCTTCAACAGCCAGGGGTTCTCCGTTGCAGGTTTTTGGAGGAGATGGTCTGGACAGCAAGAAATGGCCTTTGAAGCATCGCATGTTATACCAGTCTAAGAGAAAAAAACATAAGTTAATGTAGTTACAGGAAAAAGTTTAAATTCCATATGGTAATTGAAGAGCTAGTGCATCAAAAACAAATACCAAAGTAAGGTCAGGGTAAAAAAATAATTTTTTAAAACGTGTTTAATACAATGTAAGCGTTAAAACATGCCAAATTCCTTTGGAAGACAATTTCTGTGTAGCTGAAGTCAATGCTTATGACTATCACTATTTGTGTCCTAAATGGACATACATAAGCCTGGGGTGTCAAAGTCCAGTCCTGGAGGGCCGCTGCCCTGCAACTTTTAGATGAGCCTCTGCTGCACCACACCTGGATATAATAATTAGATCATTAGCAAGGCTCTGGAGACCTGATCTACACAAGGAGGAGGTAATTAAATCATTTCATTCCAGCGTTTTGTAGTGTGGCACATCTAAAAACTCCAAGACAGCGGCCCTGGAGGACTGGAGTTTGACACCTGTGACATAAGCACCAGCTATCAACCACTCACCATCACTGCCTGAAGAATATAATGTAAATGGCCCAAGCACTGTTTCAGTCACTTCTTAGTTTTCACCCAAGACAAGATACAAACAACCCAGAAAGTCGCCACCCATCAGTTCTCTTTAAAGATCCAAGTTTCTTTCTTTTTTAAATAAAACGGGGGAAGTTGGGTGAGGGACAGCGGGGAGGGGCTGGAGGCTAGGAGGGGCTGGATGCTAGGAGGTAGCGAGACGTTATATGCCTGCGCTACATGCTGTAAGATTAACAACGGACCAAACCCGTGCTTTAAATCGAGCTTTAAGATAATGTATCAAACCTCAGGCGCAAAATGAAATGTACTACAGAAATATGAAAGCATTAAACTCACCTTTGGGTTAGCGTTCGCCTCCATAGTCGCCAGCTTCCCTGATGCTGGTATTTCTTCTCTATGACGTGGCGTCTTGTGATTGGCTGGGTGTTGGAATCTGACGTCCATTGCGCATGTCTGTGACCTGAAGTAACCTTGCCATTTTTAACAGCGAATTTTTAGACGTTGAATTTGAGACAACGAATTTTTAGACGCTGAATTTTTTACAGCAAATTTTTAGACGTTGAATTTTTTACAGCGAATTTTTAGACGTTGAATTTTTTACTGCGAATTTATAGACGCTGAATTTTTTACAGCGAATTTTTAGACGTTGAATTTTTTACAGCGAATTTTTAGACGTTGAATTTTTTACAGCGAATTTTTAGACGTTGAATTTTTTACAGCGAATTTGTAGACGTTGAATTTTTTACAGCGAATTTTTAGACGTTGAATTTTTAACAGCGAATTTTTAGACGCTGAATTTTTTACAGCGAATTTGTAGACGTTGAATTTTTAACAGCGAATTTTTAGACGTTGAATTTTTTACAGCGAATTTTTAGACGTTTAATTTTTTTACAGCGAATTTTTAGACGTTGAATTTTTTTACAGCGAATTTTTAGACGTTGAATTTTTTTACAGCGAATTTTTAGACGTTGAATTTTTTTTACAGTGAATTTTTAGACGTTGAATTTTTAACAGCGAATTTTTTATCACTGAATTTTTTTACGTTGAAAATTCAGAGGCATTTTTTATTCAAATCCTGATGGCACATATTTACTTCCATAAAGACTAATGTTTTAACTCAGGAAGAGTTCAGAAATCAATATTGGTGGAATAACCAGGAGGTTCTGTACAGTGGTCTCTTAATTTTTTCCAGACCTGTTTGTAGTTGTTCACAGTTTTAGTTGGACAAAACTATTTAATTTCTGATGTGAATGTATGTAAATAAGCAGTGAAATAACTTCTCTTGGGCCTTCGCCCTGCTGGGAGCTGAGCATCCCTAAAGGTCAGATCTTAGAATCGCCCCTGTGCAACGCCATCTCTGACACGTCTCCCTTCAGAGACGTTTCCAATGCAAATCAGCCAGGCGACCATTGATTTCAATGTGGCGCGATGCAAAGTGGTGCTTAAACTGCTGCAGCCGCAGTGGTGGATTCCCATTTAGCCCAGTCTATCGCACACAAGAGAGGCAGGCAAATGACCCTGCTTTGCTTACGTGTATGCAAGCTTTTAAATTGCAAAACTGTGAGAGAAAAGCAGAGCCTTGATGCAAGATTTGATTGGACTCACTGGCAAGAGAAGAAAGGAGTTGTTTTACTTTCTTTGCCTCACTTATATGATCCAATAAAGGAGAGAAATCTAATATATAAAGGTTCAAAGAGTTCACACAGGCTGTCAAGGATCCTCAGAAACTACGTTATAATTTAAAAGAAATCTATTCTTTTATGCATCTGGTCTCTAAGTTAATTTATTTGCATTTTTCAACCCTCAGAGATGCTGGAAACGCTTCAATTATATCGAGAGAAAATGATAAGCTAGTTTACAGCATGTTCCAGAATTACTTAAATCCACCAAAAGGTCCACAAAATAAAACAACAGCTTGCACATTGCTGTTATTCATTAAACAAAGGTGAAGCCAATAATGAGAAGCTGCTTCTTGTAAAACTAAGTACACCCCTGCTGTCTTTCCAGGACTGTAAGGAACTGTAGAATATTAGCAATTACCTTAAAGAAGTAACTGTTGACCTGGGAAAGAACAAGGTGATTTGCAAGCAACCAAGTGGAAAAAGGTTGGTTTTGATTCTTTCATATCTGAGAAAAGCTTGCTCTCTCTCAGCTCCTGCAGACTAGTAGCAGCACCTTTTAGAAAACACCTGGTGAAACTGCACATCTGCTGATCTCATCATACAAATTTCTTCTCAATCCAAAAAGTGTCCTAAAAATATTGTTACAGACTTAAAAAAGAAACATTGTTGTTCTGTGCCTATTGGTGAAGCCATTTCCTTCAACTCATATCAAAAATCACTTTTTTTCTTTAAAAAAAAGTGATTTCAAGTTGACTTTTTGTATGGATCAAATATGGATGAAAACACATACATATTTAACTCAGTTTATAGTATGGGTCAACTTCACCTTCTCTGCTCTTTATTCCATCTACTGAGGCGTTTCTGATTGTAGCACAGAGGAGTCAGTCAGCAGGCTAACAGCTGCATTAGCATGAGTAGCCTAGCATCCTGGCTGATGGTGGATAACTTGTTCCCAGCAGAGCAGAGTTCAGATTCAGATGCTTCTTTCCATGACGTCAGCTCAGAAGCAGCAACACGGAGCTGGCATGGAGCTACAGGCATGAGGCCTGTTCACTCAGGGGCACACCTCTCCCACCGCATGCTTTCCTTGCCCTCCTTTTTCCTCCAGACACACACACACACACACACGCGCGCACACGTACACACACAAAGAGAGAGAGAGAAAGAGAGAGAGAGAAGCAACCATAACACGTTCTTCCAAAGCACACAAGCCTGCAGTCCAGTGCAAACAGAATTCCTCTACCGATGCACCAGGACGTGCATTATTCCCACACACACACACACACACACACACACACACACACCACACACACACACACACACACACACACACACACACACACACACACACACACACACACACACAAACAAACGTGATGTATCCAATATCGAGTGTAAAACAAACATGAGCAACAAAATCCCTCAGTAATCCGTCTGCTTGGGCCTGCTTGTTGCAGTAATAATTACAGCAAGTTGAAAACCCAGGCTAAAAAAAAGGCTAATACTAGAGCTAACACTGTTTTTGCTAATTGGGGGTCAGGTAACAGTTGTAAAGCAGTTTTTACCAGATTTTAATTGGATTCAAGAGAATACTAAAAGCTGGTAAATTAAAACCAGGAGTCAATTTAGGTCCCTTAGTGACGAAACTTGCAGCATTCACAAAGAAACTGATGGAGTGTTCTGGCCATTGTAAATGAAAAAAGGGAAATAATTGGCAACAGAGAAGTGCATCTCTGCCAAAAAAATAACCCTCAAATATTTACAAGGAAGACCAAGACTATTTACTGAAGCTTAAAAATTTTACATTTGCGAGAGAAAAACGTAACAAAATAATTATGTAATAGTTAACTGCAGTATAAAGACTATAAAAAAATGGCACTTTGCAGAAAGAAAATATACTTGGAACAGTAATTAAGCCAAACTCCATGCAAAATATAAATGTTCTGCTTTTAAGTTTTTTTAAAAAAAAGCTTCTTTGTCTGTAAATATGTTTTGTCCAATAAGTCCTGAAGTGTCAGTTTTAGCTTCACCTGGTTGACATAAAGCATGGGCCGTGTTGCCACGCAGCTATTAGTCATATACTTCCCAAATCTGATTTCTACAGAAGAGTTGCAAGAAAAAAAGAATCGCAGAGAGAAATACTCGTCCCATTGGCAGATTATTTTAATTATAACATGGGAAAAATGTCTGATTTTAAATTAAATGAACTAGGATCAGGGGCCAGGACTTTTCCATCTATATATTGTAAAACAAGCTTCTATATCTTGCTGAAAAGTTATTTGTAAGTTAGTTTTGTCTTATATACCCAGATATTTGCACTACAAACTAGACCAAAAATCCTTGATGAGATGAGAGTCCAGATCTTATTTCTTAGTTTAATTTTACTGACTCTGACTTGTTCTGCAAAGAATAATGAGCAGAAATGTCACTTTTTTTATGTAAGTGTCTGGCAGATTATCAACTCTGGGAAGCTAAACACAAATGAAGGTCACACTTTTCAGATTTTTATTTGCAAAAAGAAAAAAAGGTCTTCAAAAACTAAAGTAATTTTTCATTGTACTTCGTAATTATGCTCTGCTTTATGTTGATCTACATTATTAAATCCTAATCCAAGCGTCCTTATCAGTATTTAGTTCCCACAAACGAAGGCACTATCCCTTCCTGTAAGGCATCATCAGATGATGGAGGAATCCAGCCAGCGGAGACGGCATTTCGATCCGAGGCGCTGCACAGCTGGGCGTGAGCAGTTCAAAGTCTTCTCTCCCCTGTTTATGTGCTCTGCTGGGAGCAGCTCTGTTTATTGTAACCAGTCTGCGTCCAACTATAACACCCTTCAAGTGTGTTCAATGGAAACCGCAGGGAAGTTGAGGGAAAAATGGAGCAATGAGGGGGATTTTCTGTACAGTCACCCCCTTGTGACATTTCTCTGATGCATTACAGTCCATTCTGCAGAGAGGCAATAAAAACAGATTCCGAATCTTCCGGCTTTGAGAACGACTTTATTTCTATATGTGCAAGAATCGACTCTATAGAACAATAAATAAAACACAAAAAGAAATGCAGTGAAAAACCTTCTGTGTGTTTAAATCTATAGCTTGTCTTCTTGTGTTAATATAAACAAAGTTGTGATGTCAAAATGAAACTCCTGAGGATTCATTTTGAATGAATAACTTGATGACCAATAATGGTCACCGAGTTCAGAGCAGCAGCTCTGCTTACATCACACAGCACACACAGTATTCATAACCCTTGAACCTCCACGTGTTGTCACACTGAAACCGCAAGATTTGATGCATTTTGTTAGCATTTTACGTGACAAACCAACACAAAGTTGTGTGTTACTGTGAAGTGGAAGGGAAAGGATACGCAGTTTTCAACATTTTCATTCACTTTCTCCTGTTTACCTTTATTTAAGGTTGCAGTATTCAGGTTTTCTAAACATTTTTTTCATATATTTGTGAAAACTGACACTATGTTTTGACAGTATAACAAGACAAATCGTCAGTGGAAAATTTCACCTTCAGAAATGCATTGCTCCAGGTCAAATATAACCAATCAGAATAAGGAGAATGGTCTTAGCGCTGTCAATCAAGTTTGTGTATGCACTCCTCAGTGTGCTAATGGAGTAGAAACAGTTTAATCATTTATCAGCCATTGTTAGTGATTATGCAAAACAGCCTTAGCATTCCCAGCAGACTCAATGTGAGGAACTAACTGTAGCATAACAGATAGCAAGGGGAATGCTGTGAGCAGCACATACATGAGCCTTATTGGCAGTCTTAAGATCCTCCTATGATTGATTGTTTATGACAGAGTAGTGTATTTCTGCATATGAACCACAGGGAGGCAGAGGAGATCGATTTTCTCACAGATTAATGGATTCCTGTTATACTGATTGTTTTCAAAAATATATGTAAAAAAAAATAAAAAGCATATTGTTCATAAAAGTCACCCATAAATTAAACATTTAGCAGGCAAAACCTTTGTGAATCCTGAAAAACTGATGCTAACAGATTTCCATCTAATCAGTTTCAGTTTTTTGCAGCTGTAGTTGCAGAGAAACGTGAATTTTACTCGGTGGGATAGAACACAAATCCACATCACTCCTTCACAGATTTCTATTTATAAAAACATTTTAAAATAAAACATTTATCTTTGCTACTTTGCTGTGAGCGATCACATAAAACCCACGGGGTACGGTTACTTAAATTAGCGTTCTGGTTTCAGTTTCTTGATACAAAAGTTCATTTAAAGAGAATCAACTAACAGTGTTTTCCCGTTTCGGACATCATAAGACTCGACAAAATCCCCGTTATTGATCTGGAAAATATAAAACAGCCATTAAGAGGCTCTTAGTGTTCTGGCAGATAGCAGGAAATCTAATCATGAATATCAGTATTCACTTGTTGGTTATTAGCTCTGCATTATCCTCAATCTGTTTTATGCATTTTCAGTTAATATGAGGAAATCCATTAATCTATTAGTTTGGTATGTGGCCATGATTTACCAGTAACTCTGACTGAAAGTGAAAACTCACTGAAAGAAGCCAGTCATCCAGAGTTCTCTTAAGCAGAAAGTTCCAATTTTATTACATTAAACACGACTTTCTGTAGAAAAACTTGTTTTCTTTTGTACCAATTAAATCTGAAAATTGCTAATACTTGTTCATCTAGAAACTGAAATAAGTTCTTCCTGAAACGACGGATCTGGACCTCCAAAGAACAAACACTTTGCAATTTGAAGTTAACATATAAAAAGCTAAAAAAATACCTGAACTTTGACCCTAAATCCACAAATAGGAGTAGAAAAGGAGGCTTCAAAGATGCAGAGCAGAGAGAAGGAGGAAGTGCAAACTATTTCTTCCATCGATCTTAAAAGAGAAGGATCATATCCCCTACTCCAACGTCTCTCTGCCCAGCGTCCTAACAATTCGGCTGGTCAAAGATTTAAAGAGGAGCAGCAAAAACAAATGAGATAGATTAGCAGTGCTTGTTTCATCCAGGTCATATAACTGTGAAATATTGTCTTTGATGTCAGGACACTGAGCTGTTAGCATTTAAAAGCAACAGTCTACGGTCAGAGGCCTCTTCCGTTTTGTTGCAAACCTGACTGCTCCAGGAGATCCTTCCTGACCAAAGCATCACTGTCCACGACTCTCTGAATACACCTAGTTTACATGGTGACATTTAACTTCTCTACGGGATGAATACAGTATTTCAGATCCGAATTAAATTTAATTTAATGACAGAGTTTCATTCATTTCTCAGCAGCAAAAATAAAAGTGAGTTATCAGCAAACTGAGCAAAGATCTGCACTCAAAGTAACTCAGTTCCTCAGAAAAACTACATTATGAATAGAGTGATTACAGAAACTCTCACCGTTTCTCCTCTGCCAACCTGTAAAACTACTTAAACAGAAAATTTATATCCACTCATACAAGGCCTTCTGGCCTCAAGCAGCAACAATTCAAGCAAATCAAGAAAAGTTCAGTTTCGTTATGAGATTCGGTGAGTGAATGGAAACTTCAGGCTGTTCTGTGATGAGCTGTTTTGACATCTACCTGCTTTAGGCACGCCGACAGTCGTCAACTTGAAAGTGAAGTTTGGGTTGCAGAAAGCTGAAAATATATCGATCTATTTAGAGACTGCTTGCTGCTTTACACTGCAGGCAAAAAAACCTCAATCATCTTTAATTAAAAAAAAAATATTTGCTGGAAAGTTATTATTCAAACTAACTTTTGCAAAAATCATCAACTGCAGTAAACTCTGTTGGGTTGACAAGGACATCATTTCTTTGAAAACATGAATATATCCAACAACTAACAGTGATTGGATATAATTGCATGATGTGCTTCTAATTCATGAAGAGAAAATTAATTTCTGCCTCTCATGCAGCAATTCTTTGCTTTTCTTCTTCAATAAAGCGGCGAATGGAAAATTTCTCTAGGTCAAACCACTTCCTGTTGAAAAAATATCACCAACTCAACCTTCAAAATCTGTTCTTGTCGACAGACTGGCTGCTACAACGCTTACACGCTACTACCAGAAACGATTATTTTTGGCCTCAGGGTGTTGATCAGTGACGCAAGAATTGCACAACTGCTGATGAGCATGCATGATTTAGCTCTGGATCCGCTGCTGCCATCTCTGCTGGAGGGATTCTTCTGCACAACATATCGAATTGTGCAACCGTAACGAAGGCTGCATGTCAGCAGTATGCAATATCTTAAGTGTTATGCATTCAAACTCTGCTTGCCAGTGATATATTTGGATAGTTGGTTGAACTTTTATTTTCTAAGCATGATTGGATGTTTAACTACAAGGTAAAAAAAACAGGAAATAACCTTCATTGTGTTAATTTTCTAACATTAAAGCAGCTTAAACTCCCTCCTTCCTAATGTGACATCATATAAAAAAATTACAAAATGAACCCGACAAGATATCAGGAGGCGACCTTTGAACCTTCACATCATCATCCAAAGGGATGCGAGTCCTACATGAACTGAAAGGCCACTCATACAAGAAGAAGCCACACCCAGGTCAGAACAAATGATGTGAGTCAGAAACGACATTGTTTGCTGATGTTTTAACAAAAAACTGAGTTTTGGTTTCATGTAGGGCTGAAACGATTGAAGGGACTAATTACCAATAATCAATTATTGAAATATGTGTTAACTGGAGTATCCAGACTTTTAAAAAAGTAATTTGACAACATACAGAGCAATAATTAGGCCCAAAATGTACAAAATCTATAAAAATGTTCCACCCAGAACTCCTCAAAATGGTTTAGTTTTAGCTTCACCCGCAGAAAAAAATCACTTTTTTCTGTCCAATTATTAGTTCTTTTAGCTGCAGATGCATCCTTTGCAACAAATGATCAAAGCATTTACTAAAGGAATGCTACATTTTTTAATGTTAGGTAATAAAATTTATTTTCCAGTATAAAAAAGAAATTTAATTATTTGTTTAATTTTTAATGTATGTCTAATATTGTATACAAATTGTATGCAAAATCTGCAGAACATGCCAATTTATTCATTCAATAAACCAATCAATTAGAAAAACCATCGTTAGCTGTGCCCCTCATTTTGTGACACGAAAGAGGAACAAGCATCTACTAAATCATCAGACAAAGAAAGAAAAAGAATAGAGTTTTTATCTTTATCCAAATTGTTTTCAAAAGTAACAGCGCAGTAATTTGGCGCTTAGTCTCTAGCTGAGACCTTTGTGTGGAGTTTGCATGTTCCCCCTGCGGCCAGCGTGGGTTTCTCTCGATACATCGCTTCCTTCAATCAGGCGACAAAGGGTTAACTGACCTCAATGGACCCCATGTTGGCATCTTTCTTAACTGATCGAATGCTGTTTTTGCTTCGTTATCGTCTCATTCAATCTCTCTTTTCTATCGCATTCAACAGCACTTTCTGACAGGAGTTATGAGGTTCAGCTGCCTCGCTTCCCTTAACCCAGTGGAAACAGTTGGTGGTTAGTCAGGGGTTCCTCAGCAGGTGAAGCATTGTGATATGAAACATGACTGAGCTCAAATGTTTGTAAAAAGAAACAAAAAAGAAAAGAAAGAAATGCAATTAGGTCATGAAAATGGCAAGATACCAGCTCCACCAACACATCTGTGCTTCAGCTCTCATGCACAGCTGGAAAACAAGAAGGAAATCAATCTGCTGATCTGCAGCGTTTGTGGTCATGTAGGTGCATAACAGCTGAAGGTGCAGGCAGAGCACACATCCATTGTCTCACTCAATACCACAGAAGAAGAAGAATCTGATTAATGATTGTGCATTTGTTTTAGTTCCAAGACAAAAGATTTCTTTCTGGCTTCCAAAAGCATTGGCACCCCCACGAGTTTTTCACAATTTTTCCTATTAAAACCACAAACTTTATGTGGAACAACACAAAAAATCCCCATCAACCTCAAGTCAATGATTTTTATATATAACTACAACTACAGCTGCAAGTAGTTTGGGGTAAAGTTTCTACCAGCAGACATCAAGATGTTTTCCCCTGTTCTTCTTTACAAAGTATCTCAACCTCAGTCAGATTGGATAGAAATAGCCTGAGAACTGCAACTCAATAAGAGATATGTCCAGACTTTGACTAGGCCACTAACACATCCAGAAGCTTTGATGTCAACCTGTAGTACTGACTGAATGTTTAAAACTACAATGTTCATCAACATCTCGAAGGCGGAAGTAAGAGCGCTGCGCAACACAAATAATCACCTAGCCGTTTTGTTCTCCATCTCGAAGATTAACTTTATGTAGAGGTATCCGGGTTAAATGCATTTCTTTTCATTTAATTTTTATAACATTGCAAATTTTTTCTTTCACTTCACAATTATGCACCACTATCTGATTGAAGTTTGTGGTTGTAACCCAAAAAAATGGGGAAATGCTTGAGAGACATGAAGGAAACAATAAGCAGATGCAAACTCATTTTAAGTCTGAATCTTTACACATTAAAATAGATAAAAGATAAAGGTTTGACAGGCAGAAATGGAGAATTTTTTACCTACAAGGTGTTTCCAGGAGGTATTTTACTCAAACATTTCACAGAGATCATTGCTTTCCAAGTAAATAGAGAAAACAACATGGAAGCCATTTCCACAGTCTCTATAATCTAGTTCAGATAATCTGGGTCACAATGCTCTTTTTCTATGTGGATTAGAAGCTAAAAAATTTGAGAACCAATGGAAATCCTGTCGAATCTTTGACAGACTGTCAATTTTCCTTGACACATCACTTTCACTTTCACTGCTGCTGACGATCAAACTCTCCTTAGGTTGTCAGTTTTGAGATAAACTGCACATAACACCACAGTAAACCAGCAAATAGCTCAATGGAAACCTGCCTTACTGACATAAAAAAATAGTTAAAAGGAAGAATTAGCAAGAGGGAAATAAATATATCAAAACAAGAAATGAATATAGGGTTCACTCAGTTTCATGAACATGTTCAAAAGGCTTCAACAATGACATTCTAATACATTTCCATGCAATTCTGACATGCAATATATATAAATCAGGACAGAAAAACAATAATGTGTTTTAAATACAGCATTAACAAAAGTGCCAGATGCAAACTCAAATTGTAATGTGACATAAAAAAAAAACTGAAACTTGACACAGATTCATTCATGCACATCATCAGGGAAACTGTTCAGAAATTACTTTCCATTAAGTGATCAATTTATGTCCTGATGGACAAAACCACAGAATCTATTTCTCTTTATAAGCAGAGACACTTGCATGCTGGGTAATGCAGTCTAATGTCATCTAAAACTAATGGAATCACTGCTGAATATTTGAGTTTGCGTCTTACCTCAAAAAATTCTTTCAGCCATACTTTCTGCAGATTTTCAGTCTGAAAGAAAAAGGAAATGAATACAATTAATAGATTTGAAACAACTTTAAAAAGTCTTCCATTTCCAAAATGTTCAAGACCGCAGTGGAAAGTGACCGCTATGAGGAAAGCAGAAAGAACAAGGGTGTTAGAATGATTTCACCTCTGATAACCCAGTGTACACCAACACTTTAGTTCCTTTGATCAAATAAAAACATTTAATATCAGTATCGTCTCCAAATCTTTCAGATTAGTAGAAAATTTCTAACTCAGAGCCCTCTTCAGGAGACCCCAAGTATGTTCTTCTAGAAAGCTAAATTTCGCTAGAATTTTGCTTTCTAGCAAAAATTGGTTAACAGTTGTTAATAATTGTTAGATGCATTTAGAGTTGTACAACATTTCAACCACCTCAAGAAAAACCCAGACTTTCAACCTGTGGAAAAATGACCCCAAAGCTCCACTGTGCCACCACCGTGTTTCACTGCAAACATTGCACCACATCTTTAGGAACTCATGTTTGATGTTAGAGAGTAAAAACCGTCTCCCACGAAGTTTTGAAAGACTTTAACCGGGACAAGATGTTTTACTGGGAACGAAAATATTTAGTCCGGAAAACTTACTCCTTCAGAGTAAGCAGGGAGCTGCAGACTCCTTCTGCAGCTCCCTTAGGCGTGCTTTTATAAATCTGTTTAAATACCAAGCAGAAAAATTATTGGTCGATTTACCTCCTGTTAATTTTAGGTTTATGTCAGTGAACAATAAGTTGTATTAAAAAGTACTTAAACATTCATGTGCATTTAAGGTATTAGAGTAGGTCACCTGGGAATGTTTCAGTGCATTTTAGGGTGATCCTGAAATTTCACTCGAAAGCCAAAAAGTCTAACTTCTTGTCAGTATCCTATAAGCTGAAGCCCAAACTAATTCACAGAGATACAAATTCTAATTTAAACTTCCTTTGCACTATTATGGGTAGGAATAACATTGGGCTTAACTGTTTCTTTCAAATATTTATCATGAACTCAAGAGTGGAAATGAGAAAACAGCAGGAAAATTCCTAAAGAACAAACAGAAATTTACTTAAAGTTGTTAAGTTTTACCTTTGCTGGTGACAGGAATGTATGTAGCTTTAGCAATAAAATAAAAAGGACAATTCTTTTATTATCAGTTTCCGTTTAAGGGTGTGCTAACACAGAGCAATAATTTTGTGCTGCCAAACAAATCAGGCCTAAATTCAAGCCGTCAAAGGTTGGAATTTGAACTGTTGATTAGGGCTGGAATGATTAACCAAATTAATCGTGATTAATCAATTATTCAAATGATCAGTAACTAACTTAGTAATCAATTAATCAACAGGGGTTGACTCTAAAAATGTCAACTTCTTGGAAGAACAAAGCACAAAGTAATTAAGGAAAAACTGTACCAGAAATATAAACATTTAGCATTTAAGATAAAAAATAAAAAATCTTTGTAAATATGTTCTACCCAAAACGCCATTGTTTTAACTTCACCCAGTGCAAAAACTATATCTATATTAGACACCAGCTAAATCACTTATTAATGGATTTAGCTGTAGGTGCGTCCTTTGACAAATGATCGAGCGTACATTAAAGGAATGCTGTTATTGCATTTTAGGCAATAAAATGTTTCTGTGCATCATTTAATGTGTCTCTAATATTGTGTGAATAGAATTAAAATGTAAAATCTGCAGTTCTTTTTACACAATCATGAAAATAAGTGATAAATTAATCAACAACTGAATTAATCATTCTATTTGTTTCTATTCAATTACATTATCTTTAAAGGTCAAAACCTTTCCAGGGCCTCTCACCATCATTTTTCCTCTACAACTCTCTCTCATTTTTTTTTTTTACTTTTCTTTCCATCCAGCATTCCCCTCCTCTTTAAAAGGCTATTCCCAGACCTGGACTTCATTTAGTCTGCGTGGTGGAAACAGACGCAGGGCCCTGGGCAGTCTACCATTTAAGGAGAGATCTCCCAATGTCGATAACTAGGTCTGATGAACGGCCATGCGTGTGTGCGTGTGTGTGTGTGTGTGTGTGTGTGTGTGTGTGTGTGTGTGTGTGTGTGTGTGTGAGGTGGGGGGGGGCAAGAGAGGGAGAAAGTTTCTCCTTACTCAACCAGTCTATAATAAGAACTCTTGGGGGATTCACAGGCTTTGTTGGCATTTGTTACAAAAAGCAAATATAATACAAAAGTAGGCTCTTTGGCCCAAGATGGCAACCAGGCACAAAGCTTAGCAAATACCTCATTGATGTGATGAATTGTCTGGTAATTATTTTAAACTACTACTTTAAACAAAAATAAGAACTCCACAAAATCAAGCAAAGGAGCTTTACTCCCAAAACTCTCAATACCACAAACACTCCACAAAGGTGTTTCAATGGGATGTTCAGTAGTTGACAATGACATTGTTAATGAGCTTATCCTGCAGATATCCTGGCATATTGATAAAAGCTTCAATATGTTTGAAGCTTTTATCAAGCATATTGATAAAAGCTTATCAATATGCAGACCAATATACAATACAGACCGAATACAACCTGCTGTATTGTATTCGGTCTGATATGTCACCCACAAACAGATGAAATCCACCGAAACTTTAGATCCCCTTTCAAAATACTTGATTGTATTTTAATAGTTCAAACACCAAATATATCTTAATATGCATTAATATGTTCAGCCTGGCGGGTCTCAGAACAGTAGGAAAAACTGAAGAAACATTCTAGGGGACACAAACTTTTTCATAGCACTGCTCATAAATCTAGCATAAGCGAGAAATAGTCACCATCTTTTTGTTAGAAATAAAAGTAATAAAGTCACAAAAACAACATTTTTGCTACAAATCTTTATGTTAACATGAAGATCTCTAACTACGCCCAGTCCACTCTGACTAAAAGACACAGAATCGAATGAGCTAAAGAGGAAATGCTTGTTAAATGTTGATCTTAATGTTACAAAGGGGCACCTGAATCCTGCAGGACTCGGTGAGTGTTTGCACTGCCCCAATCTGAGGCAGATCATACAGTGTGGCTCTATATAAGGAAACGAGCGGAGGAGCCTGTCATTAGTCACAGGGACAGAGGAAGAGACGGAGAGTGAGACAGATGCAGACGAAGAGGAACAGACAAGTTCCGACCTTGGAGATGCTACCGGACCACCATGGTAATGGAAACACAAACAAACAGTCATGTAGTGCTCAAACAATTAATCAGATTAATAGTGATTGATCGATTATTAAATCGATCAACTCATTTAGTGGTAGATTAATTGTTTACTGGAATATAGAGTCTCTGAGAAAGGGGGATTTATTGAAAGAACACACTCAGAGCAGTAATTAAGCCAGAAGTCTACAAAATATACTGGCTTTCCTCCAGTGTATTATAAGCCTGGCGGGCCACCAGGCTGTACTTGTGCCCCCCAGGCTAAGCACTGGTGTTCAGGTATTAATCTTCCAATCTTTTAATAACACATAAAGGTAATTATCAAGTGATATTTTAAAATGTCCTGTCAACTTTAAATGTTTTTTAACTCAAAAACATGGCGGGCTACTGGATGAACGACTGCCCAACCACCAGGCTTAGCAAGTATTATAAATATTATTAAATATTAATTATAACCAAAAGTCCTCCGTTTTAGTCAACCTTGTTCAAATTCTCCTATTAAGCACTGTTTGCTATTATTAATCAACAGATCACTAATATTGATGTTGAGTCAAGCAGAAAGGGCTGAACTTTTCACATGTTGATGTTTCAAGTATTGTTTTTTAGCTGCAGGTAGATTGTGTGCTGTATATACAAACATACATTAAAGGAATGCTTGTTGTTGCATTAAAAGTTAAGAAAAAGAAAATTTTGTTATTTAAAAAATTAATTTATTTGTTCATTTAGAGTAGAGTAGAATATACTTTATTGATCCCCAAGAGGAAGTAGCTTAGTGGTTGAGAAGCGACTCCATCCAAGGTGTTAAATTTTAGTAAACACAAATATAGCCATAAGTGACATAAAATGTAAAAAACATACATGCATAACATAATCAGAAGTCTGTTGGCTACATTTGTATATTTTAATATACTGTATTTCTAATATTATAAAAGAAACATTTCTGTAATTAAATGAAAAATCTCTAGAATATGTTAATTTCTTTTTCAATTATTTGGTTGAATAATAAATAACTATAATAATCGCCAGTTCCAGCCTTAGAGTTATGCCCTTGTGTTTTGATTGTAATACCTGATGAAACTAACAAACAGCCTGCTTTCATCTCTTTCATTCGTTTCTGTGTTACACTTTATATAACAACACAAGACAATAAACATGTTCCAGTGACAGTTTCTCAAACAAGTCTTTAAGTATGTCATCACCGCCTGCTGGCTGCAGGAGACCCTGGAGATCTTTTCTCCATCATCCCAGATAAGTCCGATGCTGCAGCTTTGATGTGCAGCAAAAACGGTTCTGGGGAGCAGATGCTGGACTTTCCGGGGCGGCTAAGAGGAGCGCCGGCGGGGGCCCTCAGAGGCCCGACAAATTGGGCTAATAAGAGAAGAGACGTTTATATCTGCAGCCACGGATCCAAGCTGCCCACCCTCGACTCGTCACAAGTTAATTCGGAGTTAATTAGAAAGTGGGGCTCCGTAGACAGGGTGGTATAAATATACCCAAACCCTGCGCTGCTCCTCTTCATCCTTCAGAGGAACTTTCACTCGCTCACTTGTCTCCACCTCCCGTCTCTTCTGTTTTCTGAGAGGATGGCCTAGATTTCACCCCCTTTGAGGAACAAGGAGGCTGTGCTGCAAAACAAATCAGGCCTGAATTCAAGCCTTCCCAAAAGGTGGGATTTAAATGTTTGTACCGTTGACTAGGGCTTAAACAGTTAATCCCCATTAATCAATTATTCAAATGATCATTAACTAATTCAGTAATTGATTAATATGTCACTGGAGTACATAAACTTAAAAATCCCAACTTCTTTTAAGAACAACAAACTCAAAGCACTAATTAAGCCAAAACCGCACAAAAATATTAACATTTTGCATATTAGATGACAAACCTTGTTTGTCTGTAAATATGTTCCATTCAGAACTTAATTGGTATTTTTAGCTTCACTTGATGCAAATTCTGTCGGAATTTGAAGGCGTTTCCTTTCGTAGTTCTTAGTGCAGCGCCACCACAGGTGAGGAGGGGAACAGATTTTTCAAAGGGGTTGTTTCGTTTGACTCAGTGCAGAGTGAATTTAAACCGCAGCCACTGAAAATGTAACAAATGTCCCAATCTTGGAAGTATTAAACAAATAAGAGATGCACAGATAAGGAACATTTGGGCCAATAACTGATATTTACAAATCTTTTCAATAAGAGACACAATCAACGTCACATGACCAAACAAATGCCACATAACCAACACAATACCCTTCGCCTCCTGAACACAAGATGGATGTAAATCGGACCAGTTATATTCACTGGACCGAAAGCAAAATGTTAAAAAATTACTAAGTGCCAATAGGAAAACTAACTTTGTTGCTTTTAAAATAACTGAATCAGTTTGTTATGCAATTATTCAGCTCTGCAGTTAAACTAAATCATTAAAACTAACAAATTATCCTTGCAATCAAAAAGTCTCCAAATACAATTGCTTTCTTTCCTCGGCAAGTAGAAAATACACTAATGTAAAAAAAAGGTCTGCTGCTTGGAGACTCTATAATTGATAAGAGAGAGTGGAGATGAGCAGCCTTAAAAAAGCCCGGGTTGCTTGGTTACACCTGATACTAATCGCAGGCATACGAGTCCACTGCTGGAAATAAAACCCCAGCCAGGTTTAACGTCTAACCTTCAAACCAAAAAACAACCAAGGCTTGAATACAACCTGAAATTGGATTGTGCAGCTTTTATTAGATGTTTGTAACAATACAGATCAAAAACTAATCCCACATGGAAGCATTTTAAAAAATAATCCACCCAAAAACTCCCGCACAAAGTCTGGACTCATCGGCCTTAACAGACAAATTTAACTCAGTGAGTGTGAGGTCAAGGGAGTTTGACCTCAGTCTGTCTTACAAACTGAGCAGCAGAGTCTGCAGAATTTATAGAAGTGAGGAAGATGGTGGTAAATTAGGCATCAAAATGAACAAAACATATACATTTATTTGACCAGTGCCAGATTGTGTCTGTTGGTTGAAAAAGAGTCTCTCTACCCAACTTAACAATACAGCCACACAAAGATTGAAATGGGAGAGGCAAAAGCAAATGAGACAGGTTAGCAGCTAGTGGCAACAATTTATGATGTGAAATGCTGCCCAAAAATTCAGATGTTAACATGTCAGACTGATATAGAGCAACAGTCTTTAGTCAGAGGCTACTTTAGATTCGACGCGAGACTGACTGCTACTGAATGACATGAGTTATGACATCAAATTTCCCTTTGGGATAATAAAACAAAAACATGGGTAAATATATACTTTTGTTTTGTTTTTTTGCATTTGTGACTACCACTGAACCTGGAAGACATTTTAAAAATCCCAAAATACATAAAGAAACAGCTAAAGCAACAGATAAAATGGATACTGATGTCTCTGTCTCAAAAAAGGTTCAGTTGAGACCAATGCACCAGAGTTTTGTCATCCAGTGTTTGGTGGAAAAGAGAGACATTAGAAAAACAACCAACCAAATGGAAATGATCAAACTCAGTTTTAGTTTATCATGCAATTAACTGATTTATAGACGACAGATGGAATTGGGTTCAACCTGGTGTTAATGGAGCGATCGGAGACAGCAAGCAAAAACAGATGAAAATAATGTCATGTATATTTAATTATGTGCAAATTGAGCAGCATTTTTCCTGCTTACAGAAGAAAAGTTGATTTCATCAAATCAAACTCCACCACAACACATGATAACACACCGATCTGAACACCTGATTTGCGATGCAAAAATGCAGCAATTAATCTGAGTCTGACTTTACAACATTAACGTGTCTGGAAACAAAAACCTCATAAAGCTTGTTTTCCCAACCTAATCTTTCCACTGCTCTGATGTGCTAGCATACTTTTCCTCTTACGAACAAGACCCCGACCACTTCCTAGGTGAAAATAAAGCCTACTTGGCTTTAGGATGAAAGGAGAAGCATTTAACATCTCGTTTTTTTTCCTGTGTATGAAAAGCTAAGAGTGTGTTTGTGTGTTGACAAGTTGTTCGAAAGGAGGTTATTGGCTTTCAAGGGAGCACGCAGCGGACTAAAAATACCCTGGCTGGATGGAGCTGGAGGTCCGGAGAGGAGGGAGGGGGTCCGATGAAGGAGAATAGGCTGCCCCAGAATCCTTCAACAGGTCGGAGCTGAAAACAACTCTTCTTCCGAGTCGCTCTGCGGAGGCCGGCTGGCGCAGAGGAAGGTCCCTTCTGTGTTTCATGCAACTCCACATCAAGGGGGCTCATTAAGGATTTAATTAGAGCAAACCCGCGCTGAAACCTTAAATTAGACCGAGGCTGGCTCCTGTGAGATGGTCTTCATCCATCAAGAGAGAAAAGGTGGAAGTAAGGAGGAGGTATGCTTCAAACGAAGCGTTTCATGTCTCCCTGAAGTGCTCTTTGCCCACATATTACATTTATGTCACCATGAGACAAATTATCTTGCAGGAAAAGGTAACGAGAAAGGATCGCCCACCTGAACAAAACTTCAAAGTCTACTGTTACAAAATGTATGTATTCAGATTGAGCCACTTAATCTGTAGTGCATCAGATTTGAAGCCTAGATTTACAATAATTTTGACAAAAACAAGTATTAAATTAACCTGTTTAAAAGCTGCAGTGAAGAAAAACATTTAATTTGACTTAAGTGTCAACCAAAGAATCTGATTTCCTCATCTGCAGCGGTTTTTAATCTCTACCTTTCTGATCATAGTCTGGATGCTGCTAAGTATAAAAACCTGTTGCAATAATCGATAATTCAATTAATCGTGGGACGGATTAAATTAGCTAAATAATTTTCATTTTGATAATTAAAAATTTTTGGAGGACAACTTTGTTTACAGAGACTTCACAGTCCCATTAAAATATCTTCCAGTTCCAGCATTAAGTGTTCTTTTAACACATTTTTTAAATGTATTGGTTGGAGTGGGCAAACTTGTATTAGTATGTCATTATCCATAAAATCGTCTCAAAACAACAATATTAAGAAACTCAAGAAAAAACAACAATTCAAGTGTTCAGAGACTGAAATTAATAAATTTCCCTTTAAACAACAGACATGGGAAAATAATTTCTGAATGCGTAAAGAGTTGTGCTGTTCACGTTAGATTTTAACAGTTTTTGTGAACCAGGAAACCAGTGAACCATCGACTCCTGAGATCAGGAGTCGATGAAATCATCTGATGTGAAAAACCGACGGACCTGCTGCTAAAGCTGGAAAATCAAACGTTCTAGAAATTATTTGCTACAAATGATTATTCAAAAGCAGCAAACTACTGTCTCTGCAGAAACCCTGTAAGAACATCTTCAGATGTCAAGAAAACTTTTCTCCTATCAGTCGTAAGACTACATACAGTGCTCTCAGTAATGGCCAATATCAGAGATGTGAACATATTTAGATGGGACTTTTGGAAAAAAAACTAAAAACTAAAACTGCAACAGACTGAGAAGTTATAGCAGATTCGTATTCTGACTGGAAATCCCATCATCACTACAGTTAATCCTTTGCACAGAGATTTGACTTTCCCATAAACCGAAGAGCTTAGGGAGAGTAACTGGTTACAGTTTCATTCCTGATATTTGTACACTGCAAAAACACAAAATCCTACCAAGTATTTTTGTCTAGTTTCTAGTGCAAATATCTTGTGCACTTGAAATAAGACAAAACTAACTTAGAACTAACTTTCAGCAAGATATAGGAGCTTGTTTTAAATGAAGAAATTTTTTTTATTAGTTGAAATGCATTATTTCACTGGCAGATGATTTCCCTTATAGCTAGTACTTTTTCAACAATATTAAGGAATTAACTTAAAGCAATTAACTCTTCAAGTAATCATGACAGCACTTCAAATAAAATAAATTATAGCATTTCTGTAAACAAAATTGTCCTTCAAAATAAGCTAGTTGAGACTAAAGCGCCAGACTGAAGACTTGTGGTGGAAAGAGAAATTCATGTTTTGCTTATTACAACAGCAAACAAAAATGTATATATATATTTTTAATTTAATAGAAAGATATCACTCTGCGTTGAATGAGTCTGTGATAATATATAATTTTCTCATTTATTCAGTTGCATTTGAATGATGACGTTTATGCAGCCCATGCATGAAGCTTGAAGAGCGACTCAACACTGCAGTCAGCTGGGATTCGTGTCTCCAGCAGACAGGAAATTATGGCACTCAGAAACCACAGCTGTAAGAGCAGAAAGCTTTTTCCCCCCACAGCATGAGGGTGTGAGCTGTTCTGTGTCATGCTGTGGTTCAGGATCCATCAGGAGACAATCCTGATGGAGATTGTCGTCACCAGATTGTTGATCTCTGCAAATGGAAGAATATTTTGCATGACATCATAATCAGCTTTCTACGACAAGACGCAGATGTGAAAAATGCTGCATTGTGCAATCCACCGCAGCCCCGAAGGGACCTCTGACAAAGCTGTTATCTCAAACACACACACACACACACACACAAACACACACACACACACACAAAGAGTGTGCGTTATTCTCCCACTCACACCTCTGCCTTGTGTTACTCAACACACACCAGCAAACTCAGCACTGCAATATGATGCAAATATCTCTTCAGCACAAAGTTACAATCATGAGATCATTGACAATTCGAGCTTTGCATGACTGAGCATTTGAATTGGATACACAAGAGATCGGGACAATTTCATTCTCTGATCGGTGATCTGGACTTTTTCTTGTTGATTTTATTTTGTACATGAAACCAAACAGAACAGGATATTAATTGAAGTGAGTTATATAAATAAAAACTGAGTCCATACAGCGTTTTCAGTTGATAAAAGCACCGACAAAATCGGGCTTGCATAAGTTTTCACTCCCTTCTAATAATATTTTATGAAGGCACCATTTGGGTTTAGGGATGCATCCAGTCTGAAAGACTGAATCAGATTAATTGATTACTGAAATAATATTGATGTCTAGTCAAGCAGATAGGCCTGAGCTGATAAGTATTGTTCAAAGTATTTTTTTAACCTGCAGATGAATCCTTTGCTACAAATGATCAAACATTTACTAAAGGAATTTATTTAATTGCATTTTAGGCAATTAAAATATGTTTTGAATAAAAAAAGAAACAGTTTTTTATTTACATCTTTTAATGCATATCTAATACTGAATTTTAAAAAAGCTAAAAAAATAAATAAATATGCAGCGTTCCATGTTTTTATCTGATTAATCATCAAAATAATCAAAATAATCGCCAGTTCCACTGCTGATGCATATTAATGTGTATTTAGGATTTGAACTGTTAAACTTGGCAGTTATAGACACTTTTAGAGTTTTTGTGTATTTTAGTTATTTGCGGGAGATTGTGGGGAATCTAAAACAAAATGCATTTGTTAAGTTTTGTTTCCTATTCTTCCCCAGACTGATACCTTTGTTCAAAGTCGACTCTTTAGCTCTTCTGCAAATCATCCACTTCGAGCAGCTCGATCTTAAGTTCACTCAGATGTGAACTTAAGAAAGAAAGCTGAATTTAATTAAAGAAATAAATAGTTAGAAAAATTATTACATCGTCACCTTGCATCAACTGCAGTTTCTGTTTTAATTTACTGCGTTATTTCTTTGCATTCAACGATCACACCTACATAAAAAAAGGCACCAAATATTTTCCAGAAAAGGTTTGCCTATAAAAGTTCAACAAATGTCAAACAGGGGAAACACAAAACACCCTGACAGTCAATCCAGAGTCTAATTACCATCTATGATAAAGACCATCTCTTATGAGGAGGCCTGCTGCGTTTGCAGCTCAAAGCAGGATGTTTCACACGCTGTAATTACAGACCTAAAGGCTGATTGAAAACCTATGATCAGGTTATCTAAAACAATATATTTCTCTGGAACAAGCAACTAAAAACTATAATTACTAAAGACTCTGGCAGACAAAGTTATTTACACTTTCATTTTGTCTTTTACAATCTCAGACACCCCCTAATCAACAGAAGGGCAATTTAGAAACAAGCCAAACTGCAGGAACAAAAAGTCAAACAAAAGTACAACTCAGTTGGGAGACAAAAATATCACCCAACTGAAAAGCATGTGCATAAATATACACTACATGTGCTTGTCTATCCTCTCAATGCTTTTTCCTTCCACTCAACTTTCCATGAATATGTTTGGGTACAGCAACTTGTCAAGTTTAACCTTTTTAAGCAATTACCTTTTTGTGGCAATAACTGTCAAGTCTGCATTCTTCCTTAACATTTTGTAAGCCGAAATATATTAATCATCATTAAAAATGTATCTTTATGGGTGTGGAAGTCAGCAATAAGTCATAATCATGTAAATATATCACTGTGTGTTGTATGAGCATTAATTTTTTTAAGTAAATTACTGAAATATAATCACATTCTCATGTTTGCAACAGTGTAATTTCCTTCTGGGAATTTAGTTTAAGTCTTAATAAAAACTAAAAAACAGCTGGAAAAATTGCTAGTTTCACTGCTGAACTAGCAGTAGGATGAAATACTTTCCTATTTTTTCCAGGAAAGTAATGAGCGGCAATTACTTCCCAGCAGAGTCAAGTGACTTTCCACATAAAATCAGTAACTAAGAGAAGTCAAGAAATAAAAATAAATGCTGCGGATGCCTGGTTACCATCTCAGTAAGCAGAACATCTTCAAAACAAGCTTGAATGTGTTTGAGGTTCAGGTTAAATTGGCATTTTTCAGTCGGTTTCTCCTCCATTTGAGACATAAACGCTGACAAATGCAACTCTGTGAAGGTTAATCCTAATGTTTACTTTGCTCCCAACAGAGCCATTACACAGAAGGAGCTGACATGGCTGCTTCGCTTTTCACATTGTAACAATATAGGAATCCTGAGAGAAGACTACAGTGTCTTTTCCCCAAAAACGCCACTTGTCCCATGACCTCAAATAATCTGCCCCACTGGAAACCCAAGAAAAGGTCATGGACTATTTATTTGTCCTAATACAATCACATGACAAAGAGCAGGAAATCCCCGACAGTCCCAAAGCCACAGGAGACCATTTTTCTCGTCCCGCTCCATCTTTCTTTCTAGGCAGGATAAAACCTTTACGCTAATTTTTCAGCAACTGTCATTTTCAATCTGGCTCAAAATCAAGGAGGAGAAACGGCAACAAGTTCAACCGGTTCATCAGTTAAATACTGAAAAGGTTAGTTTCAATTACTTTTCTTTTGTTTCCAGGACTTCTCTTATGAATCAACGGGGTAAAGATCTGTTTGAACCTGAGCATTACGTAAATAAAAGCCTTAAAAGTTTCCATTTAGCTTTAGAGTACTGGATTAAAGGAACTGCGTACAGCCATGATTCATTCCCAAGATATCCACACTTCTCAGCCTGCATCCATCAGATTCTCATCAGTGTCAGGGTGTTTAGACCAAATCTTCTTCACACTATTATTTTTACTTTATCCCTCCCTGACTGTCTTACAGGGGAACATTCTTGCAAAATTCCCATTTTTGTTCTTCCATTTGGGACTCTGCTTCTAAAGAAATAAAAAACACTCAGTCTGGGTTTTTGGGAACAAGTTAGTATTTCGGTGCCTTAAAAAATGATCTGTCTCAACAACATCTGGAATGTGTCGTCACAAATCAGCAGGCATCGGTCCATTACCCAGCAACCCCATTAAAGTCCAGTCCCTCACCTAGGAACCTCAGCTTGTACTACATTGAAGTGCAAGATGATTGGAGCTCTAGATATCAGATTTTACAATAAGGTGAACACTAAACTTTCTGTTATAAACTAATTAAATAAATATGTAATTTAAAGGGGTAGTATTATGTAAAATTTACTTTTTTGAGCTTTACATCATGTTATAATCTAAAAGATACTTGTAGTGTTGCTGATTCCTTTATACATGTTTGAGAAATCCTTTAATCATCATGGTAACCATTCAATTGTGCAAAACGCCTGGGTGGACCTACACGAAGCTCCTCCTCAGAGTTGAAGTGTAAAAGCTTTCAAGCTTCTGCCTCAGCTCCTTCAAACTAGCCAGAAGCAATTAGCAAACACCTGGTAGAACTGGTCATCTGATGAGCTCATTATACAAGGTTCTTCTCAGTACAACGCTGGTACAAACTTTGATAAAGTGCTAAGAGAGGAGAGATGTTCTCATGACTTCCTGAAGGTGGAGTTTCAAAAAGAAACAAAGGCCCAATCTCAAGGCGTTAAAATAAAAAGTCAAGATTTATTTAAGTCATATTTGATACAGCATTTTTATAACAGCTGAAGGTAACATTGTTAATAGATTTTCCTATAAAATGGCTCTATATGCCTGGAAAATAAACAAGTATAAATGCTTTGACTGCTAAGCAAGCACTGAAAAGGCTTAGTAAAAACCCTGCTACCCTAGAAATACCCAGTCTGATTACTGAAACTGAAAGTGTCAACTGGTGAGCCACTAAAGTGCTCAGATGGCCTAAAAACACATCCTGAGGGACTCCGCCCAACATGGTTCTGCTAACACTTTCAAGAATACAAAATCCTAGGAAACCCATGCATAATTTAGGAACAGAAGACAGAGTACAAGAATTAGGCTGCGGCATACTTTCTCTGGTTTAAAATGCGACTCAGAAGCTTTCCATCTCTCAGGGCATCTGTGAAGAAACGCTCGACGGGAATAGAGAAGGATTTTGCTCCTCTATATCCGGATGTTTGTGCATAGCAGCTAAAAGTCGAGCACTGACTGTAAAATTGATCCTGCCGGATGGGTGTTGATGTCAGGCACATTAGCAGTATTGATTCAATAAAACTAACAAAAGGAGAAGGAATTGTGGCATTGATCTTAGCGAGCTGCAACAGTGAAACACAAGTAATCCTGTGCTACTGCAAAATACAATCTCTAAGTGAAGTTATGTGTGTGAGTGGGGGTTGGGGGGGCATTTCAAAAGCAAATGTCAACTTCAGGGTGTGGCGACTACAATAGCGTGAAATTAACTCTGAATATTTCAAGACTTATTCATTGAAGGACATAGTTAAGAAACACAAGCAGAAGTCAGACGAGTTCTCATCTTCAAAGGGAAGTAATGCAGAGGTTATTTGTGAGGGGAAAAACGTTGAGCAGAAACCAGTTCACATTCCTTGTGGTGAGCTATCAGCAAATTTATTCAGAAGGACACAGAGTCAGAGGCCTCCAAGATATCTGGGAAACGTGAAATAAAATAATACAAAAACAACAAATAACACGAATTATGAATTTTCTGTAAATTGTCCTTCAACAGAAATGGGCAAGCTGAGACCAAAGCACCAGTCAACAGTGACTGATTTAGTTTAATGGCACCGCTGCTGTAAAAGTAAGCCAAGAGGAAGGGGAAGGGTCTGAAAACCATCCTTCAACCCACTGCTTTGTGACGATAACATTTCGTCTCTCTTTGAACCTTTACTATGACTCGTCACTCACATTCATCACGCTGCTGCCCTAAATCAAGTGAACTCTCGACAGGAGACAACAGGAAATGGTTAGGAGTAGGAGGAGAAAAACAAGGCAATGTCTACGCAACAGGTTACTCTGCACACAGCTCTACTTCCTGTGCAGGGTTTGAACTCTCGAGAACGGAGCTGAAGCTCCTGATGAGGTCATCAGATCACCTCTGCATCGTCAGTCTCACAGCTGTTTTTTCCTCCCTTTGTCCAAGCAGTCTTCCCGCCTCCTTGCATGCAGTTTTTTTTTAATTTTTTTCCGTCTTCCCTTCTTGAAGAGCAGTGTGTTATCTCATGGCGTTGTCTGCATACAGCATCCTGTTTGCGCTGCTGCAGGACAAACATTGTCTCTGTGTGACGCCGAAGACGTTTCACAGGCTGTCAGGTTTCCAGCGTGGCCCTGATATCTCTGTAATTGGGTTCTTCCTGCTGGGGGAGTGAGTGGGGAGTTGAAAGAAGAAAAAATTAAAGTGGGCGAGTAACAAGTAGGTGAGGCAGTGGGAGCTAACTGGTTTCCACCTCGATAAAATGCTCTACAGTCATTTAATTCATTTGGAAAAGTACAACCTGACCAAGACAGAAATAATTAGATGAATCATAATTATCCATCATTGAAATAATCACCAATTAATTTAGTAATTGACTGTTAACTGGAGAACAGACTATACGCTAAAAGAAGAGCAGTAATTCAGCCCAATTGTTCTAAACATATATACATTTTGCATTTACGATAGAAAAATAAACATTCTTTGTAAAAACTCCTGAAGTGGTTTTTAGTTTCACCTGATTCAAATGATCAAAATAAGCACTTTTTGCTAAACAATTATTAATTCGTTAATCCAGAAACTAGTTAACAGACCAGCACTACACTGAACTGAGGTTAAGTCAAACAGAAAGCGCTGAGTGTTTCACATGGTGATGTTAACCTTGCATTTTATAGAACAAAATGTTTTTCTTGTTTTAAAAAGGAACTGCATCTTCCTAATATTGCATAAAAAGGCTTAAGTGATCAAATGAAAAAACTGCAGAAAGTGCCATTTTTTTATTCAATTAATTATCAGAATAATCGTTTGTTAAAATAATCATTAGTTGCAGCTATAAGCATGTTCCAACTCGTCCCTCATTTCAATGTTTCCCCCTTGGCCGAGGCGGACAGAGAACCAGGCCTCCAAAATAAACAGAGAGAGAGAGGCTGCCGTGAAAAACTCGGGAGAAAGAGTCACACCTCGAGTTCACCACAAATGGTCTCCGGCTGCGAGAAACACCCTGGACAGCGTCCAGGAAAGACATCTGACCAGAGCAGATGCAGAACATCAGTGTTAAGGTTTGTGTTGGACGGCTAATGAGAAACTTCCCATGGATTTGGCCCTGCATCCGAATTCTTCTTCCCTGCCCCACCTCTCCTTCCTGAATCCGACTTCTTCTCTTCTTGCTGCTTTTAGGTTTTCCCCGTTTGCTTCCACAGACGTCGCAGTGCAGCAGAGTTACAGCCCCCCGCGTAAGCAACGCCACGCTCCTCTTTGTCGTTTTCCTTTTTCGGCAAGCGGTGATCACGCTTATGTTTTATGACAACTCTTGAGCAGTTTCACAACTCGGTTTTGCAACTTTCTTGAGAAGCGACATCACAGAGGGGCTGTTGGGCAAGTGAAGTGGCTGGAAAGCATCTCAGGAGGAGTTAATAAATTCTCTAACCACAAAAATGTTAACGCGCTGGTCATGAGGGGTATTTGAACAATAGAGGAGTCAAAGTGTGCACAAAGGGCACATATGTGAAGAAAAATGCTACTTTGCCCCTCAGTTGAATGATTCACATGTTGTCTAGACAAGAACCAAGTCAGAAACAAGATCTTTGTGTGCTTAAAATGAACCCTGGCTGTCAGGAATCAACAATTATTTTCAGGTGTTCACACACTTCAGCTGTTTCACATTTTTCTCATGATATAAACACTTCACTGTAACAAAAAAGTAGTTACTGCAGGGAAAAGTTTACTCTGATGTCCTTAAAAAACCCCTCAATAGGAGAACTGCTAACGTGACACAATTTTATGAGAAATGAGGAGGACTTTAGTGAGCGTTTAAAGCAGAAAAATGGTGGAAAAACCGCTAGAAAGTAGAGATATTCTCCATAACATGGATAGAGCTCTGCTTTTAACGAGTCGCGTTTCACATTCCAGACTAGATTTATTGATTTATTTCATTAAGACTCAAGCCACATTATATTTAAGACAGTGTAATCTGAATGATACGAGTTTAGTTAGTTTTTTTTGGCCACTATTAGTTCACGCCTTAGAAGTAAAAACATAAAGGGAACCAATCAGAGTCCGTAGAAGATGTGGTCACACAAGAGAGTCAAAACAAAATGTACAACACATTGCTCTGTTCAGACGATGCCATTTCCACGGTGGTGGTAGCATTATTCTGTGGTGATAATTTCTTTCTATTATTTCTTAATCAATAAATGGAAAGTTGTGCAGTGTTTATAGGAGAGGGATGGAGCTAAATGCAGAACAATCCTGCGAGAAAATTATAAGAGCAGCTCTGAAAATACAGCCATGGCTATAAAGAAACAGCCTAGTCAAAGTTCAGATGACTGAACTCGAGCTGCTGTGCAGAGCTGGTAGAAACACCAAAACACCTACAGCTGTAATTGCAAGCCTCTTGCTTAGTTTTGGTCCATCTCTTAAAATCCAAACAAATGCACAGATATTTGTTCATAGGATATAAATACTTTTGAGCACAAAGTATCGTCGCACACAGAATGAGAAGCAAAAACGTTTCCTCAGAAGACACGTCAACAGGAACTGGGAGACACAATGAAATGTAATCTCTCTGCTCCAGATGCAAGAGTGGCAGCAATTTAGCATTTAAAGGCGTTATGCAGGCTTCACCAACCCAAACTTAAGACTTTTAAGATCATTATAAATAAAATTTCAGACCTATGTCATGACAGAAATGCAAATAAGAAATGCAGAGGACCAAAGAGCAGCAGCTTTTAGCTTTTGAATCATATGCTAGCTTCTAATGGCTAGTTTTAGCAGCTTATTACTGGTAACTTTAATTATCTTGAATCACAAAACACATTAAATAACGACATCTGCACAACCCAAACATTTTCCTCAAACAAAAGTCCTACAAGAAAAAACCTACACAGAATATATTAGATTAAATAGTCCCACCACTTCAAAAAGACCTATGATTAACATATTTAAGGCTAATTTACATTTTCTTTAATGAATTTAAGATATTTTAAGGATGCACAGACAGCCTGATTCACCTCTAATTCACACAGCAAGAGGTAAAAAGACACATGCCATCTAACTCAACGCACCTTTAGTTCATCTTCCTGAAAACAAAGATACAGACAGACTCCGCTGATAAATCCTCTCACAATCACCATTTCTTTCATGGAAGATGCACAAGACTGCTTAGACATTATCAACAGAGACCTGTAAAGATCAGACATGTTCATTCTCCCATTCCTTCAGTTACACACCGACAAACAAAACAATCCCAACCTCACAACACGGACAATCAACAGATTTGTTCATGATAATCACATTAACAATCCCTGACGAGGGACTGAAGGCACTAAGGGGATAAATACAGGCACTCGCTTTAATATGATGGTGTTCAGCAGGCCTGGACATAAAATGCTGATAATTAAGGAGAGATTAAATGGTTTCAATGTGCTAAAAAAACATGGTGTATTAGCTGAGTCATTCAGAGCAGGTTCAGCTAACAATAACATGTAAAGATGACACTCGCACGCTGCGCCTCGGCTGGATGGCATTTGAGTAATACAACACAAGCATTTCTGTCATCACTCAGGGTAAGACTACCCAGTTTTTATAAACTCTGTTAAATAACAGGTGTGAAGCAGCTGATCCAACCACAGAATTATGTCCCTACATGTCTTTTTCAAACAGAGAGAGAAAGAAAACAGCAATAATGTGACCACTGCTGCTTCACACCATCATATGGGAGCTTTCCAGGACGGCATTAGAAAAGTGCAGGACTCCCAAAAAACAAAACAAAAAACTATTTAAAAAAATGTATCTAATCAGTCGCCTGAAAATGTTTGTTACTTCTTGGACACATGTGGAGTGGAGTTCGTTTCCCTTGCTTGGTGCTCAGTACTGGGGGTCACAGTTACCTGCTTTCTGCTGGAGAAAACTTTTCATAATTACTTAAACAATAAAAAATTCTTTCAAGAACCAACACTGTTTGATGGACTACTTTCTGACAATCTATTTACAGACCTCTTTGGCCATAAAGAACTTGTCTTTAAAGTGTTTTTGTTTTTTTCATTGGAACGAGTCTCCAAATTATTGGCAGAAAAATTCACCTTTGCATTTTTTTTTTTTTTTTTTTTTTGCTGTTGTTGTTATTTTGTAGAGGACACTTGTATATTTCAACTATATGCAGCTGAAATACCTAGAAGCAATCCTACTTGGCATGCTATTGGGTGGTTTTTGCAAAGCAGCCAATCCAGGAGCGCCATTCGTTTTCCTTGGTGTTGATTGGCTGTGCCTCAAAGAGCGGAAAAAAGAAACACTGCCGAAACCAAAATGGTTTCCACTGCGCATATTAATACATATTGTTTGGTGTTTGAACAATTAAATTGTGATATTCTTCATACACAGTATTAACAGTGAGAAGGCTAAATGTATGCCATTTAAAAAGATTACTTAAGTTCAATCTGGTCAAATTTCCAGATACATCTGAATGGTCAAGCCATATTTAATAAATATTTAATAAATGTGATGTTATTTATTTTAATCCACAGGTACTTGATGTGTTTCAGGGTTCCTGCCCATTTCTGGAGCCAAAGTCCACAGTTGTCTAGGCTCAGATCTCCAAAATGATCATGGTGGTTCCACTTTAAATCACAAACAATTAAATAATAACATAGCTGCAACTTACCAAGAAAATGTTTGATATGCAATAATGTTACTGAATATAGCAATTATGATATGACTTCTGATACATCAAAAGTGTTAATGGGTTTCTGCTTTGACTCCATTGTAAAGATAAACCCAGATAATGATCCAAAATATGTGACTGGGCACATTCTGGCCAACCAGTTACACACAGATGCAATCACAGACCTCAGGATAACTTAAGATAACCAACTAGCATGAACCTTGAAATGAAGCTGTAGTAACCTCAGAAAAAAACATGCAAACTCCATGCAGAGGAGCTTTCACTGGGATTTAAACCCAGGACAGAGCCAACAACTACACCATGTTCAGCCTGCAATAATAATAATAATAATACCAATGTGTAATTACTGTATTCAAGAGCTTTTTGTACAAAAATATTACGATGGCAACAAATCTGCGTTTTAACATGCATTGACAATACTTTTCCACGCTATTTCATTTATTCAATTTGAGGTCTGGAAAATACTTAATTTCAAGATTTTTCCAGGCTGTCCGAAATTCTGAGGGAACAATTTGTACACGCTAACAAAAACAGCTGATCCCACAGAAAGAATGCACCAATCTGGACGTAGTTTGGACCAATCTGTAGATTAGATATCACTCCAACTCTTGGTATCAACAGAAAAGCTATCTGGGGAGCACCAGGAAAACAAATACTACCCTCAGTTTTGTTTTCATTACTGGATATGTAGACATTTGTACACAATTATCTAAACAGGAAGTCAGAAATAAGAAAGTTAATAACCATGACCTCCATCATCAGCCACTTTTTTTATTTTATTGCCTTGCGTCTAATCACTTTCTCACTACATGTAGCTGATCAGAAAAGAAACTCAGAGTGCCAGCCACTTCCCTGTGTGCTGCGTGAATTACTTCACAAAGAATTTGACCAAGTAACTAAATAAATCCACACTCGGAGCTTTGGCCATACTCTAGCCATGTGAATATCCAACCACTTTTACACCATTTTGCAAAGAGACACACACCAAATTTTCTTATGTGTGAATAGTTTCCAGTAGGTGAACAGATGGGACAATATGTACATCTTGCTTGTTTTCATGTAATAAAAAGCGTCAATGGGCAAACAGCAGTCTCAGTCTGCTACTCACGTCCCGCTTCAACCATTGAAGCTTGAAGTCTTCACCCTGCTCTGCGTAGCAGCTCTGTTCTTAAGATTGTCACTCGGACAAAAACAAACACAGTAAGATCTCTATCTTCTCAGACTTAAAACCAACTAAGATTATTATTAGCACACTCTATTGTTTATTACATGTGTAAAGGAGGAAGAGAACATTTCGGCTCAGTTAGGTCAGGGGTGTAAGAGTCACGGGCCATTGCCGCCTGTGAAAATATAACTATTTTCCATGAGTTTATCTCTCTGTAGGTCTAGATTTGATGGCCATAAAGATAGGCAGCTTACACAGGCAGGCAAGCACTCAGTATTTGCTCACTTTACAGGAGAGAACAACAGGACAAATGCCAAACCTTGTAAAACGAACACGCTGCTTGGTTTCAGACATTTTTATGCGTACTGGACAATTTTAAACCCCTCAGGCAGCTGCCCTTTTTTCCCCATCATCATCACTGGAATCTGTGTGTAATCCACCAACCAATGCATTAATCCATTTTGAAAATTTCTCTTATACAAATTAAGAAGACTTCCATCTCAACACCAGCAAAGCAAACACCTGTAAAAGCACAAAGATATAAACGTGCTCCCGTTTAAGAAGCTACTCGCCTTCCGTTTCCAACAAGCCTCCCGCCGGCCAAATTGGGTAATAAAAAGCCACGGAGCAGGAGAGGTGGAGATGGTGCCATCTGCTCAGAGGGCATGTGGCCGGCCAGCTCCATGGAGCCCTGGAAACGTACGGACGCTAGTCGGCACGCGTTGACAGGCTGCAGGCAAACCGCCAAGAGAGCTCTTCAAACGAGTGTGTGCTTACAAACCAAGTGTGAAGTATACTTTCCTCTATCTATCCTATCAATCCAGGGGCTCCTCACCTTCCTGATTTTCCTAGTTTCTGAGAACAACTGGAGTCTTGTTCTCAGACTTTTGCAGTTCAATAAAAACATTGATAAAGACAGAAATACTTAAGTACTTATAATGTCTGTTATGGTACTTGATCACTCTTCTTGGCAAAATTTGCAAAAAGATGCAGTATGGAGTGGTCACCACCCTGCAACACAGTTGGTGCAGAGACTGAAGGCATCTTCTCTGACCATTAAATGTTTCTCCCTAAGGCATGGATGGTCCATATCATCAGTAGTTGAAAGTTTCAGCCGTGTTCGAATGTGTCCAGATTGCGGTTTTCTGGAGTTCACCGATCAACAATTTCAATATGACATTTTGCAACTCAGGTAAAATTATGACCAGGACTATGGTTTCTAAGCTTTCAAAAACCAAACATGTTCCTTTAAAGGAACATGGCAGCATTATCTCAACTCAAATCTCTAGCAGGGATCTAAAATATTAATCCATTTTTCACTTTTTATTTTTTTTATCTCTGAGTGTGGCAAACATCTCAGAGAACACTTTGTAACCACAGACCAAACAACTTCCAAGGTCCACAAGATCTTTTCTATCAACAACATAAATATAGAAAAAAAATAGGATGTCCTGGACAAATATGTGCAAATATGTGCTTCTGACTGAGATCTAAACATAGCCACCAGAAGGGCTACAGACCTGGTGGAGACAAGTGGGGAGGGTTTGTATTGTTTGAGCTGTCTGCAGTGGAAACTTCACTGTCCACAGTGGACGAGCGAGAGATAACCTTCGGCAAAGGCCGGCAGAGATAAGGCAGTGAGAGGAACCACGCAAACAACAATAGAAGCATGCTTGATGGAAAACTGGCAGAAAGCCCCTGCGTCCTTTCAAAACACACCGGAAATCATTTGGGGAGTGGTCACTCTGATTCACCATGGGGAAACATCAGCAGCGCTTCATAGGACTGCTGATGTTTGAGCACAGCTCAAAAAAGGCCAGTAAAGCTTTGGTATCTCCAGCAGTGAAGGTATAAACACCCAGATCAACACGAGACACAACTATCTGTTTAAATATTAGCTTCACAAACACGAACAACCCAAAGCCGGAGCGCCATCGAGATGAGCTTCACGGCTGCAAAGTTCTTCTACAAACGGCTCAGTCAGACACTAAGAAGTGAAGCAACAAAACTAACTTGTTGCAACCTACCTGTTGATGTTGTTGAAAAGGAAAACTGCGTGTAAAATTACCAACAAGCCAGAAACACTAGAGCTGCTACCGAGTATTTGCAGAAACCAGATCCTTGTTTACGCTGTAAAAAATATGTTTTGTAAAAAATATGTTTTGTGTACAACAGATCCATGTTAGTTTTGAAACATTTACCTTAGGATAGAATCAACCTGTATTTATCTCTCAACAGCAAACTGAATGACGAACTAAAGATAAACAGTTAAATTTGAATTTTGCACGACTGCAAAGTTCCATAAAGGTGAATATATATAAAACATACGTATTAAAACTAAGTTAAAAATAATTTCGCCATTTCTAATTAGTCAATAAAAGCGCAAAGTTTAAAGGAGTCTGCTAAAAAGAAAAGTTTTTTTGTTTTTTGTTACCTTTTCACCCACCTGTTAAGCAACATTCTGTTAGATTGAAAAATGTTGCCACTAATTGTGTGGAAATGTCAATGAATGTACCTTTGCACACAGTTGCAGTTTATTTTAAACGTTTCCAGGTGGAGCTAAAACGAATAAATGCGAAACTAAAATCTCTTGAAATCCCAACGTTGGAGCCAAAAAATCTACTTTCCATGTTCAACAGCTGAAACAAGAAACTTCATCACTGTTGTTTTGGTTAATAATAAGCCTAAATAGGCTTTTCTGTGTCATTACACGCTGTTAAAGTGATCCTCCATCATCTCCGTTTGCGACGCTTTCAACTGTTCTAGGCCGTAATTTTCCCCCAAAGCGTGGCTGAGCGTGGGAGACTAATGACGACGTGATTAAAGCAGGCACCAACTCTTGATGGGGAGCAAAGCCCAGTGCCACCGCCACCCCCTGCGGCTTCTCACCCTCCGTTTGCATGTGCGGGAAGGAAACGACACGAGCCATATGGATGCATCACGACTCGGCGACAAGAGCAGCAGCCACAAAACAAATTTTTAATGCTCTACATAAAGTATTTGCATAACTTTAGGGAGCAATGCACACTTTTCTGTCTCTATAGAGTAAAAATTAATGCAACTACTCATAATATAAGTAACCAATTAATCTTACCGACGGTTAATTGATTAATAAGATAGAAAAAAAATTGATATGGTCTAAATACATTAAAATGCAAACAAGAATCCAATTCTTCTCTTAAATAAGAAAATAAGCATTTTATTGTCTAAAATGACTTATCAATAAAAGGTAGGGCTGACCTGTTAATTATTGATTAATAATTGGATATCAAAAGGTGCTTAGAAGGAGATTTTATTTACATAAATCGAGTCAGATGACGATAAAACTGCAACTTACAGAGTTTTGGGTGGAACCTATTTCCAGATGAAGGGGTTTTAATCTTAAATGCAAAATGTATACATAGTTCTTGCACAGTTCTGCAAGAAATATGCTAATTAATTAGCAAATACCCTTTTTAAAGTCTGCATATTCCAGTTAACAATGAATCTGTTATTAAATCAGTTGATCGTTACTTCAATAATCAATTAATCATGATTAATCATTTCAGTCCATTGGAAAATATGGAGCTACATCTGCAGAGATGGAATACCAGGAGCAGGTATGCAGTAGTTTGTGTATGTAGTTCTGAAATATGGCTTTGCTTGCCTTAAATGGGAAGCAGAGGCAGTGAAATACTGATACTGGCTGGTTGGGAAAAGTTCTTAAGGGAAACCAGACTCAACTCTGACTGACAAGGGAAGTAAACAATGTTTAAACACTAACTGCAAGATGCAGGAGCTCTCTTTTAAATTTTAATGTATGGGCATGACCCAGTGATACCTGGTATTTATAGAAGCAGAGAAACCCCCGGCGCTCAGAGACACAGTCTGGAGCAGGAAGTCCTAAAGGACGACAACGCAGGATAAGGACGGCCTTCATGAGACTTGGCCTAATGACTTGGCCAGACCAGTCTGTGCTTCTCTTGCTGAAGCCATAGTGGAAGCAGAAGTAGCAAAACAATAGCCCCATTCCCAACCAATGACTGTACAAAGACCAGGGAAAATAGACTCCCCCATCCAAGACTTGAGGTTAAATAAACACCCGTCCAGCTGGGAATGACTTATTGAGTGTGAATAGGCTACAACAGAAGTACAACAAAGCAGTTACATTGTCTTATAGCACTGGAAATGGAAGAAATGTGGAGGTAAAACATCAGGATAGTGATCTCTCGCCATCTGAACGTCACCTTCTTTCAACCTAAAACCTTCTCAGGTTATTGAGTCAACAGTTGTAAAAAGGTTTTTCATCATCCAACAATTTAAATCATTAATTATGATTTAAATTACAACCCCTTCATTAGGGGTTGTGACACTAGAAAATATTGTGACATTAGAAATAAAATCCTTTTCCAATCAGTGAAAGCACCACACCTTCTTGAGGATGATTGACAGCGCTAAGACCCGCCTCCTAGCTCTGATTGGTTGTTTCTAGTACGCACTGGGAGCACTGGTAGAAGGAAGAGGAGCTAGATTTTTTCACAGATTATTATTTACCCTTTCATTCATGGTGGTCACTTGCCAGTTTTTTGTGCTTCTTGTGAATTATTATGTCATAAATGCACAGAGACCACTGAAGTGGACACTAATGCATCATAAAATACATTATCAACTACTGGCCATCAGCTGCAAATCCAAGAAATAATTTTTGTTAAATCCAATATGGCCGACAGACAAAAAAAGCATGCCAATCGACCCGGTCCCTGCTTCTACTGTAGACGACTCTTGCAGGTAAAAAAAAATATACCTTGACATCAGATAACCCCAAAGGAACAATAATTATTAATCATCAGTCGCACTTACATAATTTTCTACCTGTTGCCATTTCTTCTTTAGCTGAATTAAAGATAAAAATTCTTAAAATGCAAAACTTCAAAGCTTTCTTGAACCCAATCCACCTTCATCTGATCAAATCGACCTCTACAGCAGTTGATCATAAAGCTTTCTTTCTTTATTTTCGGTAACATGGACTAGAGTAGCGACCACAACCTCAATTCACGTCCGGCTTCAGCCACGGCACGAGGCAGCTGCTGAAGAAATTTGGCTTCTGTGGTGATAAAAGAGGTATGAGCGCTCCTATAATCATTCAGCTTCTGCCGCATCCCCTCGCCAGCTGCCAAGATAAAACACGGCAGGACAGAGCAAAGCATGAAGATGTGCAGGTGTGAGCGTGTTGACTGTTAACAAACACAGCAATAGAGAGAGAAACTTCTGAGAAAGTGAAGTGGATGTACATCTGAGCGAACGTCTGAGGCTCTTAAAGCGTCACAGTTTGGGTTTACAAATGCAGTGGAGCCAAATTCTTCCAATAAACACGGCTGCAGCGAGGAAAACAGAACATAAACTGCACTCCATGTAAAAACAGCTTTAAGACATGAAGTTAAAACAAGCAACAAAACTACTTTGGCGAGATATTTCACATTCGCCAATGGCAAAACAAAAAAGAAAAGATAAATCAAGACTGGGGGTTACAAAATGTAAAAATATTTAAGCTAAAATATTCCATATTTAAGCCTCAAAGACAAATTCATTCACAAGCCACTTTTAGAAGTTCCTTTTCAGAGCAAAATGTGCAAACTAGCTATTGAAGTAATCGATTACTCTCTCAAATACTTTTACGATCAAATAAAAAAACTGGCACAAAATACAGATAAGTCCTTTTTATACAACATTAGAAGCACATTGAAATATGCAAATAATTCCATTGCTGTTTTAAATTAGAAAACAAATATTTTATTGGCTAAATAAGGTAATACAGTTCAAATTCCTTTAACAAATTTTAAGTAATCCAATATAAAACAAATGGAAGGTTTTTTTATATCAAATGTATATATATTATGCAGAGTTTTGGCTTAGTTAACACTGAATATTTGGGTTTTTTTTGGGTCCTGTTAATGATTAGTCGATTACTAAATTAGTGGATGATTATTTCAATAATTGTTTGATCACAATTAATCACTTCAGCCCTACCCAAATGTTTTCAGTGGTTTCAATAAACCAATGAACCATAAAAACTTAATTATGTTAATCCAAAGCTCTCTAACTGTAGCTACTGTTGATCCAAAAAAGCAGACTCTTTGCAGCAGACTCTTTTGCAAAGAGTCTGCTGCTAATGACAGCACGTATAAGACAAATATATCGAACGACTGCACAATCCGTCTCACAGATCAGTTCATTTCCACCAATTCTTCACTCATCTTTGTTCAATTGAAATGTGAAATCTCACTGCTTTCTGCAAATAATCTGTTTCAAGTTCAGGAGTCCCCATAAGCTTTAGTGTTTCAGGTTTATAGCTGCATCCTGTGGAGACAGAAAAACAACTGGGAATAAAGAATCAGCCGTAAATTGGTTTCCATTGACGTTGATCGATGTTCTGCTGGAACAGTGATAAAGAATCAGAAAACCCCCTCAACTCTCAACCTTTCAACTCGACCTGGAGTGAAGAGGGAGGCTGAGTCTGGTTCATCGTTCTTTTATGAAATGAACGTTTGCTACACGTGAAATGTGCTGACTGCGATACTCGCACCGCCCTCTAATTCACAGCTCAGGTGCTTGGAAAGGATAATTTGACGCAGCCTGTTAATCACACAGAGCTAATCATTCAGAATCACAGTCCAGATGCACTTATCTATTTACTTTCTTTTGAAAATCCTAGCTGGTTGTTACAACAAAATGGAAGCAGGGCAGAGCCATCAGAAATAGAATCATCTGACATTTCTTTCATGAACTTTTCCACCCCTACAGCGTCACGCTGGAAAAAACTGTAACAGAGACAGAAATTTTGTCTGTGCAGCAGAGTTTCCCTTTATTGTGTGAATTGTTGACACTCAATCAAACGTCCACATGGCGCCACTGGACTGAAGCATTGCAACATGAATGCTCAGTTGCATTATTCAATAAGGACATTCAACACCATCCACCATGTGACTAAAAGCTGCATTTAGTCTGAAGGATTTATGGCTGCTGCAGAGATAAAAAAGAAAAGACAGGAACTACAAGGTTACGTCTTCACAAAGACTTCCTCTCTTTTACAGATAGAAACACATCATATAGAAACACAAAGTGTTCACACAGCAGGTGTTTCGTTCAAATTAGTACACATCCACATATTTATCCAACTTGTTTCTAAACCTGATCTTGACTCGTCACAATTTCACCCCCGTTTCCTGAAACTGCTGAGGGTTACTCTGGTTTGACCAAAGGTCACAATCTGTCATATTTCATTGGTGTCTAGTGTCACAAACTGCAATCAGAAGCAAAATGGAGGGACGTAAGATATGTACAGTGAACCCCAGAATTTTTGCAACATTTAATCATTTTTAAGACAAAAAATAAAAACTGGTGACGGCGAAAATTGCAATGACGGGTCAGGCATTTCAAAGGTTGTCGATCGGCTGGAAAATTGCAATCTGCGCACCCCTGGAATTTCATTTTGGAAATTTTAGATAAGCTTCACAGAAGAAGCCGCACAAAGTGGCCGACTGCTGCATCCTAAGTGCACAAAGCAGCGTTATCATAGATCCTTCCTTCAAGCAGCTGTTACTCTACGACTATCACTTCTCCAAACAAACTAAGTGTTCACAACCCTGCTGTTATTTGAACAGTTTTACTCATCTCAAATAACATTTCTGCCACTGTTTGCACAGTTTTTAGTTGCAATAAATTGTAAATAATCTACTGACCTTTAACGCATAAATATATGTTTGCACTGTGTATTTCTGTCTTTATAAATGATCTTACTTGGTTATTTCTGGTAACTGCACAGAATGTTTAACTGATTATTTTAACTTTAGCTTATAGCAAGTTATTCTTAACTTTGTTTTTATATATTTTAAATACTTTTTATCTTGTGTGCCTAAATCTACCCAAGTCTGTTGCAATAAGCAATAAATGAATGAATCGCATGGTAAATGAAAACGAGATCAATAATTAATCATTGTTTTTCTGTTATTCTCTCTTCCTACCAAAAACTGGATGATAAAAGTCTTCAGTCTGATGCTTTTGTCTCAACTAGCCCTTTTTTTGAAGGATTTGTGTTTGTAGGGACTTCAGTATCCATTTTATTTGTTTTTCGGGTGTTTTGTTTATGTGTGAAATTTAAAATGTTTTCCAGCTCCAGTGTTAAATGTTTGTTGGATATCGAAGTTGACTGATCTTTGAGAATGTGTTCTTGCATTATTATGCCATCATTATTATTTTATTTGAAATGTGTCTCAAAACATTATTCTTTATTGCAATAACTTCTGGGAAAATGCTGCTTTTACCGCTAAATTTCCCCTGACTTGTCTAATCTAAAATAGTTGAAATAAATGAAATGGATCTACCCAGGGTTAACGTGTAGATGTATAAAATAAGATAACATCTTTACAGCTTACAATGAAGCGTTTCAATTTGGCCACCGATTTAATTTCTACTCAATTTTAGTTGCTTTAAGTGAAGCAATTTGACAAATCTGAACAATTTTGTCAGTAATATTTTCTTTGTGATTTTAACGAAGCCAAACCTGAATTGGAAATGTTCGATTTCATTCATCTTTCAGCTTCTTCTGCCAAATCGTTTTGTTTCCAGCATGAATTCCCAAATCTGAAAGGTTCTGTTTTAATATCACAGCACTGAGCAACTCATCTATAATTTATCGACAGTCAGAGCCACCTGTGTAAACAAACGAACACTGAGCCCTTAAGGTTTCAAACTATAACTACGTAACTATCCTCAGTTTGGCTCTGTTCTTCAGGTCACTCCATCAGACCTGCAGTCCTTCCACTTCATAACACAACCCTTCATTTATGAAGTTGCCGATTTGTTCTTCTTCCACTTATCTTCCCTGCAAAGTCCATTAGCGAGCACGGCAGCGACAGCTCCATTAAGACGCTACATCTATGATTAACGATGCAGAAAAAGATGCTTTACTGTAAGAAGGAGAATTCAGAGGAAGCCGTGATTTCAGGAGGTGACAGTTCATGAAACCAAACCAAAGTACAACGTGTGTAGCATTTTCTGTTTCCTATTAGTATCAATAATCTACTAATTTCTTTTTTTTTTTTTGTATAATACCTCTCAAAGTCTAAGAAACTTTAATTTTGTACAGAATACTTCACACTGGAACTGAAAGATATTTTAATGATCCAAAATAAAATATGACAAAAAATAATAAATAAAAAACAAAAAAGTGCCACTTACAACCAAAGCTGTAAGAAAATGGATTATGACGTTTCTACAATCTAAATTTAATTTATCTTACATTAAAATCTACTTTGATGATCGGAAATGTTGGAGTGTAGTTACTTTTTCACAGCACTGTAATGTTTTTCTTCTAGCCAGGGGTGAAGCTGTGGAAACAGCTGACAGCTCTCGTGTAACTGGCGCAAAGAAAATTACATTTAACAGGTTAAATCTTGACTGTTCTAAATACCAAACAAACCAGTTTGCTGTCGTTATGAGATCAGCAGCCGCCTGAGGGAAACTGAAACGTTATTTAATTAACAACAGGAACAAAAGTTGAAATAAGAACATTGCATCTGACTTTTTCCTACAGGCAATGACACAGCTGTCTGCTTGAACGGCTATCTCCCTCCACTGCTGCTTGGAAACTTACAATCTACTATAAATAGGCAGCACAAAACTGCTGTGGCCGATACAATACAAGTAGAGGATGGTCTGCATCAATTTGAGTCATGCTAAAGTAAAAATAAACAGAAAATGAAAACACACAAAAGCCAGAAACTTCAAACTGTCTCATTTATGTATTTTTTGTACTTTCATATCTCGAAGTTGGAGCATTTTTGCATTTTGAAGAAGCTTAAATAATTCATCTGCAATGCAGGTAGAGGAGGAAAGCTGCATGGAGGCACCGCTGACTGAACTGAGCGCTATCTGTGTGAGACATCTCTGGTGTATAGAGAAAAGCTCAACAACTGCACACCACCTTGGTAACAATGGAAACTGGAAAAGCAGAACGCTGCTGACCGATTAGCTTTAAAACAGCTCACTATAAAAAAATAAATCCTGACGTCATTTTTAAAGGATGCTATAATTTGCTCCAAAAAGATGAATGATAGGCAGCAGGTGGAAAGAACCAACTTAACTTTGCATTTACTGGGGCTTAATTCACGCTTTTGAGTCAAATCTCAACTTTTCTGATTACTGAATATGATAAGAATACTGACAGCAACACCAGATATAGCACTGGAAATAAACTGGAAAAAAACAGTTTTTACATTTTGTGATGGGAGGAAAAAAAAGTTTAAATCATAAATCGGGATAATCTCAAAATAACTTCATTTCCTTCTGGTTTCCAACCCACCGTCTCTGTCTGCAAAATGATGAGGTCAATAACCAGGATGCACTGTAAGGGTGGGCGATACGATCTTAAAGTTTTATCACAATATTTTGTGGTATTATTGTGCCAAAAAAGGTGACTGTGTGTCACAGCAATTGTAGCCCCACAAATACTGCGCTTATAAAACATTCCCATTTATAATCTGCTTCTTTAGGACATCAGCCACATAAAAAAAGTATCATTTAAACTGTGACTGTATTTTTTAAATTTATTGATGCCATTGCTGACCAAATAATAGAGAAGAAAGTAAACCTATCAATACCACAATAGGTGCAGTTTTGGGAGGTTCTAAGCATCGTTAACTGGAATTTATTGTAGCAATAAATCAAAATTTTTATGATAAGTGTATTGCAATAAATGATAAACGATACTATAAATGCTCAACCCTAATCGAACGTACGCATCAGAAAAATGCAGAAATCCCCCATCCAAACTAGTGTTTGTTACGTTTGATTGTTTTCGGCAAATGTGTTTCCATCTGCCTTTAAAGCACATCAAGTCTTCTTGGAACAGCCAAAAACCACCTTAAGATTGGCATTTATGATGCTAAATTTCTTCTAACATTTATATTTGTCACAATAAATTCCAGTTGAATTCCAGCTCCAAAAGCTCTCCATATTGTCAAAAGATTTTTTTTTTACCAATTTTGCTTTTTCCAATCAACCTTTTCTAATGTGAATGTGGATGGAAACGCGTCTTGGAGTAGAAGTGAAAGGGAAAAATATTTTCCTACTTATTTTTTTTTTAAATCAGGGTCAACCAGTTCCGCTTTACACAGCACATAAGAGTGCTAATAATAGAAACAGCTTTTAAAGACAAAGAATTCATTCAGCCCACAGATTCATCACAAGGGGTACCAACGCATCAGACTGCAGTTTGCCTTAAGTGTGAGCAGCTCACCCACTCATCGCAGAAATCATGTTCAAATGTGCATTTTTGCCTAAGTCGCTTATTAGTCTAGAGAAGGAAAAAAGGAAAAAACGACAGCCAAAACATGATGCTGGTGAGAGGCAAGCTATTTATAGGCTTACTCCAGTGCTGGAGACAGCTCTTCCCTTATGTTTGGGATCGGCGCTTCACATGAGTGAGAGGAGGAAAGAGGAGGAGGAGGCTGGCTCTGAAAGTTGAACTGCTATTATTCCCTCAGTTCTGCTTCGCATCCTTAATGCAGGATGATCAGAACCGAGAGAGTCTCTGAAAACAAACTTCAGAGAAAACTCAACAAATCGCCCCGAAACTCCACAGGAGGGCAGATTTGATACAGAGCACACTTTTTATTTCTAAAATAAAAATACTCTGCAGCTGGTTGGTCTATGCTGCGGGTCGGGGGTCATTTGTGGCAAGAGTGGCAAAAAAAGAAAATGAAAGACAAAGCAAGAAAATCTGGAAATTGACAGTCTGTTTTTATATATATATATATATATATAATATATATATATATATATATATATATATATATATATATATATATATATATATATATAATAAATGATTAATTATCCCTCTAGATACAAGTCTGAAACTGTTTTATGAGTAATAACCCAGGTTGGGATTCGAACCCAGGACCTTCTCGCTGCAAAACAAAAAATCTGTCCCACGGTATATCTCCCCACAGCATTATGCTACCACCACCGTGTTTCACCATGAGGAGTGTGTCTAATTTGCTTAAAAGTTATTTGCTTTTTAAAATTATCTTAATGTATAAATTGAGTTTATCAGTGTCACCATATTGTCAATATGCCGAAAATCGCATCATCTTCCATTTATCGTAATAAATTTATCATCATGATAGGATTTTGATTTATTGTTGTCACAATAAGTTGGTGTTTAAAAACTGTCTATGTGCTCAGGTTTGTTATGGTTTGTATTTTTTTCAACTATTTGATCAATAAAGCTGTTTCAATAAATATGAGCATATGGTTAAATATGAGCATTTTAGTGATAGTAAACACTTTTTAAAAGAAGCATTTTAGAAATGCTATCCATTTTAAGATCATTATTTGTTCTTGTGAGGCTGCAATGCAGTCACAGCCAAACAGTTAACTAAAAAAAAAACAGTTTGTGTCGTCACTTGTATTGTTATACCACAAAATATCGCAATAAATCTTCAAATCCGTATCGCCTCACCATACCGCAAACCCACAAAAACATTCAAAACAGCTAGACAGGGTGTAGAAATGAAAAGAAAATGTTTATTTCTTAAAGTGCGGTCTAGTTCATAAGCTATACGTCTTCTATACTATATTTCATAGGAAGGAGAATATATTTCCACATTCGTCTGTAAATGTTAGTGTATTTTTTGCTACTTATTTTCATAGAGCTGCTGCACATAAGATTTATATTTAAAGTAGATTTCTAGGAGCTTTTTCTCTACAAATGTCGCAACACTTTATTGACCATATCCATGCTGGGACGCGCCGGTGTCCTGGGAAACCGGCGACGCCTTTATAGGCGACACTATAACGGTCCGAGTCATGTCAACATCACCCGTTATTCAGCCACAACCTGGACACGGCGTGGACTGCGTGGGGCAGAAAACAAAAGCCACCGGGTGTGTTTATCAACAGAGACACTCACATCTTCGAACAGGGATCCAACGTTGGCTGTCACCAGCAGTATTTTTGCGCCGCACTCTTCTGACATTCCTGCCGACATTCCTGCCATTAGGGTTGCCATCTGGAGGCTCGGCAGTTGAGACTCTCACGGCGGGCTCTGGAGGCTCGAAGAGGCGCTTGAAACGAACCAGGAGGAGGGCCGACGGCCGCGTTCAGGAAAGCGGTTAAAACGCGGGGAACCTGCGCTTGAAACCGGGATTGTTGCTGCCGCGGAGGCTCGGCTGGAGCATATTTTTTTCCCTCCCCTCTCCTTTAGCAGTGGTCGTGCATCTAACCAGGAGTTGCTGCTTGCGGTGACAGAGGCTCCGTGTTCTGCGGCGGCGGCTGCTACTTTTCCACGCTCAGGATCATCGTGAAAAGTTTCCCGTTTTAATCCACGGTGAGCGGCTAGATGGCTTCAGCGGGGAAGGCTTTCCAACCTTTTTGAGCTGTGTAAAAAAACTCCCCCTCCTGAAGCTGGACGCCGTGCCAGGACCGTAGCTTTCATCGTTAGCCGAGGATAGGCTGAAGTCCTTCGCCGCTCTGACGTCACCGTGCCAATGGAAACACGGGACTCTCTTAAAGGGCCCGCGCACCGTAAACACAGGATCCCCCTCAGCCACCGCCTCGACGTCATTCATTATCGGACAGTGCGCCATTTGATTGGGCTATCTCAATTTGTACTCATGCAACATCTTTTTATATCATTGTTATTTAAATCAAACTCAATGAGGTACACTTATAATAATTTCAGTCCAACTTTTGTCTCCTAAAGAGGTGGGTAGAGAATCCAAAAAACTGTAATCAAGTACTACTGACATGTTTTTACTCAAGTAAAGCTAAAAAGTAGCTATCCAAATAAAGTTAAAAAGTACTTAATAAAAGGTGCTGATTGTTCAAGATCAAAACATTTTTAAAATAATTTTAAATTTTTTTTAAATAAGTTGCTCAATGTGTATTTGTTTCATAAATCAAAAAATAAATTATTAAGAATAAATAATTTAGAACAACCTTAACAGGACAGTTCAATTATGACTATCTTGAGCATAAATAAATAAATATTAAATGTCTTCAAGGTATCGCAGTGTCTGCAGTGTGTGTGAGTTAAACCTTATATTTCTGAATGTAGTGAGTGTCGAGGTTTGTAGAGATTATAGTGGCCCTCAGACTCCCACTGAAAGGCTTGTGCTGCTTTAATTAACAACATTAACATGTTTTTATTGGGGGATGGAGAGCTTACAGTCATGGATAACACGTGTCTATGAGAAGAGCCAAGAGATTCTCACCAAAATGTAAATGCTCACAGCTGTGTCTGGCATGAGAGACACAGAGTTTGTCTGTGTGTGTGGGTGTGTGTGTGGGTGTGGGTGTGTGTGTGTGGCATTGTATTTGACCATTTTCCTTGCACATACAGAGTTGTGGTTGGTTTAGGGATAAGACTAGTCAGGGTTAGTAAAGCTTAAGTCAAGTTTATTTATATAGAACATGTCTGCAACAAGGCAGTTGAAGGTGCTTCACATTATGAAAACAATACAGTCACTACTTATGAAATATAAAATAAATATTGAATTTTGTTTAAAGGCCATCATGAAAATCATCCAGCAAATATATTGATCAGTGTTCCATTCAGTGTAAATCAAAGGGAGCTCAAAATAGGTGGGTATTTAGTCTTGATTTAGAGAAACCTTTGGCAGTTTCGCAGTTTTCTTGAAGTTTGTTCCAGATTTGTGGTGCATAGAAGCTGAATGCTGCTTTTTCCTGTTTGGTTCTATAGAAATGAATGGATGACAATGCAAAGTCCTGCTGAAGATATAAAAACACATCTGTGTGTTTTTTCTTTTGCATATTCTGCATATTGAGGACCTCTTTCACCAACAGAGGGAGGACATTTGTAGAATGTTGTTCTGTTAGGTTTAGAGGCAATTACTAAAATAAAGGAAGTTAATGCAAAGTCCTCAGTTTGCATAGAAGAACAAGAATGTATGCGACTACTTATGTCACACACGCGGATTTATGCATGGAAATGATATGCAGCAGAATATCCGTAATCAGTGACTCAGCTGTGGAAAAGCATGCTAGGATTTATACAGCAGGAATTAATACTACTACTAATGTGTGTGTGTGTTTTTTTTTTTTTACTCTGTGTGTGCACACATCGAGAGCTTTAATTGAAAAGGGCTCAAAGCAGCTTTGAAAGCAATCCAAATATGATGATGCTTCTTTAGCCGATTGTCATTCCAGCTCCTACTGCACTGAATTTAGCATTATCAGGCATTATCTGCAAGTTGTTTAAACCTCAAAATTTGCTAAGCTCAGCATTTGACAGACTGTCTTAGTCTGTTGTAAATCATCCAAACAAATAGAAGTTAAAAATGAAAGGTTTATTAGAGGACATCCTGAATATTCAGGCTACATTCTGAGTGCAGACTGAATATTTGCCTTATGTGAGCAGAAAACAAAAACGGAAGAAAATTTTTAAAAATGTTTTGTGAAACATGATTTTAAAAATGCAATGCTTTGTTCCCATGAGAAATAAAAACAAACACTGTGGTAACATGGAAAGATTTACCTGAGGCTGCATGTCGGAAAGAAGTTTGTAGCAGCTTTGGGAGGGGAAGGGATTAAATTAGGTCCCAAAAGAATCTGATTTGATCCCTTTCATGGGATGGATTAAAGTAGAAGACGTTCAAAGCAAACTACCTTGTCTGCAACCTAAACCTGCTTGCAGACAAGCAGCCTTGACTGACTGCTTGTCCAGGCAAGACTGCAAATAGCTAAGAGAAGTCTAACAAACCCATAAAATGTCATTGTAGGGCCAACTACAGGCTCTTGATGTAGTGGATGATCATACAGACTGCAGAAGTAAACTTTTATGAAACAGCAAGAAGGAACTGAGAATGAGTTTTATTCATACTGGGAAAATTGATCACTGATCGAGGAGCAGGTGACTGATTAGAAACGAGATGCAGTTGTGAGGGGAAAGAGAGAAAAATGGCACAAGGGATTAGGAAATGAATCTCACACTAAAGAATAACTAGACCTAATTAAACTAGAGTAACGAGGAGTAAACATAACTAGAAACTGTAAGAAGGACTGAACTAAAGTAAATTAGAAACAATTCTGATCTAATCAAAGAAAAAGACTAAGGAACACAGAATAATAATGAAACTAGAACCAAATAATCAAAACAACCCAGGTTCGGACATTGTGTGCCACCACTTTTCCTATTATTGGTCAAACTGAGTGGATCTGTTCTTAAAACAGAGTAACATGAGACGCATGCACAAGTCTGGGCAGGTAGAGTTATTAGTCCTGACATGGTGCATATGGGTCAGTAAATACTGCACTGTGTTCTGTAGATGGAAAATGCCAAATAGGAGTCCGCAAGTGAGTTGTGTTGTTGTGTGTGTGGTGTGTGTGTGTGTTGTGTGTGTGTGTGTGTGTGTGTGTGTGTGTGGTGTCCACTGATAAAGAAGCTCTACTCACTGCCCACAAAGCCCCCGTGTCTGCTGTGGGTAATGGAAAAAAATTGTGTTTAAATGCCAGACTGCTAGCAAATATGTGCACTTTGACCCCGATCTTACTAAGACTTAAATTCAGTTATCTAAAAATAGACAAACCTGGAAAATTATCAGGCGTTCACATGTCTTCGAGGGAGCACATGATAATGTATCCAGACTCAGTCAATCTGAGGTTTTTATCTCCAGCTGCAACTCGGGGAATCAGTCATGTGGATCTGATCTGTCGGTCTCATGAGACGTTTGCTTTGCTAGCTTGGGAATTTAACGTGCCGGAGCAAAAGTTTTCTTTCTTCAAATAAATATTCCTGTCACTTTAGTGAAATATTTACCCACCAAACAACACATTGTTGGAAAACAGCTGGAATAGGTTTTGCTCAGTGAACCATAATTTAGGAAACCGTAACATTATTTACTGTGTTTTAAAGGACAAATACCAACACATTAAAATCTGTTTCTCTTTCCTCTACAGTTATGTAGATCATGAAAGCTTTATTAAATTACATCAATGTGTGAACCAAAATCCAGAAATATGTTGAAGCATAAAAAACAGCAAATGTGAGAGATCAAAGAATCCATTATGCTTTACTTAAAGTTAGAAGTAGAGGAGAAATTTTGACTAAGACCAACAGCGTCGATACCTATAAAACAGGGACTTTACAGAAGGGTTTGAAGCATAAGTCTGCCTGTAATTGTGTTTCAATCCATCAGTCAAGGGATTTTTAATGAACTTTTAAAATTTTGCGCAAAATATATTAAAGTGGTTTGGATCGAGTCAACCAGGCTATGCAGTCCGTGATTTTGTCAGATGTTGACATTATGCATGGTTGTGATAATCAAGTATATGTCAGAACTTATTCAGCAAATATGTGTCCGTCTCCCCTTTTGCGCATTAACTCTTTTTCAGAAAAGCCCAAAACCAGCTCAAGTGTGAAAATGTTTCTGCGAAATTCAGGAAGTTATTTTGAATTTTGTGGTTTCCATCAACCTTTTCTAATGAAATACTTCAAAATGGGCATCAAAAAAAGTCTAATGGAAATTATCTGCGGTATTTTTCAGACTTCTCTTTTCTAGCAGCTGTGGTTTTTATCCTAGAAGATTTTATTTTATTTTTGCCAATCTAGTTTGTGACAAAAATAAAAGCTCATCCAACCAATTTGTTGAGACATTTCAACAGATTGTTGATAAAAAACGTTTTTGTCAAGTAAAAGGCCCTTTCTGTGTGAGATTTCCAGGTTGTGATGTTACATACGTTACATCATCACTGATAAACAGAAGTGCAAACCACACCATCCTCAGTAGATAAGACACCTCACAGCATCATCTCATGATTTTTCCTCCACTGACTTAAATCTCATTTAATCATTCATTTTCTTTTTCCAGCGGCTGGAAAAGGAAGAAGGATGAAACTTCAACTAAACTTCTTAAATTGGTGTCTGTTGTTTCATGATTGGATCTAATCCAGAGTCTATTTCCAATTAAATGTAAAACTTTTATTCCAGAGTGAGCGAAAGATGACAGAACCAGTAAAATGGATAACAGTGAATCTGACCCAGTATTTCATTAACAAACCTTTTATTTAATAAATAAAAAATTTAATTACTCCCAGATCCACCGAGTTGCTTTTTCAAATTGGTTTGATGTAAAATTAAGAAACTAAATTTTAACCAAAGATTTGTCAATGTATTTAACTGGAAAACTGAATTTTATTTTATTTTTTTAAAGGTTTTCTTGAAAAAAAAAGCAAATTAAACTTATGGAAGAAACACAAAGTGGCAGGTAAACAGACAGGCAGAAACACAGTGGCAAGCGGTGTGACAATTGCAGGACTGGCAAGCGAAGATCTACCAACAAGTAACAGATACTGACAGGAAAATAAATGCAGGGGAGCCAGGAACATGTGAGGCTATTACATAGAATGAAAAGTGGAGTAAACAGAGGACTGTTTAATGACAGAAGTATAGAAAAGCAACAGAAGATGACAGAGAAATTGTTAATGAACACAGAATCAAAACAGGAAAGACTTGTAAAAACAAAACTCAAATTAACCCGTGGGATTAAAACAGTCTCGCTCCATCAAGTAATTATTTATTCTCTAGTTGAAGATATTTTATTTTTTCTTTCCCATGGAGACAGAGTTTATTTTCTTTAATTTCTGCCACTCAGCTTGTTTCTTCTGTTCCTCCATTTGTCAAAACCAGAATAGGCAGACCACTATGCAAACTTCTGAGGATAAAATAAATGTTTTATGGAACATGACATACTGGAATGTTGATTTGCACATTATTGACAAGAAAAAATACAACATGAATCAGTACATTTACAAGTTAAGCAGGGCATTTAGTCCATCTGCTGCCCTGTGATTGGCTGGAAGCTTCAGTCGATCCTATCGTATCATTTTAGTTGGGTCAGAGCACAAAATTAGCTTTTTTGTGTTCTGCCTGGACTGTGATCTTAAAATCTTTGGCATATTTCTCCATCTCCCTCTCTTGGCCAGAGTGGATCCCACTGCGAGGAAACCTATTTCTGAGCTCCCAGTGGGGACTTCAGAATATTGCTCCATTACTAATTTAGCCTTCCCCTACCAATTAATTTGGAACACGATACTCTGCTGGGAGAAGAGGTCAGTTATTTTCTGAAAGGGGCCAGAAGCACGGCCTGAATCATTTTTATTTTAGCAGAGAGAGAAACTGATGCAACCTTCCCTGCTGCAGCACAGAGCTGGGGACATTTTGAGACCAAATATAAGTTTCAGTCAACAGGAAGCAGCAGTAAAAATGTTAAACCAAAACTGCACTGGATTGGGATTGGATTAATTGGTTCATAAAATGTTACTATATTGTTTTCAGCCCCACTGTGACCATTTTATGAACAAAAATAAAACATTCTTGCTGCCTCCAAATGATTTAAAAAGGAAATCTCAGCAAAGTAAATGTCATTTTCAGATCCTGAGAAGATGTGAAGGCCTGTAGGAGCTTTACTAGTTTGCTGCGCTCTAGCATCCAGATGTGGAAACAAGGATAAATGTCCTGCAGTCTGATGAAGCTAAAGTGTAACTTTGGCCAAAATGACCACTGTTATATTTGGAGGAAAAACAATGATCCTTGCATCAGCCAGAAGGTGACGTATGGTGGTGGCAGCATCATGTTGTGGGGCTGTTTTGCAGCAGGAGGAACTGATTCATTTCATAAAACAGGCATCGTCATGAGGACATATAGAAGAAACAGCTATACATAATCTTTATTATTTGTATGTTTTGTTTTCCTCTTATTTGTTTTTCTCAGACATTTTAAATACAGCTCTGAATAAAAATGAACCCTGTTGAAAACCTCCTGGTTATTCCACCAATTGTTGATTTCTGAATTCTTCTTGAGTGAAAAAAATAGGATTACTGTTTCTAAATTAATATAAACTTGTTTTCTTTGCATTACTTGAGATCTGAGAGCACTGCATCTTCTTCGTTATTTTGACTATTTCTGCAAATAAATGCTAAATTTTTGCTTCAGAGACATGTTGTCAGTAGTTCATAGAATAAAAGAACAATGTTCATTTTATTCAAACATACAGAGTACCTATAAAAAGTAACATCTGATCATTTTGAGTTGTGTCTTAATTTTTTTCCAGGGCTGCAAATAAAGATTTCATTTCATTTCATAATCAGAGGCATGGGACCATCGTTGGATATAAACTGGATCCTGTTGATTGCTCACATCCTCACATTTCTGTTTGCTCATTTCTTTATTCACCCATTTGCTTTTGGCTGACAGATGGTTTACTTCTATTCCACAATACCATAAAAAAGCCATTTTACTTGCAGCAGTAAAATAAATCATAAAACATGTCCTTTTGTTGGTGGATCACCTTTTCCTTCTGAAAACTAAAAGCATAACTGGAAACACATCAAGAAAGCGACCCGGTGATCCAGGGTTCTTGTAATGAGACAGCTGTTCTAAGTATAAACCTCAGGGATTAGGTCCATTTGGTGTGTTTTTGCTGCTTGTCAAACACAAAGCTCCTGAAGGTGTTGAAAACAGGCTTGTGTGTTTCTAGGAAACAGCCGCTGCCAAATCGGGAAACAAGCCGCGGTCTGTGCTGCTTCCAGAGCCTTATGTAAATGTCCCGGCAGACTGGGGCTTAATTGGCATCGACTGGAGGCTTTGGCTGGATTAGAGAAATGAATTTTCCACCTTCTGACCACAAGATTTTGATTTTAAGACACTTTTGTTTGCATTTGAAGTGAAAGAACAATTGAGCAGAAATAAAAGTTTAAAGTTCGATGTGAATCGATACATCATCACAGGCACCATCTGGCGAAGATGAAAGTTTTATTTGATCTTCTGTGGGAATAAAGAATCTGAGGTCATGATGATGACGCAGGAAAGCCGATCAGAGAAGAAAATGAGGAAAATTGGGCGCATTCTCGCTTTCTTACAGAAGATGGCAGTAGAAATCAACACAGTGACAGATTAATTTACCTTTAACAAGAAGTGAAATAATCTGTCAGTGGAACTTGTACTTTTTCATCAATATTCAAGAATTATTTACTTTAAACAAGCTCCTGTACCTTGTTGAAATGTTTTTGTCCAATTTCAAGCTTGCTAAAATATCTGCACTAGAAACTAGAGCAAAACTACTGGGTAAGATTTTGTGTTTTTGCTCTTCAGATTGTGATGGTTGATGAATTGAATACTGTCTCTCAGTTTCTTCTTCACCACAACAAACAGGAGAAATACTTTCATTACTGCAGACAAAATCCATTCCCTGCTTTGTCCAACACAACACAGATCACCCATTGGGTTGGCAGCTGTTGAAAAATTATCATTTTTCATTGTTTTTTCCATTTTTGGCCCAAACCTGGACATTTTGCTCTTTCATAAGTCAGTTTAGGTGCAAATTTGATTAACCTTAGGCTGACTCCAGGTCTGACAAAACGTTAAACTGAACATTTTATTCTTTTAGAAAATGTATTTTGAAGTAAATTGCTCCAAACCCAAAAGTAATACTTGTTATGATATTGGGTTGTTTGTGTTTCTGCTTTTGACTGTTACCTTGTTTATTCTTTTTATTAATTCATTCCTGGTTCTCTGCTCAGTATCTGTTTTCATGTTTTCTGTTTTCCATTGACTATTTTTTAATTTTATCCTCACTTAACTCCTTTTCCAGGCTTAAAAACCTGGAAATTCAAAGGACAATTTCCAAACATCCATTTGTGATAATGATCCAAAACAAACAAACGAAGGTTTTTGAGTGGCCTAGTCAAAGCCTGGTATAAAACTGACTGAGATGCTGTGGCTTGACATTACACAGTCTGAATAAAATCGTTATTTTTACTATGGAAGAGTAAAGCATTTTAAATAAAGGATATAAATAGAATATTTTTTTAATATACTTTTTATACAGTGATATATTTAAACAAATTAAAAGTGATTGATCAGTAGAAAGGTGGATATGTCTATAGATTATCTTCAAAATATGTCCAATAGTTTCATATTTTACTGTTTATTTCTGTGCCACTTACTGTCCAAATGTGATGATAAAACTTCTACTTACCACTAGAGGGAGCACAAGCACCTCTAATGAAATCATGACCCTCATAAAAAAGGTTTACTTTCCCATTTTTCTTCTGATAATAAACTCTTTTTAAAGAAAAATACAGTATAATTAGAAAAGGTCACAGTAAATTGTTATTTTCAATTTAAAAATGTTGCAATTGCTTTGTTTGACATTTTTACTTAAATTACAAAGAAAAACACAACCGTCCTCTTTGTCTGACGGGCAGGATTATTATTATTATTAATAGTTCAATGTATGAATGTAAGAATAACGAGACAGTGCAGCTGAAATGTGTTTCTGTTCCTTTCGGTGTACTTGCATTTCAAACTATATGACTCGGATCAAACATTTTGGGAATTCTGTAATGTTGGTCCATTCCTTCTGACTGAACTGGTGTAGCAAAGGAAGCGTTCGTACTGCAGGATGAAGTGAATCAATTCTGAGGTTTTTGTCAAATCCGATTTGTTTTTTGTTTTTTTGGCGTGGTTGTTCACACTTTCAGATGCGACTCGTATCTCCAGTGTAAACTGCAAACGAGCTGAAAGTGTCCCACATGCGCAGTTAACATGACTGTTGCTTCCACTGATTGGAGTTTATTCTCACATTTTGCACCAAAACACATTCATCTTTGGGCCCAGAACGTGTTTAATGGTTGGACATTTCTGCAGGTACATGCAGACTGGCCTCCATTTATCTCTAATGTTGTAAATCAAAGATGACAATATCAGCAGATGGACTTTCCAAAATGGTTTAAAGGCATCGTGATCTTGGTGTCAGTCAATAAAATAAAAAAGTCCCACCAAAAATAATCAGAAAGTTTAGACTTATTTACTGTGGTAAAAAAATTAGCTTTCAATCTCAGAAAAAAAAATGTAGTGGCCCTACTCGTCTCCCGTACTTTATTCTCATAATTTCAACAAAACTGATCTCTTATTGGCCCTAGTGCTCCGTTATTTTACCACTAGGTGGCAGCATTGGATTTATCTAACCAATGAATTACAGATTAGTTGGTCTCTTTTTGTGAGCCCATTTAACTAGGTATTACTTTATGTTTCATCAACATTGGTTTGGCTTGGTGCAGCATCGTCTACATTTGTGATCAACACGACTGAAAGACTTCAACATCCTTCTCTGTCTAAACAAGTCACCAAGTCCAGAATGTTTAAGACATTTTTGGTTCATTACATCATAAAAAGCAGTGCAGGGTCATCCCTGTTCACTTCCTGTTTCCGTACAGTCACCGTGGCAATGTGCAGCGATTACTAACCGAGCCGACGGCCAGCATCCAGTCCAGATGATAACATCCTGAGTGACAAGTCTGCAGCAGCTGGGGGGTGAGGGAGCCTCCGCCTGCCCCCACCTTTCATCGCCAAGCGCTTATTCACAGAGTGAGCCGTTTGTTCCTGTGTGACAGCTGTCACGGCCCCCCTCGCACCTTCAGCCACCTCCTCCGGCACAGCTTTCCACATCATTACCTCTACCCATAACCTGCTGACCTTCCAAACCTCCACACTTGTCAATAATTCGAAGGACGAATTCAAAGCAGTGAATAAAGTCAGTCCGGGCCTCAAAAGAGCCAGAAAAGTGGTGGTCATCTCACAGTTGGAATTTAATATATTTTATAAACCAAAGAGGCGGCAGATGCAGAGAACAAAGATGTGAAAAGAATGAGCTGAACCAAACTCTAAAACAGAGCTAACCGTGCACCGACGGCAAAAAGGAAACAAGATCTGGTGAGGGACAAAGGAAGGTAAGGAAGTGAAACAAAATAAACAACAGATGTGGGAACCCCAGTTTGAGGCCAGGTGTGTTAAACACATTTAACAATATCCAATCATTACAGGTGATCTATTGTGCTTCCTTGAACAGGTTAGGATAAGTATGTGCTACACAAAGCTGCGCGTCACATTTATTTGCACATAATCATTCTCAGGTAGAGTCTTTTCGTTTGCTCAGTTAGTTGGTGGATCAACAACTAAAAACTGGTCTTTTCCAGCAGCCATTGTAAAACCAGCTGACCAACACCTGCTAGAATTCAGGCTGTTACATTTTACATTCCAGAGGATTTTGAAATGGCTCATTTTCCAGACACAAAACATATGAATTTATTGCCAAAAACCAGTTGGGTGTTTTTTTTAAAGTGCTTTAGCTGTTTTTGAAGCTTTAAAGATCATTTCATAAAATGTCTCCATTAAAAACAAAACAAAGTAAAAAAAAAAACAAAACAAAAAAACATCTAACTCAACATCAGTGAGGCGAAAGTAAAAGCACTAAAACTAAGATTGAACTTTGTACGAGGAGAAAACAAAAGATCACAGCGCCTCAAGAAACCAGAACTCAAACACACAAAAACCCACAAACCAGAAAAAAGCAACGTTGGCAATGGAGAGAAACAGAACACATGCCAGACTCCTCCAGATTCAAGAAGCTCAGTTTATTTGTTCTGCCAATTTTAGCAACCAAGAAAACATTTGACATGGTTTGATTTTATGTCATTTTTACTGTTTACCACTCATGTTATACTTGAAGCTAAGACTGTGCACACACTTTGGTGCTTGGGATTTATCTCAGTCAGTCAAAAACTGCCATAATGAAGCAATAACTTTAATCTGCAGGCCTGGCAATTAAACCAAAAGATTACAGAGCGCAATAATCTCTCAGAAGGAAAATTTCATGTTGACAATAATGTGACAAGGTGAAATTAACTCAGCAAATAAGATCTCAAGATCATTTTCATTATCTCACTGTCTTGAGAATTCAAGACTGTTTTGATATGATAGCTATTAAATTTGAAATTATGTTGATTGGTTATAAATATTTAGTCATATCAGCATTTTAGGTAGTGGTGCTATTTTGTTGGGATAGCAGTTTAATCATTTCATTACACTGAAACTGTACGATCTAAAGGTCACAGAGTCATAATCTAGATTATCTCATAATACTGGAGAAACTGTAAGGTTAAACAAAGCTCAAAGTGTGATAAATATTCAGTTGTTTCACTTCCACCTATTACGATGTTGCAATAATGGCTTAATAACTCATCCTTTTACTTTAATACTATAAACTTTAGTTCATTTTGTATATATATATAACAAATGTTATATATATATGTATATATAACATCTTCTTTTGACAAAAAGAAATTGACATCTTGAGCTGATTTTGTCTCGTTGATGGTTAAAGATGTAAAAAAGTTCATCTACAGCTTCCTCATTGAATATTGTCAGCATAATTATAAAAGATATAATTATTCTGAAAGCCACACCAATGTTTCTGAGAAATGCATTTTTAGAAAGTACATTTTTTCAGTTATGAATAAACATGGGGATGAGACTAAAAACACATTTTGAGAACCTAATTAAACGTTTTTAATAAAAATAGACTGAAATCGCAACTATAAGAACAGTTTTAAAAAAAATGAAACTACAGCACCGAGTCAAAGCACTGAAACATAATAAAACTAATTTTGCTTTTCTTTTTTTGCTGTCACAATATTAGCTCATAAAAGATTTGATAACTAGCATTAACAATAGTAAATTAACAATGTGTAAAATATAAAGATGTGTTGGATATTTCTTGAACATTAAGCACAAACTAAGGGTCACTTAAAGACTATATTAAAAAAATAAAACTACCTGAGAGTTGTAGGTATTTTTTATTGAACATGATCTCAACTAGGTTAGCATTAAACAAAACCATCTGCGTCTCTTTAGTGACTCTGTGCTGATATCCACATTTCTTTTTTCTTGTGAAACGATGAAGAATTTACAGGTGTCATCCAGGCTCGGCTCTGAGGCCATAATTTTGTGGTTGGAGGTCATGAGTGGATGCTGAGTCATTTGCAACCGCTCATAAAAGGCAAACATTCAGTCATCGCTGTTGTACGTCTCATGCTTCCTGTTCCATTAGTCAGCAGAGCAATTGGATATTTTGAAAGAAAAGGATTGTGAAATCATTCAGAGAACTTATGGCAGCGCTTTTACTGTAAGATAAAACATTTAAAATTCAGAGAAATCAAACTTCCTGTGGAGAGTACGAGTGATTTTATGGCATTGCGTTGAACGATGTTTAATTTGCCTCAGAAAAACGTTCATCTTGACCTTTTTGTCAAGTGATCTTCTGGATTTTGTACAATACCTAGGAGTGCTTTAATGAGCGCATAAAAAGCAAAGCACATACATTCCTGTATTAGCAGGCTCTCTTTAAACCTCATCCTGGCAGTCGGTTGCCTACATCCTTCATGCACGAATGGTTTAATCTTTAATTGCAAAGTGGTTTGATTATTTCCTGTAAATGCACATTTAGATTCCTCTAGAAGGTGAAACAGAATACGAATCTGACATTTCTCCTTCAACTGTTCACGGAGTCACATTTTGAGCTGTAAAGTTGGCTGTAAATTAAACAAAGGTAATAAATCCTTTTGGCTGATTCATAGTCGTCTCCCTACAACAAAATACCAAACCGCAAATGACTTAATGGCCACTGAATCCAACCCCACATGTGACCGAATGAGTCACTTTCACCACACTACAAACATGCATAAAGCCCTTATTTTTCCTTGAGAAGATAAATTAAAATAATGCTACATGAGAAAGTTAAGCTATGATCATTTTACTGCTGAAGATTTCTGCAAAAGATGCAACAGTTCATTGCGACAGACTTTAGATGAGTTCACATTACCAACCGTAACACATTTTAAAAATAGAATTATTGCTAAATATTAAAAATGAACACTAGCTAACTATAGTGATGCATAATGTATTAAAATATGGTAAGTTGGGAAAAAAACTCTACAATTGTTTACGTGAGAAGTGCTCCCCGATGCAGTGCTGACTTTTTTGTCACCCTTAAATGTTTTACATCTTCCATGAAAATGTAATAACAGACCAAATTAACCTCATTAATCAAAAATGTATTTTTCTGTTGATAAATTCTTACGTTAAGATTTAAAAGTCAGGAAGCTCCTGTCAAATTGAGTTGCTTTTAAAACAGTGCTTAAATATTCACCAGATTAGATCATTGTAATATTTTCTTTATGTTGAGTTTAAAAAAAAGGTCATTCGTGTTTGTGCTCTTCATCTAAAGGTGCATTCACCTTTAATCAGACTTTGTGTTTGTGTGAATGCGCAAATGAACTCTGTTGTGAAATCTGTTGCATATGTGAACATCAAGTGGACTAGAGAGCGCTCCAAAAGCAGGAAGTGGACTACAGTGCAAGGCATTCTGGGTAAATAAATCCAAAACAAACACACTACCAGGAGAAATGGAACACAGTCTTTTATCAACAATAAAAGAAAAATCCTACAATCGCTAAAATCTGACGCTATTTACATTTTATAAAGAAGGATATTATTCTCACTGGTTTCTTCAGAAGTTTTGTGTTGTTTCCCTCAAATCCCAGCACTGGCTCCCAATTTGAGCATTTTAAAATGCTCTTATCTAAAACACAATGAATGCTTTTGGACCTAAATATGAATCATCTATAAACTAATTGGACTCATTGTTTCCAGATGAGAAACATTTATTTTTTACGTTCCACAGCTCTGGAACAAACTGAATGAAATCCTGAAATATGCAGAAAGAGTCAGATCTTTAAAATCAGCTCTGAAAACATTTTTAATTATCACACTATGGAGATCAGAACTTAATTTATCAGTTTACTTTGTGATTCTTAATGTTTTCCAATGCCAAAAATTACTATTAAGTTTTCAATGCGTCTTGACTTTAAAGTAGTTTTCTTTACCTAAATGCATTTGTTCTGCAGAGCCGCACGCTGCTGTGTTTCCACCCCTGCAATCCAAACCCCAACTCGCTTTAATATTACAGTCATAAGCGGCGAGGATATGGGCAGTTAGCCTCGCTGAATGTGGATGTCTTGCACTGCCGGGCATCACGTAAAGATTTTCCATTTCTCCTGAACTGTGGATGGAAACACTGACGATAACAAATTCAGGTCTGCTATCAAATTAAACACAGATTGCACTAGATATAATTAGGGAGTGTGTAATTGCTGCTCAGATTAAGGGGCAAATCAAAGATACATTCATCCTCTGGTTGGGAGGGTTCATTTAAACATTTGAAGGATAATGCTGATCGGCTGAAAGAGTCTAACTGGGATGGCTTAAACTGCGATTCAGCACAGAGGCAGCCATTGATTTCCTCCCCACATGCACAGGGTAATCACCCTGTGCATGTGGTTGTGTGTGTGTGTGTGTGTGTGTGTGTGTGTGTGTGTGTGTGTGTGTGGGTGTGTGTGTGTGTGTGTGTGCGTGTGTGGGTGTGTGGTGGACTGAAGCTTGGAGCTGTCGTTGATGAGAAGAGTGGGAAACCTGTGAGGTGGCTGTTAGATACCACTGTGTCCGCAGGGATTTGTGGGAGAGAGATGTGTTGCATCTCTGCTCGACTTCACCACCATCCTTCAGCCAGCAGTGATGAAAGAGCCTCATTTATATATGTTCTGGCTACTTTCTGCAACAGGAGCCTCACTATATGAATTTTGAGGTCAGATTTGCTTCTTTTAAGACTTGTGTGCGAATTCACCGCATTGCAGAATAGATGGTACACATTTGCAATCTACAGATTTGGGAATTTTTCCACAGCATTGACATTCATTGTAAAATTGTTCAAAAACAGCAAAAATCCCCCAGCTGTAATATAGTTTTGAAAAGGAAAGTTTTTTAGCTTTACTAGCTGCCCTGTTTAAGATAAATAAAAGGGTTTAGGAAATACCACTGATAATTGCGAGAATCAGCTTGAAACTCCATCTAAAAACACATTTAACTCCTAATATTAATAGTTCAAACACAAAATGCACTTTAATATACATTAATCCACAGAAGAAATCAATTTAGCTCTACTGCACAAACATCTACAGTTTTTCTTTTTTCCATCAAGGAAAATAAATGTTGCCCTTGGATTGGAAAGTGCATTAGAGCTTCCAAATATTTTAGATATGCTCTGGAAAAAAAACTTAAGAGTCACATTCTACAGATTTCTGTATTGTCTTTATTGTAAAACCTAAAAAAAAAAAAATTCTAAAAAAATAGGTTGCCTTTTTTTCAAAAGGCTATGAAGCTTTGTCGAATATATAACTTTTATGTAGCTCGACTGAGGGCAAAGCGGGTCTTTGGTTTAGACTGTGTGAAGAAAATTGATGCATGCATTGAGAGAATGAACGCCTTTCACGCAAAGGAATGCACAAACAATATTTGTGTCTGTTCTGTTGTGTTTCTGCAAGTCTGATCACCTTCTACAGAAAACAAATTTTCCATATTATGTGCATAAAATGGCCTGGGGTAGACAAACCAGAGGGAGCTCATTAGCTCAGGCGTGACAGGTAAGTAGTCGGACCAGGTGGGGGAGGAGCGGCGTGGTTTCAGCAGACAGAAACACAATGAAAAAACATGGGAGAAATCACAAGCATAGGTTAAAAAAATGTTGCTTAAATAGTCAAATTTTAACATCCATCCAGTTAAAAATCCACCAGAGTTTATCATTTAATGCAGACTTAGTTTCAGTATTAATAACAAAACAAATTGCTTGGTTTTTCTAAGCAGCTCAGTCATCTGTGTCATCTCATATCTGATTTTCATCTCGATGACGGTAAACATTTCCAAGTGTTCACCAGAGAAAGACGAAACCACAAGCTTAACTTGCTCTGAGGCACAAAGCAGCCGTTACAAGGTCCAACTTCCAGCTGGCTGCCAGGGAGCAACTTTTCCTTTCCCTTTGCCTGAAATCATCCTGACGTTTCACTGGACGATGAGGCGACTCGATGTGCAAAACTCACATTTTGTACATTTTTGTACTTCCATTTGGGTTTCTACAGCCCAAGTACTTAAAAAAAAAAAAAAAAACAAGTTGATTTACCAATAACTTAATGTTTTTTTATGTCTGAAAAATGAGCCGTTTCAAAAACGTCCCTCACCTAGCAACCCCAGCTGAACTCCAGCATGTTTGGTCAGTTGGTTTTATGACCTGCACAATGGCTTCTGGAAATACTTTGTTACTGACTGACCATCCAGAAAGCACTTGCTGCATTCCTGTTGGTTTTGTAGGAGACTCTAGTTTTTCTTTTCAAAGCTGTACGGATGTATCATTGTGCATGTGTTTGGAGACATTTTTATGTGCGAGTGTAAACATGTAGTTGTGGGGGCCTGGCTAGGAGCATCTTATTTTGAATTTAAAGTGACAAGACTTTAAATCCAGAAGTCTTGTCACTAACCGACTTAGCTATTTTGCTAGGTCAGTTAGCAAAACAGCTCATAGACAGAAGTTACCTGACTAAAATCTCATTATCTGTGAATAATTTTGGGCCAAAAATGTAATGAACATGATTTTTCATAGACCATAGACCTATCCTAATCTGTTCAAGGAAGCACAATAGGTCACCTTTAAAAAAGGTCTCTGTGTTTCACATGAGCAGTCAGAAATAATGACTGAGCAGCTTTGGTTTGGGTATGAATGTGCAGACTGGCATTTCCTTCCTCTGGGAATTCAATCCTGCTTCAAGGCCTAAAGCAGTTTGCTCATTGGTACGGGAGAAAGACGGTGCATTTCTCCAGATGTTGGACTGAAAATGAAGCGAGAGTCTTTTATCCTCTGTGGACTGGGCGGTGGTGCACAGTAGACACAGCGAGTTGTGGTTATTCTCTTCTGGAGCAACATCTGAGGCCGATCTGCCTTACAAGGCTAAAGAATTTCAACGCGGGGGGAAGGGCGGCCTGTTTACAAAGAAACCTCTCCAGCTTTTGAATCTCAGGATTCAGTGGATACATGCAATTAGAGCACTCAGTTTGGAGATTATGTCAAAGTAAAGCTACGCATTCACATATCTGAGCATGCAAAAACACACAGCAGCAGGAATAGTGAAGAATCAACAGCTTCCAGGGTTCAGGAGTTGGACGCTTTGCAAACTCAGCTCCTCTGACTTTCAGTCGGATTAACCGCAACGAGAAGAGAGATCCAGTTTCTCTTCCAGCAGAGAGCTGAGCTAGGTCAGTTAGCAAAGGCCCTGGAGGTAAACACATGAATGCCCGCACCTTGTCATAATACGTGATTTTTATCTGCATGAACTATTCATGTGCGCTTCCAAGTCTTTGGCTACACCACAAGCCTCCAGGCGTTCGAAGAAAGCAGTTTATAGCAAAACTGCTGAGAACCGGCAGAGAGGCTGAGGAGGACAGAGGAAAGGATTTATGAGTGTGTGTGTGTTCACATTTAGAAAAAGTACAAGTGAAAGCAGAAATGATGTATTTTCAGAAGAAATACTCAACAGAGTGGACATCGCTTCTGACCTTTACCAGGAAGAGAAATGCCTTGCAAACTTAAGCTGAAGGAATCAATAAAACTGCCTGAAGGACAAAACTAGAATCCCAACTTCCTTCATTTGAAGTGCAGGTCAAGGGTGTGAAAAGGGCGGCGTGGGGGCGCGTTTTGAACCTTTTAAATTATTTTTTGTGGCACCTGACCACAATTCTAGAATGTAGAAGATCTTCACAAAAATCTTTTAGGGTGACATTTTCACAGACAAATAAAATCCTAAAGAATCTTCTGCTGCTGCATTCAACCTTCCTAAAATAATGTCTGAAGTCAGATTTTGCAAAAAGTATCTTTTTGTTGTTGCCTAAACCGTCAATTTAGGCCATTATTTTACAAAGGTGACGATATAAGTCAAGAATATCTAGTCATTATATATAGGAAATATTTAGAAAACCTATATCTAGTACTTTCTCATCAATACTAAGGAGTTATTAAACAATCTGCTATGCTGAAAAGTTACTGACAAGTTAGTTTGATCTAAATTCAAATGTACTATGATGTTTGCACTGGAAACTAGATTTAAAAAATACTTTTTGTTTTTGCAGTGTAAAAATGCTGACGATGTGTCTTTCTTTCACTTCTCAATCTTGCACTGCTCGATGCCATGAAATCCAATAATACATATAATAATGTGATCAATCTTACAACTGTAGTAATTTTCATATCACCACCTGTGGCTGGCTGGCCTCACCCCATTACCAAAATGCTACTAATCCTCTGGATTCTGCCATTGTCATGCACTGACTGTCATGTACCGACTTGCAGCACGCTCTGACTTAATTAGATTGCTGTCAGTTTAGAGGAGAGAGTTTCAGGAGCCATCCGGAGCTCGGGCGAGAGCCTGTTGTGGTGCAGCAGTGCTAATAGTCTGGATTAGTCAAACAATAGATGTGTTGGTGGGATCAAGCTGTGAGGAGGCAGGGTTCACAGATGGGATCAGCATAGCTGCAGGCAAACATTCACATGGACATGAAAGGGACATCCAGGCCCTTTCCAAAATCTACATATAGAAGGAAAAGGATGAGAATATTTTTATTCTTTAAATAACTTAAATAGCTCCATTTTATTACTCACCACATTAATTACGGAAAATGCTGCATTCCACTTGTACTTGGAATTGGATAAAATCTGACTTCCCAGTCGGAAAAATCAACTCCAAAGTGGGAAACTGGGAACAATTCCAACTTTCCCCAGTTGCGACTCATAAGGCTGACATCGCGTTTCAATATGGCCGCTCCTCCTCCAGTAATATGTGGTGGAAACGTGTTTATTTTACAAGACACACATATAACAGTGCATCTAAAATTAATGTCACATGTGGTGACTGCAACTATAAACTGAACAGTTGAAAGCCGTGTTTTCTTACAGAAAGCAAAGCTGGAAATTACGTACCGCGAACAATGATTATGGGGGTCGCCATGTTGAAATTCCAACTTCTTTAATAGCGCGCTGTTGCCTCGGGTCAAAACCTGCTTCGAGTTACAACTTCACAGCTAACTGGAGATATAGCAAGCCTGAGGCAGAAGTGTAGCATTAAGAAATACTGCCACCTACAGGTGGGAGTTAGAAGTCACTTAAACCAAACGTTTTTGACCATTTTTGTGGAAAAATTCCAAGAAAATCACAATTATCTATTACCATAAAAATGTAATTTCACACACGTACCTCATAATGTTAATAAGGACAATCATTGCTGTAATTTGCAATGATTGTGTCTGATTTTGCTTAGTCGCTAGTGTTTGACTGTGACATATACAATGCGCCAGCTCGATGAAAATTATGGAAAATTGCATGTGGAGTAGAGCCAGGATGTCATTACCAGCATTAAAATGTCATAAATATCCCTTTCACTCTGAATTCAATCACTTTAAATTAGTGTGACCAACTGAATGTCTTCATTTGTTTCCTTTGCTAAAACAACTGTTTTAAAACAATGCAGAAAATCAACATCATCATTCAAAATTTCTCCTTTTGTTTGCTATTTGGGGTGGTTGAAATTCAGAGAAGTCAGCTGAATGGGAGAAATCTCAGAAGGAGTCCTTAAGGAAGATGAGAATCTGATATGAGAATATGAAGCATATGAAGTCATATGCTTAACCAGGCAAACATTTTCGCCATGCACTTGAAACATTCGCTCGGGGTCCCCTGAAATACAGTTTCTGAGACAATGAAGGAGCCAAAAAAAGATTAAAACCTTTCCTTTTTAGAGGAAAACATTCCCATGCAGACGTAACCCAAAATTGAAACAGATGTAATCAGCCGCTTTTGTATTTACTTGAACATAAATAAAAACCTTCGACCCCATGTAGATTGGAGAAAAGCCAAAATAAATTGGATTTAAGTGAAGTAGTTTGTTATATAATCACTTTACTGTGAAAGACCAATCATTGAAAGTGGTAAGATGGCCCTCGAGATAAACAATTCTCTAGATAGTGTTCACATTTTCCCCCTCGTCTCACCAGATAGATGAATGTTTGACAAGCAATAACTGTAGAATCATTTAGTTGCACAATCGCTTTGCGCTTCAACATAGATTAACCAAAACCAAGTTTTAGTCCGTTCTGGAATATGATGGAAACAGATCTGTATGTGTGTTTGTGACTCACACATACAAAGTATGTGTGAGTCACATGATCTTCAGACGTCCTCTTCCTTTGTGCCAGATGACTTTGACGCTGAGAACGTGCTGCGGATCATAATAATAGACAAATAAAGATTTCCTAAAGCAGCCAGAGATCACAGTCTGAAAGATCAGACAACAAACAGAGATGCAGGAACATAAAACGTCCAGTGAACACAATCATGTCAAAATAAAAAGAAATTTTGCGACTGAATAATTTCAACTTCATCTGGTGTAATTCAAAGCCTCTTTAAAATACCTACGCAGTCCCATCTGAAGAAAAGTGGCCCAGAACATGATGCTGCCACCACCTTGTTTTACAGTTGCCTTTTGGTGATGTCGAGTGTTGTTTTGTTTTTGAGCTAAATATACCTTTGCTGTTACCACAACACATTCACCCTCAACATTTCAGGAGATTATACACTTCAAAAACACAAAATCGGACAAAGTATTTAGGTCTAGTTTCTAAAGCAAGCATGTTATTAAACTTAAAATGTGAAAAAAATAACTTGAAGAGTAACTTTTCAGGTAAGAAGATATAAAAATACTCTTCAATGATTGATATGTTTTAATGTTGAAATTGTTCTTGTTTAAACGAGAAGCTTTTCTCATTTTATTGATATCTTTATAGGCATATTAGATTGGATGCTGTTTGAAAACTTCTCTTATTAAAGAGATGAAAGATGCGCTGAATTATTCTCCACTGATTCCAAATGCATGATACAGTTTTTGTTTTGTGAAACCTTTACTGCGTTTATGAAGACAAATAACATAAAAACTATTGTGAGCATCTCTTGTGACCCAGTCTTGTTTCCTGAGCTAAATGCATCATTAAACTTACAATCTGAGAATATGTTTGCTTCGTATCTCGTGTAAAGAAGACTCGTGACTGGTTTTGATTTTATGGGAATAAATTTTCAAAAGTTTCTCAGGGTTTTCCCACATCTCATAATCCGGTAGACTCAGTGTGATTTGGGACCAAAATCGCTACATTTCTTACATTTTCTCTGGTACAGTTCGCTTTCACACTGCACTGCGTCAAACGAATTAAACTCTCTGTTCCCCATCTCACCTGTGGGGGCGCTGCACCAAGAACTGCTGAAGAAAACAACACAAAACCCTCTGAAGAAGACACTGAGTACAATTTCCTTCTTAACAACAAAGCAAATAAAAAGTAAGCAGTCTCAGATTTTGGCAGTTGTCTTTTGTTGTTGGTAAACGCCTACGGCCCATTAGTCCTGCTGGGACAAGAGTCCCATGCTTGTTTAGGTTCTATTTACCCAGAAAGCCTTGCGCTAGAGTCTTCTTCCTGTTTTTGGAGCAGTCTCTGGTCCACTTAGCATTCACATACACTCTGAAACTTCACCAGAGTTCACTGAAACTGTTATGGATGTATGGTTTTGTGTTCTTTCTTTAGCTCTTATCTGCTGCACGCTTACATAACCACAAATATATAAAACTGGCGCCGGTCACACAAAGTGTTGGATAAACTGATAAAGACAGATAGCCCAGCACTGGACGGCGACAGGCTTTCAATTTACTGCATCTCTGTTCTTGCATTATACACCATATCATTGGGACTTAAACATTTTTATATGTAACAATCTCCGTATTTCTTAAGGTTGAATGACAAACAGAATTTTGGGTCGTGGAATGATAATACTGGGGTTACACAGATTGAAACTGAACAAACCCGAACTGAAACCTAACTTTGTAGGTCGACCAGAGTTTGCTTTTCTGGTTTGCATCAGATTTTGATTGCGCAGTCTCACCTCTCCAAACAAACCCAACCCAGAGTTCAATTAAAGCAGACTAAACACTGGATTAATTGTGATTTTCAAGACAACAGAGCAAAGCTGGAGACTGAGAATTAAAACGGCCAAGTAATGGATGCATTAGGGAAAAGACAAATAGATTCAGTTGCTTTGTGTTGTCTGTACAAATCTGCATGTTTAAAATAAATTTTGTATGGCTATTCAGAGGAGCAGCTTATAATTTCCTCCCTTTTTATGTCTGAGCATGAAAGCCCATCCCCCTCCTTCAGTCTCTGCAGGCAGGCTGGTAAGAGATGGGGGCAGGGCGGCTCCCTGCCTCTGCCTCACTCTCCGTCCCTGGGGCCCATTGACAGCTGCTCAGGGAGGCCCAGCAGAACCAGAACCACCACCGCATCCCAGAGGACTCAGGGAAGAACTCATGCATGCTCACGGCCTCGGCGCGGATCGCCCTGAAATAAAAAACGGCCTTCACAAAGAAGGCCGTCTTGATGTTTACTCAGTCTGTCCAGTTGTGTCAATATTTGAAGCAGCGCTACGTGTCTGAGTGGGTGGGAGGAGGCGAGACACTAACACGCCGAGCGCTTAACAGGTTTAAAGTCCATCATAAGTGACGGCTGCTTCCTGCCAGGGCCTGGATTGTGATTATCCAGGTCACATGTTTTGACCCACAGGCTGTCATGTAAACTGTCAACTGGAGCCACACCCAGATACTTTGGTCATTCATGGAGTTTCTCTCTTGAAGGCCATGAGTCACAATTGGAAAGGACTGGAAATTTTTCAGACAAAACAGAAAGAAAACCCCAGAAGAGCTGCTTAATAAAGCGCTTTGAAATAACTGCGACTGCTGTGATGTTCTAGCATGAGTAGGACGATCATGAATATTGTTTTTTTAGCTCCATCTTTAGAGTTGGAGAAGCTTTCCTACCGTTAATCATTTGCAAAGTTCTGTTCACACTGCAGCAGGACACTAAGGCTTCAAACAGCCGGTATTATGCGGTTTCCATCAGGTCACTATGTCACCTTCAGTTGCTATAAATGTGCTGTACTTCACGAATCGAGCCTCTGTCTCTTTAAGAAGCTCTCTTCGACATTTCATTATGGCAACAATGCTCCTCCACTATGCTGTTTACAGCTGTTCTTAGGAACTGTGGACGGAAATGTAGCTCAGCGAAAGCAGACTTCCAGCAGGGGTTCACTAGCTGCCTGTCAGTATTTTTCCCTCGCTTAGCAGAGATGGAAAATTGGGCTGTTTGGAAATGTCCGACTGCCTCAAAGCTTTCAGACATGTTTGTTTGATTGTGACTGAAGTCGGGTTGGTTCCCTTCACATAGTTAAAGACTCCTGTCTGAAAAAATAGTGTAATGTGGGCCCAGCTTAGGAGCAACAAACATTGCAAATGGGTTTGGCGTGAAGTGATGTCTGCTGTTTATTATGGTGGAAGATCTGTAACGCAGCAGGCCTTTTTCTTTCCTACGGTCCTGGGAATCCAAATGTCAGATACCAGGACATCTTAATTTGAAATCTGAGGACTTTTGCACATATACCCACAGTATAAAGGACGGCCAACAGGACTTTCAGGAAACAAAATGCCAAATCAACACAGAAATGATTCAAATGACTTCTTCTTTTAATCCTGTCCAAATGGTTAACATTTTTTTTATTACAAAGGTTCCAGCCAGAACCATTGCTTGTTTCTGGTACGACATCTGCAAACAACAATGATGCAGCAAAGACGCTCCTCTTGGCCTAAAACAGCATCTCGATGCTAAACATGTTGCAGGCGCACAGGAGTCCAATGCAAACGTCAGCATCCACAGTCCACATTTCTGGAGGATTTACATAAAATGATCTACTTAAAGCAGCACTTTGCACCAATCTGATGGTTGAATTAGTTAAATAACACATTTAAAACAAAAAATATCTTTGTTGTTGAGCTCATGCTTATTTTTTCAATAATTTAGCAACAATGAGGTTTTTGAGTTGAAAATCTTGCTTATTTGGTCAATATTAAGTTTTCTATTAAAACACAATTAATTGTGATTAATTAGTGTTGGAAGAATTTTTATAGTTTATCATCATTTATTTGTTTTATCTTTACCTTTATCTTTTTATCATCGTCCATTTATTTCCCTTTGTATTTACATTTTGACGGTGTTTTGGAAGTGTTTGCAGAGAATAGAAAAGGAGGATACCATGAACAGGAAGTTCCAGAACTCATTATCCAGAGGAACTGCAAACTGATATTCTTATCTTATGAAACATGTTTTCGAAGGTCGTATTATTACGTTCTGTGCATTTGAGTGTGTAGCTGTGCTCTAACATTTGCCATGTTGATCTACTATATTGACAGCATGATCACTGCATTCTCTTATGGGACGAAAGAAAATATGTAATTATTGTGTAATTCATGCTGTAACGTTACGGTAACCTGTGTTATTAAGGAAGATTTAAAAGTATCAAACTCTGGATGTTGTCCGACTCCATACCATCCTAAATCTGCTACTGAATGCCAGGAGTGCAGCGATCAATCCCCGAATGATTAACCCAGTTCAATAAAAACGACTTCGTCTAAAAAAGCTCAGGCAGCAAAAAGTGCCTGTCGATACAAACGACAGAAATGAGAAATGACTGCGAGACGTCAAGGACAAAGATAGTGACAGTCCTCCTGGGCACGGCTCTGAACAGGAACCAACGCCGTGTCTCTGGAGCTGCCCTACCGTTTGTTTTGCAACTTCAGCCAAAGGTGGAATGCGTTGAATAAACTCTAACCTGTTGGGTGGGATGGTTTTCATTGTTTTTATGCCCTTAAAAGGCCATAGTGCTGCGTTTTCAGAAACCAAACAGCATCTGCTGCGGTGAGTGAAAAGGAAAACAAGAAAATGATGCTGGCAGAAACTGGATGAAGTCATGATTTATGCATTAGGTCATTAAACCACCTTCTTAGAGTTGCTTTTAAAACATAATAAATGAAACACTAACCAACATTTTGATGTGTAATGACAGCACTTGGCAAAATGTAATGATTCAGTTTTAGACTTTTGTGTTTTTATGATGTAAAGTACTTCATGAACTGCTGAAATGTGCCATACAAATAAACTTGATGGATTGAAGGATTATGCAATGATTAGAATTTTTCCAGCGAGGTGAAATAATCAATTTAAAGATTATAGTGGAGCTATAATCTATAAATCTGACTAATTACTTCTCTTATCAAAGGGTGATTTACTTGAAGGGAAGAGGTGGGTAGAGAACATAAAAGTTGTTCTCAGGTGAAAGTAGCAATACTTAACATATTCTTATCACATTTAAAGTAAAATGCATCAATTTAACTCAAGTAACTGATCAGAATATCTGACTTAATGCTTAAAAATAATGTCAGCAGATGGAAAAACTAAAAATTTATATCTGAATTCTGGAGACTGAAATGAAAAAAAACAACAAAAAACAAATAGATAAAGATTCCAAAACATCTGCAAATTTCCAAATCATAAAAAACTATGAAACTAATACTAAAAGCTGGTAATGCAAATATCTTACAGTTTGCGTTCTTGTTTTTTTTTTACTGTTATGTTTTGTAAGAACTCACTTTATGTTTAACTTTATAAAAATATTACTCAAGTAAAACATAAAAGTACAGGACAGTAAAGCTATTCCTAAAATACAATTTTTTCCAAAATGTTATTCAAGTAAATGTAACTGGGAATAACTTTAGTAAAGTTAATGCATTAACATGTCAACAATAACCCATAAACCTGAGGCTCATTGTTACATTTAACAGTGAATTGTTAATTATTTTGACTGTGTGTTTGTGGCTGTGTTTCCATTGATCATGTAATTGAGAATTATGAATTTACGAAAATAAATCTGCTAAATAGAAACTTAGGAAAAAACATGTTTTTCCCATCAAAACGTTAAAAATTTGTGTATTTCATAAAACTGCAATGGAAACACATTTTTGCATCATGTGAGTCATGTGATCAACAAATGTTCCTACTTGCAGAAAAGACAAAGAAAAGACTTATTCATGTGTGATTTTAACTATTTTTCTTATTTAGTAGAAAGTTGTGTTTTTGCCGACATTAGTGGAATATAGGCAAAGTTTTGCACAGCTTGCAATTGTCCTCGTTCCTCAGGTTCCATTTTAAGATCCACCTCTGCCACTACTGGTTAACCTCATCCCGACCAGAACTCCTGGTGCGAGCCTCAGTTTTAACTCCTCCAATATCCGTATCATGTTACTCCTCACTCAGGACCACCCAGCAGGTCTAATCTGGGATAACAGGCGTGTTTGTCTGAGCAACGTCAAGGACAGGTGTGCTTTCTTAGCTTTGCCTTCAAGTTCTGGGTCTGCATCCCCTCACGCTGAGCTCGCACAGGCCTGGCTTCCTCCAAAGTTAATTAAGGCTGCAGCTTGCATGGAGGCATATCATTAGCAGTAATTGCACACAGCATCTCGCTGCCATGTGCCTCGTATTTTTTCCCCCAGTCTTTGTTCCAGATTTAGGCTCCGCTGATCCATGAAGGAGGAAGATGTTGGGGGAAGGAGTGATGCAACTTTATTTTCCAGTGCACATCTGTCCAGGAGAGGAACACAGGGAATGTTTTACTGAGATGTTTTAATGAGTGAAAGATGTGGTTCCATGTCGACTCCAGGAAACTCAGAGATTATCCCAAAGCAGAGCGTGTTTGTTGTGCAAGCATGTGTAAAGGTCTGCTTGTTTTCATGTCAACACTGGGACTCCTGTTCAATCCTGCATGTTTAGGACATGCTGTACTGAAAATACTCATAACTTCGTCCATCTTGAAGAAAGACAGCCCCATCTGAAAAAACTACGCCAAGTTAATAATGCTGCCACCGTTCCTTTTCACAGTGGTTTGTGGCGCTCTTTTGGTTATGCTGAGTTGTTTTTGTGCCAAATGTGGCCAAGTTTAAGTTTGGTTTCATCAGACTAAAGAACAATCTGTCAACAGTTTCAGGTAATTGTTTTTACTTCCTACTCAGGTTACTGGAAAACATGAAACTATTATCCCTGGTATTTTAACGCCAGGCAAACAAAAATATCATTTAACAGAAGAAATTAGTCAAAAGAAGGATCCAATGAATGAGGCCAGCTACATTACAGGTGGTAGCCGAGATAGTATTGAACTTCAAAGCTCAAACTGGTTTATTTCTAGACCATGCATTGTGACACCCACCATTATTCAGGCCTCACTGGCTGGTTTACTTTGGGCCGCGGACCTCTGGAAGCAGGAGCAGCTGTGAGGTGGGTTTGTGGGGGAAGAATTGAACCAAGAGCTGAAATGATCCGGCCTGGACATCGTCAGGCATGGGTCACTTCACTTTGACCATCCTATCCTCTGTGATGCAACAGACTGGTTATGCAACAGACATACCGAACCAGTCCTATTTAAAGTAAGGAGACAACAAATCAACACGTTTGACACGGATCAGCTTTCTGGATGTGTTGAGGGGAGTGGAGTAAGGCAGAAACAACAAACAAAATGGAGGACTCCATGGTTATCTAATCCGTCATAAACTGCTACACAGCGAACATCAGTCCTTTCAACAGTTTATAAAAGTTTAAAATTATTTCCACATGGAAATAGAAGCCAAAGCAGCAGCCTTTAGATCTTTATATCTCCCCTCTATGCTGATTAATATTTGAGTTTGTGTTGGTCGAAGATTCAAACATGGAGACGTTTGCTTCTTGAGTTCTGGATTAGATTAATATCTTTTTAGTTGGTTGAATGAACATTCATCACTAATCAGACGCGTTTTCCCATTTAACAAAGTATTTGCTGATATAATTCAAGGAAGAACCATCTGGCTTTTATCGCCAATAAATGTCCTTTTACAACAGCAACCCATGAAGTTTACATGCATTACACATAATTTATAAATACCTGTATGAGAGAAGTTTATTGTCCAGATGCCAAGCTACAAAATTAGTTTTTTGTACATTTAGTATAATAAAAACAGTACAGAACAGCCTTTTTTTAACCCTTTTCTCCAAAACGCTTGTTAGTTTTCCATAATCCAGAGTATTTTTCTAAAAAGAGGGAGATTATAATACATCAAATTTAATAATGTATAAAATTTTCTGTAATACATCTTATTTAATAACAGTTGTTGCTAAACTTGTTTAAATTACAAGTCAAAATTCTAGTTGTTTCTTTTACATTTCAGTTTTACTTTTTGGTTTTGGAAAGTCAAATAAGCAACAAGTTTAATAAACTACTGAGGAAAAAAGTATTAATCTCTTATTAAATTGGAATATTATGAAATATATTTCAAGTATTTCTCTGTTAATTCATGATTGTGGTTCTGCTGAAGCTGAACACAATGTGACATTTTTAGTCCACTTCCTGAATAAGTTTGTCAGCAGCGGCTTTTACACTTTTTTCTTCCACTAAACTTTCCAATATTATTTGGATAAAGCAATAAAAACATTTCTCAGAAAGATTAATACCAAACTTTGAGGCAAAATTTTTACTTAAATTCAGAAATTTTCTTGATTTTTCTAGAAAATTTCTGAGATCAATCTCAAAAGTTTTTTCTTTTTTGGGGAAAAATTGAATTACTTTATGTCTCCAATGGCCATAAAGGACAACTGTCAAATATATTAATTTGAATTCATATCAACCACAATAATCACTTATAAACCATCACTTTAAAAGGCTCTTTTTTTAATGTTTTAAACCTTTCTAATAGCCACATATTATACACAACTGCACCAATATTGCTTGTATATTTTATTTTATTTATGTACAGTACAGGTAAAAAACAAAACAAAAAAAGAAACATAAAGTAGTCAATAGCATTGACTGACGTGGGCAGCAGTAAACGGCCATGTTGCTCATCCATGGGAAGACGACGGCCTCCCCTCTCAGGCGAACACGCCAGCTCCGCCTGACAACAGCTTCACAACGAAAGATTATCAAAACAGGAAGAAGGGAGCAGCTCTTTTTGAAAAATAATATTAATAATAATGATAATTCTGTCACCTACACTGAGCCTGCTTTTCCGGTTCTGGGCTGGAAGGAAGGAGTCGTGCCTGTGCAATCTTCAGTTAACTTTGAAACACTGACCGCTGCACTGCTCTGGATTTACGATAAAAGTCACTAAAAGCCAGGGCTGCAGCCACCATTTTGCCCGAAATACTGCGACTAGATGCAAGCCAGCTTTTTTCTGTTTTTGTCCTTCAGTCCCAGTCAGCAGCTGAATTCACAGTATTCTTACAGCATGGTATTTATTTGTATTTATTCCTCTGAAAGAAAGCTTTAAACTCATAAAGCTTTAACTGATGATGATGCATGGGGGGGAGGGCGCGTTGGTGACAAATGTTCACCGCTGGATTTGTTTTTGTAGTGAGTGTTAAGAAAGACAAACAGAAAAAAAACACTGCGTCTAGTTTTCTCGTGGATTTAACTTTTAAAATAAAATAAGGTTTTAGTTTTGTATCTCCAAGGCCATAGATAGTCAACCACAAAGACTTCTGCGCTCCGCTGCCGACTATCGAGGTTGTGTCTCTCGATAGCGTTTCAGACAGTGGGCTCACAGCAGGCCACCAAGGTACAGATAAAGTGCTTTTTCTTTTTCTTTAAAATGTGTCACTTTAAATAATTAAATGTGAAGATGGTTTTCAGGACATCTGAAGAGTTAAGGGGGGAACAGACGCGACGTGACTCTGGAGTTCGGTCCGAACGCGGCCTCCGAATGTTGCCGTCTCTGGGTGGAGCGTTCACATTTTCAAAAGCGAAGAGTAAGACTTTCTGACGTGGAAAAACAGCAGCAAACTAGAAGGGTTTTCCAAAAAACTATCAGGGAAGGAGGCCTGAAGGAGAATAAATACATTTGGGTCCATGTAGTGTTTGTTATCCGGCTCTATAGAAATATAATAAAACCTAGAAAATAAAAAGTTCAGAGTTCATAGAAGACCCAAGAGATTCCTGGTCTTTTGTTCAGGTTTTTTCATTTTTTGCTCCCTCATCCAGTCTCAATAAAAATAATAATAATAATAATAATAATAATAATAATCCATCTTCTGCCAGCCTTGTGAAAAAAATCAAAAAACAAACAGGTATATAAATAGTAGCCATGGCAACGGCACATACTCCCACTCCCGGACCTCGATGACCCGAGTCTGAGAGTCCAGAAAAGCCTCTGAGTCCAGAAAAGCCTCTGAGACGTCAGTTTGGTCCTCAGCCTCTGCAGGACAAATATAGACAAAACCAATCAGGTCCAGCTGAAACAATGGAATATTCACACTTCTTTAATCATGCTTCAACCAATCAGCTGAGAGTATTTTAATGGGATTTTCTGACAGATAAAGTCGGACATACTGAAGGACAATTTTCACCTGTTAAAGGTTTCCATGTTTTTTAGTTGCAACCTTTGCTATAAATGATCAAACATTCACTGAAGAAATGCTGTTGCTGCATTTCAGGCATTAAAATGTTTCATATTTGAAAAAGCAGATAAATAAAATGTATTTGCACCTTTTCATCTGTTTCTAATATTGTGTGCAAAGGTTTAAGAGGTTAAATGAAAAATAGGCAGAATGTGCCAAATTTTTATCTGACCAATTGTCAAACTGATATTAAAACAACAATTACTTGAACCATTATTGCTTCAAGCAATTATTTGAAGCTTCATTCATCTTTATATTGACTCTTCTTTGTCCCTCCAGAAGAAAAGCCTCCCCACAGCATGATGCTGATGTTCCTTTGGAAACCTCCAAGGTCTTCAGAGAACATCTGGATTTACCCTCAGGTCACATTAGACACAGATGGACTGGATTTATTTTGTGTCTCTTTTACATAAAATCCTTGTATAGACTGAGGTTTGTGGATATAAAGTGACCAGAGTTGGTATGAAAATGCTAGCAAGTCGGTCCGTCATGACATTTTTAACATGGAGGAACTCTGAGGTGAACGTCAGCAGCTTTTCCCACCGCTTCAGTTTCATGCGGCCGAGGGGTCAAGAAAAGCGCTTCCTGTATGATGACTGGAAAAAGCAGCTAACAGAGGCCAGTCTCAATTCCTTTTCTGTTTGTCCTCACAAAAGAGCAAACAACAAAGCTGAAGAATGCAGGCCTGCCTCTGTAAACACGACAGGTTTTCACGTTGAAGTGCGCCTCAAAGACCAGCGCTTGCTGCTTGTGCAGCAGCTGCGTTTTCTCAGTCACTAACCGCCAGAAACCAGAGGAAGGAGCTCAGAGCAGACTCAGGACAAACTGCTTTTGACACACAACTGAAACCACATGCTATTGCAGTTCAACAGATTTAACTTGGCTGAATCTGCTCTCTGGATTTAAAAGTATTCAAACGATAGCACGACGCAATAAAAACAAAAAATCAGGGACAAAAATAGAACTTATTCAAAGTATTTGGCTGGGATTTTATGTGGCAGTTAACTTCACTCTGACATCCCTGAATAAAATCCAGATTAGCTGCCTTCAGAAGTCTGCTGACTGGTAAATGAGGTCCACCTGTGTCTTATTTGTTCCACAGAGAACAAACAGCATCATGAAGACAAAGCAGAACAGCAGGCGGATCAGGAAGTTCAAAAATATCAATTTATCTCAGCTGAGATCAAATTTAAAGTTTCCGTCAAACATTCAAATAGGGATGAAACTATTTATCAGATTAAGTTTTAATTTTAACTAATTTAGTAATCAATTAAACTTTAACTGCAGTATACAGACTCAAAAACAAATGCAAAAATATATGCATTTTAAGTTTAAAATAAAAATGGATGTAAATGAATTTTGTTGCACTTCAGGCAAAATTTTTTTTTTTTTTTTTGCAAATTATGTGCCATATTTGTTTTTTATCTGAGTAATCATCAGTTGCAGCCCATGCATCATGTTCATCTTCCAACAGTGCAACACATAACCACCATGAAAGCATTGCCATGTTACAACAGCCTAGTCAAAGTCCAGACCTAAATCCAACTGAGAATCCAAGTTTCCTGCTAATTTAGCGATTTATACTAGTCAATTATTTTGTTTTAGTTTGCTAATTTTATTTCATATCTTTTATTAATGTTATGAGGTTTAAACTGGGATTAGAGTAACTAATTTTGTTCCACCTCATGTTTTAATATGAGCTGAAATGACAGATAACAGTTTTACAGGAATCCAGTCTGCTTATTATTTTGGGCTCGACTGAAGAAAAGTCAAACAATATTTTTCTGTTCTCAAGAATAAAAACAGGATCTAGGTCAGACTTCCTCTGATAAGACTTCTGTATTTAGCCAAGTTTTAACAGCAAATAACAGCAGATTTGGTGAACTTCAGCGTATAAGTCAACATGTAGATGCAGTCCAAGGAAATATGATCACTTTGTATCAAATCTAACATCTTTGTAAGTAGACTTTAATTTAAATGTCATAGTTCTGTCCTAGTTCATCCAACGCATTCTTGAATTGTGGTCAGGGGGCCGCACAAAATCAGTCCAGGGCCACAAATGGCCCCCGAGCCTCATCTTGTACACCGTTGCCTTTGATGACGAATCTCAAAAATAGCTGTGATTTATCGAAATGTAAATCTACAAATAAGATGCACTTTTCAGATTTTCATTTGTAAATAATAAAATGTTACATAACAGTTGAGTGTTAAATGGACACTTGAAGTTGGATTGAGATAATATTAGAATCAGTTAAAGAACAAATTGATAAGAGAAGAACTGATCAGGTTTTTACTGACCAGCATGAAGTCACTTCTTTTTTTTTTACAGTTCAAATTTTCTATGTTAAAATTTAAAACTTCTGGTTTCTGAGGCTCTTATAACATTTAAGCAGAAAATGTTTACTATGAAAATTTAGTGGTTTATAATCTTCATGTTTCTCAGTTCATCAAACAACACTGCTAAAGTTACACAGGGTTTTTTCACTGTTTTTTTATTTTTTCAGATGTACACAAATGCAGATAAGCTCCGTCTCCAAATCTGTCCCACTCGGGACGTCAAATCTGGACTGGCTCATCTAACAATAAATAAAGATCCTTTATTTATCCCAAAAATAAAGGATACCCAAAAGTTTCCGGAATGACGCTGGAAAGTTTGGAGTTTTGAACAAAACAATAAATGCACACTTCAAAAACAACTTTTCTGGAAACTTTTAGGTGCCGCCTCAAACACGCTCTGAACTAAAATGTCTAATTTTCTGACTGAAAAGTCTAAATTATGAGTTTCACTGCCTAAATAAGAGAAATGACGCATTTTTGAGAAAACACCCTTTTCTTCACAATCTTCTTTTTCTGCAGCGATCCAGACTAAAGTAATAAAACTATGTTTTTCTAGACCTTAATACTTTGGAACAGATTTTTTTTTTTAAGTGAAAGTGCTGGTTTTATACAGTTGTGCTGTCTGTGAACTTTTAATAACAGAGCTAGCTGCTCCTGTACTAACAGGGACTGACTTACGTGTCGCAGTGGGAAAGCAGTGACGTAATCTCTGGTCCCATGTGACCCACGGCCTTGGCTGCCTCCAAGATGGCCCTCCGGTACATCCCTTTCTTCTTACGGTTGAAGCGTGACCTGAAGAGCTCTCTGAAGGGCGACAGCTTGGCTACGGACAGCTGGGAGGTGGTGGGTGAGCCGAACCACGCCACTTTTGCCTGGGGCCACTGGGCTTCACAGCCGTCGGACTCCTGCTTCCGGGTGCCGCTGATGCTGAGCACGCGGGCCGGCCACCAGGGGAAGCCGTGGATCTTCCCCCACACGATGTCGCCCACCGCCACAGCATGGCCCTCCTCCGTTACGCACTTCGTCATGCTGCGGGTGTGGAGGCGCACTGTGAGCGGTGGCACCGTTTTGCAATCCTCACGCGGCGTCACGGAAGACGAGGTGACGGATAGGTCTTCGCCCGGTGCGAGGTCGCACAGCTCTGGCGAAGTGCCTTCGGAGCTGAAGGACTTGGACTCGTCCAAACTGTCACTGCTGCACACGGACAGGCTGGATGAGTCCGCTTTGCGCTTCCGGAAGTTGATCAGGAGGGTCAGGTCGCTGTGGCTGCGATCTGCCTCCTCCCCAGAACTCCCTGACCACAACTCTAACGAGTTCTTCCCCTCCCCAGAGTCTTCAGAGTGGGGGATACAGGAACCAGGGCCTCTGGGGCTCCGTCTCCGGCTGCCCCCAACCAGTTCCGCCTCGTACTCCATCATGGTCTCCTCTCCCTGATTCTGTGGCGGTCTCAACCGGATCTTTGGACAGGACGAGCCTTGGTTCACCGTTGCGAAAGGCCGGGTTAGTTTGAGTTTTGGAATAGAGACAGTGAGGCCGGACCTCGTGGCATCCAAAATGTGCCGCTGGTCCTTGGTGGCGTCCGTGGACCTCTTGCCGTTTCCTCCCACGCCGTTTTGCACCAGCTGTTTCGGGCAGAAGGGTTTGATTGAGCCGTGCACCCGGGATGGGATCTTCATGACCTCCCCCTTTCCTTGTGGAGTGCTGTAGGAAATCTTTATGACGGGGCTGTGAGGGATAACATCACTTGCTGCGTATTTCTCAACGTCAGCCTCGGCCCTTTTGTCCTTTCGGAAGCGCTTGCCATCGAGAACAGGGGCGTTTTCTCGTCTTTTGGCGTCCTTTGTTGTCATGACGTCCTCTTTTCTCGATAGCTTCGCTGGGTTGTCCTTATAATCTCCATCATCGTCACTCTGCAGAGTATTCTCTTTTCTGGAAGTCTTAGTGTTGCTAATGCTGTCTTTGCTGTCCTCGTCGCTATTAAGCGTGTTTTTACACTTTTCACACAGAACCTGTCGCGGCCGCAGCCGAATGGTGCTGATGGTCATACGCCCTGGCTCTCGCGACCGCCTCTTCTTCCTCTTGATTGGTCGCGGAGGGGGTTGAGGTACCCACTGGCTATAGGTGTGGCGCACCCATAAAGGCGGAGGGAACGGCGCTCCTTCAAAATAAGGAGGGAAAGGAGTCTGTCCAGCTGGCACGGGCGTGGGGATGGGGATGGGGCAGGGTGGAGGCGGAGGTGCTGTCAGTTCGCTGCTTTCAGGGACAGAGTTTTCATCCTTTGGTCTGTGTGAGGCTTGGCTCGGAGATTTAGCAACCGGCTCCTCGTTCAAGATTTCTGGGATTTCACAGTCTGGCTTCGTGATGGGGCAGTCACCAAGTTTAGCAGTGAAATCTGGCAGACAGAAGAGTCCAGTTCTAAAGTCCAGAAGAAAAAAACAATAGAGACAATTACTTTGCATATCAGAAATGCACATATTTATAAAGCAGTACAATAAATAAACATTTTATACCAACAGCATAAGCTCTCAAACTTTAATTTGAGAATGTTTTTGTATAGAACGTTGGGTAGTGGTTTAATATTTTCTGAGCTAATTCAGTGTTGAGACAACCAAACATCACGAAAACACCTCTTCAATTGTCTGAGAAGGACCACCAAATTTGGTTTAGGGGTTTTCACTCTGGATCATCATTCATGAAGACTCAGACTGCAACCAAAGTTGCAACATTTACTACATCTTCAGCTGCTGCGTTTCACTTTCACATTGCACTGTGTCAAACAAAACAAACTCTTTGAAAAACTTGTGTCCCTCCTCGCCTGTGGTGGCGCTGCACCAAAAACCACGGAGGTAAACGACATAAAAAGAGACACTGAGCGCAACTTGAAATGTAAACAAAAATTAAGTACTGTCAGATTTTAGCCATTGCAGGATTTTTCTTTTGTCTGTGTTAAAAGACCGCAAGGCATTTCACCTGCTATCGCGAGACTTGAGCATTTGTTTTGGTTGTATTTACCCAGAATTCCCTGTGCTACAGTCGATTGTGACCATGTGGGTGGATCTAACCGTCAACCCTCTCTCACAACTGAGGCTGATTTTCAGACGTTTGTGGAGGTAGAAAAGATTGGTTTCTCATGCAAGTGTTAGCCGATTGCTGATAGATTTTGGGATACTTTTGGGTGCCCCTTATATCTAATAATTCATGATACCATGGACTATTAACAAGTATCCCCATTCATTTAAAAAGTAAGCAAGCCCACAGTATAACCAATCCTCCTCCATACCGAAAAGTGTCAGACTCTTTGTGAGATATTCATCCTATGTTTTATGACACCTGGAGTTTTTCTTCTCATCTGACTGAAGCAAAGTTTAATTGAGTTGTTGAAATGCACAGATTTTCCAGAGATGAGACCGAGACAGCAAAAGTGCGAAGAACAAAAACTCTTAATATCACTTGCAAGTGGAGAACAACGCAGATAAAATCATAGCAAACTCTAGGTGTGTTCTGGGGAGGCTGAAACAATCACAGAATCATGTACAGTTCCTTGGCGCACAGGAAGTGGGAGTCGTTTCAAATGCCTATTACCAAATTAGGACACATAACATGAAATGGGTTACTCTGAACCAAATAGACAGCCCTGAAGGGGAGGTGTCCTTCACCTAGCTTCCTCCAAAGCTACACAGATAAGTTGAGCATCTCATCCCATTCCCATAGTGGGGGTGCGCTAACTATTTGTTATCTCTTCCCTTGCAGGCAGCTGACCTTGGTCCTCCCTTTTACTGACACAAAGAAGAACTGTTCTTACGAGTTACCTGGTGCAGCTGGCGAGGAGAGAGAAGTAGAAAAACAACTTATACGACTCAGAGTATTTTATACATGTCTAGGTGTGAGCTTAAATATTGTAGATAATTTATTTTGTTCCACAGAGTATAGAGTCTTATTTACAAGAAACCAGTGCAGTGAAATTAAGTGCATTTTATCAACTGGCAAAAATCTATTTAGTTACTCTACAGCTACTCCTCTGTGTGTGGCCTACAGAATAGAATTAGGACCACTGGAAAATAAAATAAATACATCCTGACTTTATACTCAAAGTTATGGATTAAAACAAAGAGGTTTTACCCAGCCCCGACTCAGAGTCTGACAAGTAATATGTAGAGAAGTCAACAAAATTAAATGTGGGATGGTAGGACAAACAAATGCTTTTGTATGATTTCTACAATGGTCTCAATAGAAAACCAGCTGGGACGTAGATGTCATCTAATGAGACTGTGGGCCAAGATGCTAGTCTTATCAACAAATCATCAATAATTACCCATGAAGATATTTTTGATGTTACCTCAAGTTGTTTCAAATTTTAGGTGCTCAATTATAACTATATCATGTTTTGTTTTGAAGGGTTCTGGTCTTATCATATGCACATCTCAGAGACACAAAAAGTAATGAATTCACAATTAAAAGGTTAGAGATGCTGTGATCATTAAAACAAAGTTAAGTAGGATTTTTCTTAGGTCCTTTGTAGCATTTGTCGCATACAAATAAAGGTGTGGCACCAGTGCTTTTTGTATTGTGTATTTTTTCCCCTCAAATGAATTAATGCAATCAAATGAAAGGTTTGGTTTTGATAGTTTTTTCCATGTGAGATGAAGCTGCTCCTAGAAAAGACTAATTTATTTTAAAATTGTTTACACATGTTTTTACCAGGGGTCAACAGAGATGTTAAAATAGTCTAAGAGAAAAATTAAGCAGCGAAAGAACTAAAAAAAGAAGAGAAACGTGAATGTTTCTGTTTCTCTTCGACAGGACTGAACCACGCTGCTCGTCACCTGCGTTCTCAAAGTTCTTATAGAGTGGGGGTTGGGTTCTGCTGAGCGAGCCATGCAGTAATCTCTCCTTATGCCTCAGGCTACAACAGCAGAGCAATAGTATCACCCACTTTCCCTGCTTGATTGTACGCATCTTCTTTCCTATCCTGGGATCGATAAACATGTCTAATGAAGGCCAAACGGCCGAGAAGTCATCAAGAGGTGGCTGGCAGGCAAAAAAGTAACATGGCTGAGCTGCTGTAGTCAGGAGACAGCAAACAAAGAGTCTACAGGATGCCCAGGCGCTCCCCCTCCTCGCCTTCCCAACATCTGACTGAACAAAAACAATCCCATGAATCACTCGGGATTCAGAGATGCAACCAGGAGATTTCAGTTTGTTTTTGCATCTACGTCTACTCAGGGCTCCTGTGTGGTGAGATTATTAATTAGTACACATTTGGGGAGCCCATTTTCGTCCCCGAGAGAAGGAGCTGGCATGGCTCGGTGTGTTATAGTCTCCTGGCGATGTTTGTTCCTCTCAAACCTTTCTATAGGTGTCCCAAAGCTGCCAAATATTAGCCTCCACTGCGACTGACAGCGCACGAACGGTGCTGCCTGTTACAGGGAACAGGCCGTGCTTGTTAAACATAGCACAAGGACGGACAATATGACGAGCAGTGATTCACTAAAGCTGCTGGCACTTCACTTGGTGTACAGCAACTAGATAGTGGAGATTAGTTTGAATGATACGAATCCACAAGGATATCTTTAAAAAGCAGAGAAAAACAATGAGAGGAAATGATTTTCCCAAAGCTGAAAAGGAAGAAGGAGTCAGATTTGGTTTTTGACTAGGCCTTGAATAGAGGTCTATTTCAGGCTATTTCAAGGCCTTCTTTTCCCCTCATTTAAGTAGTTTGTTCTCAGAGCAGCTTGAGCTGTTGCATAAAGAAGGGCCAAAGCTGGTCAGATTTTGATTCTGCTCGGCTATAAATAGTGTAAGCCATCGGCTTTTAAGGTGCGCAACACAGAGCTGACAGTTGAGGTAAACAGAAACATGAAATAATTAGACATTAATAAAGTCACAATAGTCTTGACCCCTTTATTTTTTTTATACTTGAGCAGGACTGTGCTTATAGTCACAGAGAAGGGCCTTCAATGCCAAAGAGAAGCAGGCTCAGGTTATTATAAGTTGGATGAAGTCAAACAGCCAAACATAACAAATGATCCATTAAATTTGTAATTTTCCATGATTCTTATGAACTAGGGGTTCCTGGGTATAACAGAGCTGTCCCTCAAATTAACACAAATACTTTTGATTATTTCAACACAGCACAGCAGAAAAGTCATTTTAATCAATTTGTGTGGATAAACACATCACTGTCTGGTTCACCGACCTGCTTTAATTCAGTTTCTTTGAGCTTCTTCAGCATTTGATAAGGCTAACAATAAGCTATTGATGAATTCAGAAACAGTGGCTGCTGCACAATATAAGTCATCAATCACTGCACTCTCTAATTTTATCAAATGAAATGAATGTTTTCACAACGGAAAAACTGACATTCTGCCGTTTTATAACGTAAAGTGAAATATCAGTTTATGATTAGCCACCAAAGTTAGCCGTTAGCTCCCCTGTCAGCTACAATAACCCATGTCTTTTTCTGAGGGCCCAAGTTAGCTGCTACAAAGCTAAGGAGCTAGCATTTCACATAGCCGTTAGCACGCTATGGCAGAGAATTTCTGGGAAAAATTAAAAAGTCCATAAAATAACTCACTTTTTGTTGGAATCGAGTAATATCCCCGTGTAGCTTCTTTCTCGGTAGGTCAGCGTCACCACCAGCGTGTCGTTAACAACATGATCGATAGTGACAGGTACCCGAGAGCCGGCCCGCAGCTCCTCGTCCGCAGCCTCCATGTTTCCCGGGGTGCTCTGTCCGGCTCCGCGGTACTCGCTCCCCGCTAAGGGAGCCACGGTCGCGTCGGCCTAAGATCCGTCTCCCCCTTCGCTATCGAGAGGAGGCTACGCTAGGGCAGAAAATGACGCCATCACCCCCACCAAGTCCATTACAACAGCGCTGCCACCGCTGACATCACGCTCTGTGTGCTACCGGAGCAAAAAAATCTCCCCGAGACGAGGCCTGGCCTTTTTCTCTGCCTCACTCTGATGGCGTTCATTATCGCTCACCTCACCCTGCTGTCCATGCTCAAAGAATGGTGCGAGTAGATCAAGAAATATCCTTCAAATGTGGCGCTAGTAAGAAATGTACAGCGAATTAAAAAAAAAATGTAAAAAGTTTTTTACATTTTCTCTGTGAAACTGAATGTGATGTTTTCAGGATTTTTAAATCTAAAGAATATTTATGCTTCAAATAAAATAAAAGATACATATATTCATCTTATGTTGGAATCCAAAGGTTTAGCTTTTATCAGCTGTCTGAAATTACCTTTACTTACCCTAACATACTGCAAGGTTCACAGTGCAGAGGAAAACTGAAGTACAGAAAATGGCTTTATTTTTTGATTTCACAAAATTCCCATCAATAGCTAGGGGGATATATATATATATATATATAGAAACAAATACCTAGTAGGACAAGAGAAAACATAAATACATAACCAAGAATGTGTTAAGCATTAATCTGAAAGCAAATAAGAAGTGAACTTATTTTCTTTAACACAGTTTAATTAAATATTTACTAACTCAGTCACTATCAGAAACATGTAATTAAAAACCTGTTGTGGTGTTCTAATGTTATACACTGGCCAAAGAAAACAAAACAAAGTAATTTAACTGAGCAAATAGGTATGGATAATTACTGCATGGGCGATTATCTTTCAAGTTGACGTAATGAGCAGCTTCTCATTTCATTAAACAACCATGTGGAAAGACATCCTGTGATTGTGGAAAAAATGTTTCTCTGTTTAAAAAGAGTCAAATCATTGGCATCTAAGAAGATTACAGAAAAAATGGGTTGGGAACTGTTTAATACATTATTAAAAACTGGAAGGATGGAAAGAAATCATTGTTTTGAGGGGGAAAAACCCTGAATAATCATGGTTGGTAACATCAAATCAAAAATCAACAGCAGGACTAAGTTCAATGTGTAATAGTGAAAAGAACTCAAAGTATTCAGCTTAAACAGCTGAATAGCTTAAGAAACCACAGATTAGAGAGGCTAACTGGAGATAAGAACACAATTTGATAAGGAGGGTAAAGATTAGACAATAGAGCAATGTAAGGAAATCATGTGATCCGATGAGCTCAGATTTATCATCTACACAATGGTTGAACTCGCCCATCTTTAATACAAAATCTTGGTGAAACTTAAAGGCAACAGTGGATGGAAATGAACAATGTGACATTTCAGAAGCTTATTGAAACAACGCCACAGCAAATGTGTGTTATAATCAAAGTCGAAACGGTCCAACGAAGTATTACTGTGTGTGACCTATTTTTATATTTGGTGGTGCTTTTTTGGGGAGGGGGGCAGGAAGTTTATTTCTGTGCTAAAGGACATTTTCTGGGTCCTTGTAAGGTCATGTCCCAGGATCTGAGTAAGATTTATGTCCAGACATTGGCTAGTCACTCCTACACTTTTTATTTTCTTCCTTTTTTGAGTTAATCAGAGGTGGACTTGCTATTATCCTGTTGCATAAACCCAAGTGTGCTGAATCATGAACTGATAAACTGATGGCTGGACTTTCTTGGACTTAGTTTATTGTCATTGCACAAAGACACAACAGTGATTCTGGCAATGAAATGTTGATTCTTGGCTCCACAGTACACAGAAAAATACTGAAAAACTGTAACACTGACAAATAATACACACAAAAAAAAAATTACTGGTGGAGTTGTAAGCTGTTGTTCAGGTCATGAAAAAATCCCCTCATTCCCAGCCCATTCCTCAACCACCACTGTATTTGACTGCTGGTATGATTCTCTTTTCCTGAACTGATGGTGTATTTTAATGTCAGATGTAATGGGACATATAAAAAGTTCCACTTTTGTCTCTCCAGTCCCCAAATTAGAGTCTACAAAAGTCTGGAAAAGTATAACATTTGTATTGGGCAAATATCTGAATTTCTTTAACGGGGCAATACTTTGCAATTTTCAGACACAGTCTCATTTGATGGCTTAATCAAGATGATTCAAGGCACCACTAGGTCCACCCAGTCGTTTTTACTGCTCCAAACGGTTGCCACAGAGATTAAATGATTTCTGAAACGTATATGAAAGGATCAAGGCAACACACCAGGTATGTTTTTGATGGGGGAATAACATTATAAGCTGACGTAAACCTTGAAAAAGTAAATTTTACATTATACTACAACATTAATATGCTTGACCTAGATAGCTTTCCCTTTTTGAATAGATTTTGAACAGATCTGTGAATGTTAACCATGCCTAAAATGTAAAATGTATATTGTATAAAAAACAATTAGTCTTCATAGGTTTATTTTTAAAATGTCTGCTTTTTGGCCACTAATGATGGAAACATTTTTTAAGTCATCTGGAGGATGTTTTGATTCCTAAAACTCAAAACATGGTGTAAATGGTCAGCAGTCCAAGTCACTTGAAGAGGAGTCTCAGCCAGGAGTCTGGACTGAAAGGGTTTTCAAAATTCCTTCGCTGACCTTTCCTTTCAAGAAGTCGTGCTTGTAACTTCCTGATCTGTTGGCGAGATGGGGAAAAAAGGTTTAAAAAAAAAAAAAGATGAAATGAATGACGTCTGAGTTCAACACAGGTGGGTTTCTGTAGATTCTCGGTGCTGACCTCTGCCACATCCTCTGCCGTCACTGACGTCTCCTGGTTCACAGTGCTTCTGGAACTCTTGTGTCTCTCCTGCAGCCTCTTAACACGAGTACGGATGTTTCGTTCCAGCTCCCGAGCTGATCTAAAGGTGTCAAATAGGTCAAAACTGGTCATCAGAAGAAAGTATTTTTATTGCTTCAGAGGTTTTGCACTATAGGTGGTGGACAGCAGAGTGAAAGTGCAGAAACTGTGACTGATTCTTTCACAGAAAACAGAAAAGAACAGCCGCTTTTCAGAGAAGTAGGCCTAGTCTACTCGTAGCTGCATATCTGGGAAAACAAATGAATTTTTAAGCATTATGGCATTTCATCCACATGAAAACTGCTTAATATCACTAAAAACAGAGTACAATTTTTTTTATCAAAATTTAAATAAGCTATATATATATAAATAAAATATTTAAATGGTTAATACGATCGAAGATGGGTGGATGTTGATTGTAGACTGTTTTTGATGGATACCGTATTTTCCGGATGATTTAGCGCACCGTACTATAAGCTGCACCTACATTTTTTTTTATGGAAACATACATAAATAAGCCGCATCGGGCAGTCTGGTATCTCCACTTCTCTTGGTTTTCTGCAGCAGAGGGCAGCATCCCAGTAAATTCGCTGGACTTATTAAGGCGCAGCTCTCTGTCTCCAACGCCAAATCATGGTTTCGTTCACGCCGAGCTGCGGCTCCTTAATAAATATCTCAATGAAACTCAATATAAAAGCAGCTCAACCTGTATATCTGTCCACACAAATGAATTTCCTGGCGCCATGTTTAATTCCTAACAGGAAGTCGTGGTTGTTTTGAAGCAATCTGATTGGCTGACAGAGGTTTTAGCTTTGCACCACACTGCCCCCTATGGGTTTGCCTAAACAACACCCGGGAACGGATTTGGATGATAACTTGTCTGAAAAAAATCCTGTTTGTTACTATATTATTTTTCAACAATGTGACAGAGACATTAGTTTTATAAAGACACAGTCACCCATTTCTAACCAATGAACAACTTTTTTATGAAGAGTCCTAATGTCCTAAACCATGTGCAGCATAGTGATCAGCACAATGACACTAAATTATGAGTTCCTGATGAATATTCTGATTTAACACTAACACACACTCCTGGCTCCTACCCTAATATCTCTATATCTCTTGGGGATCTGTGCTACTTTTCTCCACTTTACCTGTCCTCTTTCCTCTCTATGGACAAGCACAACATCGGTTCCTGTGAAGGTCCCTCTAGATGCCACTCTGAATCCACTTCCTGTAACGTAGCGAGAAAGTCTGTGTGTCACAGCACATTATTTTGACTTTGATTGCATAAAGGAGCTATTGCAGGACACCCTGCTAAGCTGCACCCCGAAAGCAACAACATGACAGACTTGCTTGATAAATAATCTAAATTAATTTCTGTATTTTTTGTTCTCTTTTTTTACTTAGGTGTGTTTGAATATTTGCCAAATAAGAAGAGTTAATTTTCTGCAGTAAGCACTGAAATATGGTTGAAAACCATCCAACTACAGTGTTGTGAAAAGGCTACACCCTCTTACTGATTTCTTTTGTCAAGTTTGTAGGTTTCTCATCATCAAATGCATTTTGGTATCACACCTGAATAAAAACAAAGTGCAGTTTTCTGCTGTTTTCGAAGACCAACTTAAATTTTATAAGTTAAATGCAGTCCTTTAGGATAAGGAAATTACTCTAACAGAACCTTCATGTTGTCATGTCTGACAACATGAAGTAGGTCCAAAGATATCATCGTGCCCAGACCAACAGAAATTCACAGACATATATCAGATTAGAAAGGATTACAAAAGATTACAGGGTCTCTTGTAGCTGCCTATGTTACAGCAGCTGTGGAGATACTCAAGTCTGCAAATACAATTTAGTTATAGAAGAGTCTAAATTATTCCAAAACCTCATCAACAATTCATCCATGCAGTCAGAACAGACAAACAGAACAGACAAACAGAATCTAAAAGTGGTTTTAGATTCCAAAATGTTAAAGAATGGTGGTAGTAGTGAGATGTTGTAGTGCTAATTTACTTTTTCCTGACCAGGAAAACTTAGACGTAACCAATAGAAACATAAATTCTGCTCTCCAGTTTGTGACAACAACATTGTAGTTCCTGGATAACTTCACTCTGAACTATAGAAACCAAAATGGTGCATTGGTGAGGAAAAAAAATATATATATCATATTTTCCAAAAATGAAATCTTCAAAAACTGAACATTTGATTAATTTGCCAGCCCTACTTTAGTGGGGTACCTGCTTTTTCACAGAGGTTGTTCTTTTCCCTTAATAGAGGAAATCATCTTTTGAAAACTGCATTTTGTATTTACAGAGATTATCTTTGTCTGGTATTAAAATTCAAAAATGTAAGAAGAAATATTTTTTTAACTGCTAGAATGTCTCTGCATCCTTGCTGTATCTGCAAAGATTCTAGTTGGCTTACTGCATGGTTCCCCAAAGTAAGTCCTCGAGGGCCAGCATGCTGCATGTTCTAGTTCTCTCCTTGGTGGAAGTGACAACCCTTTCAGAATGTCAATATTCTTCTTAGGCCTCTAACGAGCCGCCATTTGATCCAGGTGCGTTAAATCAGGGAGAGAACTAAAACATGCAGGATGCCAGCACATGCAGGACCGACTTTGGGAACCCCTGGCTTACTGCATTAAACATTCACTGATATAGATGGACAACCAGCGCCCCCTGGTGTTTACTAGGTGAAAATAGAGAAGCTGTGTCCCATATATACCTGTCTCCTTTTCTGCTTTGCTTTTCCTTTGGCTTGTTTACGGAGCTTTAGAGAAGCCTCTCTGCAGCAGAGTCACAGAACAAAGCAATATCTTAATGATTTTACTCAAGTTAAATGGTTTCTCTGTGAAATGTAAAAATATAAAGTGTGACATGTGAGTGAACAGGAGCTAAAAATCAGTCCACCTTCTCTCCTTCTCTCTCCGCGCAGCTTCTTCTGCTTTCTTTCCATACTGAGAGCCGGAAACATGAAGCTCGGGAACGGCCTTGGTAGGAGGAGGAGCTTTCCTGAAAAAACAAAACAAAATGTTTTTATTTCCCATCACTCCTCAGAGCCTCTTCAGATGAGAAAACATCATTATTTCTACTTGACATTCTGCGGAGAATGTCACTGAAAAGAAGCGGCTAGATATCTCCTTCCCACATGCAGTCCTTCAGAATTACAGTTTTCTGCAGTAACAACAGATTCAGATGCTCCATGCTGTGACTGCATAACAAATAACACAAGTGCTGTGTTAGAAGGTAAGTATGTGGAAAGATGATTTCTGGATATTTCCTGAATATGTGAACTTGAGGACCTGCTGAACACAAAAAAAAGCTGGAACAAGGTGTCTCCTTTTAGCTTAAGCATTTCAGTCTGGGTGACTTGGGGGATTTCAAAACCTTGAATCTTTTTTTCTTCAGCCATTCTGTTGGAGATTTGCTATGATTTTGAAGATCACTTTTATTTCTGTAAACATTTTGCTTTTGCTGTAGTTAATGTTTTGTCTGTACATCTCTCACTAGCTATGTTTTCACTTCAAATGTGTGCAAACCTTTGCAGATATCTCTCTAAATGTAGCTAAAACAGGAGTGTCCATTTTTATTTGGCCTTGGACCACAACTCAAGAATTGTTCAAATTTGGCTAACGAAATAGAAAACTGATGACAATTGGGAAGTTGTCTGTTTTTCTTTTAACAAGGCAACAAACCAAGAGCCCTTTTAATGTTTTGGATTCTTAGTGTTATACAGATTTTATAAAAATTGTTTATGGTTCAGCAGATTAAAAAAAACTTTTTGTTTGTACTTTCAATTTAACGACTCTTGTGGAACACCAATGGCTTAAATTTGCCCCTTTGACCCTTGGAGCAAAAGGTGTGGACACAATTGGTCTAACATCTTGCAATCTCTTCTGCAGAGACAGAAAGAATGTATCGTTCAGATAGAAAGATTGGTCTTTCTATCTGCAAAATGAAGCACCTCATACTATTGTTGCACATCAGAAATAATCCAAAACCCATTTGGACCCAGTAAGTCACTGCATTGCTGAATACCTCTTAAGACATAACCTGGTTAACCCCATTGATGAAACATGACATTATAATAAGTTCATGGGGTATAAATACATGTGTGACACGCTGAATGTCCAATTACTTCCTATCTGATCCCATTCGTACACTTCAACCCACCTTTTGGCCGAAGGACGTAGCAGAGCCTTCTGGCCGCTGTATGGTATTAAGGACATCTCTGCTTTTTCCAGCAACATCAACTCGTATTTGAGCTCCTTGAACCTCAGCAGCTCGTCCTCGTCTGCTGATCCATTCTCACTGGAGTCCTGTGACTTCACCAGCTGGAGCTGGTTCTCAGCTGGCAAAGAAACAAACATGGCGACTACGAGTGTGTTCTCAGAGTACAAGAAGGCTGCAACAGTTCAAAACACTTCTAGTGACAGCAGGGAACAACACAACAGGCAGGTTATATTGAATTAGGGTTGCACACATTTACTGGTTTATTAGATTAAAATTAGTTATAATCGATTAACTAAAACCCGCTTGAACCTTCTTTTAGTGTAGAAGTTTGGCCGCCATCCAGCAGAGGGCCCCGCTGGTCATCCTGAAGCGGGACCAGCTGATACATGACGCCACTTGTCCATCATTCTAAAGGGTTTGCCAGCATCTGACCAACCGGTGATTGCAATTTGTCTGGAAGTACATGGTCCTTATCTGGAGGAACTGAACTTCCGTTAACATTGCTAAAATACTGCGGCCATTGAGGTTTCAAGAAAAATAACAAGAAATCATGGTCCAATGTTGTCAGTGGCGAACATGCAATCCCGACAGGCGTTACCCAGAGTGTGTACAGCACAGGATACAACTTATTACATTGTCAAAACCCAAACGGAGTCTGGAATAATGCCAGAGACGGATCAAGGCATGCATCCGATCTCATGTCCAGTTGAATGAAACTGTGACCGACAGCAACTTTCACATGTTTGTCTGTAGAAATAAACTGGTTGCAAACATTCCTATTTTGTCATAATGACATTTATTGATTGTCAAATCAAAGGTCAATAAGTGAAGGTAGTTATGATTGATTTTATGGGTGTAAATTCCAATGGTTGTTCTATGGCAACATGAACTTGTGCCGCAGTAACTGCGGTGTTTACATTTACAGCACCTTTTCATGCTAATATCTACTTTTAAGCATTTTCCTGAAGACAGATGTTCACAGGCTGATATTATTTAAGTCATAACTCACCTATTTTGCAAATACAAAATGCATCTAACACAGCTTTCACACTCAAATTCAATGAGACTTTGTGCCTCTCCTTCTTCCTCTGCTGCAAAAGACTTGGGTTTTAAGTTTGATTTCTCAGTTGCTTTCTCCAAATAGTCTCACAGACCTGATGTTGGACTGCTTGGAGAATTTTCTTTTTAAATTCAGCACATTGAGATAAATATAAAATTTTGTTATCCGAAGGTTATTGATAGAAGAAGAAAATGGCCGTTTATCAATCTTTGATAATATCAAATTACTTTAGATTAACTCATTAACGATAACTTGCATTCATTCCTATATTGAATAAATGCTTCTTTAAACCACTGAAACGGGGTTTGTGACACAAAAAAAGATTGAAGAGTGTGTAAATAAAGGCTGCGATGTTTATAGACTGACACTGTGAGGCTGCAACAGTTAATAAAAAGAGCTTTCCCTCTGAAGACGAGAGCTCTGCCTCCGTTAATAACCTTGTAAACCGGGAGAGGAATGATAGGATCAGGACTCTGGCTTTGCTCACTGTGCATCAGCTGCATCTCCTGTGGAGGGCTGTCTAGGGCTTCTGACGGTGATTACCTCCAGACAGCAGAGAGCTCCTGTTTAGAGCCCACTGGTAATCGATCATTTTCCACTCGGCTAAAAATATTACAGAGCTGGAAGCTGGAGCAGTGAGGAGAACAAAAAAAAAAAAGGAGGGAGTGAGGCGAGTGGCATGAGCTGTCTCCAAGGGAACACAAGTCACGCCAGCGAAGTGGTACCAGGGCAAGGAGCTATTTTTGTTCCCAGTCGTCCTATCTTTGACAAAGAGCAGATGGTTAGAAAGAACGAGGGCCGTTAAGGTGCCTTTGATTCACCTGCAAGGCTCCTCCTCTCGCTGGCTTCCCTTTCTGCCAGAACGGTCCTCAGGTGCTGCAAGATGGTGTGGCATCCCTGCTGCAAAACCTCTTTTGGAGGAAAATTAATGGGGCAGTCCCTCAGGCTCAGGCCTCTCAGTGTAATCACATTGCCTACAAAAACAAAGGGAAGAGATGTTTGCTGTAGCAACTTTCAGTGGTATAACAGGACAGGTGTTAGAGTTGGGCGACACGGCTGAAAAATAAAATCTACCATTTTTTTTCAGATCAGATCTGATTTTAATAAGGCTTCATGACAGGTTTTTTTTTTTACTCAATTTGTTTTTTATCTGAAAAATAACTTAGAAACAGGAAATATTTTCAAAAATATTTTTTAATATGGTTTGAAAAGTCACTTTTTTAAAAATTCTTAATATAGATTCAAAATAAAATCATTTATTTTTCTGTTTTAAATCAAATGTTTTATTTTTTCTCTAATAAAGTTATAAACAAAATAGATTTTCAAAAAGTGGCTTTTTTAATCTGCATATGGATCAAAATCAAAATTTTTTGCACACCACATCCTATTTGTGATTTTAATCAATTTTCTTTCTAGAAAATAATTTACAAAAAAAACATTTTCAAAATGTGGCTTTCATTTCAGTCATCCCTTTTCGGAGTACAGGCAGTGATGAAACAAAGGAGAAACCTTCTGTCTCAAAGAGTGAAACATTGCTCACTAATTCATGTGAGTGAACTGAGCTCACCGAGTTCTGCTGGAAGCTCTGTGATGGGATTGGCTTCAAGTAGAAGATGCGTTAGACACCTGCATGATCAGAATGACAGATTATGGGATGGCTGAAAGCACAATGACTCTCCTCTACACAACAGTGATGTTCATTTGAGTTTATTTTAAATCAAAAAATAAACCACATAGCTGGTATCAAAAAATAATTGTCAAGCTTTAAGTAATTATGTTTGTATTTAAAGAGGAACAATCTAGTCTCAGTTATTACAGCAAGAAATGAGTGATTAGGTCTGAAATCTGGGTGTGGTGACAGACTCAGACCTCAACTTTCAGAAACACATAAAGAAAGTTACAAAGTCAGCCCTTTATCACCTGATGAACATTTTCAGAATTATAGGACTTATGACCCCACAATTCTATGCAAAAAGAGAAATTAATCCATTATACTGTTTTTATAGGTCTGAATAACAACATCAATTCTCCAACTGCAGCTGGCATTCTGACTAAAACCAGAAAGATAGAGCTCATCACTTCAGTTTAAAGTTGTTGTTTCAAACACTCAGGTCTTCTGGTTATTTTCTACTCTGCACCAGAACCTACCATGGAAAAGAAGCATTCATTTTTATGCTATTCTAATCTGGAACAAACTTACAGAAAATAGCAAAACAATGTTTATTAATAATAAATGGAATGGATCAACATATTTCATGCATATCTTCTTGATGGTGGTATTTGACAAAAATGTAATGTTTATTGGTTCTTTTTATATGATGTTTTAATGGTTTAAATCACTTTGTACTGCCTTGTTGTTGACATGTGCTTTACTTGTCTTAATACAACTGAACACATCATCAGATCATATCATCAAGATGGACGACCTGACGTTTGACAGTTTTTAAATAAATGCAACAAATAGTCCAGTGATTTCTAAAAACAAAAACTGATTTTAATTGTGATCCCCAACCCACACAAGAATAGAAATGTAAGCCTCCTCTATTGATAAGTGGGAGAACTAATTTACTTTCTGATGGGCAAGTGTTATAAGGTGACCAGATGTGCAGTGTTTAATACTTTTGCAAAAGACTGGCCGATTTAAATACAGTGTATGCAATAAGACCTGACCTGTGTGAGCCAATTTCAGCCGGAAGGGACGTAATGAGGTTCTTTCTGAGGTCCAGCCACTGCAGCTGGGGCAAACTGGAGAACAATGATCCAGAAATGCTGGAAATCAGATTTTCTTGCAGGCACAGACGCTGAGGAACAACGGGAATCCTGTTTAATAACGAGGCAACATGAAGCCGAGCATACACCTGCAGCTGCTGTGTGCTGGACTGACCGTGAGCAGGCTGTTTTTCAGCACACTGTCAGGAACACGAGTGAGATTGGACCCCTTGAGGGAGAGCGTGTCTGTGGAAGTGGGCTCCCTCTCTGGCTTGGTCTTCTCAAGAAGGCTTAATTTCCTCTCTAAGTTCACCTCAGTGTCTCCGAAGACAAAGCGACTCTGTGTTTCTTTCTCAAAGAAACCCGTTGAAGAAGTCCAGTTGAGGTCATTCTGGACCAACCCGGTTTCGAACAGATTTTTTTCTTGCGGCATTTATTAACCCATGAGTCGTGATTTTACGTGAGAAGCTAACCGTTTCCGCTTTCGCTAAAACTGGACACCTACCGGCTGAGTAGATGTCAGAAAGCGTCCCTGCTTTCCCAGTTACCGAGCTCCAACGACATAAAAAAAAACTTTAAATACTTTTAACCCCAAACGCTTTGTACGCATTTTAAAAGTAAGCTAACTTTTGACGGCGTCTCCCAAGATTCAAACTGTAACCACAGCAACAAGAGCCACAACAACGGCAGCCACTATGGAGGGCCAAAAGGGCCAAAAAACAAATAAATAAAAAAATACAGCGAAAACATAAACATAAAATCTCACCAAGTATTTAATGCATATGTCTCAATACACTTGAAATTAGTGTACAACTAACCTTTCAGCAAATTGTTTTAAGTGAAAAATTTCTTAAAATTGGTAAATAAGTTTTTCTTCCATTAGCAGTTTTGACTTGTAAAATAATTGAAATAATCTGTCAATGGAAATAGTACTTTTTCATCAATATTAAGGATTTACTTACATAAAACAAGCTCTTATATCTTGCTGAAAGCTTACTGACAGAAAAGAAAGTAACCTATTTGGGTCTACATTGTATTTGGGTTAAAAAATGTTGACAGGAAATTTGCAAATACCACTTAATAATTACTTGTTTTTGGAAGAATATAAGATTAATACCTAAACACCTACTATAAAGTCCTTGAGAAAAAGCAATCATTAATAAATAAATAAACAATGCTTATCCTGGTGGGTGCACAAGTAAAGCCTGGTGGCTCGCCAGGCTTACAGTACACTGGGGAAACCCTGCAATTTAAATATTAATTGTTCTACTCATATTTATTTAATAATTTTTATTAATGTTAAATTGCTACAGCTACATTTATTAAGATACTGCTTAACAACTGTATTTAATATTGTATCCAATAGACATTTCTCAATGAAAAACATATTTAAATCCCCCAGGTTACCACATTATAGTGTGAATAAATGGAAGAAAAAAAAACTTCTCCATTTCAAATGTCCTCTAAAATGGAATGTGGCATCATTTGGAGAGCAACAACTTCAACAAACAAACCCAAAGTGTAAATTAATAACCTTCTGGTCTTTTTTTTCAGTACTCCGGCTCCACCCATCCATATTCTAATCGGATTGTCAAATATTAATTCACTGCTCTGATGAAGGCCAGCGCCAGTTAACACCTTACATCGCGTTAAAGCCCACCTCTGCACTCTGTCTTTGTTCCTAGGGATCCAGAGGCTGCACATGGCTTTAAACAGAGGGTTGTTTTATGTGCTACGTGTGGCAGGCACGCCGACTTCTCCTGGATCCGTTCCTTCACAGTCAGCCGGTGGACGACACTGCCGTAAATAGTAACACTCCGGCACGGAAGGAGCTTAACTTGAGAGGTTGAGCTCAGGGACAGTGGGAACAAAAGAACAGACCATGATTTGGCTCCGTTAGTAGAAATGGAATATTAACCAGACCACCATATTGTGAGTGGCAGGTTTGCATTTGAAAGAAAAACAACAACAAATAAACAGATAAACTGGATTTTCTAAATATAAGAAACACCAACTTTTATTATAAACTGATTACAATTATTTAATTTTATCCAAAATATATTCACTATTGTTCCTGCACTAATCATCAGTAGGACAAAAATGTACAAAATCTGTAAATCAAAACTGACCAGCATAACATACTGTGCTTCATTAAATGTATCAAATGTGGCATTTGAAATTATACCAAACCACTTATCCGAATTAGATTTTGGTAATAACAATAACGACAGTGAATGTCATTATCAAGTAGGCGTCCCCTTTTGTTGGAGCTGAATCTGCCTGGAGTAGCACTCTGGCGTGTGAATGGTGCACACCCAGTAACTAAACCAGCAGTGGCAAGTGATGGTCAAGGTAACCAGAATAGTAACATGTAACTTCCGGTTATCTTTAAATAAAGGACCTGATTGCTCACAAAGTTAATAATAATAATAATAATAATAATAATAATAATAATAATAATAATAATAATAATAATAATAATAATAATAATAATAATGACAAATGCAATACACTGAAATTGTAAATAATAAAAAAACGTTTTAATAAATAAACAATTGAACACATTCCAATGAATGTGTTTACGTTTAAAATAAGTTCAACACCATCAAATAAATAAGCTTAAAAACAAGTTATAGTTGTTCCACAAGAAGGAAAAAACATTTTAAATAAAGCCAATATTATATTAATAATGATGATATCAACAATGGTAAGTGGAATGCAATCAAATTGTAGTTTTGAAGTTTCCCTCCACTAACAATAAATGGATATTATTTTTTTTTAAATGAACAAAAATTATAATTATAGCAAAATTTATTGAAATTTAAATGTAATACAATTATACAAAGTTATAGTCGTAGTGGCAATAATAATAATATCAATAATAATGAACATTGTAATGAAATTTCAGCTATGAGAGCAACAGTTTAAAATAAATCAAATAATAGTAATATTTGAATGATATTGCTACTACAATACCCCTCTTAGAAATAATCATACTAAATTAGAAATTAAAAATTATACAGTAATAAGCCGTAACAAAATACACTTTGTTTATTCCCTTGTAAATATCCACAATAATCTATCTTTATAAGCGTTGTTTTCCCAGTAAAAAGGGCTAAAAGCGTTCCTGTCGCAGCGACTTTTATTTTCTTAAGCAAATTGTCTCTGCTTCCGGTCTTTATTTGCAGCTTAACGCAGCTTCCACTGGCGGCAGCATCGGTGAGCTGGAAGCGTATTGGTCTGTCTGCGGAAGACAGCTGAGCGCTACAAACATCGAGTCACTGTTTGAACATCCAACTTACAGAACACTGTCAGATCCCAACACATCCACAAAACCCCCATCTCCTCCGAAAACACTTTTACCACCATCATCCTCATTCAGTCGCGCTGCTGCAGATTATCGGCTGAACAAAAAAAAAGGGGGTGGGGGACACGGACAGATAAAAAGAAAACATCCCCCAAACCAAACGGAGTCTGGTGAAATGCACGGCTGCCTGTTTCTTAAGGAGGAGGGTGTCCAACGCTGAGCTGTAGTTTCTCTCCAAGAGGCGAGGAATGCAATCTGAGCATCAATGTTTCACTGGGGCAAGTGGAAGAAGAGGATGGGAGCCAACAGTTCTTCAAAGAGACCAGTGTTCGACGAGAAGGAAGATGGTAAGCGCTGGAAAAGTAAAAACATTGATTAAGTTGAAGGAGTCATTTACATAATTAAGTGAAAAATGCATTTAAAGCCCAAACTGAGCTGTGAGGGTTAAAAACTGAGCACATTTGCTGTTGGACTTTTTCCTGTGTCTTGGTAAAATTATTTGCTTCCTTTTATATTCCTACGAGTTACATAACCCATTTTCGACGGGAAGCAACATTAGTTTTCTAGTTTGATCACTTCCTGAGAATAGAAAGTTTCTTAAAGTGTCGTTCTGATGCAGCTTTTCAAATCAGAGAAGACACTCAGGAAATCAATTAGGCCAGAATAAGACTCTTGATGTTGGATAAAATTAAGTAAAACAGCGGTTCAAGTGTCTGTGCATGAAATGTTAAACATCTACCAAGATCTAAGTACTCCTTTTAACCAACAAAGGTAATTACTATTATTAGTAAGTCACAAGATTAACCTGTTACATACATCACAACAAATAGCATAAAAATAATCTGAGATTAATCAGCGGAGGTTGTATTGGCATGTTTAAATTAGTAGTACCAGAATCCTGGACAGATGCACCAATCCGGCTTTTTGTTTCCAGCATTGATTTCTGTTTTTCTCTGTGGTCTGACCTGCAGATTTAAACAGTGACCAATTCTGATTCGGAAAGAATACAAGTGGTAAGAGATGGAGGGAGACAGAATCCATTGGAACAGGATGAAATTACATTAACCTGTCTGATGCATCCAAGCTTATGTCACTATTTAACTCGAAGAAGTTCAAGTATAAATCTAAAATTCACTTGATAATTATGTTGTTGCTTTCTTTGTTTTGTGTTGATCCTGGTTGGATTTACAGTATTTGTGTGTCATTGTAACCTTGTTTTATATAACCTTTGTTTGTTTTAACAAGACAAATCTCTCATTGTCCAGAGATGACTGATGAAAAATAACCTTTGGCTAATTCTGGTGCATTTACAGAAATGTTAATTGGTGAGCATTGTCCCTCCCAAATACATTTTAATTTCCAATGTACCCCTAACAAACCAGCAGGAAATTTTTTTATCTTTACTTTCTTGTCGACAAAAATCAATAAAAAAAATGTTGGCTTTTACCTGCTTTCTAAGTTTGTTTATTATAGAAAACCTAAATCGACAAGAGATAACTGGAAATTGGTTTCAGTCCAATAAAAGCCCAATTAGTACATCTCTGCTTTAAAAAAAATAATGAAAAGTTAAGTATTTCATTGTGAAATAAAACCAATATTTGCACAAATCAGATTGGTACATAGAGAAACCCCTAATTTGTTTGTTGACCAGTAAAGGCAGATCATTGCATCTTTAAAATGGTCCAATGGGGTTTAATGTAAAACAGACTTTTGTTTTTAGCTTCAAATCCTGTTATAATGCTATTCTCTGGAGTGTTGTTTTGATTCTTCTATGAATGTTTGAGAAATACTTGAATCACTGGGGGCAACCATAATGTTTCGTCTCACAAAGCTACACCTTGGAGTTTCTGCCGCACAGAGCATCATCCGCCTGCCACTCAGCACCTCCAGACTAGTGGCAGCAACAGTTAGCAAACACCTGGTGGAACTGCTGCATGTCTGCTGAGCGCAGCATATGATCCACAACGCTCTTAATAATGATCGTAAATGGCATTGTTGCCATTTACAATGTCTTAAAGACAGAGGCCAAATTCAGGGCGTCAGATAAGGCGATGATGCTAAGTCAAGTTTGTTTTAAGCTGTGTTTTATGTGTACTGCATTTTCATAACAATAAAAGGTAGCCCTGGGTGATATGACTTAAAAATAAAATCTAAAAATTTCTTGTAAAGAAATGATGAATGGCAGTAAATATTTTCTAAAACTTGCTTTTATTTCAATCATTCCTACTTGGTGTTTACTGGAATTCAAAGTCCAAGACTTTGGAAACACAAGGAATGCATTGGTGGAAAAACCCCCCCCAGATTTTCCAAAAATCAACTCTTCAAAAACAACAACAAAAAAAAACCCCAACTTTGATCAGATTATAAAATTGATTAATCGTCCAGACCTAGCAGAAGGTAAGTTATATTGTCCCAGAAATTATTACAATAGACGGCAATATTGTAATTTAACAACAATATATGTTATAATATAACAATAATCATTCAACTTAGACAAGGAAAACAGGCAAAAGCGCCAGGCACGACTTTTGTAAAGAAACAAAGAAAGACAGAGCAGAAACTACTTCTTACTGGGTATCAAATAGGCTGTATTGACACAAATTTTGCTGGATGATAAATTGCCCCACTAATTATAGTGATAAATGTTAATATTGATATTTTAACAATCTAAAATAATAACAACCAACTGAAACAATAACCAAAGTGGATTATAAAGTCTCTATAAACAAAAATATGAATCATCAAAATGTAAATTATCAAGCCCACTTTAATTTATTGTGTGGTTAATTGATACATTCCTTATTGCGACAGGCTCAGCTGTGCACCCAATAAGCTCAACTTCGCTGTATCTCTTAGATGAACAAAAAAAAAAAAAAAAAGGCCATGGCTGCAGAGGCAAAAACTCGGATAAATGAGGTCGTATCGCAGCAGGGATCCGGTCATATGTTTGTGTCTCTGTGCAACCTCTTGCAAGGATAACCCAATTAGGTCTACAGCAGTTCTGTCAGCGGCCTTGAAGGGAAATTGTCCAGCTCCACGGGTCAGGCAGGCTGCTGTCAAGGCAAGTATACGTAGAGAGAGCAGAGAGAGGAGGCAGGAAGGAGTGGCCCTCCAGCTTTAAGTGCTTTTCTCTGTACAGCAGCTGATCACAGCTGAATCTGGGATCTTTATGGTGTCGCTGATTCTGGATGATTAGAGGGGCAGCATTATGTATTTTCCGATCACATGGCGCCATTTCACACCAAAATCAAGTCAGCAGCAAAATGCAGCATATATTGAATATGACTTAAAGGGGCAGGATTATGTGAAATCGACTTTTTTGATCTTTACATCATGTTGTTAGGTTATTCCATAATCAAAAACATACCTGGAGTGTTGCCTTTGATTCTTTCATGCATGTCTGAGAAATCATTTTGTCTCCATGGCAACCATTCACCTGTCCAAAACTTCGGGTAGGACCTTGGTCCGCCTTCGAGCTGCAATTCTGAAGCGTCAGAGCTTCCACCTCAAATAGCACTCCTACCCTGAGAGACTTCCCCTCTTAGTTCCTTCAGACTAGCCAGCAGCAAATAGCAAACACCTGGCAGAACTGCACATCTGCTGAGCTCATCACAGGAGTTACTTCTCATTGCATCGCAGGTGTTTGCTAATTGCTGCAGCTCTGAGGAAGTGCTGCACCTCGAAGGCGGGGCTAAATCCAACCAGGTGTATTGCACACCTGAATGGTTACAATGGGGATTAAATGATTTCTCAAACATGCATGAAAGAATAAAAGCAACATTCCAGGTATGTTTTTGACGAGTGAATAACATTATAACGTGATGTAAAGCTCAGAAATCACGAGGAAACAAGGAGGTTAGGTTTATTTTCAAACATTACTCAGGCTGGTGCCACTCATGAATCACAAGCTCCATTATTATCTTAATCACTGCTGTTGCTTTAATCACCATCATTATGCATACAGATTGAGCTCGGATCTGCTGCGTGGTGCAAAAGTGCGTTTGATGTAATTATGCTGCTGGAATGTGGCCTACAGCGTGTGCAACAATAAAAACAGTCCCCTGCTCAGCCACTCTGTGAATCTAATGTGTGTGAGAGTGATCACCTTGAGCACGGTTTACCGCCTCGCTTCGCTTTCACCCCGCTTCCTGTTCAAAGAGCTGCTTGGAGCTGATAAGAGCTGGAGCGAACCGGGCCGACTCACCCATGCTGGATGTCATGGCTCCGAGAAACGGCTTCCCCACCCGGTTGGCTTCTTGGCCCAGTGATATTTGGTCAGGTTGATGTCCGGTTCAGCTGCCAGGTGCCTGCCTCCTCCTGGCTGTTGGAGGTGATTGGTAGAGGAAAGGCGGCGGCACCGACCCAGCTCCTGGTTCTGGTTGTGTCTCGGCTGCCGTCCATCCCAGGCTCACTTGGACCCACGGTGCTGTGTGCTGCATTGAGTCCACTCTGTTGGGTTCTAATGATAGGAGAGATTCCAGTTGGAAGATTGGAGCTCTGATTGGAAATTTAGAGTTTGATCACATGATCAGAAAACTGTTTCTGTCCGTCCATCCATCCATCCATCCATCCATCCATCCATCCATCCATCCATCCATCCATCCATCCATCCATCCATCCATCCATCCATCCATCATCCATCATCCATCCATCCATCCATCCATCCATCCATCCATCCATCCATCCATCCATCCATCCATCCATCCATCCATCCATCCATCCATCCATCCTAATGCTATTGCCTAACTGACTCTGGTGCAGTTTGTTCATCTGTCAAGAACAAAATGCTTGCGTCAGATTAACAAAATGAACTTTTAACTCAAGTAAAAAAGCTATAAGTAATAATGTGTTTCAGAATTCTGTGGTTATCTTTCACCTCCTAACTTTGACCTCTGACCTGTTACCTGTTAGTGACCAGAATCTCACCTGAGGAGGAAGTGATAAATGTCTGGGGTGATGTGATGAACGGTCCTTCATGTCTGACCAGGAGCTGAATTTAATTTCTATCCTCCAGACTCATGGTCAACAAAATACTCTCCCCAGCCTCATTTGAAGCACACATGATGTGAATTAGTAGCAGTTCTCAGCAGAGTGTGAAGAATCGACAAATGTCAACTTTAATTGAAAATGAGCTCAAACTTGTTATTTCTGATCCAAGGAAATTTGAAGCGTATGCTTGACGCCGGCGTTTGTGTGGTCTGTGTTTTCTATTATCTCTCTGTATCCATTTGATCATTTGTGTCGAGCCAAAGACAAATTTGCACTTCTGTGGACAGTAAACTTCTTATTTCGTGTGTAGGCGTTTGATGGTGCGAGTGCCTGGATGTCTGAATGTGTGCCTTGCTGCTTCTTCCATCAGCGATTGAAAGTCTGAGCCTCTGAGGATAAAGATAGATGCAGATATGGATGTCTGATTACAGGCACTCCCTTTCTTTCATCTGCATTTCTTGATACAGTGCCGCTTCCTTTCTGCCACCAGCTCCAGAGCTGCTGTGACACAGGATGGAGGAAAACTGTCCTGGCAACATTTTGATGCCGTCTTTTAGTATCTGGGCGATACCGACCGAGAATTACATTTACCTGATCCAACCTCCTAATCCAAGAACAACTGCTGATCCACAATCAGGTCACAATTGCTGATCCTTGTCACCTCCTAGTCACAATCAGCAATAAATCAATTAAATGCATTAGTTAAATGTAGTTACATTTGCATAATTAATAGTTTCTCTTTTTTCTCTATCTTTCTAACGAAAGCTGGATGTTAAAATTCTTGAGTCTGGGTCTCAATTACCCATTTTTTAAAAGAACAATTTTATCGAGATTTTTGCTGTTTTGTTTATTTATTTTGAATATTTAAAGTGTTTTCTAGTTACAACTTTAAATGTTGACTTGAATTTAAAGTTTATTGATCAGTGAGAATGTGTTTTTTCATAATTATGCCATTACTGTTGTAATGGTCTCAAAACAAAAATATTACCGTTTATCGCAATAACTTCTGGGACCATTTATTGCCCAGAACTATTTCATTAATTTTAACTTAAAACATGCTCCAATTTCTGGCTTAATCACCACTTTTAAGCTTTAATTTCAAGCATACTGAGATATTTACATTAGAAATTAGACCAAAAATACTTACAGGTATTTAAGACCGGCAGGTATCTAAAAATTGCAACAAAATACTTCCTCACTTCGAGTAAATCTACAATTCTGCAATAACCGCTGTCAATGTAATCCTGTTTATGGAGGCAAAAAAATACCTGCTGTCAATCAGTAGAGAGGCGTACATTTCAAACACTAAACCTTCAATAACAGAGTAATAGATTCTAGGGAAAATCGTAAACTCAGAGAACTGAAGCTTGGTTTTCTGCTTTAGCAGCTGTGCTGTTGGTTTCAGGACAGCTGAAACGTCAGTCTCTGGCTATAAGTCTCATACTGTGTTGTTTTTTTTTTTCCCTACTGCACCTGCTGTTCCTGCTGACAGCACCCATTTTAACTTGCCACTACAATGGCTGTGCTCTCCTGGAACAATGTTTTATAAAAACGTTTTTTTAAATCTGTTGTGAGGCTCTCTTTTCTCTCTTTTGTCCCGACCAAAGTTCCTACACCGCTTCTTGTGTTGTTTCATAAAAGCTTTGCCCGCAGCCACACGTGCCGACGTGTCCAGCTCTCCAGGGTTATGTAACCCAGGTTAGCTTCAGGCGGCGACAGCTGTAGCGGCGAAGGAGTCTTCAAAGCGATGAGCTCAGCCTGATGCAGGTGATAGTTGGAGGAAAGGTCGCTCTCGCTTGTTGAGACGTGTCCATTTAGAGCAAGGTTATTATCGACAATGAAAGCGAACGAGATAACAAAACTACAAAAAAAAGTAAGACTTCCCAAAAAGGAAATCTGCTCACAAAGATAACTAAAATTAACTGAATGTATAGAGAAAACGTGTGTAGTTTTCGCTTGTGTCCAGTTCCCAGTTTGTGTTTTTTTTCCTGTCATGTCAGCGAAAATCAAAAGAAAGCATCACAGTCCAATTAATATAACTGTGTTTTAGATAAAAAGCAGTTTCTTGCAGTGGAATAAGATACAGCAAATTATTACAGTGGAAAAATGACAGAAACCTTAAAGTTCACTTGAAAAGCTCCCTTGCAGGTGAAGTTATTATGTTTGCAAAATGTTTGAAAGTTACTCTGCCACATATATCTTTTACACTTGTCTGGTATGTACAGTCGTTCAATTACGCTAAGTTAATACATTTCCTTGAAAAGTGTGACAGTTTTTTGTGGATTTCTATCATTTGTTTTCTGTCTTGCACCTGGCATGTATCTGGCATTACTAAAAAGTCTAAATCAGTCACTGAAATGAATAAAAACTAAACTGAAACAAAATATTTTAAAATATCAACTAGCAAACAATTGGCCAACATATGAAAAACTCGCACCTGACCTGCTTTCCAGGTGTTATTGTGATTATTTGTCTGAGAGGTATTGTCATTTATTTGCACTTAATTAACAAATTTACTTTCCTGAGTTTTTGTTACACAAAAACCTGTTTTCTGCCTTGACTCTGGTATGCAACTGTTATTACAAAAAACAACTGAAACTAATAAAAACTAAACTGAAACTAAACATTTAAAAACTAAACTTGAAAAGCTTGGAAAAGATCTGCTTTGCAGCTGATGTTTTTGCCTGGTGTGTATCATTTATTTACACCAAATTAACAAGTTTTCTTAAAAATTGCGACCATTTTTACAATAGTTACATAAAAAACAATTTTTATTAACTACCCTCTGTCTTACCTTTGTTATATAACAAAAACAAAGACGAAAACTATAACTGAAACTAGTTGGAACAAAACTAATACGAAACATTTTTAAAAAATGATTAAAACTAAAATAAAATTGAAAATTTAAGCAGCAAAGCTATAGGAGAGGAGAATGCATTTCCTCTTTCACTTTGTTGGACGTTGCATTGACTTGTTTCTGACCTGTACATAGAAAATAAGAGTAAATCAAAAAACTTGCATTTCTTTGTGACTGGGAAAACAAAACCTTGCAGCAGTAGTTAGTTTGACATTCAGCTGATAGATCAACATATCGCCTCTTCCAGCTCTTATTTCAAGCCAGTTCGTGACGGCAGTTTTCCTCCTGTGGGGGAACCTGAATGAGACTGTAAGTGCATCTTCACTGCGCTCAGGCTCAGGCATCCCCGCAGCAAACGAGGAGGATCGCAGATTACAAAGACAGCCAGAGCCGAGCGACAGGCTGATTGATGGGAAACTCTCTGTAGTTTGGAATCCAGTTCATAACGCTTGGTCTGCCTCTATGAGGATGTGGAGGTGGTTGACAAAACCCTGGATTCCCCCACTTTAACACCCCACTAAGACATCATTTCCCATAGAAACCAATTAAAGCTCTTGGCAGATAACCTCACTGTCTCTGCGTTGTTTTAATAGCAGAATTATTCCAGCTTGTTAATAGAGAACAGCACTCTTCCTGTTTCTGCACAAATTTTTTTTTTTCAGTAAAAGGATTAATCCCCGTTAACTAAACTTCTTCTTTTATTGCTGCTCTGCCTCTTTTTAATTTCTTCCCACTACAGATACAGTCCACAAATACACAAACTGTGTTCAAAGGACAGAAGAAATATTCCTGCACATGGTTTACGCAGCTTAATTCACCTTTCATGTTCACCTTTCAGTCTCTAATATACATCTTGTGCTTCATTAGAACAATTCAGATGAATGAAGAATGATGTGTTAGATTGGTCTAGACCACATATGTCAAAACTCGAGGCCCGTGGGCCAAATTCGGCCCGCCATCACTTTTTAGGTGCCCGTCTAAATTCTAGACTAAACACCAAGTGTGCTTAAATATTACTTAATCAATCAAAGCAATTTGGTTTTTGTCTGCTTACTACCAAATTATATCAATTCGAGTTTCTTGTGAATTATCATGAAAATTAATGGAAAATCAACAAATCCCCACACTTCTTTGAACTAATAATTAGGAGTTTATTGCATTTTTTTCTCAAAAACTTTCTTATGTTTACTAAACAGCTGCTTCAGCTTTACTTGATGCCAGATTGGAGTCCATAATCAATGCAGAGAGCAATAAAAAGTCACATTTACCAACATAAATAAGAGCAAATATTTCCAAATTTGTACCACAAACAGTTAAATCCTGAAGGGACTGAAAAGATGTTCAATAATATTTCATTTTAAGAATTTATTGATAGTCTAACATTTTCTGAACAGGTTTGATCAATACATTCTGTCAGAACCGGCCCTTCAAGAGCATTCGTGATCTTGATTTGGCCCCCCCCCAAAAAAATGAGGTCGACACCCATGGCTTAGACCACATGTGTCAAACTCAAGGCCCGGGGGCCAAATCCGGCCCGCTGTAGCTTTTTATGTGGCCCGCCACAGACTAGACTAAACACTAAGTGTGATTAAATATTATATTATTAATCATATCAATGCAGTTTTTATCTGTTTACTGCCAATTTATATCAATCAATCCCTACAGTTTCTTCAGAATTTAGTTGATGTATGATTATAGTCCATGATTTATACAGCGAGTAAATAAAAAGCCTCATTCATTATTAGTTCCTGAAGGGACTGAAAAGATGTTCAAAAATATTATGTAATTTTAAGAATTTATTGACATATTAACAGTTTGTGAACAGGTTTTATCAACACATTCTGGCACAACCGGCCCTTTAAGAGCCTTCATGATCTCGATTTGGCCCAAAACGAAAATGATTTTGACACACCTGGCTTAGACTAATAGGTGAATTTCTGTAAGTCCAGATCCAGTGAGACAAAGTGAATGTGCACTGAAGTTTTTCCTGAGCTGTTTAAAGTGAAGGCACAGATACTAACGTTCAGCCTCTTAGACTTTTTCTGAAGCATCCGTCATTCTTAATTTGACATTTGATATTGCAATCTGTGGAAAACCGAATAAATCCAACAAACAGAACTCGTAGAAAATTTCATTACGCCCGTCTTATCAGCCTGGATCAGCTCAGACAAGTAGCTGGAGGAGGGAGAGTTGTTGTTTTTCACGGAGCGCTTTGAAGCACGGTCTGATGCATGAGCTTTTGTGCCTGATTCACAACCTAGTTAGCTGCTTTGACTCAGCATTTCCCTCTGCTGTGCCATGATTTGTATTCATCTGAATGTGCTGCAGTCAGAGCTGAGAGTATAAGTAACAGATTTAGAGCTGTCCTCATGCTAAAGTTTGCAGACCGTGCATAACCGAGATGCAATAGGCCAGCAACTGTTCTCTGTGTGACTGCAAGTGGACATGACAGGACAGTCAGCCACTTTGATGCACGAATGCCACCCCCCTCGTCGCTGGAGGACCTCATGTGATGCTCTGAGATCTCTTGAGCAGCCAGAGGGTTTGTCACTCGCTATTCTTCACATGCACGCAACACTAACATGGCTAATCAGAGAAATCAGGGCGAGGGAGAAGATCAGAGCGCCGAAACCCAAGTTTACAAGCTGCTGGTCACAAATCAGATGTCTTTCTTACTCACAGTTGTTTTTTAAACCAAAGGCTAATTAGATCTAATTAATGTCAATAATAAGATGCAGCACTGAACATTATTACCATCACTGTCATCCAGCGGCACAAAGAGGCAGCCTTCTGGATTTGAATCTTTCAAGTCAAGTGGTTTTATTGAGACTCACACATACTGATAAAATGCCTATATTAATTGGATTTGTTGTGTTTTCAGTCAATATTCAGGGTCATAGGAGTTTTCCATTGGTATTTTTGGGACTAAAGATGAATTGTTTGGAATCTGCTGTTGGGCAGCACTGATCAAGGCATTCTGGTGTTTTCATACCTGATACTCTGATAGGCTCAGTCCAATTGGGGACCAAAGGTGCAACCTTTGTTACATTTTCAGTTGGTTTGGTTCGCTTTCACTTTGTCAAATTAACCAAACCTTTTGGAAAGCCTCTTCTCCTCCTCGCCTGTGGGGGCACTGCACCTAGAAAAACTGAAGGAAACGACATAAAAACCCATGAAGAAGACACTGACACCATTCACGGCTCCCCAAAAGAACCAAACTTTCTAGGCAAACAAACTAGAGCTTGATTAAAGTGGACTGAACAGGGATGGTGTTTATCGATTTATATGGTGTGCATTGTGTAAGCCAGCTACTGGGTGAGCTCTGTCTTGTTGCAGCCTGTCTTGAAAGATATTTGCATGCTTGAAACAATCCAAGAATGCTCTATTATAGGCTCAGGGGAACTCGCTGATTTCTCCAAGAACCTGTTGGGTTTTTTACTGTGGTTTGAAGGCAGTGTTATGGGATGCATCTGCATACTGACCAACCTGCTGCATTTCAATTCTTATTGTCTTTCTTGCAATATTCCAGACTGAATATCCAGTAAAAGGCATCCCTATTAAATGTGACAGAAACTCCTCCCTTCCAGCTGCCCCTGAATGGACAGTTTTCCCCTGAGTGGGGTGAAGTTTGTATGCAAACAAATCTGCTTCTAGTCATAAGGCAAACATCTGTAAAGACATCCTCCCTCTGCTGTTTACAGGTGTTGAAAGAGATATGTCAAATTCAATTTCTAGTCAGAAAGCTGTAGAAAAAAATAGAAAAAACTTGATTGGAGTTGATACATCATGTGTATGTGGACATGACTCAGGAACTGAAGATACTCTTGTGTCCTAAATACCTGCAAGAACAAACAGAAGTCAGGTGTATCTGGGTCAGAACATGATGTGTCCTGCGCTTTCCTCAAGGCAGAACTGCTAAGAGGGAAAAGAAGTAGGCCACAGTGTCCTTTCCCTCTCACCTTAAATGTACACTTAAATGCAGCACTATGCATACTGTGCTTCGCAGCAGCAGCGGCAGTGTTTTGACATTTTTTAAATGCGACATCTCCCCTGTTATTGCAGAACAAAGCCTTTTCTTCCCTCTCCTTTTCTTACATGTTTGATGCTTGAATTGCACTGTGCCAATCATCCACAAAGCTATGATGATAGATACATTAGTTTTTCTAATTACCGCACACATCCAAGACAGCCTTACCTTTGTAACAGTTCAAGAATTCACTTAACGTCCATGTTTGGAGGAGTGAGTGCATATTTCAGCTCTCTGTGTATTTTGCACTTTTGGCTGGAAATAAATAGTTCCATTTCCTGACAGGTCTGGTGTAGCCTCACTATTTCGCTTTTCTCATGCAGCCAATTTGTTACTGCCTCTGCTGCATTCCCTTTCCACCTCACATCATGCTTTAAATAGAGCCCTAATGTGTCCCTCTGCGAACAGTCGAAAGGTTAGTATGGCATTTTAACCCTGGAGCATGGTCTATTACTTTAGGATGGGTCACAGTTCAGTGGTTTGTAAAACCAGGTCCCACAGAAATGCGTCAAGATGTAGACATGTCACTAGTGTTTGGTGTTGAGGTTCAATTCTTCAGCTAAATGTTTTTGAAACTTTGTGAAAAAGGGGGATTTTTGCTGCTCTTGGCAAACTTCTTGTTATATTTTCTTCTGGAAATGCCTACACTGGTCAAAAATTGCCCAACAGTGATGAGAGAGAATAATATAGACACAGAAGAAGACTACTGGGAGTTATTGCTGCCTGTGGTGGTTCTAAAAGCAGCTACACTGTTCTCATTCAAGACGCTGAAGTTTTATTTGCTTTCAAATCCAACTAGAATAGTTTTGCTCCAAATACTCAAAGTCTCTTATTGCAGTCAACATTAGAAGAACATTGATTAACAAATCCAAACTAATTGGTGAATTGTTGCAATCCAGAATCTGTCATGTCTAAAGTGAGACATTGGCTTCTTGAACTTGATATCTTTCTGTACTTTTCTCCTGGCAAGCACTCAGAAGTACATTCTGCAAAACACCCTGTGAATTTAGGGAAACTTCCCAGTCAACACTTGATACAATAAAACTGCAGTAGGTAGTTCTGAGAAAACTGTGAACTGTCTGAAAATTGGACAATCACACCGAATAGGTTCCTCTTTGACTGCAGAACTCAAGAAATTGGAAGTTTTCCTATAACATTCGCTTTTTCCACAAACAGCACAACTGCAGCATTCCAGCAATAATCATTTTGAACAGTGGTACATGCTCAATGGTAGAAGGGGTGCGAGCAGCGGGTACGTGAGCATGATCGACACTTCTAAGACTTTTCTCCTGGGGGATTGGTTGTTTCTTACTCAAAGTGGTATAGTCTTGTAAATGCCAGTGGGACGACTGGGAGGAGGATTTTATTCCCACAAAACATCAGTTTTATGTTAGCGTGTCAGGACTTAATTATGGTTTCAACAAATATGTAAAAATGCATTCTTACAAAAGTTACCTACTGATGTTTTAACGTTCTAGTAAGTCACCATTAAGTCTGGGGAGAGTTAGAAATTTAACCAGGCAATTTTACAAAAGTTCTGAGGAAGTAACATGAAAGTTCTGTTACAGTCCTAAGAGAGTTACGAAAAGCACATTAAAGTTATGAAAAATAACCATTAGGCCTCAACAAACTTCCAGAATAAAAGCCAGTTATTTGTTCTGAAATGTTCTGAAAATTATATTCCAGGAAAGTAACCATTAAGTCTCATGAAAGTGATGTGTAGATTAACAGATATTGAACAGGAAATTCCAGGAAAGTAGCCATTTATTTCCTCTAAGGCTCTAAAAAGTAGTCAGTATATTAAAGGAAGTAACATTCAAAACATCGTACAAAATTGTCCAAGTTCTGGAGAGTGTGGGCCATATTACGAGGTTCAACTTTTTATTTCAATTTATTCAAATGACTTCTCGTGTTTTATTTAAATGTGGTTCTTGAATGCTAAATGTGCCGCGACCTGTGACCTCTCACTGGTGTTTTTGTTGTTGTTTATCTGATTTCCTTTTGGTCAAACAGAAGAAGCAGCTACGATTCTGCTGAGTGGTTTCAGGATGTCTTGATGAATGTTTGACGAGTTCATCCACACGACGTTACCTTTGACTTTCAATAATAATAATATTGATTAGTAATTATGGGCTCAGAGAACGTATTCCTGTGCCGTGTTTCATTAACGAGTCGAGACGTTTGAATACACAATGTGCCGATTCAGGCCCAGGAGTCGTGAATCACAGTGACTAAATTATGGGACCTGATGATGCGGCAGCAGAATGATCTCCGTTCACACACGCGTACACAAAGGAGCCCGTCGCCACGGCAACGTCAGAAGTTTTCACACGGTCCAGATGATGTTTTGTTGTGACAGTGCCGTGCATCTGAGAGTTCCCATACTGCAGTGCAGAATTGTCCTCTGAAGCGTTCTCGTCTCGTCTCGCTCCCTCTTCATCTAGACGATCTTTAGATGTACGATTCGGGCCCCTGTGGTGATTTCCCCGCGCGCAGAGGTCCAATTTCACGTCTCTCAGCAGCGCGGCTCTACGTTTGTAATGATTGATTGGCGTCATTTGAGCAGCTTTTTTTGCACGTCGTACTGTTTTGGTATTCTGTCCGCTCTTACATGCTTGCATGTGTCTGAGTTTGATGAAGTAAAATAAATGGTGGAAATGGAGTGATGAGGAAACAACAGAGACTAGAGCAGCGACTTTAAAGGGTTTTCTGCGTCTCCATTAAAAATAAAGCAATTAATGCGTGTGGCATGTGTCATGCAATAAATCATTAAAAATCGCGGCGCCATGATCCTCCAACTACTTCCTGTCGTCTTCTTCTTCATGGTTTGCACCAGTGGTAACATCCGGTTGTTGATCATGTGACTCGTGTGATTGCAGTGTTGCAAAATAAACCAATGTCCATACAGCCACCGCGTCACATCACCAAAACTTAATTTTTCAAAATAGGTTTTTTTACCCTAAATGCAAAATGTTTATATATATATGTTTTTACATTTTAGCTTAATTACTGCTCTGAGTATGTTGTTCTTTCTGTCATGAAATGTGGTGGTGAAGATGGTGAGGCAGGCGCTGGAGACCCAGGTAAGGTGAATAATGAAATTTAATGAAGAATATCAGTTAAAAAAAAACACAGTCAATAAAGTTGTCCGCGGCTAGGCAGCACGGCTGAGCGGAAGCCAGGGCTCACACCGGTAGCATCTAGTCATGCAGGCGGCAAACAAAGACAAAAGAACGACGATTGACAATATGACAAGGACCCGACGAGGAACAGAGGACACAGGAGGGACTAAATACACTGAGGGTAATCAAGGGAACGAGACACACCTGGGAACAATCAAGGGGAAGACAGGACAAGAGGAGAACTCAAGACACAGAAAACTCAGAATAAAACACAGAAAAACACAGAACCTGACACTTTCAGCAAATTGCCATTTTTAGAGTCTTTATACTCCAGCTAACGATTAATCAATTTCTAAATTAGTTAGTATTTATTTCAATAATTGATTAATCACAATTCAATTAGTCGTTTCAGGCCTGAACAGATTCTCCATCTTGCTTGACAAGAAACTCTTCATATTTACGTTTGTGATGGTAGGACAGAAAAAGCATGAGTGCTGAGGGAGTAAAACAGTTAAGAGCTGAGATTCATCCCTGATCTGTGCTCTTCTTCCATCCATCCATCCATCCATCCATCCATCCATCCATCCATCCATCCATCCATCCATCCATCCATCCATCCATCCATCCATCCATCCATCCATCCATCCATCTCCAGCGAGAGGTGAGATTCTTCTTCGATCATTTCAGTTTAATTTAACATGTAACCATAGCAACAAGGTGTACCGCAGGAGTGACGTTCTTCTCTGAGTCTGCTCTTGTTCATGTTTTGAAGAGATGGCCGCCACATTAGTGCAACAACAAAAGCCTTAATGTCCGCTTTAATTTTTCTGCAGGATGGCTCCTTTGTGATGCCCTAAAAGCTGCCCAACAGATGGAGAGTCTGAGAAAAAAAACAAAGAAAAAAAACAGTCGAGGGTAATTAATGCGCGTGCAGGAAGACTCAAGATGGTACGACCACGTGACTCACCGCTGGAATGTGGTGTAAAGTTGCACCGGCACATCCTCCGCGTATCCAAAGCTCCCTCTGCATGGCCAATTATCAACCCCAGCCGAAGTGCAAAGCCTTAAAGGACCCTGTGCTTCTGATGAATATTTATGCGGCGCTCTGTTTGGAGAGGCCCCATTTAGACCGCATTAGCACTGGAGCATGCAAGGAGAAAATAATGATGCTCCGTGATGATAGAGATTTAAGTAAACAAATTCATCAAATGTAGCCCTCAGCTCGCTGCGCGGGCACTGAGGAGTTTGGAGGGGGGGCAGGATCTTTTTGTTTTCTCATGTTTTCCCACTGGCTTCGCAGGAAAACGACTTTCGCATGCAGATCTCTTACAGAGGCAGCAGTTTGCTGTTTCTTTGATAAATGAGGGAGTTTGGTTCAATGATCCGCTTTACTTACGGTGAGGCGGACATGACGCCTGTAATGTGTGAGGCATCAGATAAAAATAAAAGGTTTACTGGAGGAGAACGAGTTTAATCCTTTCCTCTGGTGTTGGGAAGAAGTAATTCAATTCAAAATCTCATCGATTTCTCTGGAGATACTTCTGGATTCACAGAGTGATGCAGTTTAATTTGTACTATTATGGCTTGCAGATTGGGCTGAGTGATTAATCAAAAAGTAATCAATTAATTGCTTAATTCGATTAATCATTTAATCACTTCATTTGAATAATTGCATAAATTGATTAACCGATTAAATTTGATTAATCAAATATTTGTTTTTTGAAGATATAACTTTTGGAATATCTGTTTTTTTATTTTTCAAATGCACCTCTTGGGTTTCCAAACTTCTATCTACTTGGACTTTGAATCCAAATCTAGGATTGAATATTGGGTCATATTTTTTTAAAAATATAAGGATAAAGTCATAATATTAAAAATATGCATTATATTCAAAGATAGTCAGAATTTGAGCTCCAACACCAAAAAATAACAAAACATTAAAATAAGAAATGTGGAGTATCTTGTGAAGTTATACTTTGGCATGTTTTACAAATAATACTTAATATCTTCTAGAAATACTTCACATTTCCAACAAATTATAACCAGTAGCCGAACATTGAAAATATTTTGCAAACCATTGTGACCATTTAGAAGAAAGATCCAACTGAAGTGCTCACAACAGGTTGTAATAATGTTTTTCTTGTAATTTTAACATTTTTACTGTTAAAATTGTGTCACTATTTGCTATCATTATGACTGTTATTAAAATTAAACAAAAATTGTCAGGCTTAATACTCTGTCATACAGTTCGAAGAAGAGATGATTAAAATAAAAGCCACTTTTTGTGGGAATCTGACATAAAAACTGTTTTGATGTCTGCAGTTCATTTTATAATATAGCCAGAATGTGAGTATTCTTAGTTTTAAAATCACTGTAATTAAAAAAAAAGTGCCTTACATTTCTTTTATTTTAAAGAACAATAGGAAATCTGATAAAAGGCATTTAGATTTAAATTTTTTTGCAATATAGTAAAAAAAAGTCCTTGCTATGATGTAGATGTAAGAAAATAAAAGCCTCAGAGTCAGCATAAATCTTTTCATGACTCGTTTTTTGCCCTTAACTGTGATTCCCGAAAGAAAATAATGATAAAATAAACAACGTTTAAAATTACAAACAAAAGAAATTAAATCTGAATATATGTTATTTTTCTAACTAAGTGAGATGTTTGTGAGATAATTAGGAACGATATTAAATGGAGGAGAAACACGTGCACTTCCTGGACCTGCCAGTTCCAGCGTCTGAAGTTTCTTAGCCAAGAACAGCAGGTTGTGTCTACAGGAAGGATTAGCTGCACGCCATAGTTTCCCACTGAGTGGAAAACTGGAGATCCACCTATCAGGGATTTTATGGACAGTTTCCAAATCTGCAGTATTTGTAAAGCCGCGTTCTGCCAACACGACTTCCAGCCAATTCCTGTTTCCTAAATGACTGCAGTTTTTTCTTCTTTCTAGATTTATTTAAGTTTCAACCATCTCATTAATGTGAAGTAAATCTAGGATTTTATATCTTTATACTTACATTGTGTATAAATACATTATACATTGTGTTGATAGATTGATGATTTATTTAATTGATTTTGGAGAGAAAAAATTGACAATTTTCCACTTTTAACATTTCCAACGTATTTCTCAAAATTTCTGAATTTTTGACTTTTCAAATTCTGAAATTTCTAAGTTGTTTCCTCAGAAATCTTTTGAGAGTAATCAGAAAATTTCTGAGCATTTTCCAGAAAATATTTGTCATTCAAAATTCTGAAACTTCTGATTTGTTTCCAAGAAAATGGCCGACGTTAATCTCAAATAAAAGTCACTGCTCTTTCTGTTGTATCTTAACACGCCGTCTTAGCAGTGTGAAAGTGAACCTCGACAGCTGAAAGCATAAAAAACTTTTGAAATTTGGATCCCCACCAAATCTACCGGACCATCAGATGTCAAAGCGCCCTTACTTTTGTCTGATTTGTTTTCGAAATCATCACATCCCTCATGATTCTCAAACACCCTTTGGTTTTCACAAAAAGCTTCCCAATCAGCATCATCTCAAAAGTTGCGCTGCTGGAGATGAAACAAGCTCCTTTAACGCTGCGGTTCCAGCCAGACCTTCTCTCTTCATCGCCGTCCAAGGCTCATGCCCTTCCCTCCGCTGATCAAAAGAACATGTGTCCTGGTGAGACTATCAAAGAATATCGGGAAGATAAATACGGCCTATAAAAAATGTCAGAATGAAATTAGGATAAATGTTACAGGAGGTTTCTCTGGTGCTGCTGACGACTACACGCCATGAAATGTGACTTACTAGAAGCCTAAAATATTCAGTAATCACGTGGGAGAGGAAGCTGCTGCAAAGCAAACAGTTTCTTTAATGCAGAGCCTTTAATGATCCTGGTTTCACAAGCACTCAGTCGTATACTTCTGCCATTGCCTGTGTGGATATTAAAGTGATGTAGTGAGCACTCAAGCTTGCAGTCCTCATATTTTAAAACAATACCTTTCTGCAGATGCTGTAAAGCTTCCAGGTTGTTGTGTTCGGCATTTATGCAAATGGAAACCTGTCAGCGAAATCAAAGAAGACAGTTTGGATGAGAAGATGGAGTATCTTCAGAAGATAAAACAAGAAATGATTGATGGCTGACCCCATTGATTCTGTCCAAGACGATGTGCTAGTCACGCTGACTCTCAGATGTGCTTCATATTAACATTTTCAGCTTTTCTCATTTCTCAAAGGACAAAGCTTTGCTTTCATACTCGCTCTCCCGTCTCCCTTTTAATTTGATATTCAGATTACAGCCGCTGCAGAAAGAGCCCCGCGTGACAGAACCTTGGCAGAATCTCGAGCTGTTTCAGGGGGAATACCGGCGAAAACATTAAAACTCAGTCATGTGGACTGAAGCTTGAGCGTTATATGAATGATATATTCTGACAGACTGAGATAATCAGGAGAGAGATGAAAGAAAGCGGCCGATGACAGCGCAGATTCTTTTATCCATCTAACTCATGTTTGTGTGGCTTCAGGTTTGATTTTGGGAGAAACTTCCTGGAAGAGAGCAGAAGTGAAAGGAAAGGAGTTTGTTTTGGTAGCTAATCATAACTGGCCAGTTGTAATTTTCAAGTGAAAGCTTTGTATTATAGCAAATTTCATGTTTCATGTCTGTTCCTTATGAGCTCCTGCATCTGTTGCACCTTTCATGGCCTCCACAAATTTCTTCTGGTTTTACATATTTTGTCACATTTACCTGACTTAGATTAAACTATCTCTGCATTTTTTATGTTTTTCCACAATCTGATCCAAGTCAGGACTTTGACTAGGAACCTGAAAAGCCTTCATTTTGTTTTAGGCACTGCAATTATTGTTCTGTTGCAAAACCACTTTGCTAAAAATAACATCAAAATCTTATGGTAGAGAACAGAGTTTATTGATCCTGAGTTTATTGATCCTGAGTTATGGTGGGTTTACAGGTTAGTTCAAATAATTATTTACAAAAACAAGGTGTTAGCAGCCATCTCTTCATCTGTAGTACTTTGATATTTACAGCAGTTTTGGGGGGAAACAGCCCACTTTGCTAAATAAGTTTAGTTAAATATGAATGCCAAAAATAATACATTTAGTGTTAAATAAACAGACAAAATATATGCACTCTAAGCAAAAATGTTAATGTTTGCTAAAACACTAATGGCTTATGCAACTTTTTAAGATGCTATTGCTGAAGAGACACCATCATTTTCCAGCCTTGGAAAGAATTAGGCACCGCTGTGATTATATCAGCCAATTGAAGGTGTGGAAGTTGATGTTCCCACATGTTTTCATCCATATTTGAGATTTGTTGTTTTGTTGTTTTTTTTCACATGCATCAATGACAGTTTGGAAGTCATGTAAATAATTCACGGAGCATCCTGATGAGGTAGTATCACTTTAAATAAATGAATGCAGTTAAATTTTTTGTGAAGTCTTAGTAGCTGGTGTAGCAGTTACCACTTTGAGATGTTTAAATGCCACCAAATTAGTCTTTTTTCCCCCTCAGTTTTAGTCTCTGTTCTCCCAGCTGAACTCTGAGGCATGAAGTGAATCTTCGCGTTGAACCTTGGCTCCATGGCATTAAGTGGTATTGCATTGATCAATGTGTCAAGCCCTATTGACATCAAAGGCATTAGGTTGCCTCCCCATTAGATAAGTGCTTTGCATTCTGCGCGCCCCCCAGTGCAGCAGCAGCAGCAGCAGTCTGCGAGGCAAGGCGAGATGCATTCAGTTCAGGTGACAGCCCAGCAGTATAATCGGTCCGGTTTATTGATCATAGTGGGGATTCTCTGCAGATTATGTACTTGGGGGAATCCAGGGTGAACTTGAAAGCAGAACTGAGTCATTGTTGTTGTTTTGATTTGAAGTGGAATGCATTTTCTAATCTTTCTCATTCTTGGTGGTTTTATGTTACACCCAGAGATATTTTTAGAGATGAACACTTACTGAATATTGAGGCTGTGGATTTTTTTGTTGTATCTTTCCATTACTTATCAATCAAGACACACAGCTAGAGTTGTTGTCCTAAATGAAATCTGAATTACAAATATTAGTAAAAACAGAGGTGAAGGAAACAGATTGTAATACAATTTTTAATTTGCATTTAGCCTCAGAATTTCTCCATCTTGATCTTATTTAAATTGCATTATAAAATGGAGGCATCTTACATTTTGTGGCCATTTGGTTAATTTTCTGTTTGCTTGAGATTTTGTAGCTGATCCTTTTAAAACTGGAAGCTGAAAGCCTGATGAATGACATAGGTAATCCAGAATACATAAAGCATTGAAAGAGTGCAAAGACTCAAAGATTTCAATTTAAAATGATTTTAATTCAACATAGAATGTTATTTCTGGTTGGAATTGAGCAAAGAACGTCTCTAAATTAAATAAAAGTATGATAGAATAATATGTATAATTCACGTTTGTTTCTTCACATTAAGAATTTTGAACATTTGTAATATTATTCTGAAAAATATTTCTTAGAATTATATTGGAGCTTTTATTTTATAATTGTTGACCAGTTTTCCATCTTATTTGGGGAAAAGAAAGCGGATTTGCGTTTTCTTGCTGCAGGAATGCGGTCTCAGTCAGATACTTATTTAATCAGGACTTTGACTAGACCGTTCAAAACATTCAGAAGAAACCTTTCATCTGAAAATGATTCAGGTGAATGAATCATCTCTGGGTCATCTTTGTTTATTTTGATGACTAGACACGTTTTTGCTCCACTTTTGGAAGTTGACATGTTTTATGAAGCAAACATCTTCTGTCATTGCTCTGAAATTTAAAATTGGTTTCACATTTCACTGAGTACTGGTTGTGTTTTCTTACTGTTTCACACACAATAACATCTAAATCGGTTCTTGTAACATTACTGAGTGATTTTGTTTATTTTGAGTTTTCCCTACATATGCATTTTATGGAGATGTCACAAAAACTGTGATGTTTTAATCTCACCTTTTGTCTTTTTCCAATATTAAATCTTAGAAACGTGGTGAAATTGTTTCTGCTGATCGATGGCTCCTCCTCTTCCTCTCTCATACGCTCTTTGTGCCGGGAGCAGCCACTGTAATGATGATTAATAAAAAATGTCTCATGAAAATTACATTATCTCAGGATTCATAATTTATATCAAAATATGAATACACAGCCTAAGTTTGTATTCATCTCTACATGCCATAGATGTTTTTGTGATCTTCGTCTTTGTGCTTCCAGACAGTTTGATCTTATTGCATCGTCTGAAGGTGTCCTCTTTGTGCTTCACCTCCTCTAACCTTTTGTCTGCATAAAAATATGTTTCCTACAGACTTTAATTATCATATCTGAGATTTTGATTAAAATTTTCTACGCAATCACCAATTCAAGAGGAAAGAAACAATCAGAAATCTGTCATAAAATGAGCTGGATGGTGAAGCCCTTCCTGCAATAGCACTGCGCCCCCCATAGGGGGCGCGCCCCACACTTTGGGAACCACTGGATTAATGGATCACTAGATTAGTTCACAACTAATTTGATTATTCGTTTCAGTCCTGATTGAGTAATCTGAAGGACAGACACGACCAGCATTTTCTCAGCCCTTTCTGTTTGCACGCCGCTGTCAGTCTCACACTTCCTGTGCACCTCGACTCGGGCTTTCTGCCAACAGCAGCTTCCCGAAAGGAGACAAACACCCATCGACGAGGTTCTCCTCCGTGTCTGATCAGTGCAGAGTCCTGCTGGGTCAGCAGATTGTAGCACCCAGACAGAAAAAAGAAGGTTGTCGTTCTCCCGTTACGCAGTGATAAAATATAGAAACTGGCTTTCTGCCGAGGCTTTGGATCCATTTGGCTGTGGTCTTTAGCGCAGTGTCCAGAGAAACCTGAGAGTGCTTGATGGCGCCAGCATGCTGCGCTGTAAAGATGCTGGTTTCCTCCCAGGCCTCGCTCACCATCATGCAACTGTTGTTTTGTTTTCCTAAAGCACCACTTGATTGTGAAACGTTGCAGCTTACAGAAACGCTCAGCAATGCTTCGTTGATTGCTGTAATTTTCACATCAGTCTCAGACAGAGGTTCCTAAGGTCTTTGGTATTCGCTGCGAATGTTCCTGCGAAGAAGTCGGGTCTCGTGGCTCTGTGAGCGAAATGGTTTCTCTTTGGCTGGAGTTTATATTTAATATTTGACAGGAAAAGCAGTTCATCAGAAGCCGCACTGATTTTTTGTCTTTTACTTTTAAAGGTGACGTATAAGGGTTCCTTGAATAGGTTGGGATAAGTTTACATATTCATTACAGTTTTTGCCCCAAATCATTCCTGGACAATGAGATTTCAGTTGACTCAGTTCTGCCTTTTCTGATCTGTTTAGGGTGTTATGTCACTTTAAATTCAAATGAACTGGCTCAACATTTACACTCGCACATGCTGTAAAAATGCCTGCAAATCTATGTGCAATTACACAACCATAAAACTTTGAAAAGCAGAATTGGAGTCTCCTGCACAACAAGCAATAGTACAGCAAGTTGTTTCTGGATGATAAGTCAACAACAAAACACTTGTATTTTCCAGCAGCCATTGTACAGAGCTTACAGCAGGTGATCAAACCTGCTGTACCACTTGGTGCCACTTGGTGTGATATGTATTATTTTATGTTTTACTGTAAGCTTTACAATTGATCTTTTTTAGTCTCTGTAGCACTTTGAGATTTCTTTGAAATATAAGGTGCGTTACAAATACAATTTATTATTATTATTATTATCAAACATCTTAGAGTTCATCTTGGGTTGCTAGATAACGGCGCAGTGCCTGTTGATTTGTGATCTTACATTCCAGAGGTTTTTGAAACGGCTCATTTAACCGATACTAAAACATATTAAATTATTGTCAAAAACAGCTGGGTGGGTTTTTTAAAGCACTCAGGCTGTTTTTGAAGCAGTTGGAACAGGAGCGCATCAAGTGATTTCTGGATGGTACGGCAATAACAAAGCACCTGTATTTTCCAGCAGCCATTGTACACGGCATACACCAGTAAAACCAGCTGACCAGACATGCTGGCGTTCCGCTCGGTAACGGGCGAAACTCTGCTGGGGTTGCTAGGTAACAGACCGCGCCTGCCGCTGATTTGTAACGTTACATTCGAGAAGTTTTTGAAACTGCTAATTTTTAAGACACCAAGAAAAAACCATTTAACTTATTGCCATAAAAACATTAATTTTTTAAAATTAATCTGATTATTTTTAAGAACTTTGGCTGCTTTTAGAACCAGTAGAAACCCAAATGAAAGTTCCAAAATGTGAGTTTTGTGTAATAGGTCCCATTGAAGATGTCGTGATCCTATTTATGTGCTGCGGTACGAACTTCTCCTCGGTCACTGTTGAGCAGATGCGGTTCATTCTGTGCTGCCTGTACGCCTGTATAATAGGACTTGCATTGCTTCCTACATACTTCTTCCTCCCAGCGTGTGTGGGTGCCAGGCTGCCACAGAAAGGGATCGCTACAGGAAAACACTACATCCACAGCAATTACCCTCTTAGCATGTAGCGACGTCTCCTCCTCACTCTGGAGAGCGACTCCTTTCAGACGGACCGGCCTTGAAAAATCAGGGTTTCTTTTTGTTTTGATTCACATTTAGCGCTGACTCATGCTTTGCGGAAGCGCTGCCATCATGGATCAATCGTTAGAAAGAAAACAAAAAGAAAAACTCAGTGTGATCGGTTGCTCAGTAGATTTCTCCTGATTTTCTGACTTTTATTTAAAAAAGTCATAATCAGCGTCACATCTGTGTGTCTTGAGAGAAGTGGAGCGTTTCATAGTGACGACAGATTAGTTTGGTTTAAGTCATAACTTGGCTGGGTCTCAACAGAAACTCAGCACGAGAGAAATGGACCTTTTAGTGATTTCAAAGCTGATGAGTAGATTTGAAATATATGGATGGATGGATGGATGTCCCAGGTTAATCAATAAATCCCCAATGTCTTAGTTTGGTAAATGTATTGATTACCTGAAACCAGAATGAATTGAAGCCGTTAAATCAATCGTCTAGAAACAGTTTTCACATTTTCTCCTCCCAGTTTTTGTTTCTTTTCTCTTTTCAGATGAAATCCTTAAATATTCCTTGAGAGAAAATAAAGAGTTCAGGCTCAGATTTCTTCCTGCTAAACTTGGAAGTTAAATATTGAACAGATTTTTTTTTTTTTAAGTCAGCGCTGCTAAATGCCGCTCCGACATCTTTATTCTGTCCAGCGAATCCCTGCTTTCATCGTGTCTCTGAGTCAGATGGAAAAAACGAATCCTTTAAAAAAAGAAACTGCTGAGTGTGTGAACCCGGCTCGCTGCATTTACATTTTCTCACACTTCTCTTAATCCTCTTTCTAATACCACACAAAACGCTGTGTTCATGGTACTGTCTCAGAGTCAGAACCAGGGGGAAATCAGAGCCGGGCCTTATGGTGGGATTAGCTGCGCACAGAAGTCTAAAATAGGAGAATCCACACCGGATTATCCTGATTTCCAGACAACACACAAACATGAAGGAAACCGGAAGCTCCAGGCCATCGGTCTGCTCAGAGCAACCAAGCGTGCTGGTTTTTGTCTTTTCCCTCTTGATTGCTTCCTGAAAAAGAGCTTAAAATCCCGTTGAAATTCCACCACGACGCCGCTGGAGTTGCCGTTCGCCCTGCTGTGGCCACATCTGCCTGGACCACGGCTACACCGGCAGACTTGCACCGCAGGGTCAGCGGCAAATCTCAATCAGGAGCATGGGATGCCAGGAGGGGGCCGGCGAGTGGAAGCACATCATCTGTGCAGCGCGGCTGATTTCTCTGACTTTCGTCAGCGCCTGCACTTGAGATCAGAAGCTTTTCATGCACTGAGAGACGGGAAAATGTTCACACACACCTTTTCAGACCGTAGATGTTTGATAAGACCGAGACCAGAAACCATTCTGTGCCTGAACTGGGTCAGATGTCGAAAATCTTGCTTTCACAAAGCAGCTCCTGCAGACTAGCAGCAGCAATTAGCAACACCATACAAACTACTACTTAAGTTGCAGTCTAGCGACCTGGTAGTACAGATCGTTACGTGAGCCCAGCGTGAATGAATCCAGGGTTCGGTGTTGGAGATGCATGGCTGCGTCCTGAATAGCAGATTTATTAAGGAACTTAACTTGCGGCTTGTATATGGACTTTTCCAGTTTTTTTAAAAAACTTTGTGGGTGCGGCTCATAGTGAGGTGCTCTCCATAGTCCGGAATATAATTTTTATACCAACTGAAGGTGAAATAGGAACTTTATTGTGCTGTAAAATGGCACTTTGTGCCTGTAAAATATGTAATACCTCCCCTTTAAGTTTTATTGTTTCACAAGCTTTAATTGCCTCAGTTTTTCTACATTACATTTGGAGTTTGACGTTGCTTGTTCTGTTAAAATGTCAAACATCATGTTGGAACCGAACCTCCATTTGTTTCCTGACTCTGCTTCTGTCTCTGTTTCCTTACAGTAAACTTTGACCACTTCCAGATTTTGCGGGCGATCGGAAAAGGGAGCTTCGGAAAGGTAACGCAGGTTTTTCACCTTTTACTCACCACGTTCATCATCTCTCTTCCTGGATGGTAAATCACTGCACATTGTGGTGCCTAAAAAAGTATTTTTTTTTCTGTTTCAATATGATTATTTCCTTAAAGTCAATTTGAAGAGAGTAAAATTTACTTTTCCGTCTCACTCCGCCGGCTCCTGGGAGTGCTGACCCGGCGTCTCAGTTTAATTACTGCGCAGCGCTCCGCTGTGGCTGCATTTGTGTTCATCTGCTGGGTTGGATGTGACTGGAGGGAGAAACGTGGCGTTTCTCCGGCGTTTGTGGCCATCCTCGCTCCCAGCAGCGGACACAGGTGTTCGGGTCGCCATCAGTGGACTTTATGGATTAAAAAATGACATTTTTGATCAACGTTAGTTTCCAGGCGTGTGTCTGTTGCGGGCTTTAATGCGTTTTCATCAGCACACAATTGGACTCTGGAGGTCTGAGTAGTTTATTCTAATTTTAAATCCCACACATCTCAGCTAATATTTGTTCATTATTCATTTGTTTGTGATACTCTCTTCTGAAAACATGTCCCCTGGATATGATGAACGCATTAACATGTGAATTTATGTAAATTTATACTTATTGCTTTGTTCCCTGCAAGCTGTTTTCACCTCCTTTGCTATACAGAAGGGAATCTCAAGCAAAATAAAATGAAGAATATTTTAAAATAAGAAAAATATATTGACCTGTCCAGGGAGCATCTCACAACCCTGCAAGGATACGCAGGATGTTCATAAATATTATTTAGTGGCGTAATGAAGTCAGTAACTTAATCATCAACGTTTTGCATGGTGGAGAACCAAGAAGCTTCAGCACACAAGTTTTCAGCTTTCAACCTCCAGCTGCTAGAGGATACGTATAATTAAGATGCTTTATTGTCCAAATGAAAGACCCAGAGTTGAACATTTGTGAGAAAAAAACTGAAATTTTTAGATCAATCCAAAACTTTCTTGAAAAAATTTTTAATTTTCAAACTTTTAACATTTTTGACCTTTGAAGCTCTGAAATTTCCATTTTTTTCTGGAAAATTTCTGAGATTAATTAAAACATTTGAGTTTGTTGATGAAAATTTACTCCCATTTTGTCTACAATAGCCCTAATATATGACTCTCAATTCAAATTTTGTGCTGAAATTCTTTTTTTTTTTTACACGATTGTGCCAGTAATTAAGGGCGATCACAATCAGACTTCTGTGTGAATGGTTTATGACCCAAATATACATCTAGTGCACTGTTTGCAGAAGTAGCAATGGATGGAGCCGTTTATGGATTGATTTTATGGGAGCGATGGCGGCAACGACATCATCAAATCATAACAACACAAAGGAATCTAATAAAAAGAAAGCACAATTAATAGCAAGAGCCTTTTGGTGCAAAATTATGGTGCATTTCTCACAACATAACCCTAAAATTCAGAGTTTGAAAACATCATATATTAAATTTAGTGGCAAAATTAAAATTTGGGGGGGTTGAAAAGATCAGAATTGGGACTAAGTGGCATGATTGGAAAACTGTCTCTTCTATTTACTCAAGTTATCCTTTTCTGGCTGTTTACTATATTATCTGAAACATTTAAATGTGACAAAACAAGAGAAATCCATCAGGAACCAAACAGTCATTATGTTGGATACACCAGTGCAACTGGGGGAAAAAAACGTTGCACTCCAGAGATTTTTAGTCACATTTGAGAGCAAATTAGTTGATCTCTGGTGCCTTGTAATATTCATGCAATGAATCCAATTAACTCCAGCAGGATGCCTCCTGATCTGTAGGAAGAAAATGGTAAAAATGTGTCAGTTTAAAGTATTTGGCGGAAAGTTTCACCGGTGTTTCCGTCTTCTTCAGTCCGCTCACAGAGACCTCCAGATGGGATTCGCCCTTGCTGCTGGAGCTGATCTCATTTGATGTTTTGCAGCCACCCGCTGTGCTCCTGCTGCGCCTGGATGCCTAAAAGCATAACTCTTTAGTTTCCCATAAAACACATTTAAGGAAGAGAACATGCAGTTTGAAATAAATTAGATGTTTGAGGCCAACAATGATGTGGAAAGTCATTATATTTCCAGGAGAGATCTTGCAAAGCTGTTGCTTTTGCATCACGAAGAACAGATTTAATTTCTGTAACACGTTATTTTTGTAAAAAAAGACCTTATGTAGTGCAATGGAACACAATCTGTGATCCATAGCTTGTGTAGGTGCTCCAAGAAAAAAAAGAGAAGATTTTAAAGGCCTAGTAGTAGTAGCTGTTGTTTGTATTTGCTTGTGAAGGAGTGAAAATGAGTGTTGTGGGAGTCGTTCTTGCATAGCAGGGAGTCGTGAGCCGCAGGAGGGGGAATGCCAAGAACGATGCAGAGGAACCCTCTTCTTCCAAGAGGCATTTACAAACTCTGTGAACAGTTTCCCACTTCACTCCGCTTCTCAAATCCACGACGCTTCAGCTCCTTCTGCAGAAAAACATGTTTTTTTTACAACACATCAATGTTCAGATTGCTAACAGTCGATTCATGTAACTATACAAGTTTGTTTATCTATGCTTGATAAAATATGTGCTTCTGCAGCCTGCACTGAATTTCAAAGTCTAGACAGGAACCACGTTTAATATCGAATATTAGTGCTGCAACTATTACTCTGATAATTAATGTATTTTAAAAAACTTGTAACAGATTTTTCATTTAGCCAATCAAGACTTTTTTAAAGAAACACATTATTTCATTATTTATGAAATTAAATAGTAAAGAAACTGAAAAAAACAATATGTTGACTACCTCTGTCAAATATGTAAAAAATAAACTTCTTTAAAATGGATCACAGATTCAGAAAGTATTTAATATTATTAAATGTTTATCATAATTTAACATAATAAATATATAATTTAATTAAAAATTTATGTATTTATTTAACTTAGAATATATGAAAAATGTTTATTTATATGTGATAAATATAGTATATATGACCAGATATTATAAATATATATTTATATAATAGAAATAATATTTTATTTTAAATAATGAGTAAAATACATAGTAAATCAGAGAATAAAACATAGAAATAGTCTGAATAGATCTGCTGTTACGGATTGGGAATATTGTCATCGATACCCGATCAAGAGTTTTCTTCAATATCAGGACCGATACTGATATTGATATCGATATTGATATCGGTATCGGTGCATCTCTAGTTTGAATACAGCATCCTTAGCTGCCTGCTAAAGGAATATATCCTCCTGGAAACTGAGGTGTCATTCCTGCAGTCTCCTCCATCTTTCTCCCTCTGATGTTTTGAAGCATCTGTACTCTGGCAGATGGAGTGAGGAGGGATGTGGTTCATTCCTCAGCATAGCTCGTTTGTAACAGCTCACAAAGCTCCACACACGTTCTCAGAGTAGATATAATTGCCTTCTTACCCCCACCTCTTCTCCCACGAGTATCACCCTTTGCCCCCCACCAACCCGCGCCCGTCCAGAAACCGCCGTGTCGACCGCGGGGCTCATTAAAACCTGTGCTGCCAGAGCTGGAGGGTGACAGTCATTGGATCTGACAGCAGTTTAGTGACAGCTCCCTCACACCAGCAGTCAGGTTAACATCGAAACGCAGAGAGAGAGAGAGAGGATGGAGACAGACACGGAAGGTCAGGAGCAGCGGAAGAACTCAGCTGGTGGTTTCCACGTCTTCATTTCCTGTACCATTCAGACACTTCACTACAAATAACCCTTTGTTAGGCGCCCGTGTGATGGAGGTGGAGAGACAGACAGATGGACGGAGACAGAAACCAGCACCGGCAGTGAGTTGGAGCAGAAAAGAGACGAAGGGGGGAAAGGACAGCGAGAGGAAACTGTGACGAGCTCATATGGGAGAAATGCAGCAGGAAAGGTCAGGAGATGATGAAGCCTTTTTTTAGCATCTGCTCTCTTGAGTCGCCCCACTCCCTGTCCACCTGCAAGGCAGATATTGCTCACAAAAACACCGTCCATCTTCTTCAGCTGCCACTGTGAAGACGTAAATTTGTTTTGCAGAATGCAGTTTTCCACCATAGCCTTCAGCTACCTTTTAACCTAGAAATTCGGCGCCTCCATCCCCTTTGTGCCTCTTTAGGTTTCACTGGAGCTCTGCTGCTAAGCTGCGCAGGATTCAGGGGCCATATGGATAAAATTGCTCCAGGAAACCAAAATCTGCATCTTTACTTATTTATCCATTCGTTTTTAACTACATCACTATTTCATTACATAGTAAAAAGAAAAAAAAAAAGTACAACTTTTACTTCTGTTCCAAGTTATAAAATTATGAGAATCTTAATAATAGATGTCGCGGGGATGTGTTATGCCATAGTTCACTTCACACTGTGTTTGTTTTGCTCATGTTCTGGGTGAAAAAATTTGAGCAGATTAAAAACAGCAGTACCTTCGTTGTAAACTCAGAACGACTCCCTGTGTGACAGTTATAGTCACAAACTCCGCCCATAGGAAAACGAAACAAGAAAAAATAGCAAATCAGTCCTAACTTTCCCAATGTTCACAGAGGGAGTACTTTCTTTTTTTTGTGACTGTATTGGTGAGAATGCTGTATTTTTACAACCATGAATCAATGCTACTTACAGAGAAAGATCCGTCTCAGAGGAAAATAAACCTTCATACTAGTTCCCAGAACTATTGTGGAATCTAAATCCTTCATTTGTTTGGTAAAGTGTGGTGTAGATGATTAGATATTCTGAGAGTGTTGTAATAAGAGGTTAAATCTTTTTGTGTTCATTAACATTCCCAACCATTTTCCCCTGAGAGACTCCTTCAAGTATCAGGACTTATAAAAAAATATAATTAAATTGCTGCTTGTTCACGCCAGGCTCAGTTTTGTTCCACCTCCACATTTTCCATATCTGGTGCCGCGTGGAGAATTAATTGCAAAGTTGTGACTGAAGCCAGCTGCTTTTTCTCCTCCTCCAGCATAAAATTACATATTCTGCTTTTTTAAAAATCTGATTTGCTTCTGGGATAAAAAAGGTTATTATACTTTAAAAGTTCAGATAAGAATTCAGTCGACTAAACGCCCTTTCATGATCAGTGCTTCTGCCCCAGGCTGGACTTCGGGGGAGATGAGAAACCTTCAGAGGTTCGTATCTTCACGGCCTTTGAAGGTTTTGAAAATATGACATTTTTTAAGTTCGAGTCCCTTTTTGTCCAGCAGCGATCAAAAGAAAAGATGATTATTGACTATTGGCTTGTTAAAGAGTCTTGGAGTTGCTTGATTTCACTTTTATCTCCACAATACAAACATTTACACACATGATTTTGAAAGTGTTTTTTGTGCACATGACATCAGCTGTTTTTAAAAATCATTTAACCTCTATCAAACTAGGCAGCTCAGATGGGAAATAATAATTATTTAGTAATCAGTTAATCGATTATTCAGATGATTAATTGATTACTCAGATAAAAAATTGGCATTATTATTATTATTATTATTATTATTATGAACAATAATTATTTAACCATATAACTAGAACTAAATTAACAGATACAAATAAACAAATAATTCAATTCCTTTTTTAAAAATAAAGAAATAAACATTTTATTGCCTAAAATGCAATAACATTACATTCATTCATTTGTATGAATGCAGTGTGGATCTACAGTGTAGTCAATTGGTTTATTTTTACATTACAGATTAATAATTCAGTTTCAGAAGATTAATAATAGACTTAATCTATTATTAGTTTTAATAATAGTATTTATTTTTTTAACAGAATTTGAACCAGGTGAATTTAAAACTGCCTCTTCTGGAATATTGAAAATATAAATATCTTTTGTACATTTCTGGTGTAATTAATGCTCTGAACATGTTGCTGTTTCATCAATTAGCTGTTTATTGAGTCTGTGTAATTTAATCGATTAGTAAGTAAGTAAAGCTTTATTTATATAACAGCTTTCAAGATAAACTCACAAATTTCAAGAAACAAAATAACAAACACACAAACCAATTTTATGCAAAAGCAGATTAATTTAGCAACCAATTACTAAATTAGTTGACAATTATTTCAGTAATCAATTAATCATGATTAATCTGATTACTTGGTTCAACCATGAGAATTTATTCCTATTATCGAGGAAAGAGAAATTGAGCTGATGCTATTTATTAGCTTAATCATGTAACTATGTTACCTTCAGGTGTTATAGAATTGGGCCACTGTCTCTTTAAGAAGCTCCTGCTCTTTCTGAAACTCCACCTTCAGAAAATCATCACAACATGGCTTCTTTATTATTCCTTTAACGTTTTTACCAGCGTCACACTGAGAAGGTGTTTGCTGATTGCTCCTGGCTAGTCTGAAGGAGCTCAATGGGAGAATGGTGCTCTGTGACACAGAAGCTTGAGGAGGAGTTCATCCTCGCAGGAGGAGCTAGTTCCACCCAGATGTTTTGCTAAATTAAACCGTTGACATGGAGATCAAATTATTTCTCAAACATGCCTGAAAAAATCAAGGCTAAACTTCAGATGTTTTTTTTTTTGACGAGGGAATAACATAACATAATGTAAAGCAAAAAAAATTAGCTTTTACATGATATCGCCCCTTTAATGCATCCTGCTCTAAAGTCAGAGCTTTTTAATTACAAATGGAAAACAATATATAAATGTTATGGTTGTGCAAAGCCATGAGAACATTACCAATGTGTGAATATTTATAATATCTTCAATTCAAAATTGATCAAATTGGAATTATGAAAATAAAGTTGCTTAATGCGACAGTGTGCCAGTAAAACACATAATCCTTCCCTGCAGGACTTGGAGGCTTGGTGAAAAGCTGCTAGCTTTGTGGCCGGTCCCACCTGGATGTGTGAGGAGACAAAACCTCAGAGGAGCTGTCAGAACCGACTGCGGGACTGTTCACATCTCTGTTGTTAACAAGTCGCAGATCAGTGGCTGGGTGTCACTTTCTACCGCTCTCACTTTTATTCACCAGCTGATGCGTCCTTTCATAGAAGCTGGTAACACAATGTACAGTTTCTGTGAGATTATAGCACCGTTAGTTTTCTGAAAGCTACATATTTTCATCTGGAGAATGTGGTACATGTTGGTGTCTTCTGATGAATATGCATGAGTTGTTTCATTGCTAATGAAATCCTCATCTGCACCTCTGACACTTTCAGCACATCTGAGCAGAATATACAGGAGACAAGCCTTCAGTTCTGCTTTGTGCATCTTTATTAAAGTCTGAAAACCACGCAATCTTCTTAATGCTCTCCATCTGTATAATTATTATTATTATCAAAGAGTGGCTTCAAAGCCATGCTTTCATTATTTTATTAGTAATTGCGGGAACAGATCCCAGACATAATTTCTTAATTAAATCAACTGAGAGCATATTTTTCTCTGGTTTGTTTTTCTAACACTAAGATTTATTTAAGGATTTAGTTTTACACATGCTGTATTTTCACTAAAATCCCAGTAGATTAAAAGTTTGTTGAGCTCAGAGACAGAGTTGGGCGCTATGGATTCAACGTTTTATCACAATATTTTGTGGTAAATGTAAAAAAGTGGCGATAAGAACTATTTATTAATACTTTTTTAGGTAACTGTACAGCTGTGACTGAGAAATTATAGCCTCATAAATTTGTTTTTTTTGGTGGAATTTAATTTTGTTTATTTCGCAAAACTGAAATCGAAATACTTTTTTGCATCACACGAGTCTTATGATCAACAACAGGATGTTACTACTGGCGAAAACTACAAAGAAGATCATGACAGGAAGAAGTTGGAGGATCGTGTGTTTAAATATTTATCCCAAACTTATTCACAGATGTGTGCAGAGGATCCAAAAAGTTACTGCAAAGTAAGAGTAGCGCTACTTCAACATATTTTTACTTAAATGAAAGTAAAAAGTAACCATACAAGAAATTACCCAATTAAGAGGGCAATTTTCTTTTGTATGACTCAATTACAGAGTAACTTATTAAATTATCAATCATTTGATACTAAAAGTTACATCATCAAGTGGACCAAAATATAAATTCAAGGTGAAATTTTGGTATTTTAATGACAAAAATGACAATAATTTATATAAATAACAAAACCAGGTAAAAGAAAATGTTTCATTTGATAAAAAACTGTAAAAACTTTAACAAAAACTGCAGGTGTGTGTCTGGGACTAGTGAATTTTTAGTTAAAACGTACTTGCTTTTCATTCAGTGGGTAGAAAATCCAGAAATTTATCAAAGTAAGAGTAGAAATACTTTATAATACAATTACTCAAGTAAAAATAAAAAGTTAAAATGCTCCTAAAAGAAAATTTTTACAAAAAGAAAAAAAAAACTATGCAAGTGAATATAATTTAGTAAATGTAACTACTTATTAAACAACTCTGTTTATTCACATGTAATTTTAATTGCGTTTCTTTTTTAATGGAAACACCATAATTGCGCATTTTTTCGACAGAGTTTTGTCAACATTTGTTACAGAATTGCAGCTTGAGATAAGTGCCTCAGATACAGCATTGGGAGATAAGACAGAAACTTTCTAATCTAGTTTTGAAACCTGCGGTGAAAATACCTGGAGAGTGCTGAGTGCAGAACAGCATTATGGGTAATTGCACTTTTAGGGCTGATCCAGCTGTGTTTTAATGACCTCAGCGCTCCTGTTGACCGCAGGGCAAACTTAATCTGACATGAAGTGTTGCTAAGCAGCCATAATATTGTGATTGTGTGATGCAGGCCCTGATGTGTTTCTCATGCTGGTGTCAACATATATTATTAGGTTAATTGTACTCAAAATGATGCACACAGTTCTATTTGGTAAAAGTCCCATTTTCCCCCCATTTCAGGTCTCAGAAGCCCAATCTGTGGCTGCACTGATTTATGGCGATGCCTGCAGTAGTAGTGGATCCTGGAGTTGAGCAAATGGATTGCTGAGCTCAGTAAACACTTACATTTCCAGTGGGCTGACAGCAGCCGCTGCAGACCAGGAGACATCCAGAGGAATGAACCAAATGAAAGTGGAAATTATTCCTTCTTCTCCCAGGATGACATGTTTATCAGACCCTGAAATTGGGTTTGCTTCGCTTGCCTCTCTCAAAGCACTGTTTCCAAAATGCAGCTTTTGGCAAGAAGGCTGTGTGTGTTGTGTGTGTGTTTTCATTCTATTCTGTATTTATGCACCAATCAGCCATTAAATTATGACCACTGACAGGTGCAGGGAGTAACATTGCATATCTTGTTACAACACAATGTGCGGCTGGGAAAACCTGCATCCTGGCAGTCAAATGGGCTTTAGTTTGACACTTGCTACCATCCTAAGCGGTTTCACCAACCACAAGACAGCAGCAGCTTAGAAATGGCAGCATAGACGCTAAACTGAGGTGGATGTGTTGACACCCAAAGAAATTAAAACCAAAAGCTACCGCTAAGTTCAGGAGTTAGTCTGTTTGGCCACGAGGCGTCCCTTTATGGCAGTAGTGTCCAAAGTCAAGTCAAAATTGCACCCAGGCTAGCAAAACATGCTTACAGTGTCTTTTTTTCACTGCTCAACAATAAACTCAAACTTTTATATTTGTTCATCCCTTGAATTACTTTTCTGTAGTTTAGAAAATTTGTCTGCCACAGTAATTTAACTTTTTAAGGTAACCTAGACAAAAAAATATACAAAAATCTGAAATTATGTTCAATTTAATAATAAAGAGGTAGGTTTTGTTAGATTTATTTATCTTCAGTCCATTTATAGCTTTTATCTCCATGTTAGCAACAGAATTTGGCTCCTTTGTTCGTCACTCACAGAAACTCATCTACCAGTTACGTACCACCACGATGCGCTTCGCCACCTGTTTGTTGAGACCAGGATGATATAAATTTATTTTCTGGTTTGTCTGTAAAGCTGCACTTGTGTTAATCATCAATAGCACAAACGCACGCTGTTTTCGTTCTGTCTAAATACACCCGCCGCGCTCTTCACCGCCACCAGGCGGCATCTCCGGGAGGAGACAAGTTACCGTACTCTAAGCATCGCATCAGTCATTTTAAGGATTCTTATTGATCCCTCAAAAAATTATAAAAACCGGACATTACCATCAGTTAATAAAATCCCCCCAAACCGAACTTGAAAATTGGATGTTATGCTTGTAGCACTTAGCAGCAACTTTTAGGCAGAAGTGAGAGAGTTGTGTGACATAATCGGAATATGATGCGCTAAATAATAAAACATAATTTAACAAAGCTTTGAGGCAGAAACACTTTCCTCGAGGAATTTTAATAATCGAGGTATTCAAATTGTTCGAGGGATTGTTACAGGCCTTTTTAAAAGACAAAATGATACATGGAGACTTATGTGAATGCACTCATGTTCATGGAAACACCGGGATTATCTCTTTGTCATGAGTCGGATGAGATGAAATACTGGCTCCAGGGGAAAAAAACAACCCTCAAATAAGGCATCTTTACTTGGATGCATGCAGTATTGAGCCAAAGTACTTTAAAGGAGTATATTTTAGAGACATTTCAACCACTAATTCCAAGTAACTTACTAAAAGTGAGTGCTTGATGAAAACTGATCCAAGTCAACTTACTGTTTTCAATTAAATACCATTTTGCATTTACAGCGTTCTTCTCAGATCGCAGAAATCTCTGCAGGAGGAAAACTCATCAATCTTTAGTTCAAGAAAAGTAAATAAATCTCTGTGGTTATGGAAAAGTTCACCTCTAACAGCCGAGGGTAGAAAAGGAGGTTCAGGAAAATTAAGTTTTGACGCAAAAACATTTCGACTCCCATTATCAAAACGTCACTAGCTATAGGTTTTTCAGAGCCAACAGCTTATTCAGTCACTACATTGGGAAGCACAGTTCAACCTTATGGAAAGGTAGAATAACTGTATTTTTTATGAAGTGCTGGTGAAAGATCCAAGCTCCCCTGCCTCCATCCCTGCAGGCAGCAGTCTTCTGCCTGTCCATGTTGCGACTCAGAGGCGTTTGGCCCACTTGGCAGTTACCTGGCCTAAAAAAAGCCCCTCTAAATCTGCAGCATTCTGAATGAATAGATTTAAAAAAACAACCTTTTTACTCCTCCGTTGTCTTGACGTCTCAGGAGCTTTAGACCCCCTGACAACAATTGATAGGGCGGCTATCTATAGCAGAGAGCGGCGAGGGGAGAGGCAACGTGGCGGACTGGAGAGTAAACAACATGACTGGGATTTAGCCCTGATTTACCACTTAAAACCCACTGTTTCTGTACAAACCCAGTGATATATTCAGCTAATGATCATTTTAATAAGTGCATGTGTTTAAAGAGCATTCAACAAGATAAACAGGGGCAGATTCAGGTACGCTGGAGGCAGAGAGGGAGAAGGAGTTTCACAGATATTAAAGACTTGGTTTGGTCAAAGAGATTACTTTTTTTATTTTTACTTCAGGCTTTAGATGTACTGAAAGCTGAGAGGAAAACTATCCACACTTTTTTCCATTTTTTACACTGTAAAGACACAAAATATTACCAAGTATTTTTGGTCTAGTTTCTTATGCAAATGTCTTAGTACACTTGTAAACTATTTTTTTCTTAATTCAAGTAACTTTCCCATATTATATGTTAAATATCTTGTTCCACTGGCAGATTATTCCACTTATAACCAGCATTTTTTATCCATATTAAGGAATTATTGATTTAAAATAACTTCCTATTTATTCCAGAAAAGTTAGTTTTGTGTCATTTAAAGTGTACTGAGATATTTGCACTAGGAAGTCGTCCAAAACAAAAACACTTGTTTCTGCAGCGTCATTAAAGTAAAAATGCTTCAACATATTTTATTAAAGTAGTACAAATGTGCAAACTACACTGTACAACATTTGAAGGTGGTTTAACTTTAAAATGAAAGTCCACCTGCTGCAAACTCAAATTAAAGTTCATGAAGCTGATCTAACAAGAGAGAAGTTGTCTAAACTTTGTTTTTTCATTTCATTAATCTTGAATTGTGAGTTTTAGGTTACTGATACTGACTTGGAATCAGAAATATTGATATTTTGGATTGAGCCGCCCCCCTCTATTGCACTAAAACTAAACTTTTTCCTCATGCCGCATTTTTATTTTACTGCTTTGCTGTTTTGGTTGCAGCTGCAGCCTCAAGCAAACCTGCATCCATTAGTCTTTAATGGTGTTTGCATCTCTATGTATTTTGGATGACCTGCTTTATAAATCCAGTACGAAATGATACCACAAGGTACAGGCGCCCCATATACAGAGGCGATTAGTCCTCCATGCCGCCATCCAGGGTTTGCATGGACTGCATGTTTTTTGCCCTTCTCTCTCCATTTTCTGTGTACATTTTCTAAATAAAGGCAACTACTGCACAAAAGACTTCTTTTTCTATTTTTCTAAAGATGCAACGAAATATGCAAAAACCTCTGTTCAAATGCCCTGCCTTTAAAAGCAACAATAAAAGTAAGAAATGAGAATTAGCATCTGTGCTGCTGAGTAGCAGTCATAAAAAATACAAGCATGAGATGAGCTTCCATTTTGGTTGATGCTCCATTTAAGAAAAGAACAAGATAAAATACAACATGAAGTGACAAAAACACACGCGGCCCACTGCTGCTGTCTCATATGACAGTAATATATTGATATACCACAATCCTACATTATTGGATGCCATAAATCAGATTTTAAATCTTCAAAGCCCTTGAGAATGTACTGCCACGGTTTACAACCTGGGCAATACCTTAAATTCAATTGTTGCCTTTTGTCAAGTGTCCTTCAGCGAGACTCAACGCTTGCCTTTGTCACCGGCTTCTGTGTCATGAAAGCCATGAGGAAGATTGAAGTGGCAGCCTCTGGGATCCAATATGGCCTCCGTGACGGAAGAAGCGCATCGTCGGTGGACAGCACAGAAGTATTTTTAAGCACGTTTTTAGGCGCCTATGATAACTCATGAATCTTAATGCTGATTTCAGTCTAGATTTGTTTTGTTGAGGCTTTTTGGGTCTCAGGTTTAAACTGTTGTACTGATGTAACTTAAAGAGACCAAACTTCTTGGACTTTATTGGGGTTATCACTTCGTTACATTCATTCAATTAGGATAGGTCTATTGGCTGCATAATGCTGCAAAAACAGCGAATGTTTTGCACAACCAAAAAGAATCCAGCAATCGGTAAAGGAATAAAACACTCGTCTTTTTCCAGCAGCCATTGTACGGCGCACACAGCAGTAAAAACAGCTGACTACATGTGCTGGAGTTCTGCTTGGGTTGATAGGTAACGGTGCAGACATCAAACATTAACTTATTGCCAAAAACCGGCTGTGTGGTTTCTTGAAGCACTTGGGCTGTTTGAGATAAAACTGAAGTATAAAATCTTACAAAATGTGAAATTTGCATAATAGGTCCTCTTTAAATGAGAGGCTGGTAAAACCCAAGAGACACTTTAGAACATTATTCTCATACCCAATTAAATCAATTTGATTCTACGTCTTCCTTTAATTCATGACAGTACATTACCATCCTCCACCCAGCCAGCAAGACTGCAGCTTTTCTAGACACGTAGTCTTAAATTAGTCTCATCCGCAGATGGGTCATCCAAAAAAAAAGAAAAAAGATGGGTCACCCTGAATCCTAAGAGGCATTTTTCTGATTAATTAATGCTATATTATTTTACAGATGCCTGTTGTTGTGACACAAAATCTATTATTACGTCTTTATTTAGAATGAGACTACAGCGTCTTTGTGACGCTGTAGAAAAAATTAATGTCGAGAATGGTAGTGAAACTTTCAGCCATCAAACAATCAGCTTTATTCTGCATCAAGTGGAGTTTATCTAAGTCTTTCCTTTTTGCATGACAATATTCAAGCTAATTTTAGCTCTTGCTGCATTTCCACTGCATGTCCTGATGTAGACGGGTTGATATTTTTGGAGAAATTCCCTCTCTGCTGCCAGGCGCATCTGGGTGACCCTATCGAGATTAACTCCATGAAATGGACCGTGAAGCTCCTCGTTATGCCATTCTCCCATCTCACAGCCGATTAAATAATGAATGGGCTGCTGTAAGAAAACAACAAAAACAAAGTTAATGCCGTGCTTCAGAGCTCAGGGCTGTTAAAAGTGAGGATGAGTCAGACAGGTGGGCCCCTCGATGGCGGCGCTTCGCTTGCATCCTCCTCTCCTTTCAAACCACCACATGAAAAGGCTGCGCTGTCTTTCACACTGTGTGCAGAGAACCTTAATGTAAATCGACTGACCACCTCTAAAAGGCTCTTTTACAGATAAACTGGTGCTGTGTCCTGCTGGTGGGGAGAGATTACAGCTGCCAGTGACAGAATCTAAACCAAACAGGAACTGTCCTCCTTCCAGCTGAGCACAAACCCTGGACACAGCTTGTAAGATTGACCTTTTATCTTCCCCTTTAATTAGATTTTCCTTAACCACAGCATTTGCTGCATTTCCATTTTCCATATAATTGTGCAAATTGGAATTACAAAAATACATTTTCTTAATAAAAACAACTCCTGTTTCCAGATAAAACCTTTTTGCATGAGGCAAAACTAAAAAGCTGTTTTCACATCACACGAGTCACATGATCAATAACTGGATGTTTTAAGATAAAGAAGAAGACAGGAAGTGGTTGGAGGATGATGGTGCAGCGTGTTTCTAATGATTTATGTCACACATGTCATGGCTTTTTATGTGGCTCCAAATTACATCAGTAAGTCCCTCCAGTTTTTCACAAGTCTGCAAAATTCTCACAAAATCAACAAATTCCCATATTGTTTCTGATTTACTGCTAATTTTTTTAATCAAACCAGGTCAGAAACTTGGGGTTTAAGTGACTGCTGCCTCAGCCTTCTTGGATGTCAAGTTATAGTCCGTGATCGATTCGGCGATTAATAAAAAGTCATAAATTAGCGCAAATATCATACAAACATTACAGACATTTCTAAATTATACACACAAAATCTGCAATTTTGAGGGGAAAAACCACAACAACAAAAAAAGAAATTCTGGATGTACTAATCAGTGATTAATTAATTTTAACAAACACTTGTTGAATGCTGAAACAAACATCTATTTATTGACATTTTAATGGATTTTATCAATACATTCCAGCACAACCGTCCCTTTAAAAACATTCAGATTAATGCTTCTGATCCGTTCACCAAATAATGGCACAAATTGGAATTATGAAAATAAATTTTGTTCATGGAAACATGCCAATTTTGATAAAAATAGGATAAATATGCAAACCGCTTGTCATATTTGCACAATCATGAGACAGGTGGGTTTTCAGGCATTGCGAGCTTTTCTTTGGTGTGGATTATTCAAGCTTAAAATGCTATTTTTGGCCACAAAATGCCAACAAATGAATATTTTTTTGTGAATGAACATGAGCCTCTTTAGGGAAAATAAATCAAATGTGACAAAATAGCCTTACTTATGTAACTTTAGTCCAAATCTTTTCATATAAATCATCATGATTATCTCAGATACTTTCTGTCAGATTGGAGATTCACTTTATTAATGATTTTATGGACTAAAATGTTTTATGCTGCAATAAATAATAAGTGTGGAGCCATAGGGAGCTTGGATGCCAAGTATTTCATTAACTAAGAGTTATTGCAGTGGAGGTAGTTTGCATATTGCTTGTAGTAATAGTGAAATCACAATATTGTGCAGCCGCATATCAGATGATTAATTAGTCATCAGAAATAGTGACACTTATTTGATAATTGCTTTTTCATTTGTTCATAATCATGCGTTTCCACTTGGTTTCCATTACAAGCTGTTTATCTGATGTCAGGGAAGGAAAACATTTTATAGTTTGTTTCTTTGCATTCGTTTCGCCTTTGTTTTTAATAAATGTAGATTTTTTTTTTTTTTTTTTTTTTGCCTGTTTTTTTACGGGCTTGTTGTAGCAAAATGATTCTGCACAGAAATGAATCAGTGTGTCACCGTTTTATGACCACAGATGTATTTTTATGTTGTTTTTTGTGTTATTCGGTGGTTTTATCTTGTCCAGTGGACGCCGCTGTGACTCCTGGCTGGACAGCCTGTGCTGGCTGCAGATTGCTAAATCCAAAGCTTGATCTGGTCGACGTGCCAAGACGCAGAGCCAGCTGGTGAATGGAGCTGGCTTCAGGCTTCCTGTCTGACAACAAACACAACTTTGTCTCTGAGCAGCATCCAGGGACAACCTCAAATAAAGAGCTCAGAAATCAAAAATTTTTGTAGGTAATTTTACAAAATTCCTTTGGTAGATTTTAGGATTCATCACTTCTCTGCAGCTCTTTACTTTTCTCACATCGGAGTGATCTTTTGAGTCTTCCATTTCAGCTGACTGGAGCTGAAAATATCTACATTCATATGCTAATAGCTCTCCAAACTTTCCGCCTCACCGCTTTCGCCTCTAAATCGTTACTTTTTTCAGCTCTTTACAAAACTGCTCTGATGCATTGAAATTGCTAATATCCTCCATGAATGCATGAATAAATCCTTGTTTTCATCATTTTACTCAGCTGACCTATTCATGAGGATTGCTCATAATGTGAGCCTAGTGGGAGATAAATCGATGGGAAATATCTGCAAGGCTGCAAAACACTTTCGCATAAGATGACTCCAATGGAAAGAAGTTTTAGTATCCCAGGTGTGAAGAATGTGAAGAAACGTTTTAAAATTCCCAACTCTGTTTTGTAAAAAAAACAAAACATTTTGTGCTTATTGTATTACACTGGGTTACAAAGGAAGTTGTCAATGGTTTATCTACTAAATTAGGACTATTTTGCACTGCTGAATCAAAAGATGATGTCCATTTTTCTCAATTAATTAGCAAAATCCAACCTTCTCTCTGAATTGATCAAATTTTTGTGATGTTATCAGTTCATTTCCGTTAATATTTCTCAAACTCTAAATGTTTTCAATGTTAAATGTTGCAAACTTGGATTTCTGTAAGATGAATAATAAACACTTGTAAGGGAAAGCACATTTAAACTGAACCTGTTCAGAAAATTGTTCAGAAAAGTTCAGAAAATTTGGACTCAACACATCAAAATGACCCTAAAACAGTTGAAAGACCCCAGACAAGTTTTTGGCTGCCGCCCTGTGTAATTAATAATTTCAATGACAACCCACAAACAACATCCTCCACATGGTAAAGATGTGTTAACTGCCTCAAATAAATCTTTTATTCCAGTGGCTGAAAACACTTGTTTATGAATTATATTTTATTATAATATCACTTAGTAATCACTTAGTTTTCCACAAGGTATAATGATAATGTGCTTCTCTTCAAAATAGGAAACACACAAGAACATGTGACTTATATGAAGTAGTTCTGTGTTAAACATCTCACAAAAAATGTATAATAAAATGTTATAAGTGAAATAATCTTCCGATGGAAAATTAACTCAATATTACGGAATTATTTTTCAAAAAACAGTTTTTTCTGCTGAAAAGTTGCTTCTAATTTATTTTTTTCTTATTTCAAGTGTATTAAGATATTTCCACTAAAAACTAAACCAAAACTACTTGGTAGGTTTTTGTGTTTTTGCACTGTAGACACAATAGTTATGCATATCCAGAACTGCAACTTGTATCATAATTTATATGAAATCCAATAGGTTAGGCTGTGCATTTCCTCCAATATTCATTTCGAATGAATGTTCACTTTCCTCTGGCCATTTTTGTAATTAAGAAAGGCTGAAAATGACAAAGTAAAATGATTTTTTTTGCAGTTTGCCTTTTAAAATCTGTCAAATGTCTGTTTGGGGTAGTGTCTGCTATGCCTTAGTTTTACTCCCTGAATTGAAATGAGGTTTTATGTTCAGAGCAGCATCTTAGGTTTTGTTTTTGTCTGGATTTTAAGAGTGAATATTTCAGTGCTTTCCTCTCTTTTTGTGACGGTTTCTCTTTAACAATCTCAGCATGCAGAGAGAAATCCAATCAACTAAAACAATCAATTCAATTAAACCTGACTCTGCCGTCATGGTGACATTCAAAAACCAATTTTTAAAAGTCCTTGCTGTGGAGATGCTCTCCTGAAAAAACCCAAACAAACTTATTTCACACAGCCAAAGTAGCTGTTTCCTTAAAATCGAAAACCTTCCAGCGTTCTCTTAATCCCATTTTCTTAGTTGTTCCAATCAGTGTTTTTGTTTTCCCTCTGGCTCTGGGAAGCGTTTTACTGACTAGATTAAAGGTGGAGTCTTTATTTACAACTCAAATTAAGCCTTTAAGTCCTTTGGGGGGATTTTTCAACGCACCATTAAAGTTCCCATGAAACTGCAATTTACAACTGCAAATATTTGTTTTCTGTCACTCGAAACGGTGCAGAGCGTCTCTCTCTATTTCCACTGGCAGAAGCATAATTTACTTAATCTCTTCTGGTTCAGAAATGCATTCAAGTTGTAGGAAAGAGAACGGGTGTTACTGGTCCAGTGGTGTACAAATATCTGCAAAACTTGCAGATTTCAGCTACTGGCAGGCCTCAAAATTAATTAAAAAAAGAAAGATGAAAAAACGAGTTCAATGTGACGTTTCAGAAATTGCTTTTAATTCTACATGCTCAACCATAAGCAAAGTTTCCCATCAGCCATATTTAGTACGATTTAGTCCGGTTCGTTTGGGGAGGTGTGAACGCATAATCGAATTCTGGTCCTCCTACAAACCTCTGCCTGAGTTTGGTTGAAGTGAACTCATCCATCCATCCATCCATCCATCCATCCATCCATCCATCCATCCATCCATCCATCCATCCATCCATCCATCCTAAACATAAAGTATTTCTGGTATTTTCCTTCCGCTGCATTGCTGAGCAGCTGAATGATGTTTTATTTGTGTCTTTAAACCAATGAAACCTGTTTGTTCTTCTAACATGTTTATTCTTCTTGTCTTTTTCTCCTCCCTCCATCCTTCCTTCCCTCCCTGTTTGTGCTCCCTGCAGGTATGCATTGTGCAAAAGAGGGACACAGAGAAGATGTACGCCATGAAATACATGAACAAACAGCAGTGCATAGAGAGAGATGAGGTCCGAAACGTCTTTAGAGAGCTTGAGATCCTACAAGAAATTGAACATGTATTTTTAGTAAATCTCTGGTGACTATCCAATGTTTTTACACTTTCAGTGTGGTCTGCTGTCGCTTGCTTTATCTGTCTCTGTTTTCTGCAGTGCATGCTCCTCCCCAGATTTGCTTTCTGTGGGTTTTGCGCTCGTTGTGTTGCATGCATGCATTTCTTTAATCAAGTTTTGTTTTCTCCAGAAACCAACCGCTATTAAGTTGAGAAACAATTTACACAGAGGAGATATTTTTTGCATATTAGTTTAGACTCTGAGCCCATGAAGCGCACATTTGATAATTACCACACTTTGAAATGACCTTACTACTCCCTGGAGCCTGATATGTGGGTGAATGGAGGCTGACTTCATTATTCAACGCTCTCGTTCTCAGACGGGACTCGTTTCCAAATGTAATTGTGAGGCTGGCTTTCGCTGCGCAATAGACAAAGCACTGCACTCCTCTGTAATTGGAAGAGTAGTTGCATGTTTCAGAGCAATGGCTCCCAGTAAATTTTGTATCTGAGACATCCTGTGATGATTATAATCAAACCAAACAAATTAATGTTTTGGACTTGCACCCTGGTAAAGTTCTGATTTAAGTTTGATCTATTGGATGTCTTCCCTGTTAGAGATTCTCCTCTTCTTGGAGAAACTGAGGGCATTTTATGAGCATACAGTAGTGGCTCTGTGTGTATTTTTTTATATAATTCCCTGTAGGAGTTTGTGGCTGCCAGAACCTTCTGTGTTCTAGTTTTCAATGTGCCGGGCTGCTCTACTCTCCCTCTCATATTCTGCATCCAGCACTATTTTGAGTGCCCATTAGCGACAAACACACTGTCTTTGCAGCTATGTGGGAATTAGAAGTTTCACACCTCCTCTCCCTGCTCATGAGACTCTCCGAAAAGTCGCTGTCCATCTCACTGGCGGAGCAGCGGCCGCGTCTCGGCTTCCCTCCCACCACAGTCGCAGTGGTGCCGTGCTCAGCAGTTTGTTTTCCCTTTAGCTGGTACCTTTTAGCGCTTGGGAGTGCAGCCAGAAAAAGACATTTTATCTCAGGATTTGAATGCAGGCTGGCAGCACACAGTCAATATTTTCTACGTTTATTGGCTTCAGTGGTGAAATAGTGGCAGAAATGTCAATGTGGGTTAAAAAAATGTATACCCTGATTTGCTAATTATACCTAAACAGAACAGTTTGCTTAAAATAACACAAGAGGATTTGATTTGTAAAAGAAAAACAATGGTAGACTGTAAATTAATGCAATGTCTTTACATCATCATGTTGGATTAAATATGTGCATTTGAAGAAAGCAGTGATGGACACAACTCCGCCAATGCGCTAATAGCAGAGCTAATTTTTTCTTTAGCGCTTTAGCTAGCTTTGAAAACATTTTGCAAATATAGTTTAATTTTTTCGTGTCAAACTTTTGATTATCAAATTTGTCAAATAGTTAGATTTTGATGTTCATGCTCTTATTTTGAAGTAGAGGAAGACGTTGCTCTGTTTCCCCTCCTTATTTCATGTTTTTTCCTTCACTAACTTTACTTTAATAACCAGTTATTTATTTTTTATAGAATAAAAGGACTAAGGACCTTTTTTGTTCAATATTTGTCATTAAATCAGGTTAAAAGTTTCCGATTTTGGGTCATATTAACAAAATGATTTCTATTTTCTTGTTTCTTGAACAATGAGAGATAAACATTTGACTTTCCTGCAGGCTCGTTCTTGTGAGATCATAAGGAAGATTTGACCTTCAAGTCTAGTCCAGGCTCTCTTAAAAAATGTAGAAAACAGTTATTCTTTAAAAGATGAAGGTCAAGACCTTCTTGTTGGTAAATAACAAAACCTGAAAGGATTCGTCCCCATTTTTGTCTTTTAAAATAGATGTTCAGCGTCTTACCAAAGATCCTTCCATTAAATGTTCAACCTATTTAGATTTCCTGATCAAATTGGGCCAACAGGCCGAAAAAGACTGAGGAAGACAGCGGTGTGGGTGGTGAAAAGTGATGAAGCTGATGCTGAGTGTCAGCTGGAAGGAAGTAGATGTTGGCGGAGGGGAAGAAGGTCGGTTGACTGAGCGGAGTGGGCGGCGTAAAGAAAAAGCCTGAGACAATGACCGACTTTCAGTGGAGGAGAGAAGCAGCGATATCCTACAGAGCAAGAAAACAAAGGAGTTAAATGAAAATTATGTTAGACAAGTGGAAAAAGGTAGCTTGGATTGACTGAGTGGGTTGAAAAACAATTAAAAAAGCGAACAAACAGCGGCACTGCAAAAAGAAAAAACTTTTTCTAAGACAATTAAGTTGTTTAAGTCCATGGTTGAATGTTTTTTTACTCTTTCAACACCAGCATGACTGTTGTTGCAGCAGAGCTTTTCTGCAACTGAAGAATGGAAAATAAAGAAATCATGGAAGTTTTACTAAGTACTTCTTTTATAATTTTTAGTGCAAATATCTTTGTCCACTTGAAATAAGACAAAAGTAACCTAGGAGTATAAGTGCTTGTTTTAAGTCAATAACTCCTTAATAATGATAAAAGTACTAGTTGCATTGTTGTAAGTGAATTTATTACTGAAACATTTTAACAGAGCCACACAAAATCACTTCGAGGAAAGTAAGCACATCCAGAATTTATCCATATTAATTCAGAGGTGGCGGTTTAATCCAGAACAATATATAAGACGCACTGTCATTTTTTAAATCAAATTATAGGATTTAAAGTGCGCCTTATAGTCCAGAAAATACGGTATTTGCTAGAAAAAAAGGATGTTTGAGCGTCAGTGATGCAGAAGAATATGGCGGCTTGTCAAAATGGTGTTTCTTCTTCTCCGCTGCGCCGTGAGTGAGGGATGTCGGGTGAAACCAGCTGTGTTGTGGGTTTGGGTCACAGCTGTTTAGCCTCTGATAGCGAGACGCTTCGCCGATGCGTAAGACGTCAGAGAGGAAAACAGGGCTTAACTGACCTGCTGGGAGGAAAACGGGTCTGGATCTGGTTCTGCCTCGGCAAGATGGCGAACGAACGGATTATTGTAGCAGGAAATTAAGATTATTTCCAGTTTATGAGAGATTACGTAATGATTCTTCAGATGGCTGAAGAAGATTTGACATTAAAATGGTCATTTCTGATCCAACCATCCATCCATCCATCTTTTGGTTTGTCCATCCATCCATCCATCCATCCATCCATCCATCCATCCATCCATCCATCCATCCATCCATCCATCCATCCATCCATCCATCCATTCATCTGATCATCCATCCATCCATCCATCCATTAGAGTTTATCTTTCATGTTTTGTTCTTTAAACACTCATCAGTGTCTCTGACGTCTCATTCTGGAAAAGGCTGTGATTTTTTTACTTCCCTTCGTTTGTAGGATCCTCTCTGAATGAAATGCTGCCAGCCTTGTTATTTGTGCATCACATTGACTGTCTGCTCCATTTAGCTGATGCTTGAGACATGCATCCCAGCAAGGCAGGTAATGAGACGGGACCAATGAGAACGCTGCTTCCTGCTCCTATTGTCTCTCTTACTGTATAACAACCAGGAAAATAATTGGTTCACTGCGTGCGCATGCAGAGTGTGTGTGTGTGTGTGTGTGTGTGCGTGTGTGTGTGTGAGATCTGACAGTTGCCTTATCCATTTGGCTCCTCACACAGAACATTATGATTTCTGGCACTTGGCATTTGGGCTTTCAGTTCATTATTAATGGATGTGCGACAGACCAGCTGGGGTTTTTGGGAACTGCCAATTCTCAAAAAGCAAACAATAAAAATAAAAGAAATGCATCTCACGAGAAAACGGCAGCTTTGATGAAGCATCACAGGAGTGCTTTTATTGATACGGTGCCGCGAGGGAGCCAGAGAGGCAAACAACAAAACTGCTGTCAGTCGAGGTAATGATTCTGGGAACAACGGGTCGGGAAGGGAGGATCGGGAACCGAAACGGAGACATGCACGACATTCTGGAGGAAGCATTTGGCTTTGATTTGTTTTGTCGACAAAGAAATGTGCAGACTAAGAGGATTTGTAAGATATCCTGCAGCTCATACCTGCACACACTGTGTCTGGAAATGGGCTCCTGCTTTTATTGAGTTCTGCTGCTGTGCTTGTGAAGAGGCGGCTTCAGAAGAAAACGTTTGGATGCAGCTTCCTGAAAGCCCAGTCTGAGTCCCGTCAGCGGGGCCGAGGCTGCCTCCAGCCCGCGTTAAGTCCGCAGACCGCCATAATTGCAGCCGTTCCTGAACTTCACAGAAACCTTGTGTAGGAGTTGAGGGTGCGCCGAATGGATTACTTCAGGGGAGGAAAAAAAAATTAATCATCACCTGCTGCACAACAAATCCTCACAAATCCCTGAAAGGATTTGCAACACATGAGGAGACACTGATTCCTTCTTCTGCTTTATAATGTGTGAAAACCTCAAGAGCTGAGGTCACTTCTTTCATCTTTTTCTCTCGAAAACATCTAAGGTGCATAAAAACATTGACGAAAGACGATCAGTTTCGACGGCGTGTTGGGCCTTCAGTACTCCCTCCTCTGCAGCAGATTGAGAAAACCAGGGCGGCTGATGGTGAGGATGGATGTGCTCCATCCTGTTCCTATTACAATATTGATTTCAGGCCTGGAAGAGGCGAAGCCTGCGTAGAATATGGAACAGCCGAGTCAGCGTTTTCCTGTAATTGGCTCTGGGCGGTGGGGATGGTCACTGGAGATATTTACAGCAGATTGAGACGGAAGATGATCACAGGTGGCAGGAAACAAAGAGTAATGGAGAACGAGCTTCAGGACAAGTTTGGTCACACAGACAATAAAAATACATTTGTTTTTAGAAGCTTCTTTCTGAGACTCCAGGGACATATTTGCTAACTTTCCTTGAAAATGGAAGCAACGTCAACTTGACCACTGTTTGGTTTTAACTTGGAATTTGAATTTCATCAAGTTGATTTAACAAGAGGCAAGTTGTCAAAACATTATTTTTAAGCCTCATTAATCGTGAATTGAGTCGTTTCAACTAATTCAAATCAGATAATTATTTCCCAATATGCAACAAAACTGTCTTCTAGTTGAACAAAAACACATTTCTGTTTTAATTTTCACTCACATTATCAAGTTAAAATAACTACAAGTCAAAATAATTGAAACTCTTCATTTAAGTTGCATGAATAAAATATCTGATTTGATAATTAAACATCATTCAATTTGAGAAGACGTCCTCAACCAACTCAGCTTGATGGTTGCTTGAAAATTAGTATTTGCTTTGAAAACACAGAGGCAGGTCAATTTAATACACTTCATATTTTGCATGTTTTTGTGCTGCTTCTAAAAGAACATCCACTATTTTCAGCACATGGATGTAGGTAGCATTTTCATTAGCAATATTTCATAAAGTAGCATAAGAGCAGCTAAATATCTGCTAGCTGTTGGTCTTTATGTGTTCCAACATAAAGACCCTCGTTAACTCAACTTACTACTGCAAGTTTATGTTTTACAATCTCACAAATTTAAGTTTACAACTAAAGAGTAAATGTCAGTAGACACAACTAAATGCAGCTCAAATGTTTTACAGTGAACAGTGCAGTTGCAAGGTTGAAGCAGAAGTAGAATTATGAAGGTGATAAGAAAAGGTAGCGAGGAGCAATGTTATGAATTACCTTGAACATACAGGAGAAATTTAAATTGTTTTCTGGTGAGAATACCAATGAGAGTAGAGGTGTACTGTGGGGAAAGGCAGAGATAAAGACCATTAATAATGTTTATCATGAGTGTGAAATCCATGAAATGTGCATCACCCGTCCTCCAGTCATGGCAAATTTCGACCTTGTGAGATTCTTCTTGGCTCTCTAACAAAATCAGCTGAACACCCTAATGAAATAACGCACTGCACTGATTCGCCTGCACCACTGGGCAAAAGCCTTGGCAGTGAGAGCTGCTAGGGAACGCCACCGGACAGAGCACGCCCCGTATGCACATCAGACGGCGTTGATGGATCGCTGGGGGAATGCTTTCAGTGTAGCGGGGTCATGAGGTCGCCATGCATGTGGGTGCACAGATGTCAACAACCCCATTTAGAGACAGACTGAAGGCTTAAATTACAAACAGCATCATGAAGAAGACAGCGGACACAAAGGTGAAAGGTGAAGTTTGGAGCAAAATTAGGATCAGGGCTGAAACGATTAATCGGGTTAATCGTGATTAATCAAATATTGAAAAAATTGTTAACTAGTTTAATAATTGACTAATTGTTAACCGGAAGGTATTGATGCAAAATAAGGCGAATTGTTCAATCTCTCAATGGACATCCAGTTAAAAATAACACACGACATTTTACAGATTTGTATTTGTGACAAATTTTTAAATTCTAAATGTTTTGATGTTTATTGTAGTTAAAGGTACATGTGATATTTAGGGCTGCAACTAATGATTATTTTAGCAATTAAAAATGGCACATTCTACAGATTTACCAATAGAAATATATTAAAAGCTTCAAATAATTCAATTGATTCATAGGAAAATAAACATTTCATTGCCTAAAATGCAGTAAGATAGCATTATTTTAGTGAAGCTTAACCAAGTGAAGCTGAAACCGCTACTTGAAGGTTTTTTCTTTAATGCAAAATGTGGAGATATTTTATAGTTTCGGCTTAATTATTCTAAATTCATTGCTTTTGCAGAAAATGATTTTCTTTTGAGTCTGTTTACTCCAGTTAATGATTAATCGATTGCTAAATCGATTGTTTCAATGATGGATTAATCATTTATCCGATTAATCGTTTCAGCCACAATGTTATTGTTACTGTATTTGGGAGATGCCAGCAGTTTCTTGCAGTTTCTGGACTAACTGATCATTTGTTCAAAACATCCGTCTGTCCACAAACACACAATTTCCTCCCAGTTTTTAAACTTTTCTCCACATGCTTGATTTGATCCAGCTTGTCTTGTTTGGTAGTTTTGGGATTTTTCCTTCTCTGCAGCAGAAAAGTTTTAGCGAGGATACTTTGTCCTATTCTTTCTCCACGCTCCTTTCAAACCGGGACATTTTGTAGGACGCTGCTCTTAAAGTTTCACTTTGTGAAATCAGGTCGGTGTTTTAAGGTGACTCTGGAGCTTCGGAGAGGAGAGGCAGCGCTCAGTCAGATCATTGTTGGAGAAATCCTCAGAGGACAAAGCAGGCGTCTCGTGATTGAGTCATGCAGCCAGGCCTGAGCTTTAAATAGGCCACTGAAACTTTGCAGACGGCCCGAGCCAACAGAACCACAAGCTCTCGTTTCTCTCCCGTTTTTTCCTTCAAAACTGTTTCTCCTCTTTCGTTGTCCTCTTATTTCCCTCTCTGCCTCCCAGAACTCATTTGTCATTGTGGCCTGATTATTTCAGCCTCTGTCTTGTGTTGCTCCTCTCTTTGTGGCTGTTCCAGCTCAGTCCTGGACCGGACTTTCCACTCGGTCTCCTCGTGGTTCTGGGCTGGTAACCTGACCACAGAGGTGTTCATTCATATTCGTTTGTGCTCATTATGAAGCATCATTCTGTGTAAATCTGTTTCTTTCCAAATATCTACAGGTTCCAGCTTCTACAGAGGGAGACAGACATGGAAGACAGTTGTTTTTTTTTTGTTGTTTCATAAACTGTTTCTGTCTGGATTTGGCCCGGTTGAAAGACCCACACTGCAAAAACAAAATCTTACCAAGTATTTTTGTCTAGTTTGTGTTGTAAATTGTTTAAAATTAGACGAAACTTACTTGCAAGTAACTTTTCAGCAAGATATCGGAGCTTGTTTTAAGTCAATAACTCCTTAACATTGATAAGAAAAAGTACTAATTCCTCTGGCAGATTATTTTACTTTTAACAAGTCGATCATCTGTCACTTTTAAGGAATTACTGATTTTAAAAAAAAGCTCAGATAGTCACTTGTAAGTTAGTTTTTTCTAATTTCATGTCTACTAAGATATTTGCATTAGAAACTATAACTACTTGGTGAGATTTTATGTTTTTGCAGTGTTGTTAGCCTGCTCCCAGTCAGAGCAACACGGACGTAAGCGTCTTTATGTACTATTTTCAGAAAAAGCCTCTTCATCCACACATCCCACATTTTTCTAAGTTCGACATTTTGCAATAACGGGAGAGTCGGCTCCTGACATTCTCACAACCTACGCATTTTAGGAGTTCCATTGTGCTGATTTGAAGGTAAACTACGCCAGAGATGGGGGGATTAAATTGTGCTTCCTCTCTCTACTGTTCTGCTGGAAGAGTCCTGAAAGTGTCACTGCTTGTCATCTCCGGCTCTTTTATATGCTCCAGTTGTTGGCCGTTATCCGACATCTCCCTGTCACCTCAGACGCAGCGATGGAGGAAACGACAGGCGCAGAAAGAGAGAGAGAGACGCCGCAGTCTGCAGACCGGGAAGCTCGTTTTTGTAGCGAGGGGTTCGTCTCGGAGGGAGCTCATCTGTCAGCAGGACGGCGGGAAGCAGAGCACCTCATTTGACAATGAGGTGTTAAAAAGGTGGCCGAGCCAACGGCAAATGTGAACACTGAAGCCAACGGCAAACAGCGTCCCGCGGTCGACCGTCTGTCTGTTTCAACACTGAAGCTGACCTCTGAAAGGTCAGGCCAGGTGGAATAACTGTGGCTGATGAAGGCGGCTAAACAGACATTTCCTCCTGACAGCGCGCAGCAGCAGGACGGAAAATCACGTTCAGGGTTTTGTAAACCAACTTCTACCAGTTGTATAGTAAATCTCATTATTATGAGGGTGTATTAGGGCTGGTAGATAGAAAAACGGAGGAGGAAATTTTCCCTAAAAATTTTCTAGAAATAACCAATGAAATTTTCTTATTTGAAATGTAGAAAATTTGCTCAATTAATCTCACAGTTCAGAAGTTTTTTTCTGAAAAATTTCAGTTTTTTTTTTTAGCAAATTTTCAACTTTTTAAATTCTGAAATGTCCTTGCTTCTTTTCTTGAAAATTTCTGAGAAATGTACTCCTCTTGTTTTTTTCTATCTTTTATACGCTGCCATGTATTTTACTGCAGGTGGATAAAGTCGGTGCTGTGAAATTATTGTGTTTTCTTCCCTCCTGAAGCCAAAAAAATTATTTTCTGCTTTGCTCCGTTTCAAACATCCACCCCCTTTGGCTGGAAATCAAGGCTAAATATGAGCAATCAGAATGCCCTTGTGTGCATTCATGGCCAGAGTTGAGGATATAGAGGAAACCTGCTGCTATAAATAGAAGTAATATCACCGTAGTAGAAGAGCTTTGATGAGAAAATAAAGAACTGGCTCGCTCGCAATCACACGGAGCCCAGTTTGATAAAAGAAATCACAGAGGCTCGGATTGTTTTCCCACCTGGGGGATATTAAGTTATTAATCTGTCTTTATTCGACTTGGCTGAGTAATCAGCATCTGTTCTACTTTAATTGTTCACTTTTGTGGTTTGGTGTTTTGTTCGGAGTGAATCTAAATAGTCACCGAGTGCGCTGCGTTTTAATTTGACTTGCATGATTTGTAAGTCTGACTGACAAAACTGCTCAGAGAGCTTTAAATTGGTCTCCAGGTGAGCGCGGGTTCAGAAGTGGGATGAAGTTTATGGCGCCAGAGGACAGAGAGTCTGGCTAATGAACAAAAATTGAGAGCTGAGTCTGTAAAAAAGTCCCTGATAAATGGAAGATCCAACTTCTGCTTTCAGAAACTCTAGGACTATTCAAATACTTTTTCATGTGGGACAAAGTTGTTGAGTTAAAAGTACTCTCAGGATAATAAACTCCCCCTAACTTTAAGCAAATAAGTCCTTTTGTGTTGTAGTAAAGTGATATTATTTGTTGTAAAGTGATATTATTTGTTGTGCACCCAAAACTTACCTTAAAAATGTCCCAAAAGACACCCAGACGGTTTTAGGTTGATGTTTTCTGACATGTTTCAAAAACAGGCTGTCATCTAGCAACCCTTTTTAAAAAAAAAAAAACAAACAACATTAACAAATATCGCACTGTTAAAATAAAGAACAACCACAGACATTGACAACGTCGGTGATGACGTCTTGCAATCTTCCAGAAATAAAGTAAAAAAAAAAAAAAAATTAAATATATACATAAATTGGTCAAATTTCTGTTTTTCTCTATATTATTTTCTTAACAAAAAAAGTGTCAAAATTACATTCAGCATTTAGTTTCATTAAAATTATTTTGGGTCAATTGAACAAGATTTGGGTCTAACTTCCTATATTAGAGTAGAATTGATCTGGATTCAGCAAACAGTTTCTGGATATATGTAATTCTACCTATTATAAAAACTTGATTATGAAAAAACTAATATTTTGTGTTGTACTTAACATTCTCCCTTATAATAAAATTGTTAGTAATAATTTTAGCCTGATTCCCAATAAAAAAAATCTCCATCTGCCTGCATTGATGGCCGCACAAAATCAGTGTTAGTGCCACAAAGGCCCCCTGCGCCGCATTTTGGACACCCCAACTCTGGGAAGCAAAACTTCTGTTCATAACTGGCATTTAACAATAGAGAGATGGATGTGTTTAGTGTGATTTTAAGCCTGCCTGTAGGATTTTACACAGTTTAACAAAAGGCCAAAGAACACAATCAGCTAATATATTAAATAGTTTGTGTCTTTGTCTGTTACATTATGTATCTGGATGCACATACAAAAGAATAAACACTACAACTGAGATTTGACTGAGGAAAAATGAAGGCCAGATAAAGATCACCGGCTGCAGGAATAGCCACGGTCTCCAGCTTGGTATGTTATTGTTACATTGACAAAAGACACAGCGTTGCTCTAAACCGCAGCCAAGAACGAAGCAAACACAGAATCAATCACTGGAACAAGGAAACAATTGCTTCAGACTTGGCTCTGGGGTTATTGATGAGCAGCAGAAATGTCTCGACAGCTTGAATGATGCATGGCACACAGCATAAAACTCCATGTAAAGCAAACTTGCTTTCACTTTCAAATGTGATGGAGCAGCAAATATTTCCAGAAAAGACCCACACAACATGGAGGGAGGTTTTTCTGCGCCCAGATGAATATGATGTTCATGTTTTAAAGCTTGAATCTGGCTGAGTGAAATGTAAATGTCAAATAGTTTAATTCCTCTGAGTAAGATAAACATCTGTTATTACGCTGATGATAGTTAACTATTAAAAGAGAATATCTGTAAATGGCACTTTTAGCCTTTAGCATTTATTTCAGACATGAGAAAAACAACAGAAATAAATGATCAAAAAGCTTGAATATTGCTATTACTATAATTTGGTGTTGGAGTTCTCCTAATATTATGATTTCATCAGGACTTTATTGTTGTATTACTTTGACTTTGTCATTTGACTTTATTCTTTTGACATTATGTCTTTATTTTCCTGAAAACAAAACAGAGTAAAATTATTTTAGCCAAACCCAAAGTGCAAATATTCAAAGTGTAAATAAATAGAAGCAGCAAAACGACCTTCCTAAACAAAATGGCGGCACCGACTGTGATGACATCATTAATATATGGAAATCCAATGAGTGCATTGTTGCAAAAACAAATTCAGATTTTCAAAAAATTACACATTCAGAAAGCAGAAATTTGATTTATTGATAAAATAGATTTATTGACAAGCCTGGAGAGAAGATAAGGAGGGTCTTCATACACTGCAAAAACACAAAATTATCTAATTTTTTCTAGTTTCTAGTGCACTTGAAATATGATTAAACTAAATTATTAAAAACCTTTCAGCAAGATATAAACAATAATTCCTTAATATTAATAAAATATTGATATTTCATTAATATTTCACCTACTATCTTTACTAGCAAATGATTTTACTTATAGGAAAAATGTCTTGTTATAATGAAGTAATCTGCCAATGAAACTAGTAATTTAATCAGTATTAAGGAATTACTGTTTATATCTTACTAAGTCACTTTTGTTTCATTTCAACTGTACTAAGATCAATTATTTGGCTGTGTTTTTGCTTTCTAACCCGTCAGGATGCTTGTTAAGAGCTTTAAATGTCTGTTCTGCATGCAGGCCCTGCTTTCCGTTTGCTGTGTTTGTGCTTCTGCTGGAGCGCCATGTACGTTCCCTTGGCCCCCCGTCACTGAGCAGTGTGTTTGCTCCCAGGTACTCCTTCCAGGACGAGGAGGACATGTTCATGGTGGTCGACCTCCTTCTCGGAGGAGACCTGCGCTACCACCTGCAGCAGAACGTCCAGTTCGGCGAAGACGCCGTCAAGCTGTACCTGTGTGAGATGACTCTGGCCCTAGACTACCTGCAGAACCAGCATATCATCCACAGGTGCAGACTCATATTTTTCTGTGGTTTTGGTTTTCTTCAGGATTTCTGTTGCTTGAAAAGGCATGGTTTCTATTAGCAGTTGCATTTTAAAGACTCTGTTTTAGCTTATTTTTGCAGTTTTTGTTGCCTTACGTAACAAAAAATTGGAAAACTGGCATATAAATGAGCAACATTAATTTAAAGCGAACGTTGTAACTTATCCATGCATCTGTCTGACAACAGCAAGAAGAGTGTTACATCTTTTATTTTCAGGGTATGCACTATGGCTGCAACTAACAATTAATCTATTATAATGACGATTAATCGATTAATCAAATTTTGAAAATGGCACATTCTGCATGTGCCATTATTCAACCAACTAAGACTTTATACACAATACAAAGTACATTAAAAGGTGCAAATAAGCAAATAATTTAAATATTTTTTAAAATAAGAAAACAAAAATTGTATTACTAAAAGATATTGTCAGCTAATAGATTAATTATTTTTTGTATTAATAATTGGACAACAAATGGAGACATTCTTACAAACTTTGACCCAGGGGAAGCTAAAAATGAAACTTGATCAGTTCTGAATAGAAGATATTTGCAAACAAAGAAGTTTTTTCTCATATTAAATAAGAAATGCATGTATTTAATTACTGCTTTGAGTGCTATTTATAGTCTGTAAACTCCAGTTAACGATTAATCAGTTACTAAACCAATTAACTTTTATTCCAACAATCGATTAATCACAATTACATTGATTAATCGTTTTGGTTTTCACCTAATATCCTCAGTATTTACAAATAGAAGTGTCCAATTATAACATAAAACTAAGTTAAGTTGTAAAGTCATTTCAAATGAGCAGAAACTGCAGAAATACCTCAAAAGATACAGTCAAGGTTACATCTGGCAGCTTTAGCATTCAAGAGGCTTTGTGTCATTGTATTCAGCATCAGCAGCTTGCATTAACATGATTAATGTTCCACTTTGCTTTGCTCCTCCATCTTCAGCTGAAATAAGATGGACTACATTTTAAAACTGAGTGCAGATGGAGTAAAATCTGCTCTTCCTGTAGTTAGTTTATCTGAACCATGAAGTCACCTCTCCTGTCTGAGCCAGGCTGCAGACTTTTTTTATGACAGAAACATGATTTGGATGTTCGCATCTTCATCCAGTCTGAGTTCACATTTAAAAAGCGGCAGCAAAAGCAAAGGAGGTGGATTAGCAGTGCCAGCCAACAATTGATTGTATCATTCAAACATGATTCTGTGAAATATTCTCTCTGCTGTCTGAAAATTGAACTGTTAGCGTCTAAAGGGGGGAATGAAACTGTCAAACAACAACAGTCTTCAGTCAGAGGCCTCTCCAGATTTGTTGCAAGACTGACTGCTACTGCTAATCCCTCCTTTATTTGTCTTCAGTCATATTCATATTCATATTCAAAAGAACATTTTTCCAGAAGATCTAAGTAACTCTTCCTTTAAAAAAAATAAATAAAATAAATCATTTAAAACCAACTTTAAAAACTATGTAAAATTTTCTTTTTTCTTTCTTTTTTTTTACCCATTTTGAAAATCTGAATGGGAATATTATGTTTCTATCATGTGTTAGTAAAATCAAAGTTGAAGTACAGTGAAAAAGTATCAGACAGATTACATTCAGATAGTTGTGGGAAAGTGTTTCCATAATAAAGAGCACAGAGAAGAGAAACAGATTATATTGAAGCTTTTCACAATATAAAATCATATTTAGATACTGAATGAGTTTCTCTGATTGGTCATGTGGATTTTGGGCCGACTGTGGGGTTCTACTTTCCTAAATGAATAATTCTTTTGTGTAAATGTGGCCATGTATCATCTTTAATAAGTTCAGCCTCCACTATGGAGTTTATTCTGCAGAGAAATGCTGAGTGCAGTAATACAACCGGAGCGTCTGCAGTTTGGTGAGCGAAAGAGCCGAGAGCCCAGCAGACTGCTGACTTAGTGCCACAGGTGGCTGTTTGAATGCTATTCCAAACCTCGTCTGGGCCACATTTTTACCTTCAAACAACTTGGTGTGTGTGTGTGTGTGTGTGTGTGTGTGTGTGTGTGTGTGTACCTGCATTATTAATGTTGTGAGGAGTTTCGGTTCTATTTCCTCTGAAGTGATGGGGAGAGATCTGTGTGTGTGTTTCTCCTCGATCTGTCTTACAAGCAGGCTTTGGTTCTCTTGTTAATAACAGAGGATGAAACGATGCTGGTCTGCAGAAAACTATTCTGGTGAAATACGTACGTGAAGGTTTGTTTTATGAAGAAAGATAAGATGCAAATACAATACAAATTAGGCTAAATTCCATAAAGTGCAGAACAAATCTGCTGTTCCTGTTATCAAAATAGAAAAGCCTCTCAGATTCCCTACTTCCCCGACCCTCCACTGCATTTGAAAACTCTAGAAAGTGTCATATATTGTGGTGGTGGAGGTGGTGAGGCAGACGCTAGAGACCCAGGTAAGTTGAATGATGAAATATTTAATGAAAACAGCCCACAAAAACACGTCAACAATGTAGTCCGCGGCCAGGCAGCACGGCTGAGCGGAAGCCAGGGCTCAACGCCGGTAGCAACTGGTCATACAGGCGGCTAAACAACACACAATGGCAGACAAAGGCAAAAGTGCGACTAGGACCCAACGAGGAACAAAGGACACAGGAGGGACTAAATACACTGAGGGTAATCAAGGGAACAAGACACACCTGGGAACAATCAAGGGGACGACAGGACAACGAGGAGACTAGGACACAGAGAACTCAGAATAAAACACAGAACCTGACAGAAAGTTACATTTTGAGTAATATTTTGTGTCAAATATCACTATAAATTTATGATTGACATTTTTTTACTGAAAACATTAAGAAACATCTGAGTCGCTCCACACATAAGACATGATCACATAAAGGAAACCCATGACACAAAATTCACATTTTGTGTATTTTTTTAGCTGAAAATAATTTTTCAGTAAGATTAATAACTTGCTGAACATTATTTTACCTTGATTTTGTCTTATTTCAAGTTTAGGTAAAGGTAATTTTATTGATATTGCACATGTTCAGCAACGAAGCAATACAAAGTGCTCTTAATAAGATTTTAGAAACTATACAAAAATATTTAGTAAAATGTTGTTTTTGCAGTGTATGAGAAGTTTACTGAAAACACAAACTCATAGAGCATGTTGAATAGTTTTGGTCTAGTTTATTGTACAAATATCTTAGTATACTTGAAATAAGACAAAACTAACTTTTAATTTCTTAATATCGGTTTTTAAAAAGTACTGGTTCCACTGGCAGGTTATTTAACTAGCATTTTAATCAATATTAAGAAATTATTGAGTTAAAACAAGCCCCTTTGTCCTTATAAGGTAATCTTTTTGTTATTTCAAGTGTGCTAATACTCTTGTTTTTTGCAGTGTTCACATGATGTGCAGGAATCAGGTCTCACATCGGTTTCACTGTAAAGCGTAGAATCAATGGCTGCTCTGTGGGATTTCTCCTTGTTTCCTTCTCCTTTTCATGACTCAAGAGGGAGTTCTTCCAGTGCCGCTTTTAATGGCTTGTCGAGCCGTCAGCGTGGAACAGACGAGCTTTTCACATGTCGAGTGGGTTTCGCTCCTCAACACATCCATTGACTCCTTTTTTTTTTCTTCAATCTGCCTCCTGCTTTCAGTCTCACATTTCCTCGTCTGCAACTGATTCCTGGGGAGGTGGGATGTTTGTTTACCTGAAACCAGGATTTTATGTGCAGAAAGAGGTGAAATAGTCTTAATAGCAACTGCTACCCATTCTTTACAATCAGATCCTCCAGATTCCAACTTTAGATATACAGACCCAGAACTAAACCCCTTTTCTGTAACTCAGGCTCAGGAGCTGCCGCCTCTTAACACGTGATTGAATGCACCCCTGCCGATGTGTATCTGCAGCTATTTTTAGGTGCTCAGACAGAGGTATATGCTGTAAAAATATACCCACCCCCGCAGCGCCCAGCAGTCGGTTATCATCTAATAGGCGGCGCTCTGCATCCAGCTTCATATCCACGTAAATGTGGGAAACATCCCACTCCTTCCAAGTATCCTCTGTGTTCCTGTTTGCTTTTCTTGTCGCTGATTTCTCATTCAGAAAGTGTTAATATGATAAGTGAGCGACGCTTTGATGTTTACAAGCCTGTCTCTGCTGGATGGAAGCCTTAATCCCATTGCCTGGGATCCGTGGCCTGTGCGGCTCCAGCGTTTTACTTTCCAGTAGGATACAGTACAAGTTTTTTTTTCTGTTTTTTGCACCAACTTAATGAAGAAGGGTCTCTGGTCTCCTAGCAACAGTGAGCTGTCACCGCGCCCACGGAGGTAAAATTCGTCTTATTAGGGGAAGGGAGGAACCGGAGAAGTCCTCGAGTCTCTTTTTCCTCGCATTTCACTGATTTCAATATATGTTTATTTATATATTTGGTTAAAACTGTCAACATGTCATATAAAACGGAAAATCTGAGAAAAAAATCGATCTCTTCCACCTCCTGCTTGAACTTTCACTGCCATCTGAAGACACGCGCCCGACCAAAAACAACCAATCAGAGCCAGGAGGAGGGTCTTAGCGCCGCCAATCATCCTCGTGTATGGACTGCTAAATGTACTAATAGCGGAGGAACAACTTACTGTTCCATCTGTCGTCCTCCTAACTAGCTTTAGCATTCATGGCAGGCTTTTATAGCTGCAGCATATAGCAGAAAATTATTAAAAGAGTTAAGTCCCGCCTCCTGGCTCTGATTGGTTGTTTCTAGTTAGCTCATGCCAACCCCCACAAGATGCCAGTCTGGGCGGTTGCCCATGTTGCCCATATCAGAAACCGCCACTTAATCAAGGTCGACTCTAAGTAAGTGGGTTTTAGTCTCTATTTGAAGGGACTCAGTGTTTCGGCTGCTCTGCAGTTTTCTGCTCCAGATTTGTGGTGCATAGAAGCTGAATGCTGCTTCTCCATGTTTGGTTCTGGTTCTGGTGCAAAAGCAGACCAGAACCAGACGACCTGAGTGGTCTGGAAGGTTGCTATGACAACGGCAGATCGTTGATGTGATGTGGGTCAGCGATTAATAAACTCAATAAAGTATTTTAGAGTCAATTCTCTGAGCTACAGGGAACCGGTGGAAGGATTTGTGCAGTTAATCTACGTAGAAGTCTGACTTTTAAATTAAAAACTGAATATGTGATGAAACCCGAACGTATTAAGATCCAGCAGTATGTCGGATGAGTCTCCGCTCCTCCTCCTCTTCCTCCTCCTCCTCTTTCTCCTCCTCTTCCTCTCTCCTTCAAGGCTTTTGCTTCAACATCTTTGTCAGACGCTCTCTGGAAGCTGCCTGTGTTTCTGTGCTGCAGTGTGACGTGAACCGTGATTAAACACAAAAAGCGTGCTCACTCTGGAGCGCCTGGCTAAAGTCATGTGTTTAGCGCACGCAGCCCCTCTGTAACTCTCTTGCTTTGAGGGAACCAGCAGATATTGTTGCACCTAAAGTCCCTCCGGCAGCGTTCAAAATCAAAGAATCTCCTCCCTCTTTTGCTCTTACTGACACAATATTGCACCAACACGTAATTCACACATGCACCAGCCTCCAACACACCTCCTACAGACTTTCACATCTACACATACTGTATATATCTAATCCCAGGCTTTCCCACATGTGATGACATCTTGCAGCATGGTTTCAGAATGTGTTCGCTGCAGAGCAGACCAAACATGTTTAGTTAATGTAATGAGCATGAAACCCAACCTTTTCTGCTCTGGTTGTACTTTAAAGAGGCTGTAAGAGCTGCTAAACTTCATTTAACTGTGTCTTAATGTTAAGGTGATGTGTTTTGTGTTTCTTCTGTTTTTTTTCTTTCAGAGATGTAAAGCCGGACAATATCCTTTTAGATGAACAAGGTAAGAAAACGACTAATTCAATTTGTGTAAACAATCATTTTTAACTTCAAAGTTTGCAACAATTCCCATTTAAAACATTGCAATCACTCACTAATATTCCTTCTCTGCGAGAATTAAAAATGTTTTTTATTGAAAAATATTCTAACATCCACTATAAACTATTTTATGAACATGAAGCTATTTCCTTTTGCATGTTTTAGACAAAAGGTTTCCAAAGTGTGGTTCAGGGGCCATTTGTGAACCTCAAACAGAATTCAAGGACGGCCTAACTTTAAAAGTAATAAATTGCACATAACTGATCATCATCAATGTGATCATCTAAATAAATGGTATTTGATAAAATTGTAACACAAACATCTGCATGCCAAAGTATTCTATAGTCAAATAAGACCTTCATTTAACCGGAACCGGGTCAAATTGGGTCAAACACAGCACCAAATGTGTAGCATATTGCCTGAGAAAGCAAATAGTCAAGGTGTTGTAGTGGTCTAGTCAAAGCCTTGATCAAGACAAGGCTGCAGAGCGTTTTTGCTGCTTCAGTTTTCACTTTGCTTTCATTGAGAAATGAACTAAGCAAAACTTAGGGGTTCAATTTTGTGCATCTTTTTTGCAAAAACTTCTATTTTGTTGTAGATAAATTCACCATTAAACATCACTGAGCTATTTCTGTGAAAACTGAGAAACCTTGATCTTATAGCAGCAAGTGACCCTGAGTTGTCTGTTTGCTTCTTTTATATTTCCATGTATTAGAAGAGGCATTAAACTCAAGCACAAGCTGTTACTTTACTTTTGCATTCAATGCCTCTTTTATTCTTTTACGTAATCCAGTCCTTTGGTGTTTAATCCATAGGACACATATTCAGAAAAATCCATCATTACTTTAACAGATGTGCTTCTTACTGATGAGTCACAACAGTAAAGATACAAAAAAGTCTGTAAGATTTAACTGAAGCCCAAAGTAATGAGTTCACACTGATCCGGTTGCCGAAACATCACTTTTTATTTATTTTGTTTACATTCTGGAGAAACAGTGAAATAAAAAAAAAACTGATTTTTGGTGCAGAATATTTCCGAATCAGCTTCTCCCAGTTTGTGCACATAAACAAACTTTACTCTCAAGATTTTAAATATAAAATAGTGATGGCGTCTGTAATCAGTGAATCAAAATCAACACATTAAAGTCCCTGCATTAACATAAAGTAAACATATAAATGATGTTGTCCTCTGTTTCGTTTCTCAGGTCACGCTCACCTGACAGATTTCAACATAGCAACCATAATAAAGGATGGAGAAAGAGCCACAGCGCTGGCTGGAACCAAGCCCTACATGGGTAACATTGATCCGCCATTGTGTCCTTTAAATAGCTGCTCCTTCTCTGCAGCAGCAGCTGTGCTCTGAGAAAAGAGTCGCCTTTATAAGCCACGGACAGGAAAGCTGGCTTAATGCCACTTTGAACACAGATTGAGGTTTGTTTCTAAAAATGATGCATCCTGGATCAAACAAGTCTTTAAATGAACTCATTGGCATCTAACCATGCGGATTTCATCATTTCTTTTCCTGGCAGTTTTTAATGAACTGCTACTGAAGTCGATTTTTATCATGTTAAAAATCGACTTCGACTTCCAAAAACATGCAGAAAAAAGTCTAAAAATGTTCATGTGTCAAACGTGTCACTGCCCAGTCGCCCAAGTCGCCACCGATGGCTGTAGATTCTTTGATGAAGGTACAAAAGGAAGTAAAGGCTGTTTGTTCTACATTTGTGTGATTGTTTTTCTGCGCCAGACTCGATTCTTTTGCTTTTCTTTCAGCTCCAGAGATCTTCCAGTCGTTTGTCAGCGGAGGTACAGGCTACGCTTTTGAAGTCGACTGGTGGTCCTTGGGGGTGACGGCCTTTGAGGTGCTGCGTGGATGGGTGAGGCTCTTTGAGTTTCAGCTTGGCAGAGACTGAACAAGCGTTGAAGGTTCTGAAGGCTTTGTTCTGTTCTTTCTGTTCGTTTTATTTGATTTATTTGTTCTGTTTGTTTTGTTCATTCTGTTTGTTTTGTCCATTCTGATTGTTCTTTTTTCTGTTGGTTCTGTTGGTTCTGAACCCAGCGGCCGTACGATATCCACGCCAGCAACTCTGTGGAGTCTCTGATCCAGCTCTTCAGCACGGTGAGCGTCCAGTACAGCCCGGCCTGGCCCAAAGACCTGGTGGCACTACTGAGGAAAGTGAGTTACACAGAGCATCCATCCATCCATCCATCCATCCATCCATCCATCCATCCATCCATCCATCCATCCATCCATCCATCCATCCATCCATCCATCCATCCACCAGCAGTCTGGAAGTATTTCAATATGTCAGGTTTACCTCAGGCTTGTATTTCAGGTAATTTGGTGGTTTGGATTGGCAATGTGTTTGGACACAATGTCAATAGACTCCCAATCTAAACTCTACTGGGAACGTTGTATTCAGCAAATGGAGAATGGTATTAATTAAACTCTCACCTATCGCTGTAATCCCACAGCATCGTCATAAACCTTCACCAGTTCAGCTAAACATGAACTGGATAATCCCAAATCCCTTCTCTCCATCAACAACTGGAAGAAAACCAAGGGCTTTGCCTGAATCAGCTTCTTTTCCAATTTTTTCTTAAAAAACAAAAATGGCATCACAAAATCATTCTGGAAACTACATTTTATGAGTACTCTGCGTACGGCTCTCTTCAATCTGACTCTAAACAAATTCAACTAATTCTTTTAAACATAAAAGATTTGATTCACGACCTAAAGCTGTTTTGTACATTTTGGCCTCGGGAAAAGAAGCATTTGCCAAATTAAAGCAGCATAACAAGATTTTTTGCACAACCATAATTTGAGAAGCTGTGATAATATTAATCACTTTATTAATATTGGATTATTTTGAAAAGTAAAAATTCTGGAACATTTTTAGCATGTTATCGATTTGGGTATAAAAAGGAAACAGCTTTTCTCACACTAAGTTTAGCAGAGTTCACAGTTACATGGAAATGTCAGTGGAGATTTCATCATCTTATTTTTAGTCAGCGCTGACCTTTTGTCTTCTCAGAGAAAAACTAGCAAACACCCCCTGCAGCGCGGCGCATTATCTGTCAGTAATTAACCTTGAATCTTTGGGTTTGATGTTGTGCAGTTGAGCTTTCTCTGCATCGCTGACGTTACAGAAACCTCACAACTTCCCAACCTCAAGGGACTCAGTGTTATCTCTAAAATAATAATAATATCTCTAAAATGTAATGAGCGAAGGATCTTCGCTCTACCTAACTGCGCTACTTATAAAAGAGGGAATCAATTAAAGTATTACGGAGTGCTAGTCGAATTCATCCTCAGAAAGACGATGAGTGCGGACTTGAGGTGATGCACTGAGATGGAAAGTGAGTCAAGAGGGAGGAGAGGATTTGTGTTGAGAGAGGGAACATCGCTGGAGGGAAACAGGAAGAGTCGAGACCTCCAGGGCATCCAACGAAAAAAGCGACAGATGGGAAGAGAAACATGCATGAGAGGAAAAGTCACCTCCTTCCTCTTCTGTAAACATCTATGTGTTAATAATCAGCACACCAAGGAATATAATTAGCTGAACATTAACACTTGAAAACAGGGTGGCCTCAAATGTCTTAAATTGTTTTAACTAAAATTGAGGCATTGAGATGTCTTAAATTCATTTTTAAAAAATTAATTTGCCTTAAATGTTGTGACACGACTATTTAATCTCCTATATTCTGTGTAACTTTTTGTTGCTGTTTTCCCTTGCGGTGCTTTTCTGTCAGGAGAGAGTTTGAGTTTATTTAGTTCAATATACTTTATATAGAACAAATAAATTTACACACTAAGATCTTCAACACAAGTAAAATTAGATTATAGTAAAGAAGAAATAATGAACAGTGGAATAATGTCATGTCATGTCATATATTAAAGATAAGCTTTTGTTTTCGTGTTACTCAGATGTCTTTTTGTTTCTTCAAAAATAAAAATAATAAAAAATATATACATTTATAAATAAAGGTCTTAAATTTACAACAGAGCATGAGGTCCATAAAATAAAACAATATAATATTACAATGATAAAGTTGTAGTATTATGACAATAAAGTTGAATTAATACGTGAATGAAGTTCCAATTTTATGACTATTCTCAAAATATTCTGACTTTATTCTAGTATTTTTTATATTTTACTCTCTGATTACAACTTTATCCAAGTGATATTATGACTATTTATAATTTTATTATTATTTAACTTTCTTAGCATGACCCTGATGCTTTGTTGTATAAATTTAATTCATAAGGGTTTAAAAGATCTTAAATTTGAGTTGGTGAAAACCTGCAGAAACCCTGGAAAGGGTATAATAACAACAGTAAATTGTTCACTTAGAGTCTAAAAGAAACAGATGATCTGGAATCCTGCAGATGTTTATCAGCCTTTAATAAAAGACTTCCAGTAAACATAGGAAATAAATTCCAGAGGACGTTTTACAGCGCGAGCTTCAGTGCGTCCGTGCGCTGACTGTCTGGGCGACGAAGGGCTCTGGACGGAGAGATGGTCTCTTCCGCTCGGCTGCTGATCGATTACCGTGTCTGGATTCCACCCAGATAGACCTAACCGGCCCTGCAGGAGAACAAGTGAATCATCCTGCGACCGAAGGAAGAAAATAAAGCACAGGAAGAGAGTTAACATGACAACCAAAGCCACTTCCCATTATCACTTCCTGCGTTTAGCCCCAGGTGAAGGATGAAACACGATGCATGCTATTAAAATACAAACAGCATATTTGTTGGTTTTTAGGCTCTCTGGAAAAAAAGCAGCTTTGCTTTCATATGACAACACTGCAGCAGTTTTCCTTCAGAGAGCATCAAACGTTTTCTGATGGAAATTTGAAGGTTTGATCTGGAAATTACATCATATTCAAGATAATAAATCAGTTTCCTGCAGTGATATGAGCACAGGAACCATTAACCCATAGTTGCACCAACTTTTTATTTTACCTTCAGTTTTAATAATTAATTCAAAATTAATTTTCTTCAGTCGCAGTTTTAATCTGCTAAACCAGTCTGTGGCTCTCTTCATATGTTAAACAGTTTCATTTTGTGTTTTTTTTTTGTTTGTTTTGTTCTTTCTCTCACAAAATATTGTAGGTAGAACTGAAAAGATGTGTTTGCAAATCAGAAATTAATCAGTTTAAAGGGAAATTATTCCAAAAAATAAGTAAAAATGTGCAAACCTGTAATTTAAAGACACATTCTTGTTGTCAATTAGGAAATAAAAAATATTTTTATTTTATTAAAACAAAAAATAGCTGGTGTAATGTAGGACTGAAATCGTGACTAATCAATTATTGAAATAATCATTAACTAATTTAGTTATCGCTTAATCATTAACTGGAGCACAAAGACTCAAAAAAAAGGTAATTTTGTTGAAAGAACAACACAATCAAAGCCAAAACTGATTGTGTTTTGGCTCTGATTGTATATAAATATTACATAATATTGTATAAAAAGGGTTCAGTAGTTGAATGAAAAAACTGCAGAATATAGAAGTATCAGATTAATCATCAGAATAATTGATAGAATAATCAATTATTGAAATAATTGTTTCTGAATATGGATCACTGACGTCAAAAAAGTAAAAAAAAAAAGGAACTTTGAGCAAATATTTCCAGGAGTTAATCAATATTTAGCTCATAAATACCAAAGTTACCTGTTTTTATAGAGGTAATCAGGGAAGCCATAAAGATTTAGAAACAAACCGTTTCAGTTCACATCTTTTCTTTCTTTTTCCATTTTATTTCACACCTGCAAAGTATTTCACCACTCAGAATGAAGCGTCTGGCTGTGATTTGGAGAGAAGTTGTGAAGGTGATATTTGAACTGGCAAGGTGATGTTAGTGACAGTGTGTGTGTGTGTGTGTGTGTGTGTGTGTGTGTGTGTGTGTGTGTGTGTGTGTGTGTGTGTGTGTGTGTGTGTGTGTGTGTGTGTGTGTGTGTGTGTGTGTGTGTGTTCTTTCCAGCTGCTGACTGTGAACCCAGAGCATCGGTTTTCCAGTCTGTCTGATATGCAGACGTCTCCATACCTCGCCGCCGTCAACTGGGACGCTGTGTATGAGAAGAAGATGGAACCTGGATTTGTTCCTAATGTATGAAATGTTTTGAAATAATCTATATTTTTATCACAGAGTCTCAAATTCATGTATCTAAAATTAAAGGTGACCTATTATGCGTCCGTGAATATGTTCATTACAAAATTAGTTTTAGAAAATGAGATTTTAGTCTGGTCCTTTCTGTTGGAATGAGACGTTTTAGGGCCTCTTGAAAAGCAAAAGTAGAGCCTCCTGCAAAACCAACAAGAAACCAGGAAATGGTTTCTTTATTGTACGTCAACAACAAAAGACTCGTCTTTTCCAGCAGATATTGTTCAGTGATAAAATAGCTGACCAAACATCCTGGAGTTTTGCTTGGATTGCTAAGAGACGGGTTCGGCTTGCTAGGTGAAAGGCAGTGCCTGCCGATTTGTGACTTTACATTTGAAGGCTTTTGGAACAACTTTTCTCCCCCAGACACTAAAAAACATTAATTTATTGCTAAAAAAAAAAGTTTTGTTGTTTTTTTTTTTAAACAAAAGAAAAAAGTTTTAAAAGCAGCAGGGAAAATACACTGAAAAAACACAAAAATCTTACCCAGAACCTTTGTCCAGTTTCTCATGCAAATATATCTTAGTTCACTTAAAGTACAACAACACAAACATAAAAGTAACTTCTCATCACTGGCAGGTTATTTCACTTATAACATGAGAAAAATGACTCAAAATTAAGGAATTATTCATTTAAAACAAACTTCTATATCTTGCTGAAAAGTTACCTGTAAGTTGGCTTTGTTTTATTTCAAGTGCACTGAGATGTTGTCACAAGAAACTGGACCAAAATTACTTGCTGAGATTTTGTGCTTTTGCAGTGTATTAGCAAAAGTGTAAAAATGTTGATAATGTGTCATTTGCACAAAGAATTTTTCTGCGGTGTATGTAAGTTAGCTTGAAATATGTTAATCCCACGTCTTAAATTTTGCCAGGAAAATTTGAGTCACATGCAAACTTTTGCATCAGCTAGCTGCTATTAAGGCTTTGCTAGATGGCTAACTGGCTTTTTTTTTTTTTGGTAATTGCCTTCTGCCGCCTGCAGCTCCTCCTGGTGTCTCTCTAATGATGTGGCGTTCGTCTCCCTCCCACAGAAAGGTCGGCTCCACTGCGACCCCACCTTTGAGCTGGAGGAGATGATCCTGGAGTCGCGACCCCTCCACAAGAAGAAGAAGAGGCTGGCGAAGAACCGCTCTCGAGACAACAGCAAGGATTCGCAGTCTGTGAGTCAGTCAGTCAGTCCTGCACACACAAAACCGTAGAAAACGACGGCAATGAAATATCACAGACAAGTCTTTGCAAATTTTAACTCAGACATTTCTGATGAGAATTTAAAATTATAAAAGTTGTGAGCGAATGGCTTGTTTCTACTCCAGATATTTTCACTTATGTGTTGCCAAAGCCTGGTAACTGAGAAAAAGAGATCACATTAAAAACTAATATGGCTGAAATGGAGCTAATTTTGTACAATCTAATTATAAAGTCCAATTTGAATAAGGTCCAGCAATATACTTTTAATGTTCTTTTTATCCAAATTACAAAACAATCAGATCCTTTGAAAATATTAATGTTTTTCATGCATCACTGCAGTCTGGTGTCTCTATTTACTCCTGTTTTTATTTAAAACATGTTTCAACTGCATTCAGAAAATAAGAGAGAAAGCAACAAGGAAACAAATTTACTGTTAGCAACACATTTTCTAGAATAGAGAGTAGAACTATATATTTAATTAGAGATGCACCGATCTGATATTAATATCAGTATCGGTCCGGATATTGATAAAAGTTTAAGTATCGGTGACAATACGTCCGATTCATAACGCCAGATCAATTTGGTTCAATTCTATACTTTGAAAGTTTGCTTCAGTTTATTTTTTATAAGTTTTCTACCTATTGTTTTTGTCAGTTCCCGTTACTCTATTAGTTATTTTACACTCCTAATTAAAGTTGTTTTTACATGTTTGACCAAATTTGTGAAATAAATCAAAGCAGTTTTTATCTACTTTCTGCCAGATCAGTTAGTCCCTCCAGTTTCTTGCAAATGTTTGCGGAAATTCACGCAAAATTACCAAATTCCTGCACTTTTTTTTTGCGCTAAAGCATAATTATGAGTTTATTGCAGATTTTTGGGGGTTAAGTTATGCTACCTTTTTTACTTGTACCAAACAGCTGTAATTTATGTCAAATTATATCCAAATGATGAGGAATAATTTGCCGTCATTGCAAATGTTTGTAAATTAATCCCACAAACATTTGATTTTTATTGCAAATAATCACAAAACCTTGGAGGGACTGATCAGTGTTGTCACTGTGATTTAATTTTAAGAATTTAATAATGTTTTAAAAGTTTGCTTAGGGGTTTCATCAACACATCCAGGCACAACCGGCCCTTTAAGAGCGGCCATGATCTTGATTTGACCCAAAATGAAAATGAGCTTGACAGCGCTGGTCTGGTCTTTCATTAGTGGATGTTTGTAATGGTTTTTACCTCAAGAATAACTGCAGCTCGTTCTGTTATGTAGGAGGATTTGGGAGCTGCGAGGGTGAAGACAGGATTCAAGATGTTCCTGCATCTGTTGTCATTCCTTCTCATCTTAAAACAAATCCTACATTCTTAGCCTCTTGATGTCTTTTTACATTAGGAAACACTTTTTGTTGTTAAAACTGATCAGATTTTGTGTTTTGTTGCATATTTTGTTTGCCTAATTTCTCATTTTTAAATAACGTTTGTATGTAGGGGATCAATAAGTGCTGCAGGAGTCGTGCTGAAATGAATAGTATCCTCCAAGAGTCTGTGCTTGTCTGGGATAATAATAATGCAGCTCAGGTCTCCTGTAAGGCTCTTCCTGTCAAAACTGCATATTTTTAGTTTGGCGGAGAGCCAAGCTCCATTTTTTCCCCTCAGCTGATATGAATTGCTTCTATTCTCCGCTGTGCAAACAAAATTAATAAAAGAGCGCTCCAGTAGAGAGCATGAAGAGATACTTATTGTTGAAGTGCATAACCTGCTGACACCGTGCAGCTTTCTGCACGACTGACCCGCTTTTATTCTGGATTATACGTCCAATTTCAAAAGCAGCTTCGGTTCACTTTCACATCAGATGTCTTTACGAAACAGATAGATCCGCTTTGGTTCCGATTCACATCAAATCAATCTGATTATTGTCAGTAAAGAGGCACACTGTAAAAAAATATATTTTTATATTTGACAGTAATAAACAGTAAAATTATTAAAAACTGTTGATTTGATGCAAGATTGCCGTAGATAAATTAATTGGTGAAAACAACAATTTGTACATTATATATTTGTACACTAGTTTTATGGGGATTTTTTATGCTTATTTTAGAAAAAAAATCATTTTTTTTAATAAGATAAAATATTTTCTTTTTTAGTAAAACATTACTGTACGAGACAGATAATCTGTGAAAATAATCTGCATCTTCCCAGTGTAAAGCAAAACTTGTAATTTACAGTGAGTACAGTAAAAAGTATGGTAAAATATTGGCATAAATATGGTAAAATGTAAATTCATACTGTAAAATTCTGGCTGTATTTTTTTACCGTATTTGGTAAAATTCTGGCAAACGCAGCACCTGGTATTTCACCGTAAATTAGTGACTTTTTTTTTTACAGTGCAGTGCTAACTAAAAATAACCAATCAGAGCCAATAGGAGGGCCTTAATGATGTCAATCACTCTCCAAGTGGAACTGCTCATTCCCTTCTACCCAACTTGCTCTTGGCTTCGTTGCAGTTAGCGTAGCCAGTCATGAATGCTAAAGCTAGTTAGCATAGCCACCACTAACTGGAGATAAAGGGTTTTTCTGTAACAGTAAGTTGTTTCTCCTCCATTAGCACATGCAGCAGCAAGTACATGAACTTGATTGGCAGCTCTCAGACCGTCCTCCTGGCTCTGATTGGCTGTTTTTGGTAAATTATTTCAGACAGCATTAGTCGCTTCTGGAGGAGATTAATAATTTCGCAGATTATCGCATTTTTGCATCTTATTTCTCATAGCAAACTGTCACAACATGGAGACAGTTCCATATGTAAATATTTTTTATGAAAGTTACACTCATTATATCTTATTTATATACATTATTTGAACAGTTTCAGCTTATTTACTGGCCTGAATATGTTGTTCTTTCAGCAAATAACCATATTTAGAGTCTGTATAAATAAATAAATCAGATTTGACTCAATGCTCTTTTGTTTAACTGGCAAACTATAAATTAGAATAAATAAATACATTTTCATTCTGCTTAATTATTCTCCATAATGAACCTTATTATGATATTTAATTAAGCATTCTCAGGTGTTAACTTTTGTGTGCACGTTTCTCGTTTTCAGTTTAATTGCCCCATTAACCGTGAGCCAGAACTGTTTGAATCCGAATCCATTGTTGGACTGTTTTCTAAAAGATTAATCAGTTAATTGAAAAATTTTTCAGTTTATTATGCAACAATGGGAATAGCCGGCGCTGATGGCATTTACTCCTCTAACATTTAGCGATCATTATAAGATTATTGCTGTAAGATGTTCTCCTAATTAAAAGGATTACACTGGAATATTAAGTTCCAGATGGATAACAGTGACAAATCTCCACCGGAGCCTGAATTCAGGAGGATCTGTGGGTTTATTCTCTGCAACATGTTCATCCTACTGTAATGTTCTTCTAACCACAGACCAGAGGTTTCCTCTCTGTATCAAAAAACAAGCCTGTTCTCATCAAACAGCCCACATGACTGTGTTATTACCATCAGGGTGTGGTGGTTCACTTGTTATCAGGGCTGATCAGCATGTACAACAACAGCCTTATGGGAGTAGTTGTGTGTGTGTGCGCACTCATGCTGCATTATTACTAAGATTATTAAATTATGAAGCCTTTCCGTGCCGTTGTCATGGCCCCGGGTGCTTTTGGAAATATGAGGTTCTATTTTTGTCCCAAGCCAAACATCCAATCTGAGGACGGCTCTCCAACAATTCACGAGTCGTCCTAAAAGCAACCGAAACGCTGCGACATTAAGGGGAGCCGACCGATTCAGGCTTTTCTGAAACAACGGGGAAAGGTTAGCCAGCGTTGATTCATGAAGTTGAAGACTTTGTGTGCTCTGTGTGTTCGCCTGCAGGAGAACGACTACCTACAGGAGTGCCTTGAAGTGGTGCAGCAAGAGTTCATGATCTTCAACCGCGAGAAGTAAGAGGAAGGAAACACAGCTGGAAGTCAAAAACAGACATACAAAAAACTAAAAAAAAATGTTTTAAACAAATGCCATTTTTTTAAACTGTTATTTCTGAAAAGTTGAAAAGTTTTGACTTTTTTTTCAAGCAAATTCTCAAATTTTCAAACTCAGAAATTTCCTTGTTTCTAGAAAATTTGAGATTTTTAGTTAGCAGCATATGCTGCAGTAAATTTCAGTAGAAAAACATTTTTCCCACAAACTTTCAACTTTTTCAAGTTTCGTTCCTAAAATTTCTTCATTTTTTTTTCTTGCAAATTTTCAGATTTTCAGACTCAAAATTTCTGAGATTTTTTGCCAGCAGTCATTGCTAGAAAAAAGGAAGAGTAAACTTTTACCTAAAAACGTTTCTAGGAAAAATAAGATGATTGTAACAATTTTAGGAAAATATTCAAGTTTTTTTCTAAGACTTCTGAAATTAATCAACTATTTTCTGAGTTTTTTCTAGCAAATTTTCAACTTTTCAAAGTCAGAAACTTCCTTGTTTTTTTTCCAAAAATCTGAGATGAATCATTTGCTCTTCCTCTTTTTCTCTCTACTAAAAGCCGTAATGCGCCACAGTAGAATCTCGTGAACAATTTTTTTGACACGCTCCTATCTGCCAGCCAGCTTTGATTTAAAACTGTGCTGCAAAGCTTTCCTGCAGAAAATGCAGTTAATTATGAGTAAAAGTGGCATAAATTATTGTAAGGTATTCCTCTTTGCATGGTGCAGGGAAGGATATTGGTTCTGTGCTGCACTCAATTATTGCCTCATTTATTATTGACCAAGTCCTGCCACCGCAGTCCTGCTGAACTCCATCCCTGTGCAAGTGTCTTATTATATCCTATTGCTCTAATTAATGACAATCTACTGATATTTATAATGAATCTTGAATTATGCGCAGCAGTGAAGAGCCCTACACGGTCTAATTCAGTCAAGTCCTGTAATTACACTCCACTCTCATTACTGTGGTTTTGTTTTTTTGCTGCCACATGCAGCAGAGTGATTAGCTCCAGCAGAAACACTGATACCAGTTATTCCTTTTTCTACCTGTGAGGTTGAAAAGGCGCCAAGAGGAGGGCGGGGCCGACGACGCCGGCGCTGACCGGGACGACGAGGCGGAAACTGGGGTCGCCGAAGACAACGCGCAGGATCCGGACCCGGAGCCGGAGCCGGATCCGGATCCGGAGCCGGAGTCCTCCTCCAAACTGAGCATGTGCGGCTCTGTGTGCTCGTCCCCTGGCAGCTGCTAGCCCACACAGCGACGGATCTGTCTGTGCCGTGCCAATAGATCCCCCCTTCACCTCTCTCCTGTCGCCGAGGAAACGCACATGGATGAGAGGGCTGGGGGGCGAAATGACCCAAAATAGCTGCCCCGGTGTTCCGTCTCTTTTACTTTCTGTAGCATCTTTCTGGTAAGGCATGAATGAAGCAGATCCCCAGAGACTCTGTGCTCATAGAGTAAGCTCTAACTTCTATGCAATGTAACATTATAGCATGAAAAACAATGTCTTCACTCACTGGGAGGTGTTGATCGTAAACATGGTGACATCCTGAGCAACAGCGGCCCACAGCTGAAAGCTGCAGTATGTAATTTTATTTCAAATTAATCTGTTTTTGATATATTTGTTGAAACTGTCACCAGGTTGTAATATGAGAGATAATCTGTGAAAAAATTCATCTCCTCCACCTCTTCTTCGAGCTACTAATGGTGTCTGAAAAAAGGCACAAAAGCAACCAATCAGAGCCAGGAGGCGGGTCTTAACGCTGTGAATCAAGCTCATGTACTCGCTGCTAAATGTAAGACTGGTGGAGAAGCAACTTACCTTTACAGAAAAATCATTTATCAACTTTCACCAGTAGCTAAGCTAACTAGCCTGAGGATTCACTACAGTCTCTGCTAGCTGCAGTGCCACACACACGATTGTGATTGACAGCGCTAAGACCCGCCTCCTGCCTCTGATTGGTTGTTTCTAGTTTGCACCAGGGTTATGATAGTTTTTGGTTGAATTTTATTTTGTTTTGACCTTTTGTTTGTCCAACTGGGTTAGTCGTAAATAGTATTTAGAGTGTGTTTGCTATTTATTAGCTAAATATTAGTTTGAGCTTAATTTTTATTAGTTGTAAATTTTTGTCATTATCTGGTTAATTCAAAAAGATAAAAGTAATATATTGTGATTATGTTGACATTGATTATGCAGTGAATGTTTAACAGAAGATACAATTTTCAAGAAAATATACAAAATTATTAACTATTGTTATCATCATTTTGCAAAAATAACGTAATCTGCGGACAGCTGAAAAAGTTTGAAATTTTAATAAATAGGTTTATTAAGAAGAAAACAATATACAGTTTCAGTGTGTTTACATTAGCTTTACAAATGCTAGTTTGTTTAATTTTTCCTCATTAATTACCGTTTTTATTTATTTTAGTTAACGAAAAATGTTTTCTCAGTTTCAGTTTGTTATTTTGTTGCTATTATAATTTTGGTTAGCACTGGGAGAAAGCAGATTTTTCACAGATTAGCTGTGTCATAGTATACTGTCATGGCATGGTGATGGTTTCCACAAATATGTTAAAACAGAAGTTGGGTTGCTCGGTTTGGTCAAGGCTCCTCTGGTTCTTCTCTCCGTGCCAAATCCGATCGGGACGACTCAGAAGCCACCCGGTTTGTCGTCGTCTGTGTTTCCGCTTTGCTCTTCCCTCTCGGCCTCTCGTACCATCATGGTGGGGAGAGAGAGAGAGAACGCCTCCTTTTATTTTACTATTCAACAGCCTGACATGGGGGCGAATGTTTTCCAGCTCCCTTGCCTTAGAATAAATAACCTCAGATTGGAGGAAATTGCCTTAAAGCCCTTCACAGGTTGATGGAAGGACTACAAGATTATTGCTGATACTTTTCCATCTTGGCATTGTGTTAAAAAGCATCTAAAGAAACAAAATGGCTGCTGATTTTTCTGAAAATATACAGCAGCAATTTGGCTGTATTTAGTTTTCCACATACAACTCTTAATTTTTGGCCCTTTTTTAGGATTTGAGATGAGATTAAAATATAACAGTGGGGCCCGGTAAAGATAATACAAATTATGTCCTGATCCCTAAAATTAAAAGTGGGTGTTCTCTCTTTTTTTTACCACGATTATGTGTTTTTTGCAAAAACACAAAATCTTACCAAGCATTTTTTTTGTCTAGTTTTTTGTGAAAATATCTTGGGTTTGTGTTATTCCACGTGAACTAACTTTCAGTAAGATTTAGGAGCTTGTTTTAAATAAATTATTAATATTTATATTGATGAAAAAGTACTAGTTCAACTAGCAGATTGCTTCAGTAGCTTTGTGTACCTTGACCATATTAATTTGACACTGAAAAATACATTTGCTAAATGAAACACATCATTTTCGGAAAGAAAAACAAACTAAAACAGATTTTTAATAAAACATCTTGGTGCTAAAATGAAGTTTTCCAGCCATATCAAAATTGGTTTATTTTGCAAAAGTGGAATGTAAACATGTTTTTTCTGGTACAAACCATGAAGAAGAAGTTTTTTTATAACTCATTGCATTAACAAACTAATTTACATGTCATTTTAATTGAGTTTCTTATTTAACAGAAACATTAAATTGTGAAATTATTGTTTTTTGTGAGATTAGTGGAATATTGGCAACGTTTTGCAGACATTCATAATGTAAATGCAGTATGACAAGAAACTTATAACCTGTGTTATCAGTGAAATAATCTGGCAGAGGAACTAGAGCTGGGTTGTTAGGTGACGGTGCAAGTAGAACTTGCACTTTTTCATCAACATTAAGTTATAATTTCCTTAAAATAAGGTCTTAAATTTTCCTGAAAAATTACTTGTCAGATAGTTGTGTCTTATTCGAAATGCACTTAGATATTTGAACTATAAACTAGACCAAAACTATGAGAATATTTGGTGTTTTTGCAGTGCTAAGTTGCACTGGCTAAGGCTAAGGTGTTTGATTTCCAGTTGCAGGAGCTTCCTGAATCACAGTTTCCAGTAAGTGTTGGTTGGTTTCATGTTCTTAAACCTGTTTAAAGTTGTGCCTGTCTATGATAATCAGTATCTGTTAACCTTGTTGCACCCACAGATGCATTATAAGATATAAATCTGGTTTTTCCTCTCTAAGTGTGAACCAAGTTTGTTTGAAGCCTTTTTTTAAGATATTAAGGTAACTTAATTCATGGGAAATCAGTACTAATGACTGGAAAAAGGCCAGAATAAGCTCTAAGGATAGATTACAGCATTGTCAGCCTTTAAGAATCTATTTCAAAGCTGCTTTACTAGACATCATCCTGTTAAGTGCTCAGTTAGGACAAAGATCATCTCCCCATAGGGCTCAGTTTGGGGCCTAAACGTGTAGCTGTTGGTTCTTCAGACTGCATAGATGAGCTCTCACAGCGATGCTCGCTCATTTAAGGTGGTCGTGTAGCAAAGGACTACCTTAAATTACCCCCCTGGGCCTGATAATGAATAAAAAGCAGTGTAAATAGCATGACGTGTAGGTAATTAAACTCTCCACAGTTTTATGTGGGACTGCTAACTCTACGTGTAAACTGAGGGAAGAGCTGAGTGAAGCCCCGCCCCCTCCTGGCGCTTCCCTCCGCTCTTCCCTCCAAGTGTGCAGGCACAACTTGTAGGCAAAATATGCCAAAGCTTTTCTACCATTTGCATAACCATTTCTAAGAAACTTTAAATGTCTGAATGTATGTTGTATTTTCTTTTTTGTAGAACCCGAGGTTTGCTGTTTGATAGTGCAGATTGTCATTGTTTGTTGGACAGTGATGTGGTTATTTCAGGTGGAGTGGTGTCTTGAATTTCTGGTGAAACAACTTGCAATCTTTGGTGTTTTAGGAATAGAAAAGGAGATTGATGCCATTTTTATGTCTGTGTGGAAAACTCTTACAATCTTACCAAGTTTTTTGTTTAGTTATAGTGGAAACATCTTAGCACACTTGAAATTAGATAAAACCAACTTACAAATAATTTTTCAGCAACTCTAAATGATTGTTTGGAGTCAATAGTTTCTTGAAATTCTTGAAAAATACTAATTCCATTGGCAGATTATTTTACTTATAACATGGTAAAAATGTCTTGTTTTAAGTGAAATAATTTCGCAATAGAACTGGTAATTCCTTAATTATTAAGTCAATAATTAAGGAATTATTGACTTAAAACAAGTTCTCATATCTTACTGAAAGGTTACTTACTAACTTGTAAGTTAGTTTTGTTTTTTAAGATATTTCCACTATAAATTTGACCAAAATACTTATCAAAATGTTGTTTTTTTAAATGTATACCCTAACTTTTAATCCTGCAGATGTTATTGATTAAATCAGTCGTCCTGATCAACATGATTTAGTTAACATGTCCCTTTAAACTGAGGTAAAATTGACCACAAAATTATTCATACAAAAAGTTTATTTCTAATAGAAAATAAGATGGATATCTCAGAAAATTATAATACAAAGTAACAGGAACGTCAATTGAAAATAAAACTAAAACTTCAAGATGTATAACTAATTTTGGGCTTCACCATTGTAACTGGCAAATAATGCTAACAGTCATTAGCATAGGAGCTAGCATATTTTCCCAAATTACTTCCAGAACACAGTTCATTTGGGTTTGGCTTTTTTTCCAGATTCTGATTTTGACTTCAGAGGAATCTGAAACCCAAGTTCTGGTCCGAACCCAGCGGTTCGGATGTTTTTCCTTTCACAGGATGTCTGCGCATCCTTAAAAATCTTAAATTCGTGTATCTAAAATAAAAGCTTTAAAATATTTTGATCTTCAGTACAATAATCACAGGTCTTAAATTGTGTTTTGTGACTCAGTGGGGTTGAGTATACCGCTAACTAGCTGCTAATACTGTACCCCCTTGCTAGCTAGCTAGCTTTATTGCGACAATGATTGGCAAATTTATCTACGGTTGATGGGATGACATTTTGTCTTCGCCACTTCTAATGCTACGTACATTATAAAGATTAAAGGAAAGATAGTTAATTTCTTCAAGTCACGTAAGAATCTGGCTGTAGCTGCATTTCCATTGACCATATAATTAAAAAAATTGGAATTATGAAAATAAATTAGCTTAAAGGAAACACATCAGAGTCTACAATCTCATGTTTTTTGATTAAACATTTTTGCGCTGTGTTTTCTCTGTATTAAAATTAGTTTATTTCACAAAACTACAATGGAAAGACTTTTTTCACATCTCAACTGGATGGCAATAAAACACTTAACAAGATGTTTTTTAATAGGAACAAAGTTATTCACATGTCATTTTAATTGTGCTTCTTATTTAATGGAAACGTAGTAATTGCAAATTTGTGTCTATTTCTCGCTAGTGGAATAATGACAAAGTTTTGCAAACATTTGTAGTGGAAATGCAATCAGTATCTCATAGTCAGTCTCACAAAAAGTAGCATTTATTCCTCAGTAGTTTGACACACATTTCTTTTGTACATTTCTGGTGTTAAATTTGATCCATAATGTTTTTTTAAAAGTCTTACATTTAAATTGGTGAAACCCTGTTTCATCCTTTTCATCACGCTGCCTTTTAGATTTGGACCCTCAATATCTCCAGCTGTGGAGTCGATGCACAGACATGAGACTGGTGTGAATCTTCTCAAATCATCCCCAGAATGAGGCAAATATCTCCCAAAATCTGTAATTACTCCCTTATGCCACATGACAACTAGATTTAGGAGCTTTGTTGAAAGGATATAAAAAGGCATCCGTAAAGTCTGCCTGACCTGACTAGTCGTTTTGAACCCTGTTTTTATTTATGTTTTTGCTGTGTATGGTTTAGTTTTTGCATGTATCTTTACAACATAAGCCTGATTTAGCCAAAGCCTGGAGCTTGAGCCTGACCGACTGATCTTATGCATGCAGTGGCTTTTCCTCAGACCTCGCCGCTCACCTCATTACTGACTGAGTGCAGCTGGATTGTGAGGCGTTGAGTTTTGTGAACACAGCGTTGTATAAAAACGATATAATCCCGGTGTTACGTGGACAGCATGTTACCTTAGGAGTACCTCTCGGCATCCTCTTGGTGGCCTTCGTTTTTGTTGTTCAGGGATGCAGCTTAGGCTGGGCGATGACTCGATTTTATCCAATTTTTTGTTTTTGAATATTACATTTTTGAAAAATCTGAAATGTCTTTTTCTCTAAAGTTCAGAGTGATATCAGCACGCCCAAGGCGGCCATCTTGTTTGGCAAACAAGATGAATTCAGTTCATCTCTACAACAATTTAGAAAAAGTTACAAGAATAAAGTCAAAACAATACGAGAATATTACATAAGCATATAATATATGTGAGTTGTAATATTAGGAAAATGACATAGTAAATTTGAGAACACAAAAATGACAAAATGTTAATTATACAAGCTTTTTTCCTCATTAAAATGACTTTTTCCTCAGAATTTATTATTCAGTAAAAATGCATCTTTTTTTGCTCATATTATAATTTTATTCTTGTATATAGAAATTCTCCTAGCTTGTCCCCAGCACTCTATTGTACCACATACGAAAGGAATAATTAAAATTAAAGCCACATTTGAAAAACGTTTCTGTCATTTGTAAACCTTAGTGTTCATTTTTTGTACCTAAAATTAAGGCCTTAAAATTACTTAAAATTTATTAAAATACATGTAAGTTGGTCTTAAATACATTGATTGCAGGTCTTTAATTTTGTCTGGACTGGACTATTTAATTTTGTATTTTCTAAGTACTGTTTTTTTTTTTCTTTCTGGGCTTTTATGTTAACCAAAAGTTTGAGTAAGGCACAGACATCTTTACTGCGACACAAAGCAGTTGAGGCTACTGCTAGCTAGCTGCCAATATACCCTTGCCAGCTAGATACCTAGCTTTGCTGCGTCCATCATGGCGGTCGGCTGGACGATGTTTGTCGTCATCTCTTACTCACTTCTGTGGCCAACCTGTAAGATGTTTTTTGCTTTAAACTATTTAAAAAGCAGTAAATTCAAGTAAAATTCTGACGACATCTCATAGTCAGCTTCCTCAGTATTTTCTGTTTTTACTAATTTGTACATAAAATATGTAGTTTTTGTTCTACATTTCTGTTTAAATTTCATTCCTAATGATCATATAAAGTCTTAAATTTGAATACACCCTGTTGTAGTTTCTTGTTTTAGTTAAGAAAAAATAGAATCTGGTATGTAATAAATCTGACATTTTCCTTTTAAGCCAAATCGCCCAGGCATAGATGCATGTGAGCGACACGATGTCCGCCGTTGTGTGCGTGCGTGATTATCTGTTTTATTTATGCAGCAATGAAATGACTATCTAGAATTACTCCCTTATCTATATGAGGAATTTGCTGCATTTTTTTTTATAGTGATTTATGAAAAGGTTCTCAGACTTTGTCACATCAGATTCAACATATTCCTGAGGTGTCAATGTAATCATCTGTTAATCATTTGTAAATGAACTTATTCTGATATTTGCGTGCCATTTCTAACTGGTCGTGTGTTTCTTTGTTCATGTTCTGGCTGCCGTTTAGCAGCAAGTCTCTTAACTCAAACATTTTTCCGTGATGTTGTGGGGACATCCTGGCCTGTGCTTCGTCTTTGCCCTGTGGATTCAGTCCGACACTCAGTGGAAGACCCAAACCTCTCATCCCCTCACGTGACGTTCTCGTACTTCAGGATTTCTTCTGTCAATTGGGTGGAAAAAAGAAAACAAACTCTTGTTCATGTACCAACTAAAAAAACTGCTCTATTCAAAAACATGATGCTGCTTTGATTGCTTTGATAAAGAAATAAATCTTCCAATGATTCAGTGTCTGTGTGTTACTTTTTATGGATTTATTGGGAGCGAGTGAGACCTTTCCTCTCTAAATAGCAGTGTACACACACGCTTTGCCAAAACCGACTGCAGGGAGAAAAATCTAGGACTGCTAGCAGACTTGTGGGGGGAAAAATGAGGCTGTCTCAGGATTACAGGGTAAATAATGCAGAGAATGTTGCTTATCTTCTGCAAAACAGTCCTTTCTCCAAAGATGCTCAGTCAGACAGTGGATATAATCTTTCTACCTTTATTGTGACATATTGGTTAGGAAAAGCGCAGATTAAAAAATAACCTGGTTGCATAATGAGTGTGCGCGCCATTAAGCTAATGCTAATTTTTTATTCAACTCCACCTGCTGTCAGCTAATCTGATAAACCTGAAATAAACTTCAGCTGTTCCAGAAGAATTTAATTTGTTCGGCTAAAATCACAGTTTGCAGAGAGATTAACAAAATGCATCAGTCAAATTTATATGCCATCATATGGTGAAGACAGTCAGTTATAATGAAAGAAAGTATGGAAGAAGAAGAATTTTAGACAAATTCTCAAAGATTTATGAAAAGACAAGGCATAACTGCAACTTACATGTAACCAAATTTAAATTTGTTTAATTTGAGAAATTAATTAACTTAATATTTTACCTGGATACACTTAACATTATTACTTCACAAATTAAATAAAAGTTGAAAAGTTGAATGAGGTTTGGGGGCCATTTGTCAAAACTATAACATTTACATCAAAATCTACTTGTAAAAATTGTCAGATTTTTCCATTTTGTTTCCATTTAACAAAAAAAAAGTTTTGGATATGTGATTCAATTCTTACAAAAAAAAATCTGATAATTTGCTTCAGTAAAGTAGTTCCTGCTTATTTTATTGTTGAGTTGGTAAAAGCAAAAAATAAATTTAAATATAATAAAAATATATTAATTCAAGGTTCTGTACACCTTGGCAATTGGCTTGTTGCAGTTTTCTAAGTTGCATCTAAAACATAAGGTCTGTTTTAGTTCTACATTAAAGGGGATTTTTGTTTTTTAAAAAAGGATTGATTTAAGTTTATAGGTTACAAAAATGTTTTTCACTCCCTTGCTGCCCATGTTGTTTCCCAATTGATCATTATGAGGAAACACAGATGTTTTCCTACTGAGACATTTCACACCAATTTGACTCATAACCACAAAAATACAAAAACAAAGAAATGAACCAGCATTTTAATGAACAGCTGCATCTACACTGCAAAAACTAAATTGTTTTTTTTTTGTTTCTGAACTTCGATCAATCAGGTTTATTTCTGTAACACATTTCATGAACATGTTCAAAGAACAAACAAACATCCTGTGGTCAACAGTTGTGTAAAACAGTCATTACATTTTGCCAAATGCTGTCATCAAATTCATCCATACACATCGTATATGTTGATTAATATTAAATTTGTTGTGATTCAGAAGCAGCTCAAATGGATTTTACATTGAAAGGAACTCAGTGTTTCAGCTGTTTCGCAGTTTTATGGAAGTTCTAGATTAAAGGTGCATAAAAGCTGAATGCTGCTTCTCTGTGTTTGTGGTGCAAGAGTTCTTGAAATCAGACAAAGCTCATTTATTTTCTTTTCAGAAAGATGTATTTGTTTGTTTTAGGTCAATAAATCTTGAAAATAGATTTCAAAATGTATTCGCAGATTTTTTTTCAGTTATAACGGCATTTTTCCTACTTTAAGTGAACAAAATCTGTCACTGGACCTAGTACTTTTTTATTTATGTTGAATTAAAACAATCAATAATATTTTGTTTTGTGATATCAAGTGCACTAAGATATTTGCACCAGTAGCTAGACAAAAACTCTTGGTAAGATTTTGTGTTTTTGCAGACCTAAAACAGTATTCTTTCTCTCTCGTTTAAACATAAAGGCTCGAAACTTTTGCGCAGAACTGTCTATGTGAAGACTTTGTGGGGTTTATTCTCCATTCACGACTGGCGCCTTTGGCCTGGATCCTCCAGGATGTCCACAACTGTCTTTCCATGTGTGTCCAGCAGAGGGCGCCACTGCGGCGCTTCGATGGCCTCCATTAGAGCAGCCAGCTCCCCCTCCAACTTCATCACTGTGTTCTCCACCCTCTGCAGGAAACAAAGGCATATCTTATGAGTGTGGCTGACAATGAATAATACATTGTTATGTTCTACTATAGATAATTGAAACGTCACCCATGAATAATTCAAACAGACCTAAAACAGGAAGAGCTTTGTGATTTGTCTGTTTTCACATAAAGAAGGTTGTGAGTCAGCTTTCTAGATAGACTGAAAACTGGTGTAACCAAGAAAATATGTGGGATTCCACTACTGTTGGCTAAAGGTATTTTAGGGTGTAGCACCTTCTCCACCACGTCCAGCCGGTTGTGGAGGTTGGTGTGTTCCTGACAGACGCTTGACTGCGCCGCCCGAGGTCGCCGGTCGGACTCCGGTCCTGCAAACCAAACGGAAACATTCCTGAGACGTTAACAAAGAACTGCAATTAAAAGAAAACCCGCAACTGGTGTGGAGTCACTGTGGATTTTTGTGGGGTCAACATTAATGCGAGATGAGCGGTTGCTTAAGTCCCCCAGACCACCAGGGGGCGCCCAAGACCACCAACCTACATATTAAAACATAAATGCATACTGAAAATTATATTGAATAATACAAACTAAATAATATTACACAAAAGAATTTATTACTTTTATACACAAATAATGGTTATTTCTTCTTGTTGGGGGAATTTACTTTTAAATTTGTTTACATTTTAAACAGTTAAATAATGACACACTTAAACTTACTACAAAAACACAACATCTTACAGTAGTTTTGTTTCTAGTGCAAATATCTCAGTATGCTTAAAGTAAGACAAAACTAACTTGCCAGTAACTTTTCCACAAGGCATAGAAGCTTTATGTCGGGTCAATAATTCCTTAATATTTATGAAAAAGTTCTAGTTCCAATGGCAGATTATTTGACGTATAAAGTATAGAAAGGTCTGTCGAGGGAACAAATTTTTTTTTTTTAATCAATGTTAAGGAATTAAAGTCGGTGCTGGATCCTGCATGTCAGGGTTCTGCTCAGGCCTTCTAACGAGCCACCATTGGTTCCAGGTCCGTTAAACCTCTGATCTAAACCAAGCTCCTCACGACGCCCAGAACTCGGCCCACTCCGCCATGACGGAGGCCAAAACAACCCATATTTAAAAACATCTGTAACCTGATGTCACTTTTAATTTAGCTGATTTTACTTTAAAAATGGTCATAGGATGCTGCGCGGTCAGCTGCACAAACATACAAGAATAGAAACCAAACTTATTTTATTTTATCATTTTAATGAGGAAAGATACCGTGGTGTAATGGCGGATCTGCAGAAAACTCTTCTTAAAAGGGAAGAAAATTAACTTTATAAGAAAGTATGATTAGAAAATATCAAATTTTGCATTATGGAGAACAATTGGGAACCATGGAGACAAATCTGCACTGTCATATAGCCTGTCATATAGCATGTATGGAAAAAACTGGTTAGCATCTTGTTTTTTGTAAATTTTTAAACCTGCTCTGGTGAAAAAGGGTGCCTATGTCATAATGATATAAATCATGTGATGTGAATTCAGATAAAATCGGTAATTTGATCAACACGTCAGGAGGGACGGCTCGGTTTCTAAGCTAGCTGTTTCTAAAATACCGCCGACCATGAGCCCAACCAGATGTGATGCCTTCACAGACAAATTAGCTTGACTTGAGCAAGAAGAAGCCATGACTAAACTGGCAAAAACAATTTCAGTCGCTCTGTTGTGTTTTTGCAGTGCGTCCTCAAATCCTCGTCTTAAACTTTTTTCAGCCTCTGCGGTGTGAAGTGTGATCTCTCTCCTGCAGGGTGCGCAGGGCTTCCTGCATTGTTCCAGCTGTTTCCTCCTCTCTGCTCTGCTCCCAATTATCCAGTTCTATTTGAAGCCAAGATGCTGGAGGAAGTCTGCATTCATTCACAGGAAATCGCTTCTGTTTTCCAACATCTTTGACTGAAATGTGAAACTGCATGTGAACGATTTAAACATCTGATCTTCAGATTATTTCACCTTCTGCAGCAGCCGTTGCTCTCCCTGATGAGAATCTGAGGGTGTCTGACGGCGTTGTCGATACCAGGATGGGTTTTCACAGACAGGCTGCCATTTTGAGCTTCACTCAGTGTCTTGTTGACCCAGTAAAAGGCCTTTTTGTGCCGCCTAAAGCCGACTTTTTCTCAACAAATCAAGAAAATCCTGTCTGTTGAATATCATGATGCTAAAGTAATATTTCTTGTAGTCTAGGGCATAACTAAAATGCATTTTTAAAGTAAGTTAAATGTGGCTGAAACCAGATTACTTTAAAAAATAAGGATTTTTGCTGCATCACACAGATTCCGGCAACCAGATCTGTTACAACCTTTCTAAAATATAAAGTACGTCCAACTGCTTTAATGCTTTCATGCTTAATAAAAAAAGAAAACCCAAATAATGACTCTTCTTTCTTTTTTTAAAATTTATTATTCAACAGCAGTTAAAGCAGAAAGTTCTGGTTGTCATGGATAAAAACGAACTTCTTTTAGGGACAAAAAGCTGTCAGCTGATTTTTCTCCTTGGGAAAAATGCAACAGAAGTGTGACTTTAACTGTTCCAGAAGAAAAAAGCAGCTGTAAAAAAAACTCTTCACAGGCGGTGAGATTATTCTGCATCACACTTATAATAGGAGAAAATCCCATAGCTTGCCAGGATTTAGGACAAAGATTCATCTTTTGTTCCATTTTCAGCTGGTGAGGAAACCAAAACCTGTTCCCCTCCTCGCCTGTGGTGGCGCTGCAACAAGAACTACTGAAGGAAACAACATAAAAATCTCTGAAGACACAGAGCAAGACTTCCTTCTTCATGAAATGTAAATAAAGACGGAGTAGTGTCAGATTTTGGCGGAAATCTCTCTGCTAGCGATAGCAGCTTGTTTTTGATTGAATTTACCCAGAAGCCCTTTGTTCACTATTTCTATTCTGTTCTATTTTGTTTCTATTATTACGACTTTATTGTTGAAATATTTGGGCCTTATTCTCATATGTTTTTCCTCGTGGTTTTGTTGTATCTTGTAGTATTTTATTTTTTTATGTGTTCTTAGTGAAACTGAGCCAAAGTGCTGAAACTGTTCTCATTCAGATAAACCTTCCTCTGTTGGCAGCTGGATTTCTTTTGGGGTTTTTCTTTTCCTTCCTTTTTTTTTGACATTTAGATTCAGATAGATTTTCAGTTTTAAACAACAGTGATGTCATTTGTTCCATGACCTCAGACCTCCTAGTTGCTCTTTGGAGAAATGTGTTGGAAAACCTCCAGAAAGTAAACACAGTTGTTATTCTATGCAGCTGCCTTGGTTTTAGTTACACAGATCACTTCCCAAAACTCACTTCCCAAAGGAGAAGACTGCCTTTATTTCACAATAACTTCCTTTGGAAACATTTTCCAGACTCCATGATGCTGGCCGACGGGACGCCAGGTTTAATACATGCAGTTTGGAGGCTAATACACTGAAAAAACCCCAAATATATTTGGTTTATTTTCTAGTTTGGTGTCTGGAAAATTAGTCGTTTCAAAAAACTCCCACATTGCAACCCCTGCTTACCCTGTTGCTTAGCAACCCCAGCAGAGTGTCACCTGTTACCTGGCAACCAGAGCTGAGTTCCAGCACATTTGTTCAGCCGGTTTTACAGTTCATGTGCTGTAAAATGAAGTGTTAGTGGTCGATTTACCATCCTGAAACCACTTGTTGTAATATTTTTAGCTGTACAGAAGGCCCTTCGAATGCTTTTCAAAGATGTATAATTTTGCATCTGTTTGCATCTATTTTCATGAGTATAAATGTTGAATTAGGAGGTTCTGGCCAGCAGCAGGTTATGTGGATTTGAAGTGATAGGAGGCTCTAAAACAGCTCATTCTTAAAGGATGAGCTGCTTTAGATTCTTATCTAAAATGATTTTGCCCAAAAAATGTAATTAGTGCTGGAATGTCGTCTTGGTGCGATTTAGAGTTTTTGCAGTGTAAACACCAGGATGGACTCTCTGTGAGCGTGGACACACAGCAGCTGTCTGCCCTAACCTGTGCTTCACAGTGGGAGGTTTTGTTGAACTCGCTCAGGCGTGTGATAACTTGGCATCCCATGTTTCGTCTTTTCATTCAAAAGGTGACAGATTAATCATGAAAGTCGGTAAAAACAGCTGGATGTAAACATGTCTCTGCGTTATTTCCTGTGCAATTCACAAGAGGCACAGCGCTACGCTGGTTTTCCAATCAGGAAGGAGATAAATAAAATGGAGAAGAGGTTCTTAAATCCATCCAAACCACAGCTGTGCCGCCATCTGAGAGCCAGAACCGGCGCAGAGTTTCCAGCCGAGAGCTTCATGATGAATGCCTCATACCAGGACTGTGTGTACCATAAAACTGCATGTGGGCAGAAAGTGGCGCATCGAGAAGAAAGCTACATGTGGCTGAGTTGGGAAGAGTTTTCCCCTCTTCCAGCTCATGCAAGCATTTTTTTCTTTTCCTTACACAAAAACTAGTGTCAGCAGAGTGGAAAAAAAAAACACACCAAAACACTTCAGGAGTTTCCTACACTGCAAAAACACGACATTTTTACCAAGACAAACTATCTCAGAATTAGCTTTTCGGTAAGAGACAGAATCTTGTTTTAAGTCAATAATTCTTGCATATTGATGAAAAAGGCTCACCCTGCAGCAGGACAATGAACACAAATGCAACCAAATCTAAAGTGCTTCAGGTCACAGCATATTTGTTGGAACGGCCCAGTCAAAGTCCAACTGAGAAAACAAATGATTTCCGTTCAATCTGTCTAAACTTGTGAGGAATAAGCAAATATTTCAGTCAAAACTGAAGATGCGCCGCTGGATTTAAAGTAAAATGTGCACTGACTCAGCGGGGCTTAATACAAATTACACACCACACTTTTCAGATATTTATGTGAGAAATTTTTCAGATGTTTATGTGAGAAACAATGTTTTTTCTTCCAAATGACAAATCTGTGTAACTTATGATGGGCCTTTCTCACAAAACCACTATAAAAAAAACCTTAAAAGTTCATAGTGGTAAAAGAAGATTTTGTTAAAACCAAAGGTTAATGATCAGGAGCAATAAAACACTAGTGCAGGTTTGCTGCAGGCAGTTACATGTCATGCAGCAGCTGTACTTTTACAGGCTGAAACTAAACCTCCAGCAGCTGGAAGCCGTTCTGCTGCTGTCAGCATTCACGGTTTTCCTGTTTTTAACATGATGTCTGCTTGAAATTATGTTGTTTTGATTAGTTTGACTCATAATTTAGTAGGATTTATCAATAATAAGTTAAAATTATGGTTAATGAGATTAAAAAATATTTCTGTGTTAGTATTATTTGGTTGTTTAGCAGTCAGGGTAACCTGATTGTAATTTTCTTCAGGATTTGTCTTTGTTTTTGTACATTTCCATTTAATATCAGTAAGAAACAAAAGAGTTTGTTGAAGTATTTGCTACCAGTGAATCAGAAGAAGTGAAGCAACAACTGCAGCTAAATCAGAAACAGATGTGCTGGCAGAACTCGGATTCCTGTGTCTGGATTCAGAGTCAGGCTGGATCTGAATCCACAGAAATCTGCAGAGAATCTGTGTTTCCCTCTGCATGTTGCTCCCATCCCTTACCTGCTGCCGCGCAGCCAATCAGGAGAAGCAGGAGTCCAGCAGATGAGCAGGAGGGACGGGTCATGATGGGGAGGCAAACCTGGACGCTGAAGAGTGTGTGAACAAAAGTAAACAGAAGAAACAAAGAGTGGAGATTTAAAACATAAAAAAATCCAGAAGCACGAAGTAACTTCCAGTAAGCGCTCACAAATCCTTTCCTGCTCGACTCTGTTGCTCCCAGTTTGCTAATGAAAACATTAAATGCAGAACAAAAAGCCTCCGTTTGTGGGAGTCTGGGTGGGATGTTGAGGGGAGGGGACTCAGTCTAAGTTCAGCTGCAGGAAATCTGGATCATATTTATTATCCCGTTTCTGTTTTTCTTTATGATATTCATGCAAATCATCTTCACCCAAAGGAAAACATGACATGATGAGGTTTCTCTTGGTAGCTTCCAGACTGAAAAATATCTCAAACATCAGACTAAGACTTAAAACTTTCTGTATGTTGAAACACTGAGGAGTTACAGTGATTTGTCCAATAAAAAGCAAAAATAATGAGTATTTTATTCACACATTCAGAAATAAGTCCACTTATATACACATTGTGATTCACAGAAAATAAAAATGATAAAATAAAATTCCTTTACAAAAAATATTTATAGACTTCTACCATAAAATAAAAGCTTTTTTTAAAATAATTAAGTTATGATTATAAAATAATTAAAAGAAGTGAGATGATGTAAATTATGAAGAAATAATAAATTTTGAGTTTCCTGGATTATAATCACTTAATTAGCTGAATGATGATGTGTTTCCATTGATAGATTATTAGTTTGATAAAATGTAAGTCAAATAATCTGTAGTGGAAGTAGTACTTTTTCTTCACTGCTAATGAATTATTGATGTAAAAAAAGCTCCTATATCTGCATAAAAATGAGTTTTGTCTTAAGTTATTTGCACTGGAATAGACCAAAATACTTAGTAAGATTTGACGTTTTTGCAGTGCACGTCTTGGAAACACAACACTTGGAATAAATTGGTTCTGTCTTACACCAACTTGCATCAGCAGACTGCAGAGCATCAAATATTTCTCATTTCAAACCAGAACAACCTTCTAATTATTCTTGATTTAATATTTGAAATGCCTCACGGTGAAAACACACCAGGATTAAAGCTGCTTTCCTCCTTCTGGGAAAATCTGACTGCCTTTTATATATCTATAATTGCATTGATTAGTTCCTGCACCTCCCACTGAACTGACCCGTCTCGCTCTCCCCGACTCTCTGACTCACCCGCCTCCCCACACACAGTCTGATACGACTGTTGTGTCGTAAACACGGCTATCTTCGTTAAGCCAGACCGTCTTCAGCCTCCTCCTCCTCTGGCGCACTCGTCTGGCCGCTTAAGTAGCTCTACGGTTTAAGAACGGCGGCGAACAAAACCGGGGGGCAAAGGAGTGAAGGGATCAGGGGCCTTTTATGACAGGATGGGGCTGGGAGGCACGTCTGACTGCAGGGATAGAGGTCACAGACGTGTCGAGATAAGAAACGGCTAAATGTCACATCTCCAATGTCAACCTCCAACGGAGAGGAGTGACGTGAAAGAGAAAGCTCCCAGATTTCAAAATGTCTCTGATGTAATTTGTTTTTTAACTTTGTGTTTTTAAATTGTGAAAATTCAGCAAATCAAAATGTCGTTTTAGTCAAAAACTCCTTAATATTGACACAAAAAAAGCAGATTATTTCACCTGATGCCATAAATGTCTTGCTACATATGAAAAAAATGTGTATTAAGCTAACATAGCAAGAGCAAACTATATAAAATGGCTCCTGGCTGTTAAATATTGAATGAAAGTGAGGAAAATGTTTTAAAAGTTGGTGGTTTTGAGGTCAAAACCCCCTTTCAGGTGTTTCAGTGTAAAAGCACTTTAGGTTTTCTGGTCAGTTACAAAAATAAATATTTTTTTACTTGTTCCTTTCATTTTGAAAAATTTATAGCAGTAGACAGACTCTGAGTCAAAAAAGACAGGTCCAAGTATAGACCCCTGCGGTACACCGCATCATCAAACACAGCTGAGGAACTGATATGAAAGAACCAAAATGGAGATTTCATCCAGAGATCTAAGTGAGTTGTAGATTTGTCTTTCTGGTCCGTCAGCCATCTTGCGAGTGTCGGCTCAGGATCAGCCGGCAGACACAATGTAAAGAACAAAAGGTCTTCAGAGCGCACAAAAGCAGAGGATCACATGACCGTTGGCCGGTGCCACGCTGATCCGTGGTGTGATGGGTTCCTGGAGGCAGGGTCACCTTTTCTCCGTCTATTCCTGTCCTCCCCTCCTCTTCCTGCCGTTCATGTATCTCTTATTTTTATTCAACCTAAGGCCGGTCGGAGCCCCGCCTTCCTGCCATTTAGGAGATGTTGAATCTAATCTGAATGGGGCGAGTGAAGTCATGACTTGCACTTGATTTTCCTTGACTTTGTCCTCTTCTAATCCTATTGTGGCTTTTCTGTACTTACGGAGGCTATCAACAGCTTGACTAAAGAGATGAAGGGGGGAAGCGAGTAAATTATTACTCCTCATGGTCATTTACTGCTCATTCTGCAGATCCTTAAATCATAGACCCCAGAAACTGTTTTATGCATAAATGCTGTTTTTTTGTTATGCTGGACTGAAAACATTAAAACTGAATGATTAGATCTCAAAGCTTGCCAAGTAAGCTCTATAATGCTCCATGTTGAGTCCGTATTAAAGCCAGTGGGGATGAAGACAATCCCATACGTCCGAATGGCAGCTCCTTTGTCTTTGGATTTACCTGGATGCTCCTGGAGGTGCATCATCATTCAGTGCTTCAGCTGTTTTGATTTGTTTACCAGAAGGGCAGAGGCCCCAAAATGGGAAAACGGAGCTTTGTTGTCTAAAAGCGTTGTTGGCTTTTTATTGAGCAGCACAAGTCTTTACTCATCATGGAGAATATTCTAAATTATAGTCAAAATGAATAGCAGCAATTTGTTTTCTTTTTTGTAAGAGAAAAAGAGATGGGGTTTCGTCCCTTTCATAAGGGAATACGAACTACATATTTAATTATCAACTATCAATATTTGGCTCCATTTGCTAAATGTTCAGCTAAATATTTAGCCAGCAAGTAAAATATTTATTTAGCTTACGAACTGAATATTTAGCGCCACACTAAATATTTAGCTAAGAGCTCGCTGAATATTTAGTTAGCTTTGAGCTGAATTTATTTATCTAAAACTCAAGATTTTAAATCCATTTAGAGATAGTTGCTGCTTTTAGTTTAGTTTAAGCCTTTTTTATGAATTATCTGTGAATGTTACAAGCTTCCTTTGATTTTGAAGCGATAATAATACAGTTTTACAGTGTAAGTGCTGTGAAGTGATCAAAAATATATGGATACTCTAATCCTGACTGGAGCTTTATAGAGAGATCTCTATAGGCTGGAAAGTTACCTGTAAGTTAGTTTTTATCATATTTCAAGTGTACAGTGAAATTTGCACTAAAAAGTAGGCTTAAAATATTGGTAAGATTTTGTGTTTTTGCAGTGTTTATTCAGTGAGCGGAAACCTTTTCCCTGTCAAACTGAACCTTTTGACGGCGAAATGATTTTGCAATTTGGTCTCTGAAAACAGACCAAGCGCTTAAAAAAAGGAATCATCTTTTTTCTATAATGCATTTGTCAGGAGGAGAACCAAAACCTATGATGAAAAAGGAAAAATTCTTGCTGCAAATGGTTAAAAGTTCAGAAACTTAGTGAGCCAACAGAACGCCTAAGCCAGGTTGTTTTTAATTTAGTTTATTCGTGCCATCCTTCCTTTCACATATCCTACATTTCGGGAACACTCATGTTACCTTCAGGAGCTCTTTCCAGTAATTCTTGGCATCTACAGTTGCTGCTAAATACAGATTTGAGGATCACATTGGACACCTGATCAGAGTTAAACAGGATCTGAACCTCCTGCTGTGACTCAGCTAGAGCCACTTTCATCTATTTTATTCTGTCCTGGTTACACTGCAAAATCCCAAAATCTTACCAACTAATTTAGGTCTAGTTTCTTGAATAAAATCCTAATTTGCAAGTAACTTTTCATCAATAAATATCAGGTTGGTGGACGCAAATAACTCATTATTATTGATGAAAAAATGCTAGTTCCACCAGTAGATTATTTAACTTAGAACAAGACATTTTCCCCATGTTTTACACTGCAAAAACACAATATCTTGCCAAGTGTCTTTGGTCCAATTTCTACTGAAAATATCTTACTAAACTTGTAATAAGACAAATTAACTTGCAGGTAACTTTTCAGCAAGATATAGGAATTAATGAAAAAGTATTATTTCCACTGGAATATAAATATACTGTATATTTCTGAAAAGCTACTTCTAAGTTAATTCTGCATTTTTTCAATGTACTAAGATATTTACACAAAAAACTGGACCAACAATACTTGGCATGTAAAATAAAAATAGCACAACACGGTTGTATTATTTAACAGGATATTGTTAGGTAACAATTCCCATGTTACAGGTGAAACCATCTGCTAGTAGAACTAGGAATTATTAAGTTAAAACAAATTCCTATCTTGATAAAAAGTTAGTCTGTGAATTTTTAAGTGTACTAAGATATTTTCACTAGAAACTAGACCAAAAAAACTAAGTAAGATTTTCTGTTTTTGCAATAAACTTAACTCTGTGTTATTAAACTGATATTAACTCTTTCTCTCCCATGCAGTCAATCAAGAAACTGCATGGGAGGGAAAAAGATTTTCCCCCTGAAATCTTTTTCATTCTCACTCCATGGTTGTTTCTTGTGTGTAGCTTTCAGTTCACCTGCCTCCAGATAAACCCTAATTCTCCATCTATCTCCTTAGACCGTCTGATTAGCACCGCGTCACAGAAAGGGGAAGTAATCCGCGCCCAGGAATAGAGCCACAGCAGAGACTCTCCACAGCCGCCATGTGTCTGCAGGTAATCCGCTCTTAAATACCTCCGGGGCAGGCAGCTTGGGTCGGGCAGAAGCTCCAGTCAGTGTCCTGTTATCCCTCGGACAGGCAGCAGCAGGATGAACTTTGCGGCCCAGTTATTCTACTCCAGCTACCTGAACGAGAGGCTGGAGCGTTTGTTTTCACCGAGGCCTGCAATTAAAGACAGCGAGGAGAATGACCCGTTCTGGGAGAGGTGGGACGTAGCAACCAGTAGAGACCCTGACCCCTGACCCCTGACCCGCTCCAAGATAGCAACCAATTTACCAACTGCAACGTTAGCTGCTTTTCCATTACAAATGCGCGCAAATCTTTGGAGCTGCGTTTTTATCGGCCATAAAATTAACAAGTTCAAGTTTTATTAAAACAAAAAACGTTTGTTTTTTGCTAACACAAGGTGGTTTGTCAGCCATACAAAACATTTTTTGCGTCAAATTAGTCACGTGATCAATAACTGGATGTTACTACTGGCAAAAACTACGAAGAAAATAAGGGTTAGGATTTTAAAAAAGTGTTCACTTCTTCCTATTCCTTTTTAAACAGAAAAGTTGTGGTAAACTAATAATTTTGTTCTTGATTATGAATAGGCATGTTTTGCTCTGTCCCACTGATTGCTTCTCCTGTTGTCTGTTTTATCTGTTTCAAACAAAAGTGAAAAAATAAAGAAGATGGCAGGAAATGGTCGGAGGATGATGTTTTTCCTTTCACTAGAGCTCTCATGGCAAGGCACAGTTCATAAAAAGTTGTGTGTCCCTTGGGCTTGTTGAATCCCTTGCTCTTCTGTAAAATCTGCGACTATAATTTTCCCAAAACGCTCCAAAATAAAAGAGGTTCGTCGCCTCCTCTCATGGCTGACTGATTATGAGCGCTAGCGCCACGACTAAATTATGAATACATCTCCTGGAGCTGTTTACGACCATCACTGCTATAATTTTTAATTATTTATTGCGTGAACAAGCTTATCCACTTGAGATTTAAATATTATTTCTTATTTAATGGAAACACAGCAATTGCAACATTATGTTTGTTTGTTTTTTTTTCCACCGTTACCAGAATATCATCAAATATTTGCTCACATTTGTATGGAAACGCGATTATTGGTCCTCTCTCATGTTTACCTTCGCTGTTGGTCCATCCAGTTCCCAGAAAACTCTCTTCCTCTGTTTGGTTTCCTGTTCATTTTGATTGTTTAGCCAGAAAGGCAGAAACAGAAGAAGAACCTCCTAAGAGTCATTTGGTCATACTTTTAGTTCTGCACTCATGCAGGCTAAAGCAAACCTGCCAAGAAAGTCAATTGATGCCAAACCTCAACACTGCAAAACACAGAATCTGACCAAGTATTTCTGTTGAGTTTTCAGTGCAAATATCTCACTACACTTGAAATAAGAGAAAAAGTAACTTTGTTTTAAGTAAATCCCATAACATTTATGAAAAAGTTCTAGTTTCACTGACATATTATGGCATTTTTCCTATTTTATCAGTGAAATATTAAGGTATCTTGACTTAAATCGGTTATATGTAAGATAGTGTCTTATTTCAAGTGTGCTAAGACTTTTACATGAAAAACTAGACCATAGAAATGCTTGGTACACTTCAAAAACACAAAGTCTTACTTATTTCTAGTGTAAATATCTTATTACTCTTGAAATAAGGCAAAACTAGCTTAAAGTAACTTTTCAGCAAGATATGGAGGCTTGTTTTAAGTAAATAATTTCTTAATATTGATTTAAAAAAATACTTGGCAGATAAATTAACTTATGAGAAGATATTTTTTCCATGTTATAAGTTAATTAATCTGCCGATGAACTAGTTCTTTTTCATCAAAATTAAGAACTTCTTTACTTAAAACAAATTACTTAAGTTAGTTTTGTCTTATTTCAAGTTAACTTATCAAGAAGACTTGATAAGATTTTGTGTTTATGCAGTGAACATTAAATAAAGCACCGTCAGCACTCAGGGTCTTCAGAAAAAGCTTCACCATTCATCCAAATGAACTCTTTGAAGAAGACCTGTTAAAATGATAAAAGCCAGCTGGGTTAAATGCCTCCTTGACCCGCTTTGCTTCATCCTCCGTCGTTATTTTTTGGCCCATTTGAAGCAGAATAAGCTCCTGCTTACCACTTCATCCCCTCTTCTTGTCCTTTGAAGAGGTTCTTCAAGGTTGCCATGTTTTTCTTTTCCTTCCTTTGATGCTTTTTTTATTATTATTATTATTGAACGCTGCCCTTGCAGGTGCAGCTTTTCTCTTATTCTCATTCACATTTATAAGGACACTCAGGTTTCAGTACATAACGGATAAAATGGGGCAGAGCGTGTAATGGATTCGTGAGACCAGGTGAAAGGTGAATGTGCTGCTTATAATAGACCACTGTGAAAGAAATAGAGCAGGGTGTTGTCTGCAGAGACAGATTTACCCGAGAGAGCAGCGCCACCTGGTGGCCGTCTAGCAAAATAAAACCACATCCGCTAAATCCATTTTGATTTGTTTTAGTGCCTAAGCACATTACTTAATGCATTATGGGTAATCCTTTATGTTGCAGGAGGCCTGCTCTATAAATTACACTTCAAAGTATGCTTAAAAAAAAAAAAGGTCCAAACCAGGTTTGTTTGGTGTCCTTTGATAAATGAGAGTATATATGGAGCAAAATTAGACAATTCAGATTAATTGTGTCCATTTACTAAGCTGTTATAAATCAAACTAACCTCCCTTCAGCTCTAAATTGCCACTTAATTTACATCTCCCTTAAAAGAGCAACTGAACCAACCCATACATCATAAGTAGACTTATTGATGTAATCAGTCACGGCCACTTAACGCTTGGATAGATGTGAAGGATGAATCAGTTCAGCTCAGATTTGAAGGATTTATTATTCTGTCTACACTTTTACTGAGGCCAGTCCTGTTCCTTATAACCCTGGAAATACCAGAAACTGTCATTTTAAAAGTGTTTGTTGTGATAAAAGTGCTTTGTTAAGAAGATACAAGCATCAGACTGAAGTAAATGTGTGGCCATCTTGAATGTTGTCACAGTTTAGAGATGAAATGTAAGGAAAACGTCTCATAACGTTTTCAGATAAAGGTTTTTAAGCTAGAATGAGGTCGTTTTGTTTGGTTGCATCAAAACTGCAACACTTTTTTCACATCACACGAGTCGTGATCACTTACTACAGGCGGAAAAGACAAATAGCACGACAGGAACTGCTAGGAGGAGGATGGCGTGGCGATTAATTGATTACCTTCATTCAATTTTAATAATTTTTTCTTCCTCTTGGTTTCTATTCTAAAACAAGTTACGAGCCTCAATTCTCATAGAAAAATTATTAATTGTATTCTTGTAATACTATGACTTTATTCTCATAACTGAAAAAATTATTTATAGCTTAGCTGAGTCATAGAATTGACGTGAACTCAAAGTCCAAGAAATAGATGCTGTGAAAAATGCTTGTCAAACAAAATGGCTGCCGTGGGTGTGCTGGCATCACTCTGAACTATGGAAACCCAAGGAGTGTACTAGTGGGAAATTATCCATATTTTCTAAAAATTAGATCTGGAGAATAATTTTTTTTAAAATCAATAAGATTAATTTATTGACCCACCGTGATACCACCTATTAGTAAACTGAAAGTGCTTACAATTTGGTCTTTCAGAAGCCTGAGGAACCAAAACGTTTGACCAAATCAGAGGTCTGGGGATTGTCTTTGAACAATCTTAAGATATTTAGATTTGCCAAGCTTTTGGTTACAAATTTCTAGTAGAGGTTTCATGAGTTTAGTACCTTCTGGCAAAAACATTAGCACCTGAAAGTTATTCTCTATCCTTCATTTGTGTGTTATTTCAGGGAGGAACTGCGTCTTGGCCCCAGTCTACCAGGAGGTTCCTACAAACCCGTCTGTAACGGCGCTGTGGGCCGCCGGCCGACTCTCATTGAACCGGAGCGTCTCAAGGATTTTGGTGAGGAGGAACTTCTCAATGGAGATATTAAGTACCACCAAACCAGCGTGACTGTAACCCCTGAGATGAAGCTCATGGATCCCCCCAAAACCAGAAGAGTGAGTGAGTTCAGGATCATCCCCAAACCTCCGGCTCAGTTCCTCCGATTTGAGGACATCAGCGCGGCAGCCTTCACGATCCAGTCTGCGATACAGAAGACACCTTGCACGGTACGCTAGTTGTGTGAATTTATGAGGGAAACAGAGAGTGTTGTGTATTTAACTTTTAGGGAGGCTGATTCAGTTGAAATTCTGCCAGAGAAATCCATGTCAATGGAAGAAATTTGAGACAGAGCAGAGAAGGGAGATGAGAATTGAGCAACTTGCAATGAATTACATTGGAATGAAGAGTGGGTCAAAGTTCATCTACTATGATGTAAGCAAGTGGTTTGTGGATGGTAAGTCAAAAACAAAACACTTGCCTTTTCCAGCAGCCATTGTACCGCAGTAAAACCAGCTGGCTGGGTTGCTAGGTAACATACGGAACTCTGCCGGGGTCGCTAGGTAACGGGTGCTGATTTGTGTCGTTACATTTGGAAGGTTTTTGAAGTGGCTCATTTTCCAGACACCAAAAAAAACATGAAGTTTTTGCCCAAAAACGTCTGTGTGTGTGTTTTCTTTAAGTGCTCAGTCTTTGTTTTAGAAGCAAATGGAAGAAGAAAGATGTGAATTTTCCACCGTAGGTCTCCTTTCATGACTAGTTTGAACAGAAAGCAGCAGCCAGTGAGCATTTCAGATGATGCTGCTTGTTTATGCGCAGTATTCCAGACTGTCCAAGCAGTACGGGATGGAGATCTTCCTGAAGAAGGAGCATCTTCACTACACCGGCTCTGTGAAGGAGAGAGGAGTGCTGTACCTACTCACCTCCCTCACACAGGTAAATACAAGTCCTCTTTCTGTTCAGATCATTTGTGAATCAGGGTGACAATGACAACCGTGAGTTTGTCTCCTCCCAGGAGCAGCAGAGGAAAGGAGTGATCGTGGCCACCGACTGTAACTTCTCCATGGCCGTGGCTCACCATGCGACCGAGCTGAAGATACCAGTGTTCGCCATCATGCCATCAAGCTGCTCTTCTCCACGCCTGCGTACCTACAGAGACTACGGCGCCATGGTCATCTCGTACGGCGGCACCGGCCACGACTCCCAGAACCACGCCCGCCATCTGGCCAAAGAGAACGGATACCTCTACCTGGAAGAGTCAGTCTCATTTTAAAACTTGTAATATCAGATTTCAGATATGCTGGTAAAGCAAGAGGACACGACTGAAACTATTAATCAGATTAATCGATTACTCAAATAATCGTCAACTAATTTAGTCATTGATTAATCGTTAAATGGAGTAAACAGGGTAACAAACTGCACAGCATGGTGATGGCAGCACCATACTGTGTGGTTGTTTTGATATATTCAAATATTAGCGCTGAAACGATTAATCGGATTAATTGTGATTAATTGATTACTGAAATAATCACTAATTAAATTCAAGTTTCTTTATATAGCAGCACATTTCAGCAGCAAGGCAGTTCAAAGTTCTTTACATCATAAAAATATAATACAATCAATTATGAAACAAGCATTAAACATTACATTTTGTGAAATATAATCAAAATCATCAATACACATCAAAATTAGTAATAGATTAATCATTAACTGGAGGATATGGTCTAAGAACAATACACTTAGAGCAATTATTAAGTCAAAACCGTGCAAAAAATATATGTATTTTGTACTTAGGATAAAGAAAAACAACTTTGTCTATAAATATGTTTTACCAAGAAGCTTTAGCTTCAATTGGTTCCAATTCTGTAATAAAAATAATCTCATATTAAGCAACTTTTGCTGTTCAAATATTCTAAAAAATAAAAACAAAAAAATAATCAACAGATAAATCCCAAATTTTAATAATGTTATGCAGAAATGGCTGAAATTTCTACATCCTTTGGTTCAGATATTCAACAGTTTATTAAAGGAATGCCATGCTATTGCTTATGAGGCAATAAAATTATTTTTTCTTATTTTAGAATAGAATTAAATTATTTGTTTATGTGTATTTATTGATTACTGGATCAATCATCAGAATAATTGATTACTAAAATAATCGCTAGTTGCAGCCTCACATGAGCACATCGAAGCTTTTCCTTGTTTCCAGAGATGAGAGTGCAGTGTACCTGGCAGGACTGGGAACTGTGGGAATGGAGATCTTTGACCAGGTTCCCAAAGTGGATGCAGTGGTTATTCCTGCAGCAGGACAGTATGGACTTCTGGCCAGCACCGCCGCAGCCCTCAAATACCTCAACTCCCAGATTCTTGTTATAGTAAGTACACATAAACTGCACTAAATGGTGATCATAAAGCTTCTTTTTGTGCAGCCTATGTAACATGGATTGTTCACAATGTGACAAACATTTTCTAGAAGTTACAGATTTCTTCCCAGATCCAAACATTTGGTCACATGGGCAGAAACTGTCAGGTCAAACATATTTGTGGGCCAGAAATAAAATAAAATTAAGCAAAGAAAGTAGTCAATTTTTTCCACAAAAAATGTCCCAAATTTAAAAAGGATATTTTGCACATTTGTTGTTTGCTGAACAGCAAAATATTACTAAGTATTTTTGCTTAGTTTTTAGTGCAAATACCTCAGTACACTTAAAATAGGACAATAACATTTCAGTAAGATATAGGAGCTTGTTTTAAGTCAGTAATTATTGAGTATTAATGAATGAAATTGGCAGATTATTTCACTTGTAGCAAGATGTTATAAGTGAAGTAATCTGCAAGTGGAACTAGAACTTTTTTATCAAAATTACTGACTTAAAACAAGCTCATAAAAAACTTTACTTTCAAGTTAGTTTTGTTCTATTTTTAAAATTTGTTTCCAGATTTAACTTTTACAGGTTTTTTTGATAGAAAATATGGTTTATTTTCGCAGAAGTTACCTCCAGTAACTTTTACATGTCACTTTCTGTGAACATAAACAAGAAAAAAACTAACTTTTACAAAAAGTTATTCATAATCCAAAGCTCTAAAATAGAAAAGAAAACTAATTTTCGTATTGTAAATAGTAAAGCTTTCACAGGGGCTGCAGTGGAAACATGAAATAATCAAACATCCCCAGGAGATTCTGGGTTGATCTGAACGAGAAAGTATTGTTTTCTAATCTGCCTTTGTGACTTTAACCACACCGGATATCATTATCTCTAAACACTTATGTACATTTAAATATTAAAAATTGAACTTTCTTTAACAGGGAGTTGAACCAGAAGGTTTCCCCCTGCTGCTACAATCTCTGAAAACAGACGGTCCGATCAAAAACCTGCACAGCAACCCCAATAAGAAGCTGTATGGAGGTGAGAGGCAAACAGTTCTTTGCTGATGCGCTTTGATGCAAAACCCATCAAACTTTGAAATGTCGTTCATAAAGTTACACATTCAAAAACTAACAGCATTAATTTGGGATTTTTAGCTTGTCGTGAATATTTACTGTTAAACACTTAGCAGTAAAATAGATATGTAGTTACCAAACTAAATCTTTAGCTCAAAATTAAATGCTTTTGTCAAAATAAAAAATTTAGTTAGCAAGATAAATATTTAACTTCAAACTAAATATTTCATGCATTAAACTTGATATTTGGCATTAAACGAAATATTAAGCTGGTAAGTTACATATTTACCTCCAAGCAAAACATTAATTACAAAGCTAATTATTTAGCTACAAGCTTCAAGTAAATTTGCATATTAGCTAAATATTTACCTCTAAGTTAAATGTTTAGCTTGCTCTTTAAATATTTAGTTTAAAATTTAGGTATTAAATTTTATGGTCAAAATAGTGACTTTGAAAGATAATTTTTTATTGTCTAAATATGAAATTATTTCTGATCATTTTTGACTGTGTAACTTTCCAAGCCGTTATCTATACAGGTCGTCACGCTGATGATGATGAAATCGGTTAACTTTCTGCTCACATGTTGGCAGAACATAATAAATACATTTCTTTTCTTACTAGTCGGTATTGTTTCTCTTTTCAGATTTTAACGAGCGTTCGCTTGGTGCAAATACCTTCCATCTGTCCAAGAAACTGATAAACAAAGTTATTCCTGTCAGGTACTGCAACTCCCAACAAATCCACACCATGAGACCAAAAAAACTGTTTTTTTTGAAGAAGTGAGACGAACAACGTCGTATCTCCAGAATAATCTCGCCACTGTGATCTTTAATCCGTCACTTGGTGAATTCGGTGTGTGAATTTTGATTTCTGTTTTGTTGTCAGCGAGGAAGACTCTCTGGTGGCGATGCTGCGATTTCAGGAGGTGGAGCACTCCACAGTGGACACAGTGGGAGCCATGGGACTGGCTGCCATATTGGCAGGGCAACTTCCAGAACTGAGAGGGAAAAAGTGGGTCAGATATTTGAACGTTGTCTGGTTTCAGTCTAAACTCTGAGGTTTGACCCAGTTGCCGCCCTGACAATATCACAGCTGGGTGGTAACTAGCTTCATTTACTGCAGGGTGGTTGTTGTGGTGAGCAGCGCCAACATGGAGCCGGACCTGGTGAGGCAGTGTGTGGACCGGGCCCTGGTGCTGGACGACCGGGTCAGTAAATTCTCTGTGCAGCTGGGAGAATGGCCAGGAGACATGGCCAAACTGCTGGACGTCTTGTCCAGAGAGGACGTCAGGTAAGGACAGGTTCAGACTTAATCTGTTCCCATTTTGGTGCCAGTCGTTTCTTTAACTCGGCGTGTTTTCGTTCTCCACCCAGACTGCTGGACGTCTGCCATCGCAGACACAGTGACAAGTCAGACGTCTTCAAAGCAAAGGTAGGCGGCTAATTTGTCCTTTTCTGTCCTTTTTCCTGATTTCATTAGTCATAGAGTCTTCAGTCAGAGGCTTCTTCAGAGACGCTGCAATTAGGCCAAATTTTGCTAGATGATCAATCGAAGTCATTGCGATAAACAATAATTTTGTTGTTTTGACACCATTTTCAAGTAATTTAATAGTTCAGGACACATTCTCAAAGATCAACAAACTTCAAATTCTAACAAACATTTAATACTGGAATGTTTAAAATATCCAAAATAAATAAACAAAACCAAAACAACAAATCAAATTAATTATGAAGTCCTTAAAAAAGGGGATAGTTGAGACCAAAGCTCCAGACTGAAAACTTTTATCACCCAGTTTTTGGTAAAAAAAAAGAAAGAAGAAATTATTTTAATTTGTCATGTAATTAATTCAGCATCAACTCTGAGGAAAATTGTAAAATATGAGTTAAAAAACATTTAATTTCCCAAGTATTTCAGAATTGAGTTGTGAATAATGAGGAAACATTATTATTTAACCAACCATAAAACAAAACAATCCTAACAAAATAGTTTTTTTTTTCACCAATTCGTAGAGGTTGGCAATACAGACGTGAAGTTTTATCACAGTATTTTTGTGGTGCTATTGTGATATCTAAAACTACTTATTATGTAATTGTATGACTTTCACAAATAAATGTCAAATATCGCTAAGTTTCTATCACTAAACTGCTCACAGAATCTACATTTAAATTACTTTTTATTAGTCCAACCACTGAACAAACAGTGGAGAAAGAATAAAGAAAGAATTTGAATCACTTTCTTTAAAAACTCTTGCTAAATTTACCCAAGTTTAATAAAAAATAAAAGTTGATATGAGTGCAGCAAATGTGGCTTTTCAGAAAAAGTCTGAATAAATGTGTTTTTACTGTTTCCATTACAAATGTGTGTAAAACTTTATCAATATTCCTCTATTGGCAAAAATAAAAACACTCAACATGACAATTCAGGTGTTTTGATTAAATAAGAAGTGCAATTAAAATCTTGTGAATATTTCTGTTCCTAAGTCAATATGTAGGAAGTGGTCGTCCTACCACTTCCTGTCCTTGTCTTCTTCGTGGTTCTTGCCAGTAGTAACGTCCAGTTGTTGGTCATGTGAAAAAAAAAGTGTTTCCATCACAGTTTTGTGAGTTGTTCTTTTGTTTTGTTTCCTTTGAGAGAATTTATTTTGAAAAGATAATTCATAAGAAAATTATGCTGCTGATAATTTTAAAACTCTCTCGATTTATAGGCCAAATTTTGTGAGTTTTTCAACTGCTGTTTTTAATTGCACGCAATATCACTTCAAGGGCCACAAATGGCCAGCGGGTCACACTTTGGACACCCCTAAAATAAAGTTTTAAATTCCCAGGATCTAGCCATGTTCTAAAAGGTCATGCAGGCAGATTAGCGTCGCCAGTCTCTCCACATAAAGTTCCATAACAAATCCTCACACCACATATAACACTTTTTCCTGGACTCGCTTTCTAATCTCCCTAATTCTGATTGGAAACAAGATGAAAAGTCTCTTAATCTCTGGGCTCCTCTTCGGCCCAGACTAATTATTACGTTGTTTGCCAAAAGGTGAAAGGTCTGGGCTGATTAGCAGGCGTCCCCCTAACTCTGCAACAAAGTATACGTGTTTGTTGTGTTGACAGGTGGAGTGTGTGGTGGAAACCAGGGACAAGACGCAAAGCACTCAGCTGCGCAAGACGCTGAACGAGCGCTACCCTTCGATATGCTGGCTGGACCGGTGATTGAAACAAAACGAGACAAGAGGAAATAAGGTGGAGTGTAAATAAATCTGGAAGGGATTCCCAACACATCCTTCAGTAGGACAATAACCAACCAATAACCGATCTCTGGATCTAGCGCTTATCAGAATAAAACACTCTGAATTAGCTGCAGGTTGGATGGTGTGGTTAGTTTCAAGATAATTTCCCATTATTATACAAACGCAAGAAAAGACTAAAAGTAGAGGTTCACAGATTGCAGTTTCTTTAAAAAGCCAGACCTGCATTTTGGTGGATACCAGGCTTTTCTTGTCTGAAATGTCGCTAACTGTGTGACGTCACGCTGCTCAGCTTTCCACTTGCTCCGCCATGATGGACGTCAAAACAATCAACGCGCTCCTTTGAAGCTCGTCAAAAGAACAAACATGTGATAGCTTAATATCTCTTCTATTTAGTTGATTTCACCTTAAAGGTTGCTGCACAAACAGACAAGGATAGAAACCAAACTTGTCATTTTACTACATAACTTTTAACGAGGAAAGATGCATCGCAGCCGTCAATCATAACGACTGGCAGCTGTTGACGCCTGAGTGTAACCGCAGCAAACAAATCTGCTGCAAATTACCTTTTACAAGGTAATTACATCAACGTTCATATATCAAATATTGCCTTATGGAGAAGGTGCGCGTTTAACCGTAACCATGAAGACAATACCGCAGTCATGTAGCCCAGCATGTACGGGAACAAACTGGTTAGCATTTCGTCTGTTGTACGTTTTTAAGGCTGCTCAGGTGTAAACGGTTTTTATGACATAATGATATAAATCATGAGGTGTGAATTCAGGCAAAGTGTCAGGAGGGAGGAGGAATGTGTCGGTTTCTAAGCTAGCTGTTTACAACTTTTGCAAATACCGCCGTCTGTGAACCCCAACCAGGTGTGTTACGTTCATAGAAATATAAATCAAGAACAAACTGGCAAAAATATTTTCCGTCACTCCTCTCCCTCATTTCCGACGTCCATCATGGCGCCTGGAATGATCAAGTGACGTAGTGACAAACGGTCAGGACAGCGGTTTAGACCTTTGATGAGGTATAAAGACAGTCTTCATGTGGAAATGTCGGCTGATCTCCCAAAATTAAGGACATTGGCGCAAATAAATCGGTGCGCCCCCTAAATAAAAGTTGATGTTTTCAGAGTATATATATTTTTAAGAAGCTGTACATACTTCTGTATTTATAAACCTAACCGTAGAAGAGTCCGAGAGAGACAACAAAAGCGAACAAATGTTTTTGTTTTGTTTCTGTGCAGATTTTATGAAAGGGAAAAAGGACAGAAATGCATTTGTTGTGTAATTAAGCCTGGGCTGCTTAAGAAGAGCTAAAGCTCTTAATGTCTTTAAGCAGAGGGCGATGTGAAAACCTGTGCTGCTGATGCTGCTGCTTTGAGTCGTAAAACCTGAGGTTGAGCAATGCAACTGTCCTGCTGACGAAGCTAAAATAAAATTATGGTGAACATCCAAACAATTTCAAGAAGATTCTTTGTTTGATTTTCTGATGTTTGTTTTTAAATGGTGACTGAATCTGGGTTTTTCTGACAGGTAGAAACATTAAAAAACACCCATTTACTCCATTATGAGTTACTGTAGTAAAACTGTCAGAGGTATGACACGCGTCACTTAATTTAAAAAAATATATATTAAATGCTAATTTTTTTAGCATTTGAACACTAAAGAAAAATGTATTCCTACATAAAACATTGCATTTATACAGCCATGAAAATACAATTTTGAAAATTACAAGCATAAAGGCGTTATTGAAACTTTTTCACAATATGCCTTTATTCAAGATTGATTTTATTCCTGTATTATTTATTTAACTTTATTCTCATTTAATTTCATTCTCTTAATATTGTGACTATTTTTATTTTATTTTCATCCTTTATTAGTATGACCCTAATACTAACGGTACATTTGTATAAATTGCTTTCCAAATATTAAAAACTGGAACGGGTTGTGAATCTATTTGGATCAGGTAAAAGTTGTTTTTTTTCCCCCCAGTTTTCAGTCATTAAATTACTTTAATGACTCAATTAAAACCTCATCCCAGTTTTTAATCAGAAGTGTGATTTTTCTCATTCTTGTGTGACCAGGCTAACCATTATCAGCACTTCAAGCTAATTCCAATTATTTATTCAGATTTGATGCATTTAAGCACTAAAGAAACGTTTGCAAATAGAAGGAGTTCAGCAATATGTGTGTTTGGGACACAATCTGGGAAAAGTGCAAAATAAAAAGATCACTACCTGAGTTTTCACAATCTGCTGTTGATGAGCTCAGTTTCAGAAAGAGCAGGAGCTTCTTAAAGAGACAGAGGCCTAATTTCAAGGGAGAATTTTGTTTTAAGTCATATTCGATATACATGTATGATTTTTGTAACAGCTGACACTAACATAGTTACTTAATTGTCATGTACACATGTAGTATCTGCCTGGAAAATACATGATCCTGTCTCTTTGAGGTTCTGTATTTTTATATCCAAAGTCCAAACATCAGTCTGACCTAAAGGTCTGCAGCAGGACTTGCCGTTTAATTTTACTTTTTGAGTCTTAATTTAAAGACTTTTAGAGGGTGTAAATAAATAAATGTTGTTGTAATTCCACCCAGACCACAAATCTAATGGTTTTTTTCAGAGAAAATCCAGATAAACAACGTAAATGAAACGGAAACCAGTTTGCAAATTATTGTCTTTATTGAAGACTTTCATCACCTTCGACAGGAAGCGAAAGCGCCGTAGAGTGACTGAGGTAATATGAAAATATCTCCCATTTTTTAAAATCTTCTCTCGGGCCGACAGCAGCGTACCTGTGCCTGACGTTACGACTGAGCAGCAGTTGAGGAATCTCTATTGCACCTCGCAGGCTTGTTATAAACATCATTAGAGCACAAAGTAATTGATCCAGGACTCCTGTTGTATTGCACATAAAATCTATCTGAAGGCAGTCAACAATATTATTAATTTAACATCAATTCAAACATTTTCTCCAGCTTTCCTTCATAGAAAATAGATGGAATGTAGTTAAAATGTATGCACCAGTGAATTAAAGGTTACAACAGAGACACTAATTCAATTTCTAGTGTTTATATCATCGGTTTTCCCTCATTCTAGGGGGAAAAGGCACCAGGAATGTTCAGCTGTTTCGCTCTGAAGGCTCCGCCGGCCGCGTTCAGTACCTTTTGTGGCGCTTCGGGTTGTATCTAATGAGCGGGAAGAGCGAGGCGTAGCCGAACAGCAACGTCTGGATGAACCACCGCCAGCGAGTGTTCGGGTGGTTGATGCCTTTGTCTCTGTGAGGAAACAAAAATAAATGAACATAAAAGCGTTAGTGACAGTTTTTAGACGTGATCCTGTTTTTCTGGTGCTTGTATGGCTGAAATTCAAGCATGTTTCAAGTATTTTCAAGGCAAGTTTTCAAACTTTTCCAGCCCAACACTGGAAAAAAACCAATAAAAATTAATTAAAAAATACAGATGCATTTTTTCACTTCCAATATCTGAGGTTTATCAGCTGACACTGATCCTAAACTGAAAAACAAAATCAACTTAAAACCTCTTTTTTAAAAAAATAAACATGAAACAACAGATTTGACAACTCTGCACATTAAATACACAAATAACGTATTTTCCGGACTCTGGAGCACACCTCACTTTAAGCAAAGTTTTTTTTAACCAGCAACTCCTGACCCCACTAGTGATAAGGGTGAACAGATAATGGATGAATGGATGAAAAGCCGCACCGAGGCGACAAGCCCCACGGTTCAAAGTGTTGGAACAAAGTAGGATAAAATACAGTGAGTTCACAAGCTTGATCAGACATGAAACAATTTGTCATTTGTTCAGTCGGTGCAATTAGACAATGTAACAACAAATCATAATTCAACTAAAATTGACAAAAATAATAGTTTGACTACTTTTTATCAAACATGTAAAAACTAAACAGCAACAAAAGATTTTAATTGTTCAGAAATTGAAGTTTGGATTCTAAATAAAATAAAAAATAAATGTTAAAGCATGACGTCGCTGTGAATCTGTGTGAATGCTGTTTATTTTTACTTTTTGAGGCTAAATTTAAACAGTTTTCAAGCGTCTAAATAAATATTTAAAGCATAAAATTGGACTGAATAGATCTACATTTTTTAAAAATATCAGGACCAATACAGACATTAAAATCGGATCGGCGCATCTCTACCAACTATATGACAAAAATTATCACTGTTATTACTGTCTTGTGATAGTTTTCTACATTCTACAGCAGAGAGCAGGGAAACTGACATATAAATGCATTTTTTATCTGTCTGAGAACAAAACCCCAATTTAATGATTTCAATATCATTGTTTAAAATATAAAATATACAAAATTTTACGTCAATAAGTAATTGAGACACTAGGAATAATAAACATTACAAAAAAAATTCTCTAGAAATTTTCACGCTAAATTTTCTAGTATTTAGGAAATGGAAATAATCAGTAATTCTGACCTAAAACAAGGACATTTTAGTCTGATTTAACTTCAGACAGAGAATTTTTTTTTTACTTTTCTTATTAACAGATGTATTAAATTTAAAAAAGAATGTTTTCCACATTTAGGCTTTTAATTAAACGTTAGATTACATTTTATTACAAAACTGTGCAGCTTGAATAACAAGAACTTTCAAACACTTGATACAGAAATCCAGCAAACCTTGAAATATTTATCTAAACATTAGTGAATAAGATATATATTTATTTAAGTTTTTGTGTAGTTTAGAGAAAATCCACAACAAATTCTAACTCTTGTTTATAAAATTGTTTAAAAACTTGTTTTTTCTGTGATATTTGTGCTCACAATTATTGTATGCACCACCTAATGGACGGTTAGGGTCGCTGCAGTCTTACCTGCACAGCTTCAAAGCGTAAAGAGCTTCTAAGCCATGCACAGCAACGGCAGCCCACCACCTGAAACAGACAGAAAAACCCTTTTAATCACCTAAAGAGAACTTCAAAGCATCAATTTCTCTCGTTTGTCCCTCTAAAAAACTCTTTATCCTGCTTTTACAATTTTTTTTATTTTATAACTACAAACTGGGACAGCAGGACTGGCCTGGACAGGACTTACCCGGTTCACGTCCCCCCACCCCCCGCCCCCACCCCCGAGTTTCAGGAGAGGGTCACAAGACTTGGAGACACTTTGTCTACGCAAATCACAGACGCCTTGACATCGGACCAGACTGTCTCCCTGCAAAAACACAAAAACTTTAACAACTGTCTTTAGCCTTTTTTCTACAGCAAATATCTTAGCAACCATGAAATAAAACAAAACTCATTTATAACCAGATTATCAGCAAGATATAGAAACTGGATTTAAGTAAATAATTCCTTAAGGTTTTTTTTTTTAATGTGCTAGTTCCTGTGGCAGATTATTTCACATATAATAAGATATTTTAATTTTATAAGTGAAATAATCTGCCTGCTATATCAATATTAACAAATTATTTACCAAAAATAAGCTTCTATATTTTGCTGAAAAGTTATTCACAAGTCAGTTTTGTCTTATTTCAAGTCTACTAAAATATTTGAACTAGAAATTAGACCAAGAATACATGGTAAGATTTTGTGTTTTTGCAGAACCAGAGAACATGAACTCAAAAAAGTTTCACTTTCCAAAATGAACAATTTGAACAAGCATCAAAAAGCAGAAACAAAGTGATACAGAAAACATTCTCTGAGTTAAAATCAGTTAACTATGTTAAATATAACATTTTGTTTATTTTGCTGACAGTTTTGAAGCCAAAAACCTGCAACACCAAGCAGGTTCAGATGATGGATGGTTCTGAAACTTTAGGTTTTGTTTTACAGCTGATAAGACAGAAAACACCACAATTACATTCGGTACCAATGAACAAAATACAATAAATGAACTAAAATTAGTCTGAACAATTAAACATTAAATACAAGTGAAATTTGAGTATCTTTATGACTATTTAACTACAAAATGTACCAAAACTACTTTACTTTGCAAAGAAAATTGACTGATATGGAAGGATTTGGAAATGAAGTCCTGTAAAGTTTGTATGATTAATGAGCACCTGGAGAAAACCCACACACAGAGGGAAAACATGCAAACTGTAACCCAAAAAGACCTTCTTCCTGCAGGGCAACAGAGCTAGACTGCTGCCGCCACTGCATTTCCTTACAGCAGATAACTGGCAGAATACAGAAATCCTTTCAAAAATAATAGAAGGGTGAAAAAACAAGCAACAACCACCAGTCAGTCAGGAGCTGCCTTTGTCAATATTATGGTATTTCCACTAATTGAAAAACGCAAATAAATCGCACATGAATTAGTTTGTTCACGCAATTATGAAGTAAACCATCATCCTCCGACTACTTCCTGTTGTCTCTTCTGCCAGTGGAAACATCCAGTTGTTGATCATGAGACTCAAGATGCAAAAAAAAAAAAAAAAAAAATTTCCATACGGTTGAAAAACCACCTCATCCATAATTTTACAGCAAGTTTTAACATGGAGACTGAATGTTACTTCCACCATTTTATAACAGATAAATCACTAAAGTTACCTTGAAGAACAGAAACATCTGATCTGTTTGTCCCATGACTTGAATTTCTCCTAATATTCAGCAGAAACTGCAGCAGTCATATGACTCTAATGGCTACTTAAGGAGCCACTATATTTAAGATTCACTCAATAGGTGTTAACGGCCCTGTTTCCATTTGAATGGAGCTGATCAGCTGACACGCTTACACATCAGCTGTTTTCAGACTAGCAGAGCTGAAGATTTACATACTGTTAACCTTTTAAGCCATCATTCATCAGGGGACACTGTGTTCGCTGCTTCACCTCCTAATCTCTTACCCTTTGTACATCAGGTCAGCATGGTAGTACACCAGGTGTCTGCACAGGCTGCCAAACGGACCGAGGCAATCGTAAGGGATTACATCCGGTGCGAACACGATCAGCTGCAAAATAACAGTGGAGAGTTAAGAAGTAAAACACCCAAAACAAACAGTTTGTGGCTATTTCTTGTTTATACATTTTGACAAAATGTAATCAAAGCTACTAAGAACGCTGCATTTTTCCATAAAAGTGATTTGTACCTTTTTTTTTTGTTGTTGTAAAAACACAATTATAGTTATAAACAAGTTATAAAAAATAAAAGTACAATGACTAAAATATTTTACAAAAACATTTAAAATAAATACATTAAAATAAGTATATATTTTTAAATAATTTTAACATTTATTATTAAATAAGTGAATAAAAACAAGTTAGAAAAGTGTGGCCTGGGATTAACTTCACATGTGCCTTTTTGGGTCCCTAAATCTAAACTTTTTCTCTTCTAATGTGGTTTTTGTTGCTTTGCATCATTTAAACTCAACTCTGCCGTCATATTTATGAATACCGTGAAGACCAGGAGGCCGTCGGCGTCCAGTTCGACAATAAGCTACAGAGAGACACTAACAAAGTGTGAAACTCCAATAAACGAGTCTTTGCTTCAGTTCCCACTCCGACCAACAAAGTGTGGCTTCTCAAGAGTCCGAATCGAATCGGTTTGGCTTTTAACTCGTCGGTTCTGCACATCCAGAGTCACATGAAGTGAATCTGAATGAATATCCTTTTATTATTTTACAGTCAAGGTGGGTTTGAAATTCAATTTGGATTATTTCACCATAAGTTAGCGACGAATTGTCTGATTTCCTTGACATTTAAAACGGCACAAATAGAATTAAACTCTGCTTTAATTTTCTGTGATCTTTACGTCTGCATTTTTATTTTAAAAGAGATAATGAACATTTGAAAATATCCTAAAGTTAGCCAAAAAGGCCAGTTTTCATCTGCAGTCCCTCAATTAATAAAAATACAGTGCAACACAGGCAAGCTAACAAACTTCTTCCATAAAAGAAAAACTGGAATAATAATAAAAACAATAAATAAAAAGCAAAAGTTAACCAGAAACTGAATGTGAAACACAAACTTCTAATATCAATCAATAAATAATCATGTTAAATTTGACATTTTTGCTTATTCCAGGATTTATCTTTGTAGACTTCAGGAAAATATTTGCTTTCTTAGCTTTATGTCACTTTGCTTATCTTTTCAACAAAGATGGCAGAATTTCAGTAAAGGTAATACACAATTTATTTTATTTATTCTACACATGTTTCATGACAACAGAAAATGTAAACAAATCAATCCTTTTACTTAGTCCCAGAAGAGCAGAAAAAAGGAAAACTGCAGATATTACCTAACACTGTCGTGCTCAGATAGCTTCTACTTTGTGTACTAATGGGTATTAATGCATATTTGGTGCTTGAAATATTAAAGTAGGCACTTATCAGCGTTTTTATATGGAGCCTTATGTATTTTAGCTCTTTGCAGGTGGTTGTGAATGCAATAGATCAGGTTTAATTTAAAAGAAAACAAACTAAAAAACTGACAGTGGTCAAACCTGAACAGCATTGTCAGGATAAATTCTTAAGAAAAATACAGTTTGGCATGTTGGAAATGTTTAATCTCTTCTAAGGGGATCACAACAGGGCAACATTTTTTATTTTCCAATTAGCTGTAGAATAAATCTACAACTTACACTGTAGGGCAACCTGACCCACCTTGATGTTCCTGCCTAATCTGCAAGGGCAGCACACATTAGATGATAATAACGTTCATAAACTCGGACATTTTGATGGAGAATCAGGAAGCTTTTTGCTGTTTCAACATGAACTGGCTGCTGTTTGCGGCGTCAGTCCTGCAGCGCCAGTCAATGTGAAATGGACTTTAACCTGGTCTGTTTAGCCCAACCTTAATTCCCATTTATAAGATTAGCTATCAACACGATAGCCGTATTGACAGTTTTTAACTTAATAGGATACATTAGATGGCGTAAGAGAAGAACATTAAACTGAACTGCAGCAGCAGACGTTGTTTAAATAATTTAAATGAACCAGGGGAGGATATATCAGGTAACCCCAACTGTACATAACGCTCGATAAAAGTTTGTCAGGACCGCTTAATATTTGTCCTCGTTATGTTGAGTCGGAGAAAGTTTTAATTACTTACAGTAAAGTACGCAAACGAGGCCGTTATTGTACCGATCCAAAAGCGGGTGGTCCGTTTAAAATAACCGATTGGAGCCATTGCTGCTGGTTAACGTTGTTCTACGGTGGTGGTGCCGCCGTCAAATACGACCGACTCGAAACAACGGTCAAACGTCCACCACAGGGGAGGTATTTTTGTTGTTTTTTAAAAAATTCAGTCAAAAGCTCGTATAAAAATAATAATAATAATTATAATAATAATTCTGTAGTGATAATATGACATGTGTGTAAAAATTATGTTCTGTGAAGGCTTCAGAGTGAAGACGAAGAAACACAGTGGAAAGGTCAAGGATAAAGTTGTGGAACAGTTTAAAGGTTATAAAATAAGGTTCTCGGTTTTGGATATTTCACTTAATGCTGCTAAAGTGTCTGACCTTAAAATAGGAAGAGTATGACACAACTACATACCAACCAAGACATGGCCGCCCAGTGTTAAAGATATTTGTACAATTGCAAAAAATAGAGAAATAAGAAAAGAAAAGAAATAAGTAGATTCCCACCAAAAGATGCTTGGTTTTTAAAATTATTCAAAGAAAAATTCTAGAAATCAAAATATGACATTTCTGAGCTTCAAAAGTTAAACATTTGCCAGAAAAAAAGAACTTGTCATCGTCTTTCTTCAAAAGTTGTTTTTTGTTGTTGTTTTGATTGTTTTGTTTCTGCAACACTACAGGTAAAGAGGTCAAATGTCACATGTGGGGTACTCCAAAGTTCAATCTTAGGACTCCTCTTATTCAATATTTATATGCTCCTACTAGCTCAGGTCACAACAGAAAATAATATTAGATACCATAAGTATGCAGTTGATACTCAGCTCTACATTATGATGTCACCAGGTGACCTTTGACCCCTTCTAATCACTGAATAAATGTTTAGACCAGATAAATGTGCAGATGTGCCAAAACTTTCTCCAGCTGTACAGAAGCAAACTGAAGTCATTATTTTTGGACCTAAAGAGGAACGATATAAAGTCAATGCAGAGCTTGTTATTACAACTAAAAACTAGCGATCAGCCCGAAACCTGGGAGTGGTGATGGACTCGGACTTGAACCTTCACAGCCACATAAAGACAGTTATAAAGTCGACCTTCTATCACCTGAATAACATCTCCAGGATCAAAGGACTAAGCCAGATCTAGAGAAACTCATCCATCCATTTATTTATTGATTTATTGATTATTGCAACAGCATCTTCACATGCCTGTCCAACAACACAGCTGCAGCGCACCCAGAGCGCTGCTGCTTGTGTTCTCACTAAAACCAGGACGATAGAGACATAACACCAGTTTTAAAGTCCCTCCACTGGCTCCCCATAGCTCAAAGAATAGATTTTAAAATGCTGTTGTTAGTTTACAAATCACTGAACGGTTTGGCACCACAACACGTTAAATCTTGACTAAAAACACACCTGTTTAGAGTTGTATTTGAAACGTAATCAATTAAAAAATTAATGATGGAATTTGACTTAATGTCATGTTTTGATTGTTGACTCTATGTTGCGAATGCACAAACATAAGTTTGTGCATTCGCAACCTCCAGCTGCTGCCTTTGTTGTGAAAATATAAGCTATTAACTTACATTTACTCAGTCCCTGAGCAAAATTCTGTGAAAGAGGAGCACGGAGCCTCATGCTGGAAGCCCTTTAAAGGCTGTTAACACCTTTATAAACTGTGTGATTGTGAGCGTGAGTGGGAATAAAAATACCAACAGGTATTTTGTTCCACATAACACAGTAGGAGTGAAACCAGTAAACCTTTTCCCCACCTGATGAGTTTGCGTTTTTGTGTTTCTTCTGATGTAAAGCACTTTGAAATGCCTTGCTGCCAAAATGTGCCAAACAAATACAATTTGATGGATTGATTGATAAAATATTATATTTTAATGTTTTCTTAGAAGTGGGAGAAGTGGATCTACTCCCACTCCCAAGTTTTAATTGTAATATAATACATCCATCCTCATTCAAACTGAAAGAGATCATCAGTATTTTACTAGTTTGACTTTTAAGCAATAAGTTGATTAGATGTTTGCTTTTTTAAAAGTAAAAAAAATATGTACATATCTCTGTGCAAGCAGGTCTGAGGCAAATGCAGCTGTTTGTAGTGATTTCACATTAGCTGGACAGTCTGTTGGCTGCAAAAGTTTCTGGTTATCTTTAATCACTCGATCATTGTATGTAAACCTGGAGCATGAGATGTAATCTCCTGGGACTGTTCAACGATACAGGACTTTTCCCCTTTCTCAGAAATGCATCTGAAATATCTTAGATCAGCTTAAAGTTCATTCATATTTTGAGTTTTATGTGTTATTTAAAATATGCAGATCTCGCATGAGTTACGTAAGATTGTAAAAAAAAAAATTCTGAGGTCACCTGATAGTAATTAGCTGAAGCACAGAGGGAGAAAGCGGGTCTCCACACAGCTGAGACATTGATTTTCCTTCTTTGGCAGATAAAAGATAAAACAGTGGCGCTTGCTCTGCTCTGATAACTAACGTCTGCATTGTCTTCCTTTGTATTTGCAAAACTGTAGATCTGCTCCTGCACTTTGCTCAACATTGACGTTTACATTATCAGTGCATTTCAGATGAAGCAGTTCACAGTGACCTGATATCTAAAACTCTACAAAAAAAAACTCTGTGTTGTACGTTTTCTGTTTAAGATGCAAACTTTCCAAGGAAATGTCATCCTAAAATGATTGCATTAAAAAAAAACAATTTCTATCATTTTTCATTTTTATAGTTGCCAAAGCTCTTCCAGCTTTGTCAACTATAAAACAATCTTATATTTTCAATGTTGTGAAAATATAAGATATTAACTTACACTTAATGTTTATCAGATGGTGTTACTTTCAATAACACCAGTATGATTTACATTATGCTGATATCAGGTATGTTAAACACAGAGTTGCTTTGGGATGATAAAGCATCAGGTGTTGACACGTTGGTTTATAGGGCCCTCTCAGGTCTTCTGGTTCTGGTTCTGCTCTGCATCCCCAGAACCAGAACCAAGAGAGGAGAAGCAACTTTCAGCATCTATGCATCAAAAATTTGGAACAAACTTCCAGAAAACTGTAAAACAGCGGAAACCCTGACTTCTTTTAAATCACAATTAAAAACACACCTGTTTAGAATTGTTTTTGAAATGTAATATGTAACAATGTATTGTCCATTATATGTTGCATGACTTTGTATTCTTGTGTTTATGATGTACAGCACTTTGAAATGCCTTGCTGAAATGTGCTATAAAAAAAAAATAAATAAAAAAAAAAAAAAAAAAAAACCTGCTTAGGGCCCCAAAAAGGTTTCTGGGTGTCCAAACGTCTCCTCCAGCAGGTTCATCCTTTATGTTTCAGATTTCAAACCTCCAACCAGAACTAATGAGAGCATTTGACTTCGTGTGAAAAGGTCAAAGTTTCAAGAAGCGTGGGTGTTTTTCTGTTAATATTCTGAGATCTGCCGAAGGTCTAGACATGTTTAAGCAGAAGATAAAGTCTGAAGGAGCTTTGAGCTAACAATCCAAAAGTCGAATCACTCACTGGGAGAGCCATCCATTGTCCCCACAAGTCTACTCTGCATATGAATGCCATTGATTGGTTTCAGGCAACTACTCCACTTCCACCTTTTTCTGAACATATTTCCCTGAGACTGTGTGTTGATGAATATAAAATTGTTATCGTCCCTGCTTCTGCTTTGGCGTTATAATGGCATATTACATTTGAAATGTAATATGTATGGATTTGATATTGTGGATATGTATGTATTCTTTTTTTTTTTTTTTTTTTTTTTTTTTTTTCCTGTTGTGGGCAACGGGGCCCGGCGAATACCCGTGATTAAACAGACGGCGGAGTCCGGCGGTAACAGGCGCTTAAATTCCGTGTCAAAGGGAAGGGGGAAGAAAGGGAAAGAAGAGGGAAAAAAAAAACCTTGGTATTTTATTCTATGTTGCATGCCTTTGTGTTTTGTGTTTATGATGTAAAGCACTTTGAAATGCCTTGTAGCTGAAATGTGCTATACAAATAAAATTTGATTGATTGATTGATAATCTGAGGCCTCATTGCAAACATTTGGTGTGAGGTTGAAGCTGAAGTGTGCAACTTTTACGTTATGTTGTTTATTTTTATGCATTTGTTAAAACTGTCACCGTGTCATGACAGTCTAATATGAGACAGATAATCAGAGAAAAGATTTTTTCATAAGCTATCATTGCTGTCTGCAGAAATGGACCAAAAGCAACCAATAAGGAGCAGATTTTAGTGTTGTCAATCATTATGATTGCTGTAAAATGTGCTAATGGGAGAGAAATAACTTACTGTTAACCCTCACCGGGCAGATGTTGCAGATTTGCAAAAACTAAATGCTACTTAGCTAGTCTTTGCAAGTAATTTGAGCCTGAGAGGGTTAAAGGAACTTTTTAGTCCATCTAACAAAAAAACTGCCTTAATATTCACTGGAGTTACAGAGAGTGACACGAGATTGTGATTGATTGCGCAAAGTCTGGCGCCTGGCTCCGATTGGTTGTTTCTGTAACAACAAGGTGACACTTTCAATAAAAATCTTTAAATTATATCCACTGAAAAATAAAACTGAAAATATGGAGGTGTTTTTCTGTCTTTTAACATCACGTGACCCAAACAGTAAAGTACCATCAAGGAGTTCCAATTGTCTTGATATTTGTCGTTGACCTTGCCTCAGATCTGGAGTGGGATGAGGTGAACAGGGGGTGTGGTCAGTGAATGGGGGATGCTCAGGGGTCAGAGTCCCCCCATCAAGCATCAAACACACCCAGCCCCGCCTCCTAATCCTGGGACATTTCAGGGTTCTCAGGTGATCTATATAAAGGCACTCTGAGCGAGATACGGAGGCCAGTCAGACAGTGACCTGAGTCCCAGCAGGAGCCAGAAACCATTTCAGGACAGCGGCTAAGATGTGGAAGGACTCCAGTCATGGTAAGACTTACGGGATAAACTTTTGTAGCTAACATGCATCTCTTCTATGATTAGAGTAGATTTTCTTAAGCTAAAAATCAACTATTTTATGACTAAAGTGGATTTTTTTTAGCTAGAAATCAACAGTTTTATCCAGATTTCAGTTTTGTTGAAACAGTCAGAGGCAAAACTTTCAGAGACAGAGGAAAACATGCATTTTGCTAAGTAGACACTGCTGTTTATTTATCATTTGAAGTTTATTGATATTTCATTTGTAAACTGTGTTTTAACAATGGAAAAACACTTTAAATTGATTGTATTCTTGTGTAAAAGTAATCTGCATGACCCCGAAAGCCAAATGTTACTGGTAGAGAATGTGAACATAAACAGTATCTCAGTGCCTTGATGTGTTGGACCTCGTCTATTTCTCCAGATGAGGTCCGGCCCGCGGCGCCTGGCGGCGGCTCGTCTCGCAACGCCAGCCGCAGGAAGAGGACCAGCTTCTCCAAAGAACATGTCGAGCTTCTGCGCGCCACATTCGAAACCGACCCGTATCCCGGCATCAGCCTCCGGGAGAGCCTGTCCCAGACCACTGGCTTACCAGAGTCACGCATCCAGGTAAGAATCTGCAGAAATAATGAGTTAGAACAACAAAATATCTCTAAGTTTGACTTCAACAAACAAATTACGAGAGCAGCAAAGAGAAAATGCATGAGAGAGAGAGAAGAAATATAAGAACCAGATATATACTTTGCAAAATGAAAAAATATATGAATTTATTTCTTTACATTTTCTTCTACTTTGCTTATTTCTGTCAAATCTAAAAATAATTATCATACTAGACACAGAGGGAAATCTTATTTATCTATTTCTGTGTTAGTATTTATCTAGTATTTCTACCTTTTTTCCCGTTTTGGTTTGTGTTGTGATTTTTCTGTTTTTTCTTTATTTGCATGTAAAAAAGGTTAAAAATGACTGAAATAAATAAATAAAAACCAAGATGAAACTAATACAGAAATGGTTTCAAACCTAGATATATTAAATTTTATGAAAAAGTGTAAAGTAATATTTTCATGCATGAGGTTTTTATAAAAATTAATTTAAAAAGTGTTTTATGCATACATTTACATATTTACTGTTATTATTACTGGATGAATTAAATTGAACATTTTATCCAACTCTGTGGAAACAGTTAATCCTCGATCGTTTATCATTTCTCTCTCATCTAAGTGCCAGATTACGGTTGCAGAAATCGCTGCGTTCTTTATATTATTGAATCAGTTTGTTGTTTTTATGCTTTTACTGTGAAAATCTAACTTTTTAAACGCCTCCTACACTTCAGATCCTACTAATCCATGCGTGTAAAACCTGAACCTGTTTTTATCTCTGGGGGGTTCTCATGATTCTGTTCCTGTTTGTCTGGCGAATTATTAACTGAATCTGTGTTTAATCAGCTCTGTATTTAAACACTGATGACTTCTTTTTGTTTTTTTTTTCATTTCCTATCCAGGTGTGGTTCCAGAACCGTAGAGCCCGCACCCTGAAATGTAAAGAAACAAAGAAGGCTCTGTGGCTGTCCCGCAGCCCGCATCATGATACTTTCGCTCCACCTCCAACCCTCGCCGGCACCGTGTCATCGGCGCCGCTGAGGCCACCGGGGCCGCCGTCCACCTACCCAGGCTCCCTCAAACAGGGAATGGAGAAAGCCACCTACTACAGCCAGTATCCTGCTTACTCTCCCCCTGGACAATACAGATCCTTAGTTGGTCCTCAGTGTAGACGCATCGTTGAGTCCAGCCCTCCCATGTGGGGCATGTGGCCCCAGCCCGGCACCCAACCCTCTCCTGCCCCCCCTCTGTGGTCCAATACGTTGGAGATGATGAGCTTCGCCGGCAGCAGTTCAAACATCTCGTACCCAGAGCAGCAGATGTACAGCAGCTCCTCCTCCAGCTCACAGATCTCCACTCCAAGCACGCCGGACTCTGGGTACTGGGACGGCAGCATCATGAACAGTCCTGTGCTGGGACGTCCGTACCCTCAGTTTTGTCCCGGGATGATTCTGGAGGAGAGCGGCGAACCGCAGCAGCCCAGGGTGGCCCAGCAGGTCCAGCAGGTCCAGCAGGTCCAGCAGGCCCAGCAGGCCCAGCAGGCCCAGCAGGTCCAGCAGGCCCAGCAGGCCCAGCAGGCCCAGCAGGCCCAGCTTCCTGTTCTGTCCCTGCAGGACATCCTGGGGGAGTTAGAGGAAAATTGGTTGGAAGAAGAAACTCTAGACAGTTGAGCTTCTGAAGAAAAAACTGCTTCCTATTGAAACTGGATCAGTTTTTTGGACATTTATACATTTATAAATAGCTGCAGTGTGTAACTTTTATAAAATTTAGCATAGCATATATGAGAATGATTCACAGTGCCTTCTGGTTCCAATCGGTTGTTATTGGTTGAGAGAGCTGCAGTACTTCACTTGGTGACAGTTTTAACAAATATTCTTTATAAAATTCACTTACTGCAGCTCTAAAGCATGCGCACCTTAAAAAAATGTACGGTTTGTGGGTAAATAATTCCTGTGTAATGTTGGAAATGCATGAAAATGGTTTTTAATTTAAAGTTTTCTCTTTTAACACAATATTAAAAGTGTTAAAAGCTTTGTGCTAATGTATTTATGAATTCACCAAATATTTATATAGCCTGACTGATAATTTCTGCACATTTATATTTAAAACTAATGATAATAAATCTGTGTTTCTAAAAGTTAACATTGTTTTCTTTGCTTTTGTCATTCTGAAAAACAACAACTTGGTTTAAATGAGCAGTGAAGAAAATGCAAGTCAACTGAGCGAACTGAAAATGATGTGTTTCATTTCTAAAGTAAGTAATAACTATCTTTATTTCAGTTAATATAGTTCAATGCTAGGACAGCTAGGGTCAGAGATTATTCAGCATTCAGTCATTGAATATAAATGATATGCAATCTAAAGTAAACTTTGTGTAGTTTCATTATCGCGCATTATTTGTTTTCCTAAGTGAAAGGTGCTGTTACATCTATTAAGTGTAACTGTCCGATAACTTACTTACCAGTTGCATCTGGTACTTTTTTGAATAACTTACATGATGATTTATTTAATTGTTTTTGTTACAACCCACCCCAAGACCAATAAGGGTAAAATCCGGCGCTGGTTGTAACACAAAAAACAAACAGTTGTCTGTAGCAAAATGTGGATAATTTATTTACAGTGCAGGTAAGTCAACTAAAACAAAGAACAGAACACAGGGAAGTATTTATCTTCAGGGTCTCCAAGGCCAAAATAACAAACAAAACACCCCCAACCCTGTCTACCTAAGAAATTAAAAAGAACTTTCTAATGGTAAATAGAAGAAAAAAAAAAGTACAAAACCTGAATTCCCTGCTTTCCATCAAAACAGGAGAAAAATGGTTGAACACAAATGGCAGAGAACTCCTACCAGCTTCCACTGTGAAAAAAACAACAGGTTTTAGTTAAACACACACTTCAACAGGCTCACAGCCAAAATCACTCAGTCGACAGTCAAAGTGTCAGATCAGGTCAAGGCCCAAACAAGAAGGGATCCAACACTGGTTGGATGAAGTTCTTTATGGAGTGGCTGATGAACTCCAACACATTTCACCTGAGCTTCACACATTTCACATTTCACCTCTCATGATCAAGGACTCTCTTGAGCCCCCTAGAGGTCAGTGACTGTAACACTCTCCCCCGTAAAATCCTACATAAAACATTTCTTTAACTTACAATACCACAGTGAGATAAGCAACATTATATCCTGGATAGTACATCAGCTATCACATTGTCCACCCCCTGAGCTAGACGAGCAAACAAAGTTTTCAGAGTGTTGATGTGATCAGTCCAGGTTGATGAATAGATTACAATAATAGTTTGACTCTGCGTTGAACTTAGTTGGTTCCTAAGTTGCAGTTTGTTTGAACTTGTGTAGCACTTAGCTTATCTCTGAGTAGTTTACCTCGACTCTGTGTAGCTGTTTGCTATTTGTAGCTATATGTTCAACTTTGCGTAGCACTTAGTGTAGTGGTGATTGTTTGTCAAACCAAACATTCAATAAAAAGTTTCATCAGCCACTATGAGGCACTGGGGTCCAGATTCTTAACACAGGCAAAAGAATCCCAAGGTCCAAACTTGTTGATTTTCTTTGTTGCTTTTATTTTCCTTTTATGCAAGCAATTACAATTATCAAACCTTTCTTTATTCTCTGGCACTGCTCTCTCTCTGATCTCTTGCACTGATCCCTTGCACTGATCCCTTGCACTGATCTCTTGCACTGCTCTCTTGCACTGCTCCCTTGCACTAATCCTTGCACTAATCCCTTGCACTGATCCCTTGCACTGATCTCTTGCACTGCTCTCTTGCACTGCTCTCTTGCACTGATCTCTTGCACTGATCTCTTGCACTGATCTCTTGCACTCTCTCTCTCTGATCTCTTGCACTGCTCTCTTGCACTGATCTCTTGCACTGATCTCTTGCACTGATCCTTGCACTGATCCCTTGCACTGATCCTTGCACTGCTCTCTTGCACTGATCCCTTGCACTGATCTCTTGCACTGCTCTCTTGCACTGCTCTCTCTCTCTGATCTCTTGCACTGATCTCTTGCACTGATCCCTTTCTCTTGCACTGGTAAAAACCATAGGCCCCAAACCAAAATGCCTGTTGGTCCTTTACCAGGCCCCTACATTTATAGAAGGTGGACTGACCCGCCTCACTTCCTGTCTAGCTTACAAATGATAAAAAATAGGAAAAAATAAGAAAACAAAACAAAATATAAAATCAATTATTAACCTGCAAATAAACTCTGTAAATAATGCAAAAAATAGAAGTTTAAGAATAAACTAACAAATTTCAAATAGATAAAGAAATAAAGAATAAATAGCTCCAACACTCCAGCCCCTAATTGCGAATACTGTCGCAATTACTTTAACAAGGAAAAGGAGCTATTCCATCAAACATGTCCATACTTTCTCAGTGTGATGCTTCCAGTAGCAACAGAAGTTTGGTCACAGGTCTTTCCAAAACACTGGTCTTCGTTTGTAGTTGCACAGAACGCACCAAGCCTTTTGCATCCTGGTTTACATTTAAGACTTTGGCCATCATCCAGGATCCTCTTGGAGCTGTAGAGTCTGCAATTAAAACAACATCTCCAGGAGTAAGACATCTTTTAGTCCTTGTCCATTTTTGTCTTTCCTGCATCAGAGGTAAGTACTCAGAAAGCCATCTTTTCCAGAACAACTCTGCCATGTATTGCACTTGTTTCCACCTTTTTCTGACATAAAGATCCTTTTGACTGAACAATCCTGGTGGCAAAACTGGTTTGTTCTTCAACAACAACAAATGGTTGGGTGTGAGTGCCTCAAGATCATTTGAGTCATCTGACACTTTGGTAATAGGTCTGTCATTTAATATGGCTTCAACTTCACAAAAGATTGTTTGAAGTCCTTCATCATCTAAAACTTGTTCTTTGAGAACTGAGACTAAAATACTTCTAATGGAACAAATCAGACGCTCCCAAACTCCCCCTTGGTGAGAGGCTGCAGGGATGTTAAAGTTCCATTTCATTCCATCCTGCACAAAAGCATTTTGAATTTTAGCATGATTCAGTTCAGCCAAACTCTCTTTCAGCTCTCGATTTGCACCAACAAAATTTGTGGCATTGTCGGATCTAATTGTGGAAACTGGACCTCTTCTACAGATGAACCTGCGGACTGCATTTATACAGGAATCTGTATCGAGAGTGTAGGCAATTTCCAGATGTACTGCACGGCTGGTGAAACAAGTGAACAGAACTCCATACCTTTTCAGGAGACTTCGTCCTTTAACACTTACAGGACCAAAGTAATCCACTCCTACGTTTGTGGTGGTTGGCAGAACTCTTTCTCCTGGCAGATCTGCCATTTTTTGTTCAACAAACTTTCCTCTGTTCCGTCTGCAAACAACACAATGAGAGATGATTTTTCTGGCAGCTGAATTACCATTTATTATCCAGTATTTTTGTCTCAATCTGGACAGCATATGAGCTCTCCCTGCATGTCCTAACTGTTGATGAATATGGCGTAAAATCAGGGTAGATACATGCATATCCTTTGTCAAAATTACAGGATGCTTTGCTTCGACAGGCATGGTTTTATTCAATTTGCCACCCACTCTAAGAACTCCAGCATCCAATACTGGGTCAAGTTTGCATAGAGAACTTCTCCTAGAGACTCCTTTAAGGCCACTGGTGATGAAAGTCATTTCAGTAGCAAATTTCTGTTGTTGTGCAAACTGAATGATAGATAGTTCTGCCTTGGCCAAGTCTTCAGGAGTTAGATTTTCTTTCTTTAGAGTGGTCTTGAATCTTTGCATCTGCTTTTCCAGTTCTTTCTTTTGATTTTCTGGATCAATTTTATTTAGGTCTACAGCAGCAAACTCTTTTCTTTTCTGTTGCAGAAAATGAGGATGTTTTTCAGCTTTAAAAACCAGGCAACAGAGGTTTTAAGCTTTGTCCATGATGAAAAATAATGAATCAGATAGTTTGTAGCATTTTCTGATTCCTCCACAACAACACTTACTGTTAGGTCCTTCTTGACCTCTGGGTCATCTGCAGGAATTGCATGGTGATCCACATCCAGTTTGGGCCATTCCTCCTCTGATCTGTGGAGAAATTCAGGTCCATTTATCCATCTCCTGCATTAGAGGAACTCCTTAGCTCTCATGCCTCTAGATGCATCATCTGCAGGATTCTCCTTGGAGGAAACATATCTCCACTGATTCACATCTGTTGCTTCTCGGATAACAGAGATTCGGTTTGCAACAAAGGTGTGAAATCTTCTAGTTTCACTGGAGATATATTTTAGTACTGTTGTACTATCAGTCCAGAAAACAGGTTTTTCCAACTGTATTTGCAGCTCTTTCTGCAGCAGTTTATTTACTTGAACTGCAAGAACAGCAGCTGTCAATTCCAACCTCGGGATTGTCGTTTGCTTCATGGGGGCAACTCTTGTTTTTCCTAAAATGAAAGCAACATGTGAGATGTTATTCTTTTCCAGTTTTAAATATGACACTGTTCCATAGCCATCTTGACTTGCGTCAGAGAAATGATGAAGTTGTGCTTCATCTGGTTTCCTGATGCAACTTGGTTTGATGCAACGATCCACTTTAAAACTGGATATCAGCTGGAGATCCTCCAGCCAATCAAGCCACTTCCTAGAGAGAGAATGGGGAATAACTTCATCCCACTTCAAATTTTGTCGACAAAGTTCTTGTAGCAACAGTTTAGCTGGCATACTGAAGGAGCCAGGATTCCCAAGGGATCATACAGTGAGCTAACCACAGACAAAATGCCTCTTCTGGTGTGTGGACGGTCCTGCACAGAGGTTCTGAACTTGAACTCGTCTGTTCAATGCTCCACTGTAAACCCAATACTCTCTCAACTGGAAGCTGATCTGTGTCCAAATCCAGATTCTTAATTTCTTTTGCTCTCCTTTCCTCTGGGATTGACATGAGCACTCTGCGACTATTGCTGACCCATTTTGAGAGCATGAATCCTCCTTTAGAGCAGAGGTCTGTCAGCCTCTTCACCAGAAACACTGCATCTTCTTCTGTAGGAACAGATTTTAAACAGTCATCCACATAAAAGTTATTTTTGATTGTGTTAACCACTTCAGCTGGAAACTGTTGTGTGTATCATCAGCAGCTCTTTGCAGAGCATAATTTGCACAGCTGGGTGAAGACACTGCACCAAATAAATGAACCAACATCCTGAACTCTTGTGCAGGTTTTGAAGTGTCATCATGATGCCACCACAGGAAACGGAGAAAGTTGACATGTTTTTCAGAGACATACACTTGGTGAAACATGGCGTCAATGTCAGCCATTAGTGCAACAGGCTCTTTTCTAAATCTGATGAGGACTCCAACCAGAGAGTTTGTGAGGTCAGTCCTTGTAGAAGCTGACTGTTCAGTGATGCTCCTTTATAAGTTGATCCACAATCAAATACAACTCTTAACTTGCCTTTTGTGGGATGATGCACCCCATGATGAGGAATGTACCATTCCTCATCATTCCTCAGTTGTCCATCATCTTTCTGAAGCTCATCTGCTGGTACAGCCTCCGCATGTCCTTGCTGCAGCATGTTGTTTACACATGCAGTATGTACTGAGTACCTTTTCAAATCTCCTGAGGCTCTGGAGGCGCTGCTCTGCAACACAGATATTATTTGGCAAGCTGGGATGTTCACTCCTGAAAGGTAAGTCAATATGATAATGACTTCCAACAAGTTTTGTCGAGTTATTGACAATGTTCATGAAATGCAAATCCTCTCTGGACATTTCAGTTTTCTCCTCTGATGATCTTTCATTAAAATCATGATTGTACTGCTGGACCAGCATTTTTTAAGATGCTCAACAGAGATCCTGTTGGCTGTTACAGCAGTGCAGACATTTTTATTTCTGCTGTTGCTTCTAGTAAGCAAAGGACCATTTATGACCCAACCAACTTTAGTTTTTACAGCATAAGGCCCACCATCCACACTGTTTATCACCTCCCAGGGCTCTAAAACATTTGAAGCATCAGTTCCTATCAGTAGTTCCACATTTGCATTGATGTTATGAAGTTTAACAGGCTTAAGATGAGGCCACTGATCAATGTCCTTTTGCTGGGGAATATTCAATGTAGAAACTGGCATGGTACTCTGAGTCAAAACATCTGGTAATGCTATGTTTTCAAATTAGAGATTTCCAAACCAGACAAAACTTGTACATTAACAATCTTATTTTGATTCATTGTTCTCAGCAGAATATTTGTCCTTTTACCCTTTAAGTTCAGTCTTTTTGCCAGAGTTTCTGTACAGAACGTACCTGAACTTCCTGGATCCAGAAATGCATAAGTTTGTACAATTTTGTTGCTCTTTTGACTTTTAACTTTCACTGCAACAATAGAAAAAACAGCATCATCATCATGACCGGCCCCAATATGCCCACATGTCTGAGTGGTTGCAGTTGAGAAGTTGACATGAGACCCTTTTGTCTGTTGGGTTTGTTCTGAAGAGGCTTCTGGCTCCTTTTGCTCTATGTGAAGAACCCGGATGCCTTTGGTGACACACGTTGCAATCCAAACGACTCCTGCAGTCTTTGCTTGTGTGACCAACTTCAGACAACCGAAACAAATCCCCCTTTGTTTAATGAAGGTCAACTTGTCCCGATGCATTTTAGCTTTAAACTGCATACAGTTTTCCAATAGATGATTTCTTTGTAAACAAAACAAGCAGCTGTGAAGAACAGTAGACTTGGTCTTATTTTCAGTTGACTGAGTTTTGGCGTCTAGTATTGTGTTGACATTTGTGGCAAAACTGCTTCCTTTTTTCCTTTGCTTGCTGGAACTTGAGACTTTAGAGTTGATCCTAGTTTGTGGATCTTGGATGTTGCCGAACACTGGATCTGATGCTACATTTACTTCTTTTACTATAAAAGCAACCAGATCAGTGAACAAAGCTCGGTGGCCATTTTGCTCCTGCAGCTCATAAGCAGTAACTCTCCATTTTTCCCTCAGTTTTATGGAAGTTTCAACACGATCGTTCTCATATTTGAAGGTAAATCCAATTCTTTCATGTAAACAATTTGTTGTTAGATTTGAACATCCTTGAAGGAAAAGAGAGAATGATTGAAGACTTTTCACATCGTCACCTTTTATTGGTGTCCAACTCATAATCTTCTCCATATATGCAGAAGCTATTTTATTTTCATTTCCAAAATGTTCTTCAAGAAGATATTTGGCCCTGGAATAACCTAGCTCAGGAGGTAAGTGCTGACAACTGTGCACCAGATCTTTAGGCTGCCCCTAGTGAACTGCTCTAAGAAGTGCAAACAGTCGCTCCAGTTGTCAGTTTTAGCTTCCACTCCGTTCTCAAAAGCATTCATAAATGATTTGTATTGCAGGGGATCCCCATCAAACACGGGAATGTTTCTAGATGGGAGGGCAGACGATAAATTTTGCTTTACAAGTAAGGCAGTGATGTCATTTTGTCTTTGCATGATGTTCACAATTTCATTCTGACAGTTATCAGTCTCAGGAGAACTTTGAAATTGTGTTTGCGTTGTTTGAGTTGAAGAATCAACTTTTACTCTCTTTTGATCCGTTTTAAGTTGTTTCTGCTTTTTTAGGTCTGACGACAGGAAGGTCAGATGAAGAATTTGCTGTTCCTTTGGGAAAAAACTCATCAGCGCGAGGATTTAGCAGCGGCATGTCCTTTACTTAGCTCTTTCAAAATAAGAGTTCATTCCATCAGATCGTTTAGAACCAACGACTGAATTCATTAAGACATTAAGTTTTGCATTGGTTGCTGCCAACTCTATTTCCAAATTTAATTTTTCCTTTTCTTTTTCAGCTTCTCCTCTTGCTCTTCGATCAGATGTTTTTTGTCCAACGCGACGAATCTCTCCATGAGCGCCGCCTTTTCAGCTGCAGCTTTAATGCGAGCAGAAGATGTGGATGAAGTCCGAGAATACTGTGAAGATGTTTTTGAACGTGGCTTTACACTTGAAATATTAGAAACACTGTCTTCAGGATTTATTTCATCCACCTCTACAACTAGATCATCACCAACATTATTGTTTTGTTCAGTATATGGATATCCTGCTTCATGCAACCAAACCTTTACATTGTCCATAAATTCAGAGAATGCCGTCACCTTGGACTGAAGATACACAGTTTGCCTTTTCACTTCTTCTTCTGGCAATGGCAAACTTAAAAAGGATTTATGTTGTTCAGTTGCATCTTGATAGCATTTAATAAACTTGGCAAATTCAGAAGACACTTTAACATTTTCTTGTGACGTCATTAATGCAGAGATTTTCTCCACAAACTGTGAAGCTTGTTTACACTTTAAACTTTGTTTTTCTTGACATGTTTTCATATAAAACTCCAAACCCTTTTGTGTGAATTTGATGTTTTTTCTTGTGACATCCGAGTGTCATCCTCTTTTTCTCTTTACATCAGACATTTTTAGCAATCCTTTGAATTATTTCAAACCTTTAAAGGGACATTAATCCACAAGGAATCCACAGGATGAAGCACAAACTTGTCTCTTTGTTTAAAGAGGTTGATTCTTGTGAACAAACATTTCATGATGGCGTCGGCACACGTCTGAATCCAATTATGCGTCAATTTGTCACATCAAACTCATCTCATCAGTCTTTCAGTGAAAAAATGTCTTTAAACTCCAGTAGTTTCACCGTTTGTCCTTTACGGCTTGAACAATATTGTCACGTACCAGTTTGATGAATGAGTGACGTGTCAATCCAGGCCTCACACAGCAAGTCACTTGACTTTTGTTTGATGATAATCCTTGAGATCCATAAATCCGACATGTCCATTAAGGAGGAATTATTCCTTTTAATCCACAGGCTGGTTCCTTACTTAATCCATGAGAAGATCTTTACTTGATCCACGGGATGGTTTTTACTTGATGTAGTGGCGATTGTTTGTCAAACCAAACATCCAATAAAAAGTTCCATCAGCCACTATGAGGCACTGGGGTCCAGATTCTTAACACAGGCAAAAGAATCCCAAGGTCCAAACTTGTTGATTTTCTTTGTTGCTTTTATTTTCCTTTTATGCAAGCAATTACAATTATCAAACCTTTCTTTGTTCTCTGGCACTGCTCTCCATCTCTGATCTCTTGCACTGATCTCTTGCACTGATCCCTTTCTCTTGCACTGGTAAAAACCATAGGCCCCAAACCAAAATGCCTGTTGGTCCTTTACCAGGCCCCTACATTTATAGAAGGTGGACTGACCCGCCTCACTTTCTGTCTAGCTTACAAATGATAAAAAATAGGAAAAAATAAGAAAACAAAACAAAATATAAAATCAATTATTAACCTGCAAATAAACTCTGTAAATAATGCAAAAATAGAAGTTTAAGAATAAACTAACAAAATTCAAATAGATAAAGAAATAAAGAATAAATAGCTCCAACACTTAGCTTAAGCAAATGCTGTCAGGACAACTCAATGTCCCACTCTACAAAACTCTGAGCAACTTTGAGTCCTGTTCATAAGCTAACAAGACTGTTAGCTCAACTCTGCATAGCACTTAGCACATAGCCAAGAAGTAGCTATCGGCTAAACTTGATTAGCACTTAGCTAGACCTGTTTGCACTTCTGAGTATCGGTTAGCTTGACTCGGAGTAACTGCTAGCTGCAATCTGAGTAAAGTCAAGCTAATAGTAGTAGCATTAGCTTGATGTAGGTGTTTTTTTTTTTGTTGTTGTTGTTTTTTACTTTAGCTGAGTTTTAGCTCAACTTTAAGTTTCTGTTAGCTGAATTCTGTTTGGCCCTTTGCTGGAGTATTAGATTTGATTTACATTTTTAGTCGTCATTTTTAGGAATGACGACTAAAAATGTCATGGATCCAATTTACATCAGAACATTTGGAAGTCAGAAAATCAGTGGGATTTTCTAAATGATGTGGTCGGGGACCAAAATAAGTTGCTATAATTAACTTTACATATTTTTATTTGATTCTGGCATCCACACTCTTGAGTAACATATTTTTTGTATGGAACTGTTTAAGAAAATGCAAACCCGAGAAAGCCCAGGTAGACATTTTATTGCTGCAACTTTAACAACCTATTTTATCTGTTGCAGCTAATTAGGATAAAAAGCAACAAACAGAGAAGAAATTCTGACTTTCAGTATTGATGCTGTGACTCAAAAGTTGTATTTTTGACACAACATTCCGACTTATGAGCACAAATAGAACAAACTGATCAGCATACGTCCATGAGACCGGCAAATAAGAATGAGCCATATAATAAATAAATGATTCATTTATAAATACACTTAATTTACTACACATAAAGTATCATTTAGTCACAACCCTGTTATGTTAGAAGTCCGTTATTAATTTTAATGCAAACAAATCCACTACAACTCTGATTCTGAATCTTTTTTTTTACTCTAAATACATATTCTACAGAGTATTTTTCACATACATGATTTTATGCACTTTGTAAAATTTATACGACTCTTATAAATTTATACGGTTCTTTCTTCATTCAAAAATGTTCTCCATGTTAACGTTTAACCACAGAGTTGCCGCTGATACGTTATCAGAAAGAATTCCTCTGTCATTGATATTTGACAGCTCTGCTATCACAAAAATGTTTTTATGTAAACAAATGATGATTATTTCCAAATCTGATGTGTCGCACAGGCAAGAAAAGACAGAAATGGTTACATTGAGGTGAACGTTACCCACATTGTGTGTTCAGTTTGTATTTCTCCCAATTTGAGAGACTTTGAGTCACATCACATAAAATAATGAGAGTCCTGAGGATCCTTGTTCCTGCTTTCAGGTTTGCAGTTGCATGGTTACTGTTATTCCCAGAAAATGGTCTTTAATGTATTTGACTCTTTTTATTCAAGAACCCAAAACGAACTGGGTCAGAAATGTTTATCGGGGTGTTTTTGCGTGTGTGCAGTTTTCTGTGTCAGTCAGCAATGGAGAAATTGACCAAATGCCTTTCAAAAACCCAGAGATGGGACGGCGCTGCGTCAGCAGAACTGACTTCTGAGGTGGGGAAGAAAGTCTGAAAGTCACACAAGTTGTTTTTATCTAAAGAGCAAAATATAAACTGCTGCTACGTGTTATTTTTTGGCTTTATTTAATTTGTGTAATTTAATATTTTTCTGCTTGTTAGATTTTTTTTCCTGTGCTCCTGCTTAAACCACTAGAGGTCCTGAGTTAGCCCTTTGTCTAATCCTGCCTGCCACAATTTAAAACTAACTTTAAAATTTTTAAACAAATAAAATAAGTTTCTAATCAAAAAAAATCTGGTTCAAACTTCAGCTTGAGTGAGGTGTTTATCTGCCCAAACAGGCATTTATTGATGCTTCTTTAGTTTATCCACAAAATAAGACATCATGTACTTTCATCCTGTTTCACCTGACATAATAAAGCCAGCGAACCGTGAACATAAAATAAACAGGATGTTGGGCCTGCAGCTTGTTCTGACCCCCAGCCTGAACACTCGCGTCAGGAGGAAGGGTGTCGGCCTCACGTCAGTGTTTGATGCAAGTTCCTTTCTCAATGCATGCACAAGACATACAATAGGCTGTGACACAAGAGGCAACATGACTTATTGAAAGCACTAAAGATAGACCAGCGCAGGAAACGCTGGAGACTGTCTCCAGCAGATGTTGACCAGAACGTGAGGCATAAACGGGTTATGACATCTGCATTTTTAAACAAAACCGCTTGTAAACCAAGACACTTTTAGAGTTAGAGCTTAAAAAAGTAAAAATGTTAGAGAAATGTTAGACTTGAAACTTTGGCTAATCTATAAGATGGTTATTTCAACTAAATGTTGTTGAAGCTCATATCATCCAAATGTCTTCAAACTGTTTTTGTTGTTTGTGATGGAAGAATGTCCAGTAGCAGTCAGTTTTGCAACAAATCTAAAGAGGCCTCTGACTGAAGAATGTAGCATGACATGCAGACAGCTAAAAATCTGGGAAACAGAGACAATGTTACACAGTAAAATGTTCCAGATGACACTTTTAGTTATTGGCGAATTGGGCAAATCCACCTTTTTCGCTTTAGCCGCTCTTCTTTAAATGAGATGTTGGAGTAGGGGATGCTGGAGTAGGGGGTGTTGGAGTAGGGGTGTTGGAGTAGGGGATGTTGGAGTAGGGGGTTTTGGAGTAGGGGTGTTGGAGTAGGGGATGTTGGAGTAGGGGATGTTAGTAGGGGATGTTGGAGTAGGGGATGTTGGAGTAGGGGATGTTGGAGTAGGGGATGTTGGAGTAGGGGATGCTGGAGTAGGGGATGTTGGAGTAGGGATGTTGGAGTAGGGTATGTTGGTGTAGGGTATGTTGGAGTAGGGATGTTGGAGTAGGGGATGTTGGAGTAGGGGATGTTGGAGTAGGGGGTGTTGGAGTAGGGGGTGTTGGAGTAGGGGATGTTGGAGTAGGGGATGTTAGAGTAGGGGATGTTAGAGTAGGGGATGTTGGAGTAGGGGATGTTAGAGTAGGGGATGTTAGAGTAGGGGATGTTGGAGTAGGGGATGTTAGAGTAGGGGATGTTGGAGTAGGGGATGTTGGAGTAGGGGATGTTAGAGTAGGGGATGCTGGAGTAGGGGATGTTGGAGTAGGGGGTGTTGGAGTAGGGCAGCGCTTCTCAAATAGTGGGGCGGGCCCCCTTTGGGGGGCGCGGTGCGATACCTGCGCGCGTGTGATCCTGGGGAACAGGCTTTTTTTTGGCCGAACTAGTATAAAGTGTAATTGCGCACAGTAGGCGGCAGTGGCGCTCTCATTGTTACTTCTGTCACGTTTGCGACAGTGCAACATTTTACGACTTACAAGACAACAGGTTTGCCTTGGTTAGCAGTGTTAAGTCAACAAAAGCTCCGACTGCGTTCTGTCTATGGCCTCCGTTATTCAACAACCCCCAACATGAAAAGTTTTTCACAGGGATGAAAAGAAAAGCGGAGAGACAAAGATAATGAGACAACAGAAAGTCAACCGAAAGCTAAGAAGAGAAAATACGACGAAGCGTATTTAGCGCTTGGCTTCACTGTGACTACAGTTGGAGAAGAGGAAAGACCGGTGTGTTTGCTGTGTCTAAAAATGCTCGCAGCGGACAGCATGAAGCCAAATAAATTAGCGCGTCACTTAAATACGTTACATCCCAATCACGCCGATAAGCCGCTAGAGTTTTTTCAGCGAAAAAAATGTTAATAAGGAAAAATGTTATGCAGAGATGGATAGTCACGGTGAGGAGTGGGGGGCGCAAATAGTTTTCTTCTTGCTAGGGGGGGCGTAACGGAAATAATTGAGAAGCACTGGAGTAGGGGATGTTGGAGTAGGGTGTGTTGGAGTAGGGGATGTTGGAGTAGGGTATGTTGGAGTAGGGGATGTTGGAGTAGGGTATGTTGGAGTAGGGGATGTTGGAGTAGGGATGTTGGAGTAGGGGATGTTGGAGTAGGGATGTTGGAGTAGGGATGTTGGAGTAGGGGATGTTGGAGTAGGGTATGTTGGAGTAGGGATGTTGGAGTAGGGTATGTTGGAGTAGGGGATGTTGGAGTAGGGTATGTTGGGTAGGGTATGTTGGAGTAGGGGATGTTGGAGTAGGGATGTTGGAGTAGGGTATGTTGGAGTAGGGGATGTTGGAGTAGGGGATGTTGGAGTAGGGATGTTGGAGTAGGGTATGTTGGAGTAGGGGATGTTGGAGTAGGGGATGTTGGAGTAGGGGATGTTGGAGTAGGGATGTTGGAGTAGGGTATGTTGGAGTAGGGTATGTTGGAGTAGGGGATGTTGGAGTAGGGATGTTGGAGTAGGGGATGCTGGAGTAGCATCCTCCTTCTCTCTCCATTCTGCATCCATGAAGCCTCCTTTTCAACTCCTCTTCGATTTGTGGTCATAGTTCCAGGATCTGTTGAGCTTTTGGGATGCTACTTTTCTGGTCCCATATATATATATATATATATATATATATATATATATATATATATATATATATATATATATATATATATATATATATATATATATATATATATATAAAGGTTACCATGGTTACGCATAATAAAAAGTAGGACTCAAAATCCTTCCAGTAGACGACAGAAAATAAAAATAAATTTTGAGAACAACAAGCTGAGAGATACGAAAACAAAAGAAGCTGAAATTTTTATTTGAATTTGAATTTAGAGCGTCTTGTCACTTTAAATCCAAATGCTGCTGCTGGCCACGCCCCCAACTCACTATTTATATTCACAAGTGAAACTGGCAGCAAACGACCATATTTGAACATTATGCTAAAAATTTTCTGAATGGTAAGTCAACAACAAAACACTTGTGGAGTGGATTCATATGGAGCTAAATTGAGGCCTTAAAGTTGGTTCAAAACGGAAAAAAAAAAAAGTTTAATTGAAAAAATAAATATTTGAAAATGAAGAAAAAAGCTTCAAACTGAAATTAAAACTTGAAATGAAACTGAAGGGTTGGGGGGAATCAAAACTACTTTTTTTTCTTTTCAGTTTAATGTTTTGTCTTGGACTTTATGGCACCATTTTAATTCCTTATAAACCAGCTGACCAAGTGTGGCGGCACTCTGCTGTGGTTGCTAGGTAACAGGGCTGGGCTCGCTTTACGGTGTAACGCCTCAAACGTTATGAACAGTTTTATTTTGAAAGGCTAATTTTCCAGACACCAAAAAACATTAATTTGTTGCTAAGAAAAAAACCCCGTCTGGCTGGGGTATTAAATCGTTTGGGTTGTTTTTTTTGTTTGTTTGTTTTTTGAAGCAGCTGAGACCCAAATGGAAGCACAAAAATGTGAAAAATATGCATGATTGGATTAGCAGAAGAAGAAAAAAAGCAATAGCGTGTTTCTGCCTCTTGGAAGCAGCATCAGAAACAGGAAACGCTGCAGGCTGCTAGTTTCTCTGCCTTGGTCCCAAAAACCGCAGGGATCTTGCTGCTGCTGTAATCCTGGAGAAGGTTTTGGACTGCGACCAAGTCAGAAACCTCTGTATGATCAAGAACCGACAGACAGACTCTCTGACCCCAGCAGAACTTTGTCTTGTTGACATCTGATTTCATTGTTTCATTGTTTCCTGTTCAGCTTATAAGATAGACAGCTTGATTGGCTTAACAACTTCCTACTCTGAATCCTGTAGGAAGCTATAGAGCTTCCTACAGGAATCCTGTAGGAAGCTATAGAGCTTCCTACAGGATTCAGATCAATACTGTTCCATCCTGAGGTGTGACTGAGTTTTGAAGAAGGAGGTTCCCCAGACACGCTAGAGCGGCCTGTGAGTGATGGTCCTCAGCTGCTTCTGGGGCGAAGCCTCTCTAAAAATACGGTCTGTAATTTGACCAAACCCTCGCTGGGAGCCCACGGCCGCCGCTCTAATTCAGGCGGCGGTCATGATTGCACCGCGCCATTTTCCCCCCCGTGTTCGGCCTCAGCCTCGGTTTGCACTCCCACGCCGTGATTGATCTCGGCCTGTGACGGACAGGAAGTGTGTATTCATGTGTGAGTTCCTGCATACGCTCATGCATTTCGATCTGGAAGATAGCATCTGGATAACCAATAGGAAATGTGAAAGGGAAGGCTCTTAGGATTTGTTTGCCTTTCCTAAAATAGAAGAGCCAAATTTCAGCAGGCCGGACTTCAGTTCTCTGTAAATACATAAATGTCATTAGAAAATCACAGATAATCAACGTAATATCATAATTTATGTCAATTCAGATTTACAGCGGGCATTTATTGCATTGTGTGTCACTTATTGTGATAAATTACACATCATAATAAGAATTTTGATTCATTATTGACACAATAAATTGCAATTTTACTACTTTCTCCACTTTTTGTTCAATAAAATCTTCAATTAATATCAATAAGTTTGAAATATACAAATTAATTTGCAGTTTAATGATACAAATCACACTTCTTCACGTGACTGATGGTCTAGTGAAATGCGTTATTTAAATCATGTCTTTTTACAGAAGCATTTATAACACTAAACTTTATCTTTATGTTTAGGTTTGTTTTGCTGTAAAGGTTTCCTGCTGCAGTGTGTCCCAACGTTTTGCTTTTGTCTGACTGGTAAAAAAAGTAAAAATAAAGAATCCTCCTCCTTTCATTGTTTTCTGATTCCTGTCCAGCTGCTGTTTACATCTAAATGTTTCTTCCTGTCTTCATGACGTCTTCTGTTCGCTGATGTTCTCATGTTGGCTCTTTGTAGCCGTTCTGTTGACTGACTTTTATATTCAGTGCTACGTATAAATGCACGCCGCACTTTTCAGATGTCGACTTGTAATGGAATCTGAAAACGTGATGTTATTTTTGCATCTGCCTCACAACGAGGCTCTGCTGCGTTGGTGTAAGAGAGAGTGAAGGAATCCGCTTGGTTTCTTTACAAATGCGTCTTTGAGGTGTTTTAACATCTCATTTTGATCTCCAGCTGCTGAGTTGTTTTACTTCAATACATTATCGGACGAACACTCAGAGATGAAGCTTCCTGTGATTCGCTGATTATTTTGTGGTTGTGGTTTCGTTTGCCTTAAATATGCAAGCTGTTTCCTTTTATTCCATTTTTTTTTTTTTTTTGTGCTCTGTAAGCAGACGTGCTTCATTGAGGCAGTAATGAGGGCTAATATGACAGCCCACACTGCGCTGCAGAGGTCAGATCTCTTTCTCCTTGTCTCAGGATCTCACACCTCCTCCTGTGGCGTCTCCATCTGCAGCTCTGCGCTCTCATCCCACACATCCCATCCATCACACAGAAACAAAGACCAGTGCAGGGAGGATGACTCATCCACTCATCTGAAACACAAAGTCGTTAAAAAAATGGAGACAGTAGGTTACTAAAGTTCACTCACAAACTTTTATATGGCCCTCAAGGCTCCAGACTCCAAACATTCATGCAAGCTCAACAGGTTTTGTTTTGTTGCGTCATTTCATAACTTAGTTTATTGCAAAATTTCCATAAAGATGGTCAAAAACGTTGGAATTAAGTGATGCTAACTCCCAACTGTAGGGGGCAGTATTTCTTACTTCTACTTCACTGCAGCCTTGGCCTTACTTGATGTCAAGTTGTGATCTGGGATTGATGTGGTTAGTAACAAAAAAGTCACATTTGCCGTCATGCATAAGCACACAAATATTATAATATAGATAGATAGATAGATAGATAGATAGATAGATAGATAGATAGATAGATAGATAGATAGATAGATAGATAGATAGATAGATAGATAGATAGATAGATAGATAGATAGATAGATAGATAGATAGATAGATAGATAGATAGATAGATAGATAGATAGATAGATAGATAGATAGATAGATAGATAGATAGAGTAGTGCCACAAAATCTGTAAAAAATAAAAAATCACAAATCCTGAAGGGAATCAATATTATTTAATTTTAAGATTTATTTTGAAATAAATATATTATTTATTCCACTATTTAATTTTTGTTAATGGATTGTATTAATGCATTCATATTCTTGACATGACCCCAAAATTAAAAGGAGTTAGGATAAGTTCACACAGCAGGTTTGATGTTCAATTCTTACTATTTTTCTTCAGAAATCAGTGATTTTTTTGTTTGTTTTTTGTATATATTTAAAAGTTACATTCTTCCCCTTTACGAATCTATTTATTGTAGTTTGTTAAACTAGGGGGCCCAATCAGCATTCCCCCTCGGGCCGCCACAATTCCACAAACGGCCCTGCGTTTCCTTCTTTTTTGCTAATGATGTAATTTCTCCTGGTCCTGCAGCCCAGGATCCCCCAGCAGGCGGACTGCAGCCTGGTTTCTAGGTTTCAGAGCCAGGCTCCGCCTCTCCACCCAGCTCATCCAGCGGCGGCGGCGGCAGCGGCTCAGTGCGCCGCGGAGCGTCATTCAGCAGGACACGCCGCGGACCCGCCGGATCACCAAACACGATCCCTCCTCGCCTTCAAGCGGAAAACACCCCCACACGTCTCCCCAGACTGAGCAAACCGGTGGAAACATCGGAACAAACTCCGGGTTGGACCCGTAAGCCAGTGGCGGGCAGGAGGGATGCTGCTCCAGCCCGACACGGTGCAGCGCGCAGTCCGCCTCCGAGGCTGGTGATGCCCGCCGCGGTGCGGGGATCCCCACCCAGCTGCAGCGGCAGCAGGTCGGAACAACAGGGCGTCGGGGAGATGATGGTGGTTCGGCCGGGATCATGGCTAACGGAACCGGTTCTATCATGCTGAAATGCGTCGTGGTTGGAGACGGCGCAGTGGGGAAAACGTGTCTCCTGATGAGCTATGCCAACGACGCCTTTCCAGAGGAGTATGTGCCCACGGTGTTTGATCATTATGCAGGTGGGGTCACATTTCTGTCTCCTAACCATGACATCACGCCTCACTGAACTGCTCCTTTCTCTTTGTTTGGGGTTCATTTCCCAGCTTGAAATGCAATAAGCGGGTCAGAGAGGCGAGATTGGATCCCCCCTGACTTCTCTGCCACTCTTCCTGCAACTGCAATTCATCTGTTGCTGTAATCAGAACCACTTGTTCGGGGCTGGAAGTCCCTGACGACACCCTCACCTTCCAACTGCTCTTGTCATTTGTCTTGCAGTGAGCGTCAACGTTGGAGGGAAGCAGTACTTGTTGGGACTGTATGACACAGCTGGTCAGGTATGTTTTCAGTTTCACTCTGTCACATAAAAACCCGTCAGTTTTTGCTCTTTTTGTTTGTTTGTTTGTTTGTTTTGTTGGCTACGCCTGTCAAAATAAGCAATAAATGACATAATCACTTGAAAAATGAAAACAAACTCAGTGATGTCCCTTTGCATGATTTGCTGTTTCTCTCTTTCTGCCAAAAACTGGATGATAAAAATCTCAACAGAGAATAAATAATTCACCTTATTTGTTGTTTGGTTTATTTGTCTTGAATATTTCAAATGTTTTCCAGTTCCAGAATTTAAAGTTGATTGAGCTGACATTATTACTCCATTCCCATCTCAAAATAACAATATTATCGTTTATCGCGATAACTCCTGGAACAATAGATCGCGCAGCAATATTTATTCCTAGCATGTCTTTAAATATTTCAGCTCATTGAAGATACTCTGAGTAAATACAAAATGCCATTGGGCTGAAACGATTAATCAATTAATGAAATAATCATCAACTAATTTAGTAATTGATTAATGACTAGCTACAGTATGAAGACTAAAAAACTAAAATCAGAGCAGTGATTAAGATAAAACTGAACAAAAACAAATGCGTTTTTAATTTAAGCTAAAAGCTAAACATTCTTCTTTCTAATTGCAGTTTTAGTTTCATCTGATTGAAATACTGTGGGAAAAAAAGAAACTCCTTGAGTAGGGTTAATCAATTGGTTAATCAAAATAATAATCAACTGATCAGCTCTTCAGTGTATTGATAAATCAAGTTTTTCAAATGTTGGTTTATTTTAGCTTTGAATGTGTTCTTTGCTACAAACGATCAAGGTAAAAAAAGCTGTTTTTTTTGTGTTTTAAAAAATTATTGTTTATTTATGTTTTTAATTTGTTGCTAAGCTTCTACAAAAAGGCTGGCGTGGTTGAATGAAAAATTTCCAAAGGGTTATGTCACTTTTCTCCTTTCTTAACTTTGCACCTTATCAACCTTCCAGACCCCTCAGGTCTTCTGGTTCTGGACCAGAACCAGAACCAAACATGGAGAAGAAGCATTCAGCTTCTATGCACCACAGATCTGTAGCAAACCTCCAGAAAACTGCAAAGTTGCTGAAACACAGAATTCCTTTAATCAGGACGAAAAGCCCAGCTTGTGATCCATAATAGATGGAATATTGATTGATATTTGATGAGTATTTACTTGACAGTATTTAATAAAATGTGATGTTTATTGCTTGTTTCAAGTGGGACAAATCAAATTTTTTGAGGTGTTGAAAACATCAGTATTGGGCCGTTTAATTCAACTCCAGTTCGTTTGTCTAGAAAGTCGGATTCATTTGCGGTGAATCCACATTTGAATTTGTACAACCTAAAAATCTCACTTTCGCTTCGGTTGAAGCGAACTCTGCAACGCATATGTGAACACCAAGTAGATCAGAGACCCTCCTAAAGCAGGAAGTGGACTACAGTGCAAGGCATTCTGGGTAAATACAACCAAAAACAAAGTAATTTTGGTCTAGTTTCTAATACAAACATCTTACTGAAATAAGACAAACCAAACTTACAAGTAACTTTTCAGCAAGAAAGAGAGGTTTGTTTTAAGTACATAATTCCTTAATATTGATGAAGTGCTTGTGTTTTGGCAGATAAATTAACTCATAATATGGAAGAAATGTCTTCTTATAAATCAAATGATCTGCCAGTACTTTTTCCATCAATATTAAGACATTATTCACTTATTTTAAGCCTCTATATCTTTTGAAAAGTTACTTCAAGTTAGTTTTATTTCAAGTGTTTTAAGATATTTGAGCTAGAAACTAAACAAAAAAACCTTGTTTTTTTTCACTGAAAACATCCATCAAATATTGATTTCTGAACTCTTCCTGAGTTAAAACATCAGTGTTGCTGTTTCTAAATCAATGTGAACTTGTTTTTTTTCTTGCATTAACTTTTTTGTTAGTTTGACCATTTCGCATTTTCTGCAAATAAATAATAGATTTTTGCCTGGTATTTTAGGAGACATGTTGTCAGTAGTTCATAGAATAACTAGACCAAAAAATTATTTTACTCAAACATAAAGAGTAAAATCAGAGAAACTGATCATTTCAAGTGGTCTGTTAATTTTTTTCCAGAGCTGTATAGAAGGGGGTCAATGATTTTTCTCAGCGCTGCGTGTTTTCCGTCTGTCTAGCACTTTTCCCATGTGCTCTTCCATGGGCCAAAAGTTATTCAAGAGGGCCTCCAAAACGCCCACGGGGCTCCCAGCCACTAAGCTGCAACAGGTGATGGTTTTCACACATGGGTTTGCTGCCAGACTCTGGTGTGTCATGGACAGCGATGGCAGCGCGAGGCTTCAATACTTCTATTATGCACAGAACAGGGCTCCTATGTCCGGTAGTGATGTCACAGATTTTGCTGCCTAATGCTTGGGCTTTCTCTCCACAATGTGTCATTCAGTTGAGACTGTACTAAAGACTGCATCACACACACACACACACACACACACACACACACACACACACACACACACACACGCACACACACACACACACACACACACACACACACAATAATGTTTCCCCCTCAGCAGCGCAGCCAATTCACACACTGACGGAGGAAGACAAGCGCTGGTTTATTCGCTGCGAGACGTTTGCGACATTCGTTGACGTTTTTTTTTTTTTAATGATGAAAACAGGATTGTTAAGAATTTGACTGCAAAAACACAAAATCTTACCAAGTACTTTTGATCTAGTTTCTAGACCAAATGCATATTAGTGCACTTGAAATCAGACAAAATTAACTTATAAGTAACTTTTTAGCAAGTTAATAATTTCTTAATGTTGATGAAAAAGTTCTAGTTCCACCAGCTGATTATAATTAGTGAAATAATTAGTTGAACTAAAACTTTTTATTCAAAATTAAGAATTTATTTACTTAAAACAAGCTGCTGTATGTTGCTGAGAAGTTACTTTTAAGTCAGTTTCATCCAATTTAATGTGTATTAAGCTGTTTGGACTAGAAACTAAACTAATACTTGGTAATATTTTGTGTTTTTGAAGTGTAGATGTTCCAGTTGAAGGTTTTCACAAGCCAGTATAAATGAGGACTAGTCAACGAAGCTGCTTGAATCAGACGAAACCCAAACTGAACTGTTTGGTCAACATTGTTAGCTTGAACACACTGTTCATACAGTGAAACACGGTGGTGGCAGCATCATGCTGATTGTTCTGTCCAGCAGTGTGGCGCTCAGAAGATGAATGACTGGGGATGAAGTTGACCTTCCAGCAACTGTCAGAGCATCAAAAAGTAGCTTATTCAAGTGTTAGAATGGTCTAGTCAAAGTCATAAATCCAAATCCGATTAAGAATTGGTGGCAGAAGTTGAAAATAAATAAACTTTAATCTGTAACAAACATTTAACACTGGGACTGGAAGACATTATAAATGATCAAAATAAATAAATAAAGCAATTGAAGGTTCTGAAAACAAAACTTCCCTTTAAAAAGAGTTTAGAAACTCCAGACTGAAGACTTTGTCACCCGGTTTTGGTAGAAAGAGAAACAATCATGCAAATGAAAATTTTCGAGTTTCAATCTGTTTCTGTGCAAAGCTGGTGGAGCCGTACCACAAGCGACATGCAGCTGTTATTGCAACGTATAAATGCCCGTCACATTTTCAGATGTTTAATTGCAAAATATATATATAAAAAAACATGGGTCTGTTTACTGTCACAAACTTGCTGCTTTGTGTTGGTGGTTCAGGAAAGAATGAATAATCAGTGGAGAAAATAGAAATGCTGTTTGTATGGTGAACATTTTAAAGCATTTGCATGTAAAATTCTGCATCATGTCTTAGTTTTGGAAACTGAAGATAAAAAAAAAAACAAGGCGTACATTTCTGCAAAGAAATTCCTAAAATTTGGGAGAAAAACTTCAGAAATTTTGAGATTAATTTTAGAAATTTACAAAATGTTCAACAGAACACTTTAAAGTAATTTTGACGCTCAGAAATGTCCTAAATTTGAAGACTCTCAAATTTTCTGTTTTTTTTTTCTCACAAATGTATGACTTTTTGAGTTCAGAAATGTCTGAGTTTTTCCTAGAAAGTTTCAAAGATTAATCACAAGATTTTAGATTTTTGTTTCTCACAAATGTACAACTTTTTGGGCAGAAATGTCCTCCTCTTTTTTCTATCCATCTTCAGTGGCCCTAATATAGAAAAGTAAACAGATTTAAAATGTCTAGCCAGATTTACTGTGGACAATTTTTAAGATGGGAGACTTTGTTCTTCAGATCTTGACAAGATACTGCTGACTTCAAACTGGGTTATATTTTTGTTTTGTTTTTTGTAAAATTTGAAGTTGTTTTACAGAACCTGCGGCCTTCAAGCTTCCTTTCAAAGTGTGATTTTCTGTTTTAAATATGTGAAATGAAACCTTGCGTTTAGATTTTGGATTAATTTTATGTGTACTGTCACACTGCTAAGCACAGAAACTGACTGAGACGCAGCAGCCGCGGTTCTGGTGTTACTTTTAAAAGTGACAAAATACAGATTTGATCCTTCTTTGCACTCTTAAACTTCTGCATCCTTGGTGGACAAAGGAGCATTATTACAGATCCTTCCTGTACTTCATTTAATTTCAAATAACATTCCTGATATTTTTGCACAATCCTGTTGCCTGCACATTTCTTCCCACTTCTCCTGAACAGCTTATTGTGTTTTATGCTTCAAAGTTTTTTAGTTATTCTACTCATTTGCTCATCTTGGTCCATTGAACTTTGCTATTTTTAACAACTGCACAGTATTTCCCAACACTGTAAAGTTGCTCTCACTGGACAGTTTCATCATTTTACTTCTCTTTTTATATTCTTATGTCTGGTTGCTGCTGGTACACCTGAACTTCCAAACTGAAGCTCAGTACAGGATGTTTTTCTTACATTATTACATTAATAAATGCAAAGATTTGCAGCTTTTTCTCTTAGGGCCAAGGTGATGTTCTGGTTTGTTTGGGAGGTTATCTAACATAAAGGCTCAGAAGAAGAAGAATGCAGGGCATCGCTTCTTTTTTACTCTTTTCTTTTTAAAAAGAAAAAAAAAATCAGTTTTGAGGAATGAGGAAGGAAGTGGATTCAGCATTTTTGGGCCTGAAGGCGGTGGCGAGTTTTGGTGAGAAGCATTAAATGTATGCAGGCAGGATTCACTAGGGCAGTTCAGTCGGTGTGACCTTTGCCCTTTTGCCTCCCCCATCAGCCTAAAACAACGGTGAAAAGTTTACACATAAGACGATCTGTTTATCTAAAAACTGACGAGCATTATTATTACAAAGCTCCATCACTGTTTTTCTGAAGAAAACAGATGGCAGAAGTGTTGCATTTGGCTGGGGAAAAGCAGAACGCCGCCTTCTTGTCAGCTCTAGCGTGTTTCACAGTGAGTGTGTGTTTGGGGGACGGTTTGATTTTAGCTGAATCAGAGAGTGTCTCTGAAATGGAGAAGTTCTCCCAGATGTCTGCTTCGGATGCCGCCGCTCGCAGAGAGTAGAGTTACCGCTCCCCCACCCTCCGTCCTCCGCCTCGGCTGACCTCCTCATGTGGAGCGAAAGGCCAGCTGGTAATGTTTATAGCTTCAGAGTCTGATCAAAGACCCAGAGCCCCAAAGAGAGGAGGAGCAGGAGGAGGAGGAGAAGAAAGCGAGACGGAGTCAGAAAGAGGAAGAGAGAGAGAGACGGATTTGGTCTGGAGGAGGTAGAAGAGAAGGAATCACTCTGAAGTGGCTAAATTCAGCTCTTTTAGTTTCATTTTCCTTTTAATTGCCCTCATAAATGTTGTGATGGCTTTTGGAAACGTATTCGTACCTCCTTTAAGTTTGTCACATTACTACAACGGCGCATTAACGATAGAAAAAAAAGGAGGAGAAAATTTCCAAAATATTCTATAAAAACGAGGAAATTTCTGAGCTCCAAATGTCAAACCTCTGCAAAAAAAAAACATCAGAAATTTTTAGATTAGTCTCAGAAATTTTCTAAACAACTTTGAGTTTGAAAAGATGAAAACGGTTTAGATAAAGCCTCAAAGATTTTTAGTTCAATTCAGCAATTTTCTACAAAACATGAGAAATGTTTTGAGTTTGAAAAGTTGAAAATGTGCATAAAAAACAAAAAATCTGAAATTTTGAGACTCATCTCAGAAAATTTTCTAAAATATGTTGATTTCAAATGACAGATTAGCAGGAAACAAACTCAGACATTTTGAGATTCTTCTAGAAAAAACAAGGACATTTCTGAGCTCCCAAAATCAAACATTTGCAAAGAAAAAAACTTCAAAAATGTTGAGATTAATCTCAGAATTGTCTAGAAATAAATTAGAAAATGTCAGAGCTCCAAATCTCTGAATTTTACAGGAGAAACTTATCAATTCTTAAATTAATCTCAAAATTTTTGTAGAAAAAAACTTGGAAATTTCTGAGTTTGAAAAGTTGAAAAAATGTGAGATAAAACCTTCACATTTTTTTCATTTTATCTTTTACAAAATATAGGGTCTAATTCTTTTGGTGCAGAACGGTGACGCAGGTTTCATGTTTGTGATGTAAAAGTTGGATAAAATGACTGCAGACGCTTTAAACATAATCTGATACGTATAGGATTTACTTCCGCACATGGAAGTGGCTCAAATCAGATTTTTACATTATTATTTTGGGTGAAAATGTCTAAATTAGGCCATTCATACTGCTGTGAAGTGAATGCTAAGTGAACATAGGGAACTGTGTTGACGTACGATGAGTTTCGTATTATAAAGCCATGAAAAAGTTGTGAAACTTCTTCATGTCGATGCTTCTCATCTTCATCTCATACTCTGTAACATTTTTACTCTTCCCACAATGCTTTGCCATCCCATGAGGTATGGGCTGAATGATGGGGCTTTGTTGCGTGTCCTATCATCATGTCTGGACTCGTTCAGAGGTTCTGATCCAGATTCCCGCTCTGCTTATTGACCCGATCCGTGCTGAACACGACGAGCGGGAGCAGAGGGGAAAGTCTTTACTTATTCATCCGTTCCCCTTCCTGCTGCCGCTGCACTCAGCCGCGTCCAGCTCCGCTGCGCGCCCGACGAGGAGCAGGAAGTGGATGCTAAGTGCTGCGGTGCCCATGGAAACGCCTCAGGGACAGAAACTCGGGTGTCATGACCCGTATCCCGCTACCCTATTAACCCACACTTTGTTTTTGGCCTGTTCCTCATTTGCTCGGCCCGTCAGATGCCCTCACACTCAGCTGCACATCCTGTAATCACCTTTGCCACTTCACTTCACCCATTAATCCAAATCCACAAGCTGCAACGCCTGATGGAGGCTTTTTTCTGGCCCAGAGAGCCTCAATCCCCCTGCAGGGTAGCAGGTCAGGATGGAGGTGAAGGTTGAAGCCGATGAGAGAAATCACAGCAATGCAGCATCCGACTATGAATTCAGGACAGGATAGACGTTTCCTGGTTGGAAAACTGGATAACACTTTATTTGAAGGGGCTGCATAAGATAAACATGAAGGAGTCTATAAATATTTATAACAGTTGTCATGAAGTGTCATTCATTTTAATGCAATTTTGCATTAAAATGTCATTGTTTTACTCAGAAAGTTTTAGATTAATGTCAGAAATGTTCTAGAGGAAAAATCAAGGAAATTCATGAGCTCCTAAAATAAAATATTTTCTAGAAAAGAAAAAAAACTCAGAAATTATTAGATTAACCTCAGATTTTTCCAGAAGTTTCAGGGTTCCAAAGGACAACATTTATGAGAAAATATTGCAAAGTTGACACTTAATGCAAATTTGCATGAAAATGACATTATTTAACTCAGAAAGTCGGAACTTTTTAGATTAATCTCAAATATTTTTTTTAAAAGAAAAAACAACTAAATTTTTGACCCCCAAAAATAAAATATTTGCAAGAAAAAAAAAACAACTCAGAAATTATTAGATTCATCTCAGGATTTTTCCAGAAAGGAAATTTCCCAGTTCTGAAAGTCAAAAATTTACAAGTAAATAATGTTGAAAAAGTGACACTTTTAATGCATCGGTGCATTAAGTGTCATCCTTTCACACTGAGCTGTAGAGTCCCAGTTAATTAAATTTTTCCCTTTTGTCAGTTTTATTTATTTCAGTTAACTAAAATGGGATTTAAACAAAGTGCATTTAGAAGAGTAGAATAATTTGCTCAGAGGAAACTGTCGCCCCTCACATTGACAAACCAGCTGCTTGGCAACCAATCGGTACTCCAGGGGATTATTGGTCCTGTTCAGAAAATGTCATGCAATCCCAGTGCAAACCCAGAGAAAATGTCAAACTATGGGATTAAATGAGCCTGCAACGAATCTGCAACTAGATGGCATTTAATAAAGATTGACTGAATATGAAATATTCTCACATTTTACAAGCTAACAGTAATAATTTGTTTGGTAAATGAGTAGCTAACCCACTCAAAGCAACATCTGATGGCTGGAAGTCGGAGTAAAAATTTGACCCCATTTACTACGCGGCGTTGGTCCAGATCCAGAAACCCTGAATCCTCTTTCGGCTGGCGCAGTCGTCATGCTGACCTTCTGTGGCGGTTCCCGTCTTTCCAGCATCAATCCAGACTTTCTGCTGCAGTCGTATCGTTCTGCCTTTCTTCCTCTAATCAGCTATCCAGGCCTGAATCCGTTCACACAGATTTTTTGGGGGGGAAAATCTTTTGCAGCTGCAGGATTACTCACATTTGGATCCGGTCAGGGCGTCGGTAACAATGCCATGTGTGTTTGGACAGCAGGCTAACTGTTTATGATTATTTCTGTTTTCTAGTTATTAGTGTTAAAAAGCTGAGAGTTTACAAAGCTCCGTTTTTAAATAAATTGTAACTCCTCATCGTAAATTTGACAAAACGTGTGACGAAGTCATCAGCACTGCAAAAACGCAAAAATCAGACTTACAGTAAGACTAAACTAACTTACTAGTTCCAGCAAGACATAGGAGCTTGTTTTCAGTAAATAATTCCTTAATATTGATTAAAAAGTTCTAGAGTCACTGCACATTATTTCACTTATAGAAAAAATGTCTTGTTATAAATAAAAAAAATCTGCATGTGGAACAAGTACTTTTCTATTAATAGTAAGGAATTATTGACTTAAAACAAGCTAGTTAGCCAAAGTGCTAACGTTAGCATGTCTCCTTGATGACACGGCTCTTGACATTCAAGTTCATAAAGAGCAGAAAAAAAAAGTGTTCTGCTTTGTAAACTTGCACTGCAAGAAACACAAAATCTTACCAAGTATTTTTGTCTCGTTTGTTGTGCAAACATCTTGAAATCTAAACAAAAACTTAAGTCACGTTTCAGCAGGATATAGTAGCTTGTTTTAAAACAATACTTCCTTAATACTGATCTTAAAATAATCCACTGGCAGATTATTTCACTTATAGCAAGAGGAAAATGTCTTACGAGTATAAAAAACCCGTACTTTTTAGTTGTTATTAAGAAAGTGTTGGCCTAAAACAAACTCCTACCATATATGTTGGTGAAAAGTTACTTTTTTTTCTTATTTTAAGTGTACTTGGGATTTCCACTAGAAACTACTTGGTAGGATTTTGTGTTTTTTGTAGTGAGAAATTTGGCGAAGCTCCTCCAGAGGCACAAATAAAATGATCCAACAGTTTCCCCAGGCAAGAGTGTGGCTTTCCTCTTGCTCTTAAAAGTTAAATTGTGTTTTCGTGTTGAACTGATGGGTTGTTCTCACCATGCAGGCACGCTCGGACAGACTGCATTGTAATTATTCATCATTAATCACGCCGCTTTTATTCTTGCATTTGGATAGGACTGTCTAAAATGTGCAGATTTGCACATCAGAGGAGCAGAAGTGCAGCTGGGTCTGTGTCGGGGCTTGCCTTCTCAGCCGTCAGCCATGTTGGTGCAGGCGTCTCTGAATCTGCTGATTTGCTGTAGGCGGTTTACTGGGCCCCAAGGAGGCGAGGACGAAGAGGAGAGAGTGGGAGTGACTCACTGATATCATTGCACTGTGTGTCACCGAGCCGATGCCACCGTCACAAACTGTGAATCCGCTGATTACTGCCAGACCTGAAACACAAACCTGTCTGACAACAGGAAGTAGGCTAGAATATCTAAAGAGCAAAGGAAATTCAACAACGAATGAGAACCGGAGCAACTGGAAAAGGTTACAAACTAATTTCTGAGACTCAAGCGAACACAGCAACAGCACAGACTTGTGCAGGTATTTGTTTTACAATTAGAAATTAAAGGATTCCACTTGATATTTTAAAAAAAATCAAGTTATCACACGTGCATTTCTGATTTAAAAAGAAAGGTAGAGAGAAATGTTTCATTAGAATTAAATAGGACTGAAACAATTAATCAAATTAATTGTGATTATTGAAGTAATCCTGAGCAAACTTAGCAACCGATTAATCGTTAGCTGCAGTATGTATACAAAAAATAGCCATTCAGAGCAGTAATTAAGCCAAAATTGTATGAAGTATGTTTTTAGCTGCAGATTCATTGTTTGCTCAAATGATCAAGCTTTCATTAAGGTAATGTAATTTAGCTGCATTTTCGACAATAAAAAGTTTATTTTCTTATTTATAAAATCAATGTAATTATTTGTTTATTGATGTGTTTCTAATTTTGTGTGGTTGTTGGTGCAGCGCCCCCACAGGCGAGGAGGGGAAAACCAACCGCGGTTGAAAATGGAAAAAAATTGAGCAGTTTTGGTCCCCATTCAAACTGAGTCTATCAGATGTGACAACACCCTGACGTAGCGCCACCTATATGTTTCAAAAATATATTTTTAATTGTTGCGATAATGTAAAACCATGTCGTGTTTATATTTGTTGCAGCAGACGCACCATGTCTCGTTCATGAACTCTTGCACCGAGCTAATAAAACTCTGTGACTTATTTCTTGTGGAAACTTTTATCCTAAGCATCTCAGCAGGAGTGTAAACATATCTGCGGGGGAAGCGCCGATTAAACTGAGGACTGCCTGGAGGCCTTTACTGTGTTTGGTAACGAGTTGGAGGTTTGCTGAAGAATTGGAGCCGAATCAGACAAGTTCCAGTTCTGTTTACAGTAAACCGCTGAGTGGCTTAGAGAGTCTGCAGCTCAGAGAAGGATAAGAACAAGAAAGGACGCGGTGCACGTCATCATCCCGAGGAGCAGGTACCATGTATGGAGAGACAGGAAGAGCGTGACGTAATGCAGATATCTGACATTACTGGACACAAAGAAGGAAAAAAAACTGATTGGGTGTTAGAAAAGTCACAATCTTGGGCGTTTTTCAGATTATTTTAATTACCTTGGTTGTTTACATTGAGTTTTTGATGTTGACCTACATTGCTTGACTAAAACTAGACTTCTCTTGTTTCTGTAAGCAAATGTTGCTGCTGTTAAGGTCAAGAAATGCTCTGAATAAACTGGATGCTGTCAAACTTTTATTGAAGGATATTTTATACGACAGCATGAAAGAGTTCATGCACTAAAAGATGGAAACACATTTGCTGAGTAAGTTTTGATGTGGTGAACATTAATCATCCGTCGTTTTTTTATGCATATTTTAAAGTTTTATAACCCAAAACAACTTCCTCAACTTCACAAAACCTTTTCACATTTTCCACATGCTAACGTGGAAATAGAAATGCATTTTCTGCGTAAGTTCTGATGTATTTTACCATGCATTTCTTTCACCAAATCTCCTTCACTTTGTCAATATTGAAAAAACTATTTTGCAATTGCAGCATTTTCATTAAATAAGAATTAAAATCATATCTGAATAGGTTTGTTCACTCAATAAGTCATTAAAAAACATCCTGCGGCATCATTCTCATGCCATTTCCTGTTGTCTTGTTGTTTTTCCCAGTAGTAACATCTAGTTGTTGATCATGTGACTCGTGTGACGTGAAACAAAGTGTTTCTCTTGCAGTTTTGTGAAATAAAACAATTTCAATAGTCAAAAAAAAACCCACCTCATCCTAGCGTCAAAACTTATCGATAAACAAGTTTTTTCAAAATTGTCCTGTTTCTGTTAAACTTATTTTCAAACTGTCAAATTCTTCAATTATATTCTTTGAATGGAAATGCAGCTTTTTGTTCATAGTATGTAACATTTGCAGTACCAGTTGGCAGAACAATTATAACTGGATAGCAACAAATTCTTAGAAACCGCTCTACATATTCCTGAGATGAGGATCCCTGCGAGTCGGAACCTCTACTTCCTGTTTATTAATGTGAAAAATTACACTTTAAGTAGCCTGGTTGGATCCATCCAAACCAGTCGATGGAAATGAGCTGCCACACCAATAACCAGCTGTCCAATTCAATCTGAAGCTTAGTTCTTGATTGAAAAGTAATTATTTGACAAAGGGTAGGACTTTTTATAACAGTTGTGCAAATTATTACATATATTTAAGTGTAGTAATGTAAATTGATATTTTACACTACATTTTCCTATTTAATTTTTTTAAATGTAAAATAAGAGTGCACAGTTGTGAGGAAACGACTGCAGTTTTAAAATAAAGTGTTTGATAAAATCTGACTAGAACCTGAATGAAGTACATTGTGCTTGTAAAATGTGGGGAAAAATAATGTAGTATCAACATTTCTTATAATAAGAGTGCAAACTGTTATTCTAAAAACAATGTTTTTAATTTCATGTTTAAAATAAAAAAAATTATTTTTTTCAATATTAGATTTAAAATAAAAAAATGTAGATGTTCCTTCACAGTTGTGCACTCTTATATTACACTACAGTTTAAAATGAAGGACATTTTAAAATGTATATTATTGCACTTCTCTCGCCTCCGTATCAGAGAATCGGACTGATCCGAACCATACTGCATCTTTAGGCTCATCAATCCATCGAAGTAGATTATTTAAATACCTGGATTTAATCAATTGCTATGTTTGGTTCCAATACCAAACAAACAAAGGTCTTTCTCATCCTCGACACGTCAGACATGTCGGTCACTGGAGACGTGTGAACGCTCATCGCTTCCCCTGAAAGCTCTGAGGGCCCTCGCTGAGCCCGTTCTCATTGGGAGGTAATTGGATAGGCAGCTCCTGCGTTGGTGAATCATTTCGCCTCATCATCCCACATCCACTGATGCAAAGTTGACTCATCTGCAGTTTGGGCTGCCAGGACAGCATGTGTTATCATAGATTCATCATCAGCGCCAATACAACAGTTGGGTACCGAGAAGCACCAGGATTGGAAACGGTAGACACAATGATCTTCCTTTGGAGTGGTCTGTCTTTGGTCAGACTCAGAAGAACCTTCATGACATTTGACTTTTGGCCTTTTGCAGTTTTCTAGGTGAGGACAGAGACGTTCACAAGTCTGAAGTCTTTCTCCACCAGCCCACGCCCAGCAGTTTTCTCTAAAAGTACATTTCTAGTCTCATGTCTTCGAAAGCGGCTAACGCTTCACAAGAGAATTTCGAGTATCACTTCTTTATCCACGAGTCTCTTAAGTGGCAAGTCCAAGTTCAGTTTCAAATCCACGCCTATTTCCAGTCTTACTCACTTTGCTTCGCCATTTATAGCTTTTGTGTCCATGTGAACGACAGGATTTGGTTTCTTCGTCACACAGAAAAACACCTGACAGCGATGTGCCACCGCAGCGCGCTCCACCGCCCATTTGTTGTGACTGAGATGACATGAAATGTATTTTCATCTGTAAAGCTGCACTTCACACGTTCACTCTGGACCGGCTACCCGGCAGCAGCTCCGGGGGAGAGGCTGTTGTACTCCAGGCATTGCTGTTTCTTGGCTCCCCAAAAATGTTAAAGACCTGGACATTATCCCCCTGACCAAACTTGGTCAGCTACTAGAGTGTTGCGCAACATAAATAATCACCTGGCTAGAAAACGGTGTGCTAAATAATCTAATCGAGTTTGCAGAACTAAAAGGCGTGAAAACACTTTTAGTTTTCAGTGAGGACAGCAGAGCATCTGATCTGATGTGTTTCCACCTTTGCAGGAGGACTACGACCGCCTGAGGCCCTTGTCCTATCCGATGACAGATGTCTTCCTCATCTGCTTCTCCGTTGTCAACCCGGCCAGTTTCCAAAACGTGCGTGAGGAATGGGTGCCGGAGCTGCAGGAGTACGCACCCAGCGTTCCTTACCTGCTGATTGGCACCCAGGTCAGTGTTTCACTTCCTGTCCAGGATGTCAAGTTTTATTAAAATAAATTCATTTAACAATCATTTTACAAATCAATTATTCTGATAATTAATTGATTAATTAGATTTAAAAAAATTGGCACATTCTGCAGATTTTTAATTCAACCACTTAAGCCTTTTTTGAGTCTGTGTACTCCAGTTAACAATTCATTGATTACTCATTTAGTTAGCGATTATTTCAGTAATTGATTAATTAGAATAATTGTTTCAAACTAAATTTCTTGTAGGTTTTTTTTAGCACTTTTAGATTGACTTTTCATTGATTTTCTTACCGTGGTTTTCATTTATCTTTATTGTAGTTAGCAATTGATGCAATTAAACTATTTGTAGTCTTGCATTAACACACTCTTTGGCGTTTCATAATGCATATTTTTAATCTCTAGATTTTAGTCTGTCATCTAAACACTCAGGCTTATTCAGTTCTTCAGACTTAATTTTAAATTTCTGTTTATTTCACCTTTTTTTAAGTTGTTTTTCATCGCCTCATGTGTTTTTTTGTAAAACATTTTAATCTGCCTTCATTGTGTTGAAGTCCTCTACAAAGACTGATTGACTCCAAACCGCCGCACCGAAGAGGGTTTGCATAAATTGCATACAGAGGGTTTGCGTGCATCAATAGCTGTGCACGTGTTTGTTGTGGAAATGCAGAGTACACAAACACTGCAATCTGTTTTTGCTATAAATTACAACAATGTGGTTTTATTGATCTTTTTTTTTTTTTTTTTTTGGTGTTTTACAAAACAATTGTGTTTGATTTATTTTCCTATGAAGTAAAACAACAGACGGACATCTTTTATCGTTAGCTGGCATGTTGGTCAATGTTCCCCGGCAACTGAATGCCGGCGCAGCGGTGATGAGGAGGACAGAGTGGGTGTCTGATTTATGTTGTGTCAGCTGATGTTGTGCGCTCTTTTATCAGTCCCCATCATGACTCGTTTGCTGCTCTGCGGCTGTGTGCTACGGCATTTACGACGGAGAAAAGAAAAGCAGATGGAAGATTTGATTGGAGACGGTTATTATCGCCGGAGAGGAGGTGAAGGGAGCTGCAGTTAAAACAGAGAGGAACAGCTCTGAAATAGTGCTGCACAAAATCAGGAAGTGAAGCTGAGCATGATTATGTTTGAAATTGAGAAATCCTGGTTTTGTCTGCAGAGTTAAGCTTTTTGACTCTGCAAAATGTACGTAAACCTGAGTGTGCTGCATCAAATTGTGCTCAGATTATAAACCAATCACTCTCAAGCTGACAGAATCAATCTGGAGGATCAAATATTTTAATTTGCATCAACAGATGTCTGTTACACCATTTAAGGAAAATAATCTGGTAATTATTTTATTGTATTTGGAAAATAATTGCACTTCAGCAAAATATTATTAAAAAAATAAACAGGCATTAGTGGTAAAAATCAATAATTAAGCATATTAATAACCAACTTAAAGAGTAAACTCCAAATCAACTTTTTTTTTGCAGATAAAAGATCTAAATTTGCCATTAAGGGCGATATCTCCATGTTTCTGTGTAAATGTGTTTAATTCTCCAATATTAGCCTTAAACTGCCTCAGTGCTGCCCTCTTTGGGTTGAGCTGTGGCTACTGCAGCTGAATTTTCCTATTGGTTACAACAATACAGCTTCTAACATCAACATGTGAAAAGTTTCTGCTTAATTTAACATCCATACAGCGTAAACCTGATCTGTTGAATATCTTTGAAAATTAACAGATTAATAATTCGTCAGCAACAAATACTGTGCAATCACTTTATTAAAAACCTTCCCTCTGTTGTAGATAAAAAGGTGAAATCAGATGTGTTTTGTTTTGACAACATATAAATTGGTTTCAGGTCAAGCTGTTAGTCATGTGTGTATTTGTTTTACTGGCTCGCTCAGACAAAAGGTTGCTAATATTTTCCAGATTGACCTTCGTGATGACCCTAAGACGATCGCAAAACTGAACGACATGAAGGAGAAACCAATCGCCACGGAGCAGGGACAGAAACTGGCCAAAGAGGTTCGTATTCATCAACTGATGAGGGAGAAGCAAGTTTTAGTTTTATTGTTGCAGATTGGAGCTGATGGCCTCTGCTAGATTCCTGCGTGTGGATTTGATGCAGGAATGTTAACATAAGAGTTTAATTTCTGGTATTTGACGTTGATACGGGCTGTCAGGTCCCTGTATCAGAGTCTGGGCCGCACTGCCGGCAGTAAGTCGGGCTCGTTCCTGGTGAGAGTTGGACTCCATCAGGGCTGCTCTTTGTCACCGATTCTGTTCATTACTTTAATGGACAGAATGTCCAGGTGCAGCCGAGGTGTTGAGGGGATCCGTAAAATGAGTAAAATGAGACCAGGAAAACATTGGATGTCCAGCACAGTTCACATCCTACATGTGGTCTGAAAATAAAAATGTAATTACCCAATTAAAAAAGTTATTTATGAAGCTTCCTTCACAACGCCATGCATTTCTGGGAAACTGAGGCCAAAGTAAGGTGTTTTGATCTGACCTAACAACCTTTTTTATTTTACTTCAAGTGTTTAAAACAACAAAACTGATTCCAATAATGTCACTAAATATTAAAAATTGAGAATGCTGTGTGAGGAAAACTAAATCAACTTTTGACTTGATAACCTGTTTTATAAAAGCAAAAGTATAATAATTATAAAAATTTTGCACATTCTGCATATTTCTGTTTGACCACTTATTTAAACAATGTTAAAAATACATTAAAGATGCAGACATGCAAATAATTCACTTCCTTAAATATAATAAGAAAATTTACATTTTATTGCCTAAAATACAATAATAGCAATTTTCCCAGCAGTTGAGACCCAAATGGAAGCATAAAAATATCCAAAATACTAATTTTTCATAATATTTCTCCTTCAAAAGCTACAGAAAAAAACTAAATAATTTCTGACTGCTGCATATTTTAGGTCAGAGGCGTCAAAACAAGAACTTTTATCAAGTCAAAAGTGCTTGTGAGTCAAGAAAACAAAAAAAAATCAAACAAATAATGTGAGATTTGATTTGTTAGTTTTTTGTGCCTAAGGAATTCTGTTCATTATAGATCAAAAACGTTAAAATTACATTTGCTGTGTGACAAGATTGACATCCAGTTTTAAAATTCTTTCAGGCTCGATTGATCAGATGAAATCTGGGTTGTAAAAATAGCATTTAGGTCACTTTCTTTTAGAACTCTTGCTATATTTAGCCAAGTAAAGTAAAATAAAAAGTTGATCTGAGTGCAGCAGAGTTAAATCCTGGTAAATCCTTAAAAAGTATTAAATTCATGTATCTCAAATTAACGCCTTGAAATGTTTTCATTTAATTTTTAAAGCATTAATTGGCCTTAAATACATTAAATACTGGTCTTAAATTTTGTCTTGACAGAACTATTTAATCTTGTATATTTTATGTGTTTTTCTCTTTTCTGTCAGGCAAAAAAAACCAGTGGCTCAATATGGCTGAGGCTACCGCTAACTAGCCGCCACTATACCTAGCTAGCTTTTTGTATTGATAATGGGTAAAAGCAAATTTATCACAGTTGGCTGAATGATGTTTGTACATTACTGTGGAGGTAAAGGTCTTAAATTCCATTCAGAATTGTCTTAAAGAGCCTTAAAAAGTCTTATATGGAAGTTGGAGATATTAAAAACTCTCTATTTGGTTATAAAAGCACAAATACTTTGTGTTGAACTTAATGTTTTCCACACCAAAAATTATGTTGGTAATAATTTTACCCTGATTACAAATAAAAAGCCTCCATCTGTAGTTGGAGGCCACAAAAAATCCATCCAAGGGCCACAAGTGGCCCCTGTGCCGCACTTTGAACACCCCTGTGTTACCTTCATTACAGTGAAATTGTGACGGTTTCTCCTGTTTGCCATGTCAGATCGGGGCGTGTTGCTACGTGGAGTGCTCGGCGCTGACCCAGAAGGGCCTGAAGACGGTGTTTGACGAGGCCATCATTGCCATTCTGGCTCCCAAGAGGAAGAAGGGATCCATGAAGAGAAGACTGGGACCCCGCTGCATCAACTGCTGCTTGATCACGTGATGCGGCGGCTCCTCTGAATCCTTCTAGTGAAAGACCGCAAACCAAACATGGATTGACGGCAAAAGATAGATAAAATGCAAAGACAAAAGCCAGGAGGATTGACTGACAAAACAAGAGCTCGCTCTGAGACTCTTGAAATACCAGAAGTCTCTCCTGAGCTGAGAATCCCGTTTTTACCAAAGGAGCTCAAAACCCATCATTCTCTTCTTCTACAAGACTTTTGCCTCAAAAGTACCTTCTTTTATAACCATTTTAATCATATTTTGTTTGTTTCTGTCGCTGTATGCCGTCACAGGAAAGACAAAAAGACATTTCAGCTTTAATGTGAATGGTTAATTCATAAATATCTCCATTGTTTTTGGAAATAACTTTTAAGTTTATCTCCAAAATGATGGAAGAGAGTAAGTTTTTAGCTTTGAAATTTTGTCATGCGAGACTCAGTTTTACATTTTCAATTTCAAAACTTTAAATTCGGACGAATCGTGGACCTACTGCTACGTTATTTTTAATGTTGTTTTGTAGTGTGGCATGCCAAAATACTCCAAGGTAGAACAAAACTGAGGAGTTCACAAGAAAATGAAAATGTTTATTATCCATTTTTAGAAACTATATTACCTAGAGTTTATAAGATTGTATCACTAAATCAAATATCATTGAGATACTTTATCAGCTGATAAATAACTTTTTGTTATCATGCAGTAACTTGCTATGTTTTTATCAATTTAAAGAGAGAAATTGTAGATTAACTCGTGTATTTCCCAAAGAATGCACACCTTTCATTAAAGGGCATATATCATCATTTTTCATATTGTTTTTTAAAAATATTTTTTAAACATTTTACATACTTCTTGATCAAGAATTGTGTTTAGAAGCATAAAATAAAGGTGAGCATATGATAATTGGGATGGCAAAGTTTGAATTCAACAAACTTATCAGCCAATTTATCCAGTCAGGAGAAGGAATTTAGAGAAACTGTAACTTGGGTAATTAGTAAACCGGCACCCTACAAACGGATTTAAAGGTGATCCGTCTCAAGCCGAGTCTGCCTGTAATCTTATCCTGTTTCAAATTTCTGCTTGTGCCAGTAACTCGGCATTCAGAACGCCATAATTTCTGCTCTGGTTCAGACCTGTAACGATTCTCCCAACAACTGTGTGACTGTGGTTAATGAAAGTCTGACTTTTCTCCATATAATCACTCTGTCAAAATGTTACTCTGAGGTCTCTCATGCCACTGAGACTCTATAGATCTTTCTGTAGTTAAGATTTTCTACAACACTGTATTTCTTTGCCCTAAAATGTCACTTCAAGCTATTGCTACATCAATTAAGATATAAAAGGTAAAATACTGGCAAATAATCAGACTACAGCTGTAATGACACATGTTTTCCATTTGGCTCAGACAAAAATAAATAATAAAAAAAAACAAACAGTTGTTAATGGCTAACAAAGCTAATTTTGCCTCTAAATATCCAGAAAGATTGATTATCGAAAAAAATTCTTAGATTTATGCAGAGGTTTTGTATTACAACAGAGTATTAGGGCTGTACTAAGAAAAAGTTTTAAAACTTTAGGAGAATAAAGTAATTTATGACAACACACTTGTACAAGAACAAAGTCAATATTCCGTGAAAAAACAAGAACAAAGTTGTAATAAAGAAAATAAAGTTCAATAAAGTGATAATATAGCTAGCTTTCCTAGCCAAAAACATATATTCTGGATCACCCTTTAAATTTAAGATTTAAATAGTTTTAGATGTACAGAGTGAAAAGTTTTCTGGCAGAATAACCGTTTTGGTGGGTGAGAAGCAATATGTTCTCTTTACCTAATTATTTCCATGCTATTGGATAGATGACCTTGAATCCTAAAGTCTTCCTCTGTTTTAGTATTTCACAATTTTAGTTTACTCAAAATATCATTTTTGTTTGGGAAAATTGCGTTTGAAAACCACTAATCTGCTTTAGAAAACATCAGAATGCAGTTTGTGATTTATTTCTGTTTCATTCTTTCATAATTTTTAGGTTTCCTGCCTCTAAAATTCGATGATATATGCCTTTTAAAATCATCTGGCTATTATGACCCAATACTGTCTACGGCACAACAATGAAGCACAGCTGCTGCTGCTCCATTTCCCAGCACAACAATGCACATTCCCTGTGCTTTCCAACATACCCATTGTCCCAGGAAGCACACAAGATGCACATGGTGCTGTCAGGCACAGCAAGAATAGCACACCATGTCAGCAAGAACAATCAGAGGTTCACTATACCCAAATTCTGCAACAAGATTCTCTTGTAGATCTCCAGTATCACCAAATACAGTGAAGACACTAATTAAAACAATTTTATGTCAGACGAAATTAAATTTGGTTGCCTTAAAAGCTGATAAGTTACAGTTTAAACATCTAAATGCTAGAAATAATTACATTTATTGAATTAGCTTTTGTTACAGACCAGTTCTTCACTGGTATTTACCAAAATATTTACATTAGTTGGTCCTGTTTAGATTTAGTTAACTGAAACAACTAACAAAGCTAATGTTAGCTATGTCAACGCCTAATGCTAGTCAACTAGCTAGCTAATAAGTGCAAGCTCAGCATAATTCACCGTATATTTTAAAATGTAGCGTTCAAAGTAATGATGTCAAATAATTCTAAAACACATTTATAAAATCAAAATATATTTAAACACAAAACATTACAAAAACTATAACCAAGAAAAAATTTAAAAAGTATGGTTTAGCATTACTACAGGTTAGCACAAGAAAAACACTTTTCTTGTTTTTATAGATTATAGTTGTATGTATATTTTATCTCTGGCAAAAAGATAAACAATCACCACAACTAGTATTTACCTAAAAACTTAGTTGGTGGCATTTTGCTCCTAACCTTAGCTAACTGAAACAACTTTTCAAGCTAATGTTAGATGTGTTAGCGCCAAATGATAACTATCTAGCTAATCAATGCCAACTCAGCTTAATTTACAGTATGTTTTAAAATGTAGTTGACAAAGTCATGATGTCAAAAGGCTCTATAAAATGAAGATATATTTCAACACATAATATCACATTAACAATGATAACCAAGATAAGTTAAAAGATAAGGGTTAGCAGAAGTACTGGTTAGCACTTTGCTTTGGAAAAACAACACTTTCATTGTTTTTATAGGTTGCAGTTGTTTCTGGCAAAAAGATAAGCAAACATCTATCTTGGATGGTCTGTCTTTAGTTTTAATTTGTGGAATGTTCTCAAACTTAACCAGATCTAGTAGATTAAATAAGGAATCCTACATCCTTATAACGTCTACACCAGTGCGCAATTGCAACAAGTAGCCACAGCTCTTCTTCACATACTATCATGGCATTGCTCTTGCTCAAAAAACGTCATCTTATGAATCAACTGAAACAAACAACACGTTATCCTTCTTTGCACATGGAGATTGGTATGCTCTCTGAGTTGGGGAGATGCGCACACACCGCCAAATTGTGTATATAAATGTTCTCTCTTTCACATCAAGACTGAAACTGTTGGTGGAAGAGTTTAGAAAACATAATATTTAGAAAACATAAACAAATTGTGAGGATCCTTTCTAATGCTAGAGCTTATGTAATGGAAGAATAGAAATAGGAAACAGAATGGGCATGAAATCCGTGTTCTGAGTATTACATGTGGAGTAAGGTTACTAAAATTTTACAAATTCAACTATTCATTGACACTATCAGGGAATGGAGTCCAGATGCAGTCTGTCAAATTCAGCTTGTCGACCAACAAGGATACAAAAAGGTTCTGATTTTAAAACTCACAATAGAGAAGGAGCCTAACTGAAAATAACCCCTTTATTCCAGTGTTCTAAAAAGAATCAGACTGAATAGCAGTAGATTTCAGTGAGAAATATTGAGGAAACCATTATTTGTTTGGTGCCATCACCATAAAACTTTTAAAGACAACTGCACAAAGAAAATAACACATTTTCATAAATGTGGACACTTTTCTCATTCCATCAATCTAAAGTAGGCTTGGTGGCGGTGAACCACCAAGGACCATAATGCATCGGCCACCCACCATGGAAGCATCCACTGTAAACGGGAAAAACTGATTTATCAGCTGCTGTGAAAGAACATTGAAGAATAAAATCCATGCGTCAATGAATTAAAGTTACCAGAAAACACATTGATTTTTATGTTTTTGGTATGAAAAGTCTGAATATTCCCCAACAGCAGTAATCCTATTTTGTTTTTGTCAGTTGTTTTTTTTTTTTTTTTTTTTTTGCTTTTTATTGATGTAATTGTAAGTCACAAGTTTTAATTAGTGATCAAAAACTAATGCTTTAAAATAATAGCTGGTGCTATCCGATTTAGGAAAGTCAATTCAACAGAATTTAGGCAGAAACAAGATCTGAACTTTTAGTGGAAACTTTAAGGAGTTTTTTTCTTGGCCAGCCAAATGTCAAAATATTTGTCCCTTTTTATTTAAAATGCATTTAATTTTTCTAGCATTTTTAAAGACATTTCTCAAAGGTGCCAATTCTCCCTGTTGTTTTGTTTCATATGATTAATTAAAGCTTTAATGTTGAAGGTGCTTCTTCTCTCTGTCCCAGCCTGTGTTGTGTAGCGGTCCTGTCAGCAGCGCTGATCATTGCACGAGGAGCGCCGAGCCTCTTGGACAGTTTTGCTCGATTTTGTCATGTGAAGGTCCCCCCTCTCCTCCTCAGGATCAAGGACCGAAGTGCCACAGCCAGCAATGCATTTTCCCATTAATGATCCTCTTTTCTCAATAAACATGTTTCCTGTGTTAACAGTCTGGCTTTGTGTTTGGTTAATTCTGCAAAAGATTGATCAGCTGCAGGAAATGAGTGATTATAACTTTTGCTGTGATGATTCCTGGAAGTGCAGATTTCTTCATAAAGAGACAAAGTGGGCAGTAGTTGATTGGTGTCATAGAATAAAATGTTAAAAAGGACTGTTATCTTTACAGGTGAAGTTTGCATGTTTTTCAATATTTGCATTGGTCTTGGTTTAGTTAACTGGCTACTAATTTTGTGCAAAAACAAAATTTGATCGCATACTTTTCTCTAGTTTATGGTGCAAATATCTTAGTACACTGAAAATAAGATCAAACAAACCTACAAGTGATTTTTTAGCACAATATAGAAGTTTGTTCTAAGTCAACAATTTCTTAATATTACCTGCATGTCCTTTACAAATGTGCAGAAAAGTTGGATGATTTTCCACTAATGTTGAAAAAAACACAAATTTTGCATTTACTGTGTTTCCATGAAATAAGAAACACAATTAAAATAACTCTGTTCACACAATAAGTCATTAGAAAACATCCACCACCATCATCTTCCTTCCACTTCCTGGTGTCTTATTTGTCGTTTTTGCCAGTGGTAACGTCCGATCATTGATCATGTGACTTGTGTGACGCAAAAAAGTTTTTCCATTGCAGTTTTGCGAATTACACAAATTTTGTGTAATTACATGAAATTATACTAGTTTAGTGTAATTCACAAATAGTGTAATATACAACCAAAAAACTCGCCTCATCCTGCTGCTAAAGCATTTTAGCAAAAAACATGAGCTTTTCCAAAATAGTTATATTTCCTTTAGTGAATTTATTTTTCAAAATTTTTGTTGTGCAATTATATGGTCAATGGAAACGCAACTTTAGATAAAAACAAAAGTATTCCTTTCACTTAAAACCAAAGTGAATAAACTAGTACTTTTATTGACTTAAAACAATAAATTATTGACTTAAAACAAGCTCCTATGTATTAACAAAGAGCTACTTATAAACTAGTGTTTTAAGATATTTGCTCTAGAAAACAGACAAAAATACTTGGTAATAGTTTGTGTTTTTGCAGTGTATGCATTTCAAATTTAAAAGTGAGCTTCATGTGATACGAGCAGTTTCATCATTTCTCTGACATTGAGCAGTTAGCGCTTCGCCTCCTCTTTCGAAATTCTTGCTTTCACCATCTGCCTCAAACTGAACACTTCCTACATTGATATGTAAGAGTGATACGATGTGGCAGAGTGCATGTATCACCCCGTGCATATAATGTTTCAGTGCCAGAGCTGTCTTTACCACCCACACACTCAAAATACACACTTGTTTTTAGATTTCAAACGAACCTATCAGCTCGGTTGAATCAAATATTTCTGATCTTCATCTGTTTATTCTTCTTCTTTTGCAGGATCTCTAAAATAGGTTTATATGTTTACCATAATAATGATAATTATAGCCTAACAGGTGGGCTTTATGAGATAATTGGGGATCAGATGATGGAGTGTAATTACTTTGACCTTAGTTCTCTCATGTACCGTGTTAGAGTATCTGTGAACATAATTTTAGAGACCACATTCCTGCATGTATCATGCAGAAGTAAGAGCCAGTGTTATGGTTGTTGAATAGCAACTGAGAAAACTAACAAAAACATATTCTGCATTTGCATTTTTTTTTTATTTATTTAAAGGGGGGTCATTGTCAACTCCTCAGATTAATTTAGTAACGTCTGTTTATTTACAACTCAAATCATTGTTGCAAAAGTAAAACGGTCAAAATCTTCCATTTGGAAATTTGGAAAGTTTCAATCACTGTCCAAGAGGAAGCACTCATGACTTTGTGCTTTTGAGCTTTCCTGTGTTTACATTCTGTAATTTACACCAGAGCCGGCCCAAGGCAAAGCAGTTTCATAAGTTGTTTTAATGAAAGAAACTGAGTTTGAAAATTTGTATTTTGCCTGATTTTGTAATTCTTTGCTATTTATATAAATTATTGTCATTTTTGTTCTTAAAATACCAAAATTTCCAAGCATGTGACAACAATCTTTTATTTCATGTAGTTTTATTTTTAATCCCTTCAGCTGCACTGAAAAAATATAAAAGTTAAGTGATTCAATTTAAAAATGTTGAGCTATCTTGTTACAAGTAATCAAATTAAGTTTATCCAAGTAAATATACTGAGTTTATTAAGTTGTCATGTTAAGGAAATGTAAATAAATTAAGTATGAAAAACTTAATTTGATTACATGCAGCAAATTAACTCAGTTGTTTAAAGATGGAGTTTTACTCTCTTTTTTCAGTGTAGGCAGATGAAAAATAGTCTTCTGGCTAACTTTGGAACAGTTACAGAATTGTTATTATTATGCACTGTACCTGTAATAAAAAAATAAATAAAAACAATGTAAATAAAAACCATGCTGCGTTTAACCTATGAATAGCTGAGAAACCAACAGAAAGCTTTTGAAGTGGTCTAGTCAAAGACTATACTACAAAAACAAAATCTTGCCAAGTATTTTGGTCTAGTTTCCAGTACAAATATCTTAAAATACTTGAAATAAGACAAACTAACTTAAAAGTAACGTTTTAGCAGATATAAAGTAAATTATTTTTTAATTTTGATGAAAAACATTGTTTCATTGGGAAATAAATTAAGTTATAACATGGAAAAATGTCTTGTTAGAAGTGATATAATCTGCGTATGGAATAAGTACTTTTTCATAAGATTTTGCAGTGTAAACTTAAAATCAAATTGAGTTTACATGGCATGACCTTAAACTGAACTCTCATGCTTGAAAAATCTCTAATGTGACTGAAGTAATACAACGTTTCTCTGAACTGAAATTCCCCAGTGAGGTTAGAAACGTATTGGCAGTATACAGCATTATATAGCTTGATGGCAGTAGTTGCTGCCAAGGGGGCCACAAGAAGTCATTTGATTTAGAGGACAACTACTTTTCTACATATTGCCACGAAGCACCTTGAGGCTTTCCTCTCGTAAAATGCCCTGACGGCTGCAGTAAGAGGACTGTAAATATTGAAATCCCTTGTGACAGGAGATAAGGTCATAGAGTACAATATAAAAAGAACATCCATAGTAGTTTTACATCGCATCACTTTTGTATTAAACAGTTCTGTATTTCTGCTGAGAAAAATAGACTTTAGAACCCTTTCTGATTACAACATGGCTGCTGAAATATCCCCTATAACTTAACAGATATCCCTCTGCACTTTGGTTTATTCAAGTATCCACATTATTTTCTTAATTTTTCTCCAAAGACAATCGTGATTTTGGATTTGTAACCAGTTTCGCACACTGCCTGCGGTATAAAGCATTTCCTTTCACCCATTAAAATTTACCTGAAAATGTTTCCATCCTAGAGAGCCACAAGATGGCGACAGGAGCTTTGTTACAACAGCGTAGACCTCTGGGAGCTCTGCGTCAACAAGCTAGCTTTCATTCAAGTTGTTTCTAATGGTATTTATGAAAGAATGATGTTAGTTATGGTGTTTCTGCTTAAATTAGATTTATCTCCAATATTTACAGCTATATGTAATCCTGAGGTCCAGTAGGCTGACTTCACAACTAACACACTCAGGCTCACTGTTCATATTGCATCAAGAGGGAAACTCCAAACTATTTGGCTGTCGTCAATTAGCAGCAGCTAACGGTTGTAAAATTAAACACAGCTAAAACTCACAGCATTAACGATGTTAACAGCAAGAAATATGTACAAAACGTGGCAAAATTACACACGAAATTCTGAGTGAAAATAAAATACGTGTTAAAATGTAACACTTGTAAAGGAAACGCAGTTACGACCGACAGAAACAGGGGACGGTTACTGGTTGCTATGCTAACCACCATCCGTCAAGAGCAGCAGCCTGAGGAGAAAATAACTTTTTGGCTGAAAAATTGATTTAAAGAATATATAAACCAATTCTGACAAACTTCACAGACGTCACACAGAACCTAGAGTGTATTTTAGGCCTTTAGTCCAAATCTCGTCTGATCTGGATCCAGATGTATTTCCATGTTAAGTAAATACACAGGGACAAATGTTAGCTAACAGCACTAATTGTTTTACATTTATTTATTTGAAGGTGGATTAGATGCTTGCTGCTATAGATTAAAGATTATTAGATTGCTCCTTCTGACGGTGAGGGTCAGTTAAGGTGTCTTGGAAGCATAAGTTGGACATTTGGAGATGCATTTCTCAATTAAAGTTTAAAAATAAATAGTGTGAGATACTGCTACATAATACTGCTAACATTGCTGCTGCATCAGCCAGGTGAGTTATTATTTTATGATGGATGATTTGGAAATGAAACAGCATTTCCGGAGTGATCTGCATTGAGACTAAAATAGTTTAGATTACTTCCGATGGAGAAATTAGTGCTAATCCAATTTCCTTTTTCCTTTCTTTCATGCACACAAATCAGATCAGTATTAGTGAGATGTAAAAACTGATTTGTTCTGACCACTGGAGGTTTTCCCTGCTCTCCGCCTCGGCTCTGCTCAACTACTAAATAATACTAAAATATTTGGACTGTTTTTATGATGCTGTATGAGGACCATTAAAGATAGAAAAAAATGAGTAAATTCCTGCCAAAAAACTGTATTTTTCAGATTAATCCATTTTCTAAGTATCAATCATGGAAAATTTTAGACTTTTGAATTTCCATCTTTCTTCTAGAAAATGTTCAACTTCTTGAACTCTGGTATTTCTAGAAAATTTCTGAGATTAATCCAAAAGTTTCTGAATGTTTTCTAGCTGTCTTTGGCGTTTAAAGCTCAGAAATGTCCACATTGTTTCTAGAAAATGTCTGAGATTAGTCTCAAAATAAGACCTACCATTTTCCATGCCTCTGGTGACAACACACAAGGTAACTGATCAGAGTTTTTGACACCTATTTGTACTTCTCACAAGTTTTTAACCAAATTCTTATTGCAGCAAAATGTTGCAAAAATGTTGCAGAAAATCCTGGGCGCACCCTGGGCCCCCTGGTAAAAGTGCGCTAGGAAACGCCCCTGTTGGCATCACCCTCGGTCGGGCCTGGATATGCAGGAACCAGTATCCCCTTCGCCGCTCCACGTTTCCAAGTAGCAGCCAGCGGAGAGCTTCCTTCACCGCCTCGCACCCATTGGTGGCCGCCGGAGTCCAGCCTGTGCCGGGGCATCCCCTATCCGCTCCGGAGGAAGTAGTCACCGCAGCGTGGCCCTCCATTGGCCCGAGCCGCTGTCAGTCGAGGCTGCCTCACGTTGAGCCCCGTCCTCCTCCCCGGCTCCGTGTCTGCTCACACAGCCGTCATATTGGTTGCTCCAGGCAGAGAAGAGGAGCCCCACCATGATGAGGAACGGACTGTCGCGGCGGTTAAAGATCGGTTTAGCGTTCAGATCGCTCTGACCAGTGTTTTTAGGGATTTATTATTATTATTATTATTATTTCAAATATTCGGAATGATACCATCAAGAATCAGTGTTCGTTCTGCGCTTTCGTCCGACGCCGTGGTCCTCTGGGGGGATATATGCCCGACTTTTCTTCATAGCCATTTTTTACAGACAAAGAGAGCCGTTGAGTAGGGCTTCCAGAAAGAGAGGGGTGAGTCACTAATTCAAGCAGCAACTCACCTGTCTAACGTGTCACCTCTGTTTCCTTGACGACCCAAAACCACTCTACAGCGGCTTGTTTTATTTCTGCATTTTTCTCTCGATAATTGTCACAAGCTAGCATGCTAACCTCGCTAGCTGAAGCTAACTAAAATGTTAGGAAATTTCTATTCTGGAAATGCTAACTGTTAGCTGCTAAGTTTAAAGCCTGTTTAGGCCTTGAACGGGGCTCTTTATATGCGTTTGTCTGAACCGATCGGGTTTTTTTTGTCAAATGTGAGCGCCGATAATGTTATCTTAGAGCTGTAGCTACATTTAGTGGTGTGCTGGGACTGCTGTCGGTCGTTAACGGGTTAGCAGCTCCGCTAATTTGGCAGTGACAAGGGGAAAATGGGGCCTCCAGAAACCCGAAGGCCTCCTCACGGTTTCTGTACATTCGCTATGATCGCATAGTGTCTTTTGTAGATGTTCTTTTACTGACAATCGGGTTATTTATAAAGCACCAATTCACAACATGAGTGGTATCGGATTACTTTACGCCTCAAACTTAAATACACATTTGGTTGCATGCAATGCAGTCCAATTCAGTCCAAATGTGTTTGATTTAGGTAAAATCATTCCAATGCAACACGGTTGGATTCACGTTCCAATCAATCCTATTTATATTACATTAATGATTTTAGTTATTTCATTCAGTTAGCAATGGTAGAGTGCAGCACTTAATCTGGCAAGAAACTGGGATTTCCAGGCACCATTTTTTTAAAGCTGAGACTTGCAAATGGAGATTTTAACAGATAATGCATTTTTCTTTTTTTTAATGTTCTTATTGCTGCATCTACAAGTTATTACAGCTTGTCTTCTGACCACGTTTAATGCTCAAAAAAGGGCATTTTTACTTTTGTTTGAAAATTTCATTTTGCATTCCAGAAATGTGTGCTTTAAACCTCAAATTATGTGAACTAATATACATAAAATGACACCCTAATCCTTTCTGCACTTCCAACTTTTAAAATCTTTACATTCAGAGTGATCACATGTCTTTATGTCAGTTGAGAGTGCAATTCCAAGTAGAAACATTCAAATGTTTTAGTCTACGTGAAATGTGATATTGGAAATTGTAACATCAAAATATAATGATTGCATATTTCCAAGGGTTGGTGATTACAATCCTTCACAAATGGTAAAGATTCACCTTTAAACACAATTGTAACTGGATATTTTAACAGTTCAAACACCAAATATGCCTTAATGTTCATTAATATACACAGTGGAAACAGTCTTAGCACTACCATAGAAGCTAATATCGAAAGTCTTCCTTATTTCTGCCAATCTGTGTCAATGAAAATTAATGGCACTCCTGATTGGCTTCTCTGCAAATGTCAACAATAGTGTGAAATGTATTTCTGCTTACTAAACTGTATTTTCCTTAAAATATTTTTAGATGTACTTTATGGAGAAAAAAATGACTGTGCTTATTTTCTGGAAATAATTTGAAGTTGCGTTCCACAGAAAAATCCACCAATTCAGAACCTCAAAGATTGACTGTTCCTGCTTTTTATTAGCCATATGTATATTTGGAGTTTGAATGGTTTAAATGTGATTTAATTTGAAGTCAGCATACCTTTCCTGCATAAAATCCATTTGAATTTCTGCCCAAACTGCATGTTAACACATAACTCGCACGCATAAAAAACTTGCGTTACCCCAGTTGGTGATTATTTAGTTCCTCATACATAGCAGTTAATAACAAAACCTTACAAACTTAATTCGAGGTATTTTCATGTTTTAGGCCAATTTTTTTTCTTTGAAAACTTTGGGACAAGAAATTATAAACACACTCGTATAAACACCAGTGGACTCTCTTCACACATAGCAATTTAGAGTGAACTCAAATTTTTATTACATGTAAATTACCTGGATTTTATGTACTACTTTTCTAGTCATACTGGCTTCTCAAAGGACTTTACAAGCGTAAAGTGCTCACCAGTGTATGTTCACCTGCTCTGCCCAGCTGAACATAAACATGTAAGAACATATTTTTTTTCTTCCCATATTCAGCTGTTTTTTCTTCAGTTTAATTTTCCCTGAATTCCACTTTTACAAATCACTGAACCACAAGTGTTGTGGTCTTTCAAAACATTAACATTGTTTTGCTGTAGAACATGATTATATGTGTGAAAATCAAATGATGTTTTAATGCCATTAGTTTCACTCAACATCAAAATGTATCTTGTAGAAATGCACAAACCTGCAATTTTTTTTCCCAAGTAAATCATTTTGTACTGATTTAGTTTAATATTTGAGGGTTAGCATGTGTGACTAGCTAGCTTGCGTTTCTCCCTGTTTCTGATCAGACTCTTTGACTTTTAAGTGATCGTCATGAATTTTTAAGCATCCAGTTAATTGTTTGCTGACAAGACTTAGAGAAAAGAACATTTTCTAAATCCTCCCCAAAACAAAATCACTGGAGTTTTGTTCTGTTCTAAACCTTTTGGGATTTTTGTTTTATTTTGGAGAGCATTTGTGTTTCAGTGATGCAAGATGGCTACTAAGCCACAATGAAAATGTTCAAACTTAAAAGGAAAACAGTAAAATGTATTGAACTTAGGACATTTGTGTCAATGTATTATTATAGTCAACTTCACTGATTATGTCAACAAATCACTGCAGCTCTATTTGCGCTCAAACGGAAAGACGCGCTTTTATGCTTCCTTTGACTTTTTGATTGAAGCTGATATGGAAAATAGAGAATTAAGGGGATTTTTTTTAAATCCAGTGTTGTATCTTCCACACCTAAGGGTGATTATTTGTTTTTGATCATTGATCAGGGCAGATTGGGTGCAAAATCTTTGAATTCCAGTCAATAATTTTTTTTGGTGCATCTTTAATCAGCTCTGCTGATCGGCAGGTCAATAATTGTTTTTTCTTGTTGATAAAATACATCAAAACTAAGAACTCTATTGATTTTTGTGTGTGTGTCTAAATGCATCCACCAACTGTAATATGTGTAATAACTGCAATATTTCCTTTTACTGAAGCAAAAGGAAAGATTCCTTTCTTTGGAGCATTTTTACAACTAAAAAACAGAAAAGAAAATTATTTTAGAGACATAAACTCTATCATCTTGCCATCGCTGTAAGCAACTTTGTTCACTTCCTCTGCTGCCGTCACCAAACTACAACTCTATACCGGTAAACTGTGATTCAAAAACGGCACAGAAAATGGACGTCTTCATTCAGAACTTCTCCTTCTGTTCGCTGATTGGCCCAGGATGAAATTTATCTGGAGAAATTGAGATTAATGGGAGAAATCCCAGACGGAGCACAGAAGGGAGATGAGAATCCAGGGAACTTACATGGGAAGGCAATGACGAGACTGGCTCGCTAACTAGTATGTCTGAACAAAATAATTTGATGTTTATACCCAATAAATTAGGAATGTCCATCATTTATATGGAGACATGTTTTGGGCTCAAATTTGCATTGTAATTTTGATTAAATTGTGTTTTATGTTTACTAATCTAACCAAAATAAAAATATGCATTTGAAATATCACACCCCATTTCTTTACAGTGGACTTTTTTTGGATATTAATGTATTACTTTAACTCATTGGCTCACAAAAAGACTGCAAAAATATAATATTTATACATTATTAAATGCAGGTGTATTTTTTTGAAAGATGAACAAAGCAGAAAGTTGTTAGTTTTTTTTTTAAATACGTTAATACACAGAGGGAGAGAAAATGGCTCGCATGTCCACCTGCAGCATAAAGCACACTTTAAACTTAAAATAGAAAGTTTCCACCTCAAAGCTGAAAGATCTGATTCTACTTTCAGAAAATACTGAACTCGGTGTCGCCAGGAGATTACATGAAATGAACAATGGTAATCTACCAATATGAAGGTATTTTAAGTTGAATAAAATGTTTTAACATGTTTTAAGAGTTTTTGGTTGTTATTATCAAGCAAGCACATTAAAACTTTTGTCACTATGTCCTCAACATTTATATCAATTGAAATAGTTTAAGTAAAATGTAAATTTATTAAAGCGACTGTTGCTGGATGAGACGCACACAATAAAAACTAGATGGGTTACTCCGGATGCTTTTTTTTCCGCATTGCGTATTTGTTAAAAAATCTAAACGTTAGGCATCCGCAGAGCTCTCTTTAACGCTGGCGTGAGTGGCGAGGGCGTTTTCTCTCCCTGAATCTCGTCTTTTCACCAGCCCTCTCTCAGATTGCCGTGCTCCCAGGAGGAAGGGCGTGTTGGGCTACTGGAGAACAAAAGTAGCCTGGTTCAGTTTCAGGATGGCTCAAAATGGATGTGGACTGGATCGGGCACCGAGTTCTGTCGCTGTTGGCGACTGTCACGGTTGTTTAGGAGGAATCGAACAATGGCTTTCTCTGAGCGTAGATGTACATTGATGGAAACGATTTCATGGTACAAATACATTAATTGAGATCACACTCAATTCATGTAGTTGTGTTAAATGCCGAAAGGACGACGGATTGTTGACCATGATGCCGGAGTTCCTCTATTGTAGTCATGAATTTGGCAAAAACTAAAAGCATCATATAATAGGTCATTGAACCAGGGGCGTCCAATGTGTGGCCTTTGAAATGATTTTGTTCGCCTCCTGAACACAAGTCCAAGTTTTGGCCTACAAAATTGAAAGTAATTGACACAAAAAATTTGGAAATTGTTTAATTTTCTTCCTACTGGACGAAACTTTTATGTTTTATATCTTCAATGATTTTAGAATATTTTTGATTACAGTTAAGTAGGCCTCTCACAATAAGCAATAAATCAATCACATTATAAATTAGAACAAACTCAATAAATTCCATTTGCACAATAACTTTTTAGCTTTTATCGCAATAACTTCCGAAACAATATCAAATGTATCACGACAGGCCTATTAAGCAGATAAAACTAAGAAAAAAAGGAAGGAAAAAGCCCCAATAATTTCAGTTTTCAGTTTTGCTTTGTTTATTTAATGAACTTTGTGGCCTGCCAGTTGTTAATATTTGCTAGTTTTAGCAAACGGGGCAAAAAGTTTGGACACCACTGCATTAATGTATCATTGCAACAAAAAAAGAGACAGAGAAAGAAAATGAGATAACATTTTGAAGACAACTGTTTGTTGTCTCCTGTCCAGTCTCAAAAATCTGATTTTCATTTTGTTTGGCGTTCATTTAATGACAGGAATAAAATCATTTAATGACGCTTAGCGGTGCAACGATTGAAGTTTTATGGCCGATCGCCTGTTACATTACATTTACAAGCCTGACCTGCTGATTACAATTTTTGCGGATACACATTTTCTTTTTGTCTGAAATGTTGCTAAATATAGCAAGAATGTTGCCGAGTTGGCAACAGTGGGATGATGCCAACTCGTCATCTCACCAACCAAAATTAAGAAAATTGTGGCTGCTTAGGAAAAAAAACTTAATTGACTTAGGGTTAAGGTTAGGGCACAAATCCTTCCTGCTTCTTCAAGTCAACTTTTTGCTGAACACAGTCTGTTGCTGCAAAAAGCAACATTGTGGCTTGTTTAAATAAATAATTTCTTGTTAATATAAAAGATTTCAAAGCTTTATCATTTTGACACTTTTTGATTCATGGTCATTTTTCTCACTAAAGCACCTTTTTCTTTTTTTTTTTTGAGTAAACCTGCGTCAATCAGGCTGTTTCTCACCAAACCAGACTTCTGTTTTTTTTTTCAGCTCTGACCTATTAGATTTTGATTTTAATTTAATATTTTTCAACTGTGAGAGGCACAAAATGGTACAAATGTTTAAGATTGTTTGCTAGAAGTGGTAGCTCTGTATCCAACAGAATCTCAAGGAATTGCATGATTATCCCAATTTAACCATCAAAGCAGAGGTCCATAGCTCATCTTATTTTTATCAAACTCCAAAAATGTAATTATTGTTTGATGCAAGGCAAAAAGTCAGATTGACTTGCTGATCATTAATTTGAACCAATTGAGAGGAAAGGTTGTCGAATTCAATCTGAAAGTTGGTGCATCGCTAATGTTAGGGACTGGTGGGTTTAAAAAAAACCTTTATTGAGCACAGGGTTGAGATTCAGACCATTAAGATCTGCTATAGCTCTTATAGCTATCTGTTAATGAGTCAGACACCCAATACAACTTAATATGCATCAATATGCAGGGTGAAAACCATCAAAGCCAACATCTTGTCTCTTAAGTTTGTTCTTGAGGAGTACAGCCAATCAGCTGCTAGGAAAACTAATGCTGCTCCTGGATTGGTTGCTTTGCAAACCACAACTCATAATGTGTCAAGTAGCATTGCAGCAAGATATTTCTCCATTTTCTTTTAAATATTTTAGATATTTTTAATATTTTAGATTTGCTCTACAGAAAAATCTGAGACTAGGTGAGTGACTCGTCATTAAATTGATTTTGGAGTTTATTACTATTTGAAACTTCTGTACCTGGAAGCTCTACCTTTGGTGTAGTTTCTATTGCTTTTTAGGCTAAGTTCATTAATATCAATAGATTATTGGCACTTATTATTGGATCCTGTCGTTTCAGCAACCAGTTCGTCACAGCGTCTTGGTCAGACAATGATTTATTGTTCTTAATTTGATTGTGTCTGATTTCTTTTGGAGACGCCACCAGTTAATCTTTCTAATTTAATTGTATAAATCGCAAAATCATGACAAAGATCAAACTGATTTCATTGACGGCCTGAGAGTAACGCTATTCTGTGGCAGCAGAGGGGATTTTAGTCAGTTTAGTTAGCAACATTCCCCTGTCAGTAATGTCTGACCCTTACATAATCTGATTACCGGGCTCGCATCATAGCTAGTGTAGCAGACTGAGCCATCATTAATTAGAGGGAGATTGTGCATCAACCCACACCTAAAACCCCACTGAAGGTTGTTTTGGATAGATTTGGAGACAAAATCTGCATCATTTCATTTGTCAATATTTTCCAAATTTGACTTTTTCTGTTTTTATTTTCCATTCTAACCATATTTTACAACTCAGAGCTTATTTAATTATGTAATGAACTGTAGCCAGTTTCACATTTATTGTCATTAAGAGAACATTAAACATGATTAAAAAGTGTTTAAAAGCATTTCCAAAATGTTTTAATTTATTAAACTACAACTTTATCTCATCTCACATTACAAAAACATTCAGTTTTAACTTGACTCAAAGTAGTTGATATTTACATTGAATCCATATTTTGCTTTTTTGTTTCCCATTTTAAAAGTGTCTAATAACCCCAGTTTAAGGTTCAGTAGGTTTAGATTTAAATGGCTCATTCATTCATTTTTTGCTTGCAGATAAATCGAGCTGGATAAAGCTTTAATGTATTGGTGAAAACACCTCAGAGGTTTTAGTGATGAAAGTTAACAACATTACTGGAATTACATGTTTTTCTAAAACGCTGCAGCTTCACTGTGCAATTCCCAAAACTTATTGCATAATTCAACCCTGCAGAAAAGCAGATTCCCTCACCCCTCTCAAATATTAATCTAAACATGGCTTTCATTAATTAATTATTGAAAATACCTTGTTAAAAATTTATTTTCCATCTGAAAAGCTTTGCCTCTCGTCCTTTAACTATGGCACCAACGCAACCTGAGAGAAAATGGATGGGTAATCCATGTTGCTTTTTTTTTTGTTGTGCAAACAATAAGTTTGCCAACTTTAATCTATTGAAATATATAAACATATATTTTAGTGGTAGATGCTCCCCATAACGTGGAGGAATTTATTGTATCTGTGAGAATCTTGCATGACTTGATGTAATTTTTTGGGAGGTCCTTATTTTGTTCTACTCTAAATTTTTCATTATAACGCTTCTATAAAAACTAATCTTTTGGAGTCAAACTCCGAGTTTTGAATTTCTGTTTGTATGCACCACTATGTCACTGTTTTTAATTCGTAACCATCCTTTTTATTATTTATCTTTTATTAAAAATGGTCAGATCTTTTCCCCAATTCTCCGACTGACTGCAGAAGAGATTGAACCTTTCCCATTTTTCTGTATTTATAAATTATATATTTAAAAAAAAAATACAAGAGTGTTGCTTTCAGTCCTTCTATTCTGCCATCTTGTTGTTACTCTATAATTAAAGCGTGTTTTAGCAAATACAACCTACCTGACGTGATTAGTGGTTATCAAACTTAATTTGAGGGCTGCAAAAACTTTACTCAAATGCGTTGCCCTTTTCACACTTTGGTTGCAACAAATTTGACAGACTGTCACGAAACAGTGACATGGAAAGACAGAATGTTTCTTTGTGGAAGACAACTGTTTCCACTGCCTGACAGATTTTCTTCCACTTTTTCTCACTTAGTGCTACTAGCTTACCAGTCACTGCAAAAAAATAAAATAAAAGCATTTCTGCTTTATGTTTCTGCCACCGCCATGTTTCACAGTGGAGAAAGTGGCTCCTCTAATAGTATCAGTAATGGTTCTCTATCTATATCCAATTACCTTGTCATTTAATTGGAGAAACTATGTACTTGATTTTATTTATTTTCCTTTTATCTATTTTAGGCTTGAATATCTTCACTGATAGGCTAACTCCAACTTCCAACACTGCAAAAATCTTTTCCAGCAACCAATCAGATTGTTTTCTGATGCAAAAATTAAACTTTGGTGAGCGAAGTTTAAGAGTCGTTCTCTGCTGTTTTTAGGGATGATGCTTGTGCGTCAGATTTTCTGGGGTACCAGAAACGCAATACGACAGTTCCAACTAGAACTTTTGTTTGGAAAATAAAAAGAAAACAAAATGTGATTAATTGTGTTAAAAGATTTAAATTAACACTTTAGAGTCCATAACATGTTGAAGTCTGTGCATTTTTTTTCCTTCCACTTTACAGTCATGCACTAATTTGTTTGATTCATGCAAAAATAATTCAGTAATTGGCATTTTTTGTAACTACTTCTTTTCCTACAAGTTTGCTACTTTACTTCAATTTTCAATGAAATAAATCACTGTTTTTGAAAGCCTTTCTAAGAAATCCTATCAACTAAATTCACTTCATGAGGAAAAATGTGAAAAGAACCGCTCCCAGAACAGTCTCGTCTCATTCCCTCCAAATCCCTGTCAAACCTTAATAGCATTGAATGTCATAAATCAGCAGTAAGTGTGTGAGAAAGGGAGGAGGGGGAAGAGGGAGAGAAAGCATGCGATTGTGCCCCGTCTGACTGCTGCTGCTGCTGTTGCAGGGAACGTTTTGGGTCAGGTCTAGACTGGCTCTGTAATACAGTACATACCAGCAGATCAGCTGTGAGCAGATCCCAGGTTCATTTATAGCTGTGGCCTTGTGTCTCTTCACGTCTGCCTGGCAACTCCTAAATCTGCTGCTGTTAAAACCACCACCGCTCCCCCACCTCTCAGACGCTTTGGCCCTGTTACACTCCAACCATGTCTAATTACTGCACACACAGTAGCCTGAGGAATGAAACGGAGGAGATTCCTCTCTGGATCTTTTGTGCAGTTTGAGGCTGTTTTCACACCTGGTAGACTTGGTTTGATCCCAACGAAAGTTGCAACATTTGTCACATTTTCAGCTGCTGCTGTTCTTTTCCACTCTGCCAAAGTCTTTGAAAAACCGGTTCCCCTCCTCGCCTGTGGGGGAACTGCACCAAAAACCCCTGAAGGAAACGGCACAAAAGCTTCTGAAGAAGACACTTTAGCTTTCTGCTTCAGAAAATGTAAATAAATATGGAGTAGCGTCAGATTTTAGCTGTTGTAGAATTTGTCTTTATTTTTTGCAAAAGATGATGAATCATTTCTCCCACTAGCAATTGACCCCTGTGTTTGTTTTGTCTCATTATTTACCCATAATGCTCTGCACTTAAGCCTGTCGTACTAAGAAATAAATAAATTAATGGCTTGATCAACTGAAAAAAGCCCAACTTTCATTTGCATGACTGTTTTTTTTGTTGTTGTTGTTTGTTTCTGTTTGATTAGCATGATTAGTCTTTAGTCTGGTGTTTTTGTTACTTCAGTATCCATTTTATTTGTTGTTGTAGTTGTTTCAAAATGTCTTCCAGTTCCAATGTTAAATGTTTGTTAAATTGAAAGCTTGTCTTAAAGAGGGTGTACTTGAATTATTATGCCAATACTATACAGTATTTTTATTCTTTATTCTGTTCTTAAAAATTCATTTATATTGTATCTTTGCGTGCCTCTATTTGCTTTGACTTCCTTCCACTTTGCTGCTGTTGCACAGAAATTTTCCCATTGTGGGTAATTGAGAATTTTTTCTAGTTTAATACCGTTGTATTACTTGAAAATGGTCTTAAAACAACAACATTCTCACAATAACCTTTGAGAATATTTATCATCAAGCAAAATTGAACCAGAACTCACTTTTTGTGGTCTGCTTCTTATTTCGATTACGCATTCCCAAACGAATGCCCGAACTTTTGAGGCAAACGGATTAAAGTGGACTGAACAGGGTTGATGTGAATGCACCTTTATGTTGTTGCTTTGGATAGATTTGTGAGTTAATCCCCCTCATCTCCTGTCGTTCTCAGGTCCGAGGGGCTCCTTTTCCTGACGACAGTGGGCAACATGTGGAGCAGCCTGAAGAGCAGATGCCAGACTCTCTTCCACAGCACAGCATCGGCTGAAAGCAGAGTAGAGGTGGAAACAGTCCAGTGTGTGGTGGATCTGGGTGAGGCAAGCAACGCGGTCGAGGCCTGGGGCCCTGCCACCGCCAGCCCGTCATGGAGCCTCATGCCAGTGCCGGTGGTCACCACAGGACGCCGCCATCACAACTGCGTGTCGGACATCCCTCAGATCGTAGAGATCTCCATCGATAAAGAGTCGGAGGATGTCAGAGGAACATCTGGCGGTGTCCCGATGGCGCGCAGAGACTCTTACTCCCGACACGCTCCTTGGGGGGGCAAGAAGAAGCACTCGTGCTCAACAAAAACCCAGAGCTCTCTTGAGGCAGACCGGCGTTCCGGGCGGCTGAGAGGCTGTGGGAACCGCCGTGACCGACGTTACGGAATCAGCTCCATCCAGGAGATCAGCGACTCTGGATCTGGAGGGCGGAGCCTGAACGCTCGCTCGCTGCGCCAGCGCCTGAGCGACACGGTCGGGCTGTGCTTGCCCCTACCTGCTCGGCGGCGCTCGCACCCTAAGAATCCCATCAACTCCAAACGGAAAATCCACCTGACCGAGCTCATGCTGGAGACCTGCCCCTTCCCGCCGGGCTCCGACCTCGCACACAAATGGCACTTGATCAAGCAGCACACGGCGCCGGTCAGCCCTCATTCCTCCACCGCATTGCTGGACGCCTTCGACCCGGCCCACCCGTCGCCGGAGGACGAAGAAGAGCGCCTGCGCGAGCGCCGCAGGCTCAGTATCGAGGAAGGCGTCGACCCACCTCCCAATGCACAGATTCACACTCTGGAGGCCTCAGTGCCGGGCCCCTCTCTCTACAAACTTGGACCAAAGATGGCTCCCGGCATCGGCGAGGTCTCTGGGGAAGCACGCAACGGCGGAGCGTCCGGCTCAGCAGGGGCTGCATCGTCGGGGGCGTGCGGGTCAATATTGGGATCTACGGCCGCATCCCAAGACTGCGACTCTGAGGAGGACTCTACCACCTTATGTCTTCAAGCCCGCAGGCCAAAGCAGCGGCACGCCTCCGGAGACGGCCACCAGAGCCGGCAGCAGCCCGGGCCCTGGAAGGTCCACACCCAGATAGACTACATCCACTGCCTGGTGCCGGACCTGCTGCAGATCACCGCCCTGCCCTGCTACTGGGGTGTGATGGACCGCTACGAGGCTGAGGCACTGCTGGACGGCCGGCCGGAGGGGACCTTCCTGCTGCGTGACTCGGCCCAGGAGGACTACCTTTTCTCCGTCAGCTTCCGCCGCTACAACCGATCGCTGCACGCCCGCATCGAGCAGTGGAACCACAACTTCAGCTTCGACGCCCACGACCCGTGCGTCTTCCACTCTTCCACCGTCACCGGACTTCTGGAGCACTACAAGGACCCCAGCGCCTGCATGTTCTTCGAGCCGCTGCTTACGGTGCCTCTCAACCGGACCTTCCCCTTCACCCTGCAGCACCTGGCCCGCGCCGCCATCTGCCGATGGACCACTTATGACGGGATTGGCTCCTTGCCTTTGCCTCCCGCCCTGCAGGACTTCCTCAAGGAGTATCACTATAAACAGAAAGTACGAGTCCGCTGGCTTGAGAGGGAGCCGCCACTCAAGGTGAAATAAGACGGGCGATTACAGAACTTCTTCGCCTATTGAGAGGCCATATTAACTTGGCTTCCTATCTATTGGAGAATAGAATCAAGTATAACAAGCTAAAGTTCATTCTAATCTGTTTTTGGTATTAACTTACATCACTGAGAATACATGATTATATTCAGTGTAACGCTGTCTGTCAAGCACGTTTTTAAGCTGAACAGGTTCCTATTTTTGTGCTGAACGACTGTGCTAAACCCTCACCACGACCACCGACCCACTCGTACACCTGCCTGCATGTCCCCCCCCCCTCTCTCTTCATACCAAAATAACTATTTCAAGCTGTACAGTTCACTTTGTGCGTCCCTATTTACCTTCAGAAACACTTCGTAGAGCACCATACTAGAGTGGAGAGGGCATCTGCAGGCGCCTCCTGTTATTTACGATGCATTCGTTGCCTCCTGTTTGCATGCATGAGATCAGCTAAGCCACTTTAAAGGTGACTTATTATGCTTCTTTCAACAGGTTAGGATAGATCTATGGTCTATCTATAGAAAAAATTTGCATTCTTTCTCCCCCTCCCACACAAAATAATTTTTGGATAATGAGACGTTGGCATGTTCAGTTCTGCTTAGATGAGCTGATTTGGGGCGTCTTGTCGCTTTAAATCTAAATAAGCTGCTGTCTACCGTCCCTTTGCTTGGGTTGCCAGGTAGTAGCACAGTGTTTGTGGAATATGACTGAACAATCTGGAGGTTTTTGACATGGCTCATTTTCCAGACACCAGAAAACATCTGTTTTTTTTTTGTTTTGTTTTGTTTTTTTAAGCGTTGGGATGTTTTCAGAAGCAGCTGAGACCCAAATGGAAAAACTTGCAAAATTTGAATTTTGCATAATAGGTCCCCTTTAAAATCCAAGCATAGGGATTCAGATCAGTAAGCTGATATATTCCAGAGCTTCTCTTCATTATGACAGTCATATCTTCACTATACATGTTCGTCCAACTTTCAGGAACTCTGCTGTCGTCAGCTCTGCAGTGTTGCTTGTCTTGAATGCGTAGCCGTCGTTCCCGCTTTCTCGACCCAAAAATCTCGACCACTCATTGCCAAGTTAACACAACCCCAGGCGGCCATGATATTAGGAACGCTTTCGTCAGTCCCACCGTCATTCAAAGAGAAAATCCCACCTTTGACCCCAAGCAGTCAAAGGTTGTCGCCCTGAGGTTGTCGTGTGGCTCTGGGAAGTTAACCGCTGTAGCTTTGGGTTGTAACATCATTCATTTCACGCGTTCTTGTCCATTTCTGCGAAAGGCTTTAACGTTGTGGCTAACCGGCGTCTCGTCATGAACACACCTTCAACTTTTTCCTCATTTTGCCTCCTAACTACCACAAACCTCAGTATTCTTTTAGGATTTTGTTTGACAGGCAAGCAGAAAGCAGCTCAGAGTCATTGGATTGTTTTTTTGTTGTCTTTTTAAACAATACAAATCTGAAAAGTGTGGCATGTATTTGCCCCTCTCAGTGAATACTTTATTACATCTAATGGTACGTTAACCAACTTTACAGGCTGAATTGTTTCCCCGTTCTTCATGCAAATCAGATGAAGAACGTTTAACTTAACAGCGTTTAACTTGTGCCTCGGCTTCTCGTTAAGTTTTAGCTCTGGACTTTGACTAGACCAGAGGTCGGCAACCTGCGATTTCAAAGCTGCGAGTGGCTCTTTGGACCTTCCACAATAGCTCTTTATAACTTTGGTAAAAAATTATATAAATTTACATGTAATAAGAAATGCTGGTTTTAATTAAGTATTTTCTGCAATGTCTGCATTGAATTTGTACAAGTAATGATTTTATCTTTTGGAAATTATGTGAACTTATTTCTTATCACTTTCCACCGCTCACAAAAAATACATATATTTTTGCTAAATTTTATGTTTATCTTTACTTTAAATCAGAAAAATATGGACAGTAGATATTATCGAAAATTATAACTTGTCTTTTGGAAAACGTCTTGAAACAAGTTTTCAATTCCAAAATAATTTACATGGCTGACTGTATTCAATGAGGACTTATATTGTAGTATGATAAAAACTGATTTGAGAGAAAGGTGCAACACAACTTATCTGACTGTTATGGAAGAACTGGTCTTTATTTAGGGGTATCGGAATAAAAATACCCGCCACACTTTTCAGACTTCTATTTGGAAAACATCCCTTCTCTCCACCTTTTTAGTGCTCTAGTACATTCGTCTTTACATGCAAAATGTTGGAAAACATACTTTTGCAAATCAAAGTATAGCTCTGAGTCCAAACTGTTTTCACACCTAAAGGTTTTCTTTCTGCTTTTTTAGCATATCCTCAAACATTTCAGGTGTGACTTGGCCTGAAAGCGCTGCTGGCTGCCCTGTCACTTCTGTAAATAAGTTTTACCTTTGTGCCTTTCAGTAGTCATCGGTCTCATTGCTTGATAGTCTAAACCTGGAGCAATAGGTGCTTTAACTTGGTCCGTTCACATGAGACCGGACGAATAACCGTGAAGAGGTGCACGAGCTTTAAGCTCACTAACTTTCTTGCACATTAAAGATTGCAGTTTAGTGGTGCTACGTCTGATTAGGAGTTGATCGTTAAATTAGGTTAGTTTGTTACTGTTGCCACTCACTAATGCATGCGTTAGTCTTTTGTCACATAGTGTTAGGTTGTTAGTGGGTCAGTAGGTTGCTGTCCTGCTGTAGGCATCGCGGTCCAACAGGTGCTGGTCTGCAGCTTGAATAACAAACACAGTTTATCCTCTACTGCGAGCAAGTTTTAACCGAATAATGTAAAACCCAACAAGTATTAAAGAACATACAGCAGCAGGAAAGTTTGAATTCTCTGTGTTTTCCCAGTAAAAAACTGAGCTGCATGAGGAAACGGTGCTGGTTCCCCTAACTGTTCAAGAAAATGCAAAAGTGAAACTTCCTGGGACGTGTGAACATGCAATCTGTTTAAAACAAGCAGATTTTAGTCAACATCACATGTGCGTTTTACTATTTTCCTTATGTTTAAAGTAAATGTCTGTGACCAAACTTTAGTGTAACCCAAGTTGTTTTTTTTATTATAGATTCAGATCAAATGTTTGTCTGGATCCCAATCAGTCGGCTGAAATAAATGGAAATGAGAAAGTTATATAGAATTAAATTATTCATCAGATTTGTAACATTTTATGATGTTTTTAATTAAAGGTAAAGTAACATGTCATGTAAAGACTGGACCGGACAAAACCAGTTTTCAGCTGCAGGACTTTTTCGTTTCCTCAGACACATATGTGAACCTCACGCTGCAAGTTCACACTTCCTCCTGTTCAAAGTTTTAATGTCTGACACTTTGCTCCCGAGATCCGTTTATGAAATCATGAGAATAAAGTTGTAATTTTACACGAATAAAGTTGAACAAGAATAATGGTTTACAATAATCAAGTTACACTATTGCAAGAGTAAAATTGTAATGTTACAAGAATAAAATGTACAAAAATGAAGTATGAGAATAAAGACTTACAATAGATGTAATTTTATAATAATAATAGCGGTAATACAAAAATCATCTTACAAGAATAAAGTTGCGATACATAAATAGTGGGAATTTTACAAGAATAAGGTTGGAATATTACAATAGTTGTAATAATAATACTTTGGGAACTTCTACAACAAAACGTTAAAATGAGGAATGCTGATCATTTTGTGATGTTGCACTTTGGTATCAGTTTTTTCTTAATCTTTTAAAACATCAGCTTCAGATTGTCAGTGGCCATAATAACAAAAAAAACACACATGGACTTTAACAATCAAAGCTTTATTCTCATAAAACAACTTTTTTTCTTGTAATCTTACGACATTCTTCTGATATTGCAACTTATTTTTATAAGTATAAAAAATCTTCGTTGTAGTTCAACAGGGAGGCAGGTGTGACTGCGGTGTCGAAGTGTGAGGCCGTTTTGTCCTGCAGGTTTTTGCATCCTGTTGGTACTTTGGTGTGTTCTTAAAATTGTTTCACCTAAATTTGTTTATTTATAAAAAAAAATAATAAAGAAAAAATGCAGTCAAGTCCTGAAACTCGGTCAAATTCAGTCAAAAAGCAACAAAGTGTGTGTAGTATCGTATAGATCTATGGGGCCGTGGAGAAGGCGAGAGATTCCTTCGAGTAAAAAGCACTTTAATCATGTGTCTGAAAGTGTTCAGTCAGCCACGCTTGTCGTTTGTTTGCCCTAATCCCCAGAATATTGGACTTGGACTAATCTGGAAAAGGAAGAAAAATGATAATTTTACTATCATTTCTCAGTTTACGGATCCAATATCCTGCAGAGAGCAAACAAAGCGGCGGAAATGTTGTGCTGACCAGATCTGTGAGCTGAAACCTACAAGTGTTAGCATTGCAAAAACACAATCTTACCAAGTATTTATCTCATTTCTGGTGCAAACTCTTGAATTAAGACTAAACTAACTTGAGAGTAACTTATCAGCAAACTTGTTTTAAGTCACACAAATCAAACTCATGGCTCGTGGGCCAAATCTGGCCCACCGAAGCTTTTTCTGTGGCCCTCTGGATCCTAGACTAAACACTAAGTGTGCTTAAATATGTTATCTATCAAATCAATTCAGTTTTTATCTGTCTATTGCCAAATTTTATCAATCTGTCCCTCCACTTTCCTGAGAATTATCATGGAAATTTATGCAAAATCAACAAATCCCTGCATTTTAATTGGGAGTTTATTGCTGATTTTTCTCAAAAATGGTCAAAAACTTTATTTATACTAAGCAGCTGCCTCAGCCTTAATTGATGTCAGACAATAATCCTTGATCAATATAGAGAGTAATAAAAAGTTGCATTTACTGTCAGAAATATCGCAAATATTTCCAAATTAGTACCACAAACACTTTGATTTTTATTGCAAAAAATCACATAAAGAATCATAAAATCCTGGAGAGACTGAAAATATGATCAGTAATATTTAATTTACAGAATTCAGATATTTTAACAATGTGTGAACAGGTTTTATCAATACATTCTGGCCTTTAAGAGTTTAACGCCCGTTTTAAGTAAATATTTTCTTAATATTGATGAAAAACAGCGAGCTCCATTGGCAGATTATTTCACTTAAAACATGGAGGAATTGTCTGAAGTACATTTATCTGCCAAAGTACTAAAGGAACTAGAACTTTTTCATGAATATTAATGAAGTATTTTCTTTAAACAAGCTCCTATATCGTGTTGAAAAGTTGCTTGTAAGTTAGTTTTGTTTTGTTTCAAGTCTAGAAAGATATTTGCATTAGAAACGAGACTCAACAGAGTTGGTTCGGTTTGGTGTTTTTGCAGTGAGGATAAAACAGGCAGGGGGTCCAGAAATATTTCAGAGTGTGTGTGAACGGAGCCAGCGAAGTGAGGGGTGACCTCCGTGACCCCTATGAACCTCTCTGCTCCCCGTCGTTTCCCCCTCAGGTCCAGTTTTCCCCATGGGAAATGTCCGACATTAAGCGTAGCACACGTTGGCCGTTTAGCCTGTAGATTTAGCAGAAAGTTTTTCAGAAAAGGAGTTTATCCTCACCTGCTTGTCTTCTTACACACAACCCGGTCGTATAAAACACATTAAACCAGCAACACAAACAAAATAAAAGGTTCTTCTGTATGTTTTTTTGTTTTATTTTGCTGTTATGACACAAGTTTGTTGCACTATTTGAGCTCGAAAGCGACAGCAATACCCCCACTGGCCGCAAAACAACAGTACATCTTCTGTTTTTTGTTACTTATCTTCCCACAAAGATATATTGTAAAAATAAATAAAAACAGCTTGGTTATATGCAAACAGAAAAAGAAGAAATGTATGAAAGTTATTTTCCTTCTCCCTGATATGCAATGGAGTGTAGTTTAACAATGGTTGCAATCCTCTGTCACTTTAATGCTGCGTATGCACAGTAGCTGCAGTGTGGATGCAGGACCTGACGATGATGGGAGCTAATGGTCGTCGCTCGTTCATTCGAACCCGGGGGCCGCCGCCGCAGGCTGACGAAAACCGCCGCTCTCGTTTTCTTATGGGTTATTTTCTCCCTTCACTGTTTGTTTTCTTTCTTTTCTTCTTCTGCTGTGTGATAGGATGTGGAGCGTGTAAATGGCATTATTAGTTTCACATTTCAGTGTCCGTTCTGTGTTTAACCATTCAAGACAAGTTAAGAAAGAATTAAAAAAAAAAAACCCGTCGTTTAATCTGCTCATTTTTAATAAGAGCCGTACGAAGCGACACTTGTAGCTGTCACTCTTGGTGCTTGGCTTATGCTTCATTGTCTTAATATTCCAAATAAAACTGTTAAGTGTAATCCACACTGGCCCAAGAGATACAAATCTCTGTGTGTTTTTGTGTCATTATGCCTTTATTGTTGATTAACAAGTGAGTTAAACGAAGCTTCTGGTGTTTGTAACATTAATATAACAAGGGTGGAATGAATAATTATGATTAATCGATTATTAAACTAATTGCCAACTAATTTAGTAATCGATTAATCAAGACTCAAAAGAACATTTACTGAAAGATGTGTGTGTTTTGATGTATTTCTAATATTAAGTGGTTAAAAGAAACATCTGCAGAACATGCCACTTTTTAAAATCTATTTAATCGTCAAAATTTAGCTGAAACTAAAATAATCATTAGTTTCAGCTCTAATTATAATTTAACTATGAATTTTTACATCTGTCTGGTAAGAATCTGCTGCGTAGTTTGGTTATATAATGTTATTCCCTCATGCTGATTTGATTCTTTCATGCATGCTTAAGAAATCCTTTAATCTCCATGGCAACCATTGACCTGTGCAAAACGCCTGGGTGGACTTAGCCCCGCCTTCTAGACGCAGCCCCTCCCCCACGCAGCAGCAATTACCAAACATCTGGTGGAACTGGACGCACAAGCTTCTTCACAGTGCATCGCTTTTAAAAACGTGGCTGAAAAGCTTCATAGAGGAGCCATGTCGTAATGACTTCCTGTAGGCAGGGTTTCAGAAAGAGCAGAAGCTTCTTAAAGAGACAGAGGCCCAATTTCAAGTAGTTACATTGTCATATTTGATATATGGGGTATTTTTATAACGTCTGAAGGCTTGATAGTACTATGAAATGGCTCTAAGTGCCTGGAAAACACATTTTTTCCCTTTAAAAAAACTTTTGAAAAATGGTGGATTTCTGAAAACCTCTTGGTTCTCCAGTATGGACTCATCATCTCTGATGGTTTCACCCGTCCTGACCTCTCATCCCCCAAACTGTACCCAGCAGCAGCTATGCAGACAGACGCGGCCGAGCCGCCTGGAACTTAACTATTTGTTTATTCGAAATGAAGTATAAATAGCATGGAGGTTGTTGGTTTCGAGTTTGCTACCAGGGCTTCTGAATAATTAACACTCGCCCCTGGAAGGAGAGAGGGAGAAAACGGCTAAACTCGAGCGCCGCTCAATAACCTCAGTGCTTCCTCCCAGTTCAAACCTCGGGCACGGCTAAAATAGAAACCAGTCTGCAGAGCTGGATGTGGGTCACCCATGAGGAGAAGAATCAAAGTTCGTTTATCAGCAGGTCGATGCTTTCAGATTTCGTCTCTCTGCTCTAACTAACGTTTAATCTGCTCTGGTGTTGATAGTGGCAACATGACGACTAAAACCAATGTCGTTCAAAAATATACATTTGGACGACATAAGATCCGCCACAGAGGAAGGTTTCTAGCCGATTTAGCTAAGATGTATGGAAGAGGGTTCGGGCCACCAGAAAACAAGAAAACGCATACATGTTATTTAAGTAAAATCCAATAGTATGGATAAAATGTTGTCAGTATTTGCAATATATCCTTTAGTGGCATACATTTTGTAAATTTGAGCTTTTCAAAAGTCTAAATTATTTTGACTTGGCTTGAAATGCAATTTTACCAATTTTGTTCTAGAAAATTTCTGAGATTAATTCTCAAACTTTCAGATTTTTTGGTGTAAATCCTTTTTTTCCTATCTACAATGGCCCCAATATGCTGTCGTATGAGTCTGAGTTAAAAGTTGCCGCTGCTGCTTTGTTGGGAAGCTTTTCCTCCGACTCACAGTGAAACCTCTGGGCAACTGATGATGTCTCAAGCAATAAAACAAAAAAGACAATGGAAACCAGTTCAGAAACGACTTCAAATGTTTCAGCTTGTTCAGATATTCAGTCTGTCTTAGCAGGTCTGGTCATAAGATGAGTTTAGCTTTTGGTTAAGTAGCTATGAAACCTGGTTTTCGTTGCCTTTTCATGGGATCATCTGGACTGATTTCCTGGTCCAGTTGTAAACCGCTCAGGCTTTTCATTTCCTTCATGTCTGTCGCCCACACAAGCTGCTAAGCCCAAACTGAGATACACTCCACATGGCTGTTGACGAGCTACCTGCACCAAGCTGCAGCAACGCCAGGCAGAAGAAGAGGCCCAGAGAGGCAGCGAGATAGCTGCTTGGGGTACGGCAGGCTGTTTGTGTTTTTATTCAACAACCTCTACTAGCTAGTTGCTAGTTTGCTGAAACCAATCCTAGTAGTTTACAAGTGGAAATAAAAAACAAACGCAGTTAGTCAAAGACATTCAACCTGAAAACATCTGAAGAAATATTACACAATATTATCAATTATTGTTTTTCTCGTTTCTAGTGCAAATATCTTGGTACACTTTAAATAAAATAAAACTAACTTATACGTAACTTTTGAGCAACTTGTTTTATGTGCATAATTCCTTTTTATTGATGAAAAAGTTACAGATTATTTCACTTATAAACTGGGAAAAATGTCTTGTAATTTACCTAATCCCAGTAACCACCACAAGCTTTACAGCTACAAAATGGTTTTGCACATTAGTTGTTTAACCAAACTGGGATATAATCCATCAAAATGTTTGCAAGCCAGTTTTGCAACTCTTTAAAATTAACTTTTTTGTGCTTTCCGTCATGCTATTATGTCATACCCTCATCAAAAACATAAATGGAGTGTTGCCTTGATTATTTCATGCATGTTTAAGAAATTATTTAATCTCCATGGCAGCAATCAGCTGCAGCTCCTCTTTGGAGCTGCAGTTTCAAAGCTCCAGAGCTTCCGCCTCATGGAGGAGCCCTCAGCTCCTTCAGACTAGCCAGCAGCAATTAGCAAACACCTGGTGGACCTGCACATCTTATAATACAAGCAACTTTGGTAAAAATGTTGTTAAAGGGTTAATAGCAGAGCCATGATGACAAAGTTTCAGAGAGAGCAGAAGCTTCTTAAAGAGACAGGCACAAATATAAACTTAATTTATATTTGCTCTATACAGCAACTGAAGGTCACACAGTTACTTGATTGTGCTGTAAAATGCCACTGTGGGCCCAGAAAGTACATCGTACCTCCCCTTTAAACGTGAGTATTAGTGGATTGTTCTCAAAATGTTTACTATTTGAAAAAAAAGAAGTAAAGAATCAGAACTTAAACATGTAATCAAGTTACTCTGTGCAGAGCATGGTCACAAACAGTTTGACATGCTGTCAATTAAATGCACAAATGGGTTGCCATATAGAGTGACACCGGTGCTGCTGCTTCTTTCCTGGGTCTGGAGCACGGCCAGGTCTGTGGTAGCAAAATAAGCCGTGCCCTCCAGTTAACCTTCCACTGAGACGCACGCACAGTCTCACACGAGGCCTGCATCCATATTTCATAGGCGAAACATATCTGCCCAGCGGTATTTTACACCCACTGTTGGGCTCACCTTCCAGGGGCCGACCTGGCACGAGGAGCACCGGTCCCGCAGCCTGCTCCAGCAGCTTTCAACTGGAAGCCAAGCTGCCTCCCAATCATCCAGAAGATGCAGCAGCTCCAGCTCTGTTTCTGCCTTCCATTTATTGAATAGTTTTACTGAACAACCGACTTTGTTCTGCGTGTGGCAGAACGGAAACTTTTACTGCCGAGCCTTGGAGAGCAGGTTGTATTCATCAGTAGTTTTAGCTGCTGACCTTTTCCCTCCGTACATTCCCAGACCTCCTGGATAGTTGCTCAACATCTGGAGGCCAAATGATGTCCAGGTTTAATCTGATTAAAACCAAACAGCAGTTTCTCTCCAACTCCCCTCCTCTTTGGAGACCCCGACTCCGAAGAACTTGGCCCACATGTGAACGGTCTGTTTTCTTTTTCCTTTTTGGGGTTCTTTGGCAGAGCCGGTGGAAAATTTCAGAGGGCATGACTTGTTAATTCCTCTGTCTTTTCCTGCTCTCTTTCTTTCTCCCCCCAGCTCCCGTCTCACTGGTAAGGTACAGCAGCTCTGAGCAGATCCAGTTCAGCACCACAAAGTGTTTTTGCTTAGTTTCTACTGCAAAAATATTAGTGCACTTGAAATAAGACAAAGCTAACTTGCTAATAACTTTTCAGCAAGATATAGGAGAGCTTGTTTTAAGTCCAAATTCTCCTTAATATTGATAAAAAAGTACTTTTAAGAAAAAAATCTGCCAGAGGAACTAGTACTTTTTCATCAATATTAAGGAATATTGTACTTACAGGAAGGAGACCTATAATGCAGAATTTGCATTCAGCCTGTTTTTATACTGCTTTTTAAAATGTATTCAGCTGGTTTTGGGCAATAAATTAAGGCTTAAGGTGTCTAAAAAAAATTTGTTTTTAGAAATCCCCAGAATCCCCAGTGAAGCCTGGCCCGTTACCTAGCAACCCCGCAGAGCTCCGTCACCTAGCAACCCCGCAGAGCTCCGTCACCTAGCAACCCCGCAGAGCTCCGTCACCTAGCAACCCCAGTGGAGCTCCATGTTGTGTGGTCAGCTGGTTTTATCACTGTATGTTCCGTACAATGGCTGCTGGAAATAAACTAAATAGAAAATGAATGAAATGAAGTAAAAATAAATAAATGAATAGATGAAAAATATGTGAATCTAAATCTTTAATTGAGTCCAGGGGATCTGGACATCCGGTTGTTCTGTACAATGGCTGCTGGAAAAGACAACTGTTTTGTTGATGACTTCTTGCTGCATTCTTATTGGTTATGCAGGAGGCTGCACTTCTGCTTTTCAAAGACGTACGGCTGTATTACTGCACATCTGTTTGCAGCCATTTTCACATGCAAACGTTGAGTCAGGGGGGCGTGGCCAGCAGCAGCTAATTTGGATTTAAAGCTCAAATTAGGCAGAACTGAGCCGACTAAAATCTCATAATCTAAGAATGATTTTGTGCAAAAGATGAAATGAACATGTTTTGCATAGCCCATAGACTTGTGAAACAAGTTCCTATATCTACCTGTAAAGTTATTTGCAGGTTGTTTCTTATTTTAAGTGCACTAAGGTATTTGCACTGGAACCTAGACCAAAAGCACTTGGTTAGATTTTGTGTTTTTGCAGTGAAGCTGTACGTCGTCTACATTTCCATGGCTTCTCTCCTCTCCCTGCTCTTTCCTCCTCTTCCAGAACAGTGTATCATTGCTGCTTGGCTGGCCTCTAGGTAAACCCCGGGCTGCGTACGCTCACCCCTCGTCGCTCAGGGAACTGGCACCCGGAGACAAATCCACGGATGTGTTTACGGGGTTCTGACAAATTCCTTCCTCTTCGTTCCCTCGCTCGCATCGTAGGCTTGATGTGAGAGCATTATATTTAATTCCTCATTCCCCGTGCAGCCAGAGGCAGAGCAGTGGAGGAGTTATAGGGCCCGGAGATGGAGTCATGGCCTCTGCGGTGGCTGGTGCACCATTATGGAGGCAGCGGGACGGGCGACTGATGGGTTCACATAGGTCTTGTGGTAAACCTATGGGATTTGGGGCATGGCTGTATTTTCTTACAGTAGGGACATGCCAGGGTCACTGGTGCTGGAAGAACTGGTCACTCTGTAATTAATTGAATTTAGAAATAGGGGTTTCCAGCACAGGCTGCACAGTGGAACAGTTGCTCACTGTGCAACAAGTGAGCAACTTGTCTTCATGTTAGCTAAATGTGACATGCTAGGATAGGTCTATGGTCTACAGAAAACAAAATTAGTCTTGAGAATTTAATCTGGCCAGTTCTGCCTAGAATGAGTTGTTTTAGGGCGTCTTGTTATTTTAAATCAAAATAAGCTGCTTCTGGCCACACCCCCAACTCAATATTTACACTTGCACATAAAAATGGCTGCAAAAAGATGCAGAATAATACGACCACACATCTTTGAAAAGCATTAGTAGAGCATCCTACACAACCAACAAGAATACAGCAATGGGTTTCTGGATGGCAAGTCAATGACAAAACATCTGTCTTTTCCAGCAGCCATTGTAAAGAGCATACAGCGGGAAAACCAGCTGGTCAAAAGTCCTGCAGCTCGAGTTGGATTGCGAGGCGGCAGCTGGGGTTGCTAGGTAACGGGCAGTGCCTGCTGTTTTTGAAACAGCAAATTTTCCAGACACCAAAAAAGATTAACTCATGCCCCAAAAAAACATCTTTTTGTTTTGTTTTTGAAGGACTTGAACTGTTTTACAAAGCAACTGAAACCCAAACGGAGCTACAAAATCATCCAAATGTGAAATTTACATAATTTACCAGGTAATTTACTGCTGAAGATCAGAATAAAAATGGTTTAGAAAATAAATCTAAGTAATTCCACATTTGTCCAAAAAAAGCTGCTTCTTATTTAGGAGCTGAAAACATTCAACTCATATGGCTTTGATTGATTAGTTCCAACATTTGTACATTATCTGACGTGTTGCAGAAGTTTGTTTTCTTTCATGCTACCCAAAAAGCCAAACAGTGACGCTTGGGGTCTTTTCATACTTGACAGACTCGGTTGGTAATATTTCCAGGATGAAGTCATAATATTACCAGATAAAGGTTGCAAAATAAAACAGTAATTTAATAAGAACTCCTCCATAAAAAATAACTGTAACATTAAAATAAGGAATGTTCCTTAAAAATAAGAACATAGTTAATCTTCTAGCACATTAGCATTAAATTATTAGCTGCAGGACTTTGAAACGATTCAGCAAACGACTGGATGTTTTTTTTTTTTATAAAGAATCACAGACCAGATGACTTGGTCATGTTTGATCTCCAAGCATCAATAGAGCTAAAATAATCAAATAATAAATAAAATAATTTTCCAATTTTACAACTTTCTAGAATTCAAAAATACTTTATGGAACAAAAAGAGAAATGTTGTTGTAGCTCAGATGAATAAACATTCTTTGGAGTTATTGATGAAAAGATCTGTTGTGTAGTGCAGCGAATACTTTAAGGTTGTCTGCAGTTCATATTGGAGATCATGCAAAAACACATTTATATATAAAAGAACCAGTTGAAATTGAACATTAAGGCCTGCGTTGTGAACGCAGCCTTGCTAACGCTCCTTCAGCTCAGTGTGTGAAACAACAGGGAAAGGAAGGAGGCCTCCTCTGCGGTTCTCTTTTGACTCAACTTTCCCAGAAGCGTGAATCAGCTCAGGGCGACCGCAGAGGAGCCTCAGGGCTCCTTATCTGGGCCCCAGAGCCTTTTCCAGGACAACTGGGTCTGAGAACTGGGCGGTCAGATTGAACCGCCTCTCCACAGTCACAGCAGCTCGGCTCCCTGCTGACTCACAGCTGCTGCCAGGACGACCCACCCAGGCGGCCTGTTAACCTGTTGATGTATATTTTCCCTGGCATATTCACTCCCTCAGTTCACATATGCTGTTTACATGCAGCTGACATGTTTTATTATGTCTAGCAGAGTCTGCACCACCAACCTAAACATAACAGACGAGCAGAGCTGGGCAGTAACTAGTTCCATTTACTCAGTAACATTTATTCCAGTAACCTTTCTTGAAAAAAAAAAACTACTTTTAGGAATATTTGAGCTTTTTACTTTTACTTGAGTAATTTTATTATGAAGCATTTTTACTCTTATTTGAGTAAAATTTAAGATTTTCTACCCACTGACTGAAACTCTCAGATGCACACCGGAAGTTGTTTATTGAAAGAAACTGATTTGGAAACATTTTTCTTTTGCCTGATTTTTTTTATTTACATGAATTTTTGCAATTTTTGTCCTTAAAATACCAGAATTTCCATTTTATTTTATGTTTTGATTGGTTTGATGATGTAATTTTAAATACTGAATGATTGATAACTTGAGTAGACCTTTTGCCAAATACTTTTTTACTCTTACTTGAGTATACTTTTGGGTACTCTGCCCTGCTCTGCATACGAGCCCCTTTGACCCGGACAATGGTGCCTCAGCTTTTCGCTCTTATCCTCAGAACCGGTACTGTCACGCTTACTTTTCTGGAATTTTGCAGAGAGTAAATTTAGCTGCTGTTTCTTGTAATCTTTGTTTCAGTGGATGAGAAAAAAAAAGTCCTTGGCACTCTCTGCTCCTTTCTCAACAAAGCTCGGCTTCACATCCTGCATGGGAGCTGCCCAGGAAAACCGCAGGCCATTGAGTAACTCCTCTGTGTCGGAGAACTAGCTCAGGGGCATCCGCTGATCCCAGCCCAGCCACTTCGCTCTTATCTAACCAGTTTTTCCAGAAGAAGCTGACACAAGTCTCTGCTTTGTCTGCTATTGACTGTAAACTGTTTGGCTGCTGATAAGAAAAGTAATTATTGGTAAAGATCGCTGAGGTTAAACCTCAATCTACCAGTTTATTTTTATCCCTGTAAATGATGAGGCAAAGTGATCTTTATATCCCACCAAGATCCTCCCAGCATTTTGAACAGAAACCCAATGAACATGTATACTATCTGAAATGCAAATCTTTTCAGATTTTAGGAGCAAAGCTCAAAGGCATCATTCCTCAATTCATCTTGATTATATTTGGTATTACTTAAAACTGGCTGTGATTTTTACAGATATCCAAAGTAATTTGAAGAGTAGACTGGATAAAAAGTTACGGAATCTCAAAATAATGTTTGTTTTATACAACTGGTAATATAAAATATCTTTGTACGCCCAAAGTGGTGACATCTCTTCATGTTCCAGGTTACAAGATAGAAAACAGACAGGAGACTAACAGCATCACTCTTTTAGTTACTTCACTTGAATTTAACATGTTAATTTGCATTAATCAATTAAAAATATATTTTTTTTCTTTAAATAACAAAGTTCAGGGTGGAACCTTTGTATTAATTTGTTTCTGATACAACCATAAATCTGACGCACAAGCGACATTTGCAAGCAGCAGCTGGTTGATGGTGTTCTTCCTCGGTACCAGAGTTGGACATTCACTAATGTCATTTATTTAAGAAACTTTTTTGGAAAAAAATCACTTCTACTTTTACTTAAATAATTTTATTTCTTGTGTAAAATTTCTGGATACTCAAACTTATTTTAACCGAAAAAAAAAAAAACAGATGGACATATGCAGTTTTTTAGGTTTTATATGGAGATTTATTTAGAAAAATGTTTTCTTTGTTATTTTATTTGTATGAATTACTTTCATTTGACTTTTAAAATAGCAAAAATCTCCAAGTAACTTTATATTTTGGTCCATCTGACGGCCTAATTGGATGTTTTGACCTGTTACTTAGTATTTGAGTTGCATTTTTAACCAAACACTTTTTTACTTTTGAGTAATTTCCTGGACAGCTGCTTTTGGTGAAGTATTGCTACTCGTACTCGACCCCATTTCATCTGAAAGTTTTAGACATATTTTAGGTTAATGATCTTCCTGAGGTGAGGTTTGTGTCATTTGCTCTGCAGCAGTTTGTGAATGAATTAACTTTTGTTTTATGGGGATAAAGAAGCACATGCTGACTGATTTTATCACAGCTTAAAACGGTTAACATTAACAGATGACGAAAAGACCAAAACATAAACTCTGCTGAAATGAGCCCCAAAAACAAATGAGTTGCTCTTTTACAAGAGAGTTTTGGAATCAGCGTTGTATAAACAGTTAAATCGGTGTGTGTGTGTGTGTGTGTGTGTGTGTGTGTGTGTGTGTGTGTGTGTGTGTGTGTGTGTGTGTGTGTGTGTGTGTGTGTGTGTGGGGGGGGGGGTGTGTGTGTGTGTGTGTGGGAACAATGCGGATCACCACAGTCTTCAACACATTAACCATGTGACTGTTAACATGCGACCGAGCGGTGAATCATTGCGTGCTAAGCTCATGTTCTCGCCCTTTGACCGCATGATTTGAACTGGAAATACGGAAAATCTAAATGTGATCAGGACGAAAACGAAGTGATGCTAAATTTTCACATCCATCAAACTCCTACACGTTCTGTTTGGTTAAAACCACAGACATTCAAAGTATTTTATCTGCATTTTGGGTGATAAATGAGCAGAAAAAGCATAATTGTGAGATGCTAGCACTGATGCATGAATTATTTACCATTCATAAATATTTACTTGTTTTGTTTTTTTTTTTAGTTTGTGCTTTATGTTTGAGTTATTACTTTTTATAGTGAACTTGCGCTGGCTTGAAATTTCTCCTTGGAGGAAAATAGTTATTTGAAATGATACGTGTCAACTACGACTGAATCGATTAATTACGATTAATCGATTCTTGAAATAAACATTGACTAATTTAATTATCGATTAATCGTTACAATGCAAAAAATATATTTTTGTCTAGTTTCTAAATACCTTGTTTTTGTCTCAATCCAAGTTTACCAAGTTACAAGATACTTTACAAAAAGATATAGGAGCTTGTTTTAAGTCAATAATTTCTTAAGGAAAGTATTGCTCCACTGGAAGATTATTTCCTATAAATGCAAATAATCTGTCAGTAACTAATACTTTTTCATCAATACTGAGGAATTATTTACTTAAAATAATCTACTTTATCTTACTGTAAGTTTACTTAGTTTTGTCTTATTTCAAGTGTACTAAAATATTTGCACTAAAAACTAGACCAAAAATACTTGGTAAGGTTTTGTGTTTTTACAGTGTAGATGACATATAAAATTAGAATCAGACCAATAAGAAAAGAAACTATTTTCACTACAGGGATGTGAACTTTATAAAAAGTATGTTTAGTAGCTGCGTAAAAGTGATTTTAATCTGACAAACATTCTAATTTCTTGACTCTATATGAGTAGACTCAGTCCTGACCTTTGACCTGATACCAGCGACCTTTGCCCCACTGAGCCTGTGATGTCACCTGGGTTCAGAAAAGGCTGAGCTGGGAATAAAAAGGCAGCACCAGGATCCCGAGTCCAGCAGAATAATTACATGAATGAGGGAGGGAATCAGGAAATAGCTTTTTGGTTTGGGAAACTGAGGAGTTGGATGGATCTCTGCCATGTGCTAAATGAAAACAGGATTCAGAGAAAAAAAATGGGGGCGAGGGTGAAGCACAGAGTGTGAGAGAACACAGACGAGGCCAAAACGTGTGTTTTATAACGGGGAGGGGGCAGCAGGTTAGCCAGGGTCAACCGGGGCTGGGGGGCGTCCCGCTCCCCACCCAGCTTCCTCATCCTCCTCCTCTTCCTCGCAGGCTTCATTCGGATCTTCCCAATCACGGTTTTTATTGCAGGAAATTTCTGCCACACCGCATTGCGTGAGCCGGAGGAGCGCTCCATTCTTAGCCCGGGCGCCGCTGAGCGCCAGGGGTACGTGGAGCCTGGCAGCACGAAGGTTACGCAGCGAGAGGAGGGGTGCACTGCAGAAACACAAAATCTGACCAAGAACTGCTGGTCCAGCTTCCACTGCTGGTGTCCAACTGACTTACAACTAGAACTGAAACGATTAATCACCTTAATCATGATTAATCGATGATTAAAATAATCGTAGGCTAATCTAGTAATCAATTAGTCGCTAAGTCAAGAAAAAACTACATATTCAGAGCAGGACTTAGGCCAAGTATATACAAAATATACATACATTTAGCATTTATGATTGAAAGAAACATTATGAATAAGTTTGAACTTCTCCCAGTTCAGGTTTACCAGAGGAAGGATTGAAGAGAGTCTTTTGCATCAGGGTTAGATAAAAATTAATTCCTTGAGTGAAAAAACATGTCTGTTGTTGGTTAGCCCTCAGATTTCTATACAGACTGAAGAGTCTGTGATGTCACGTCACAAAAACGGTAAAAGAACAGAAAACAGTTTCTGAATCTGAGACTAGAGAAATATGAAAGACTAAAGCTGAAACGATTAATCGTGATTAATCTATTAGGGAAATAATTGTAGACTAATTTAGTTATCAGTTAATCATTAACTGAAGTATACAGACTCAAAAAAGTCAACATATTCAGAGCCATAATTAAGCTAAAACTGTATCTATATATATGTATGTGTGTGCATATATTTTATACTCAAATATGTCAACATGTTTATCCAAAACTAATTGATGAATCATCAGATAATCAATAAAATAATAGATTTCTAAATAATCTAAATTGTGAGTTGCAGCTCTACTTGCATGTAGCTTTTTAGGAAGAGATAGGACCTTGTTTTAAGTAAATAATTCTTTAATATTGATGATAAAGTTCTAGTTTTTCTAACAGATCATTTCATATATAACAAGACATTTTCCCATGTTATAAGTGAAATAATTTTCCAATAGAACTAGAACTTTTTCATGAATGTTAAGGATTTTATTTCCTCTGGTATTTTGTGCAAATATTGTTTAAAACAAGCTTCCATATTTTACTGAAAGTTACATGTCGTTAGTTTAGTCTTAATTCAAGCGTACTAAAATATTTGCACTAGAATCCAGACCAAAACTGTTGGTCAGACTTTGTGTTTTTGTAGTGCAGAACCGCCAGGCAGCTCTGATCCAAATGGCCACGCCTTTTTCTCTGGTAACAGAGTGAATTCAGAGGAAGAAAGTAAAAAAGAACCACCAGCACTGCCTAAACCCTCACACCAACACCCAAACTTTACGCCCCTTCCTCCTCGCTCCGGGCTGGGCTTTCATCTGGAAAAGAGCCGGGCGGTTTTGGGGCTTGTGGTTTTTATTGAAATAATATTTTCTGTACTCTGCTGCTTCTCTGGCTCTGTTCTCCCTCAACAACTGCATTATTTTTAGCCTCTGTGTCGAGTTCGGTCATTTCCTGCTGCAAAAAAGACTCGACCACAAGCAGACTCAAACACTGAGAGGCTTTCTGCTCTGCCTACCAAACTCACAATGTTCCCCATACGAGCCGCCCCCCGTCTCTACGCAAAAATGTAAATACTCACTTTTTTCAGAACCTACACAATCTAGATGAAGGAATCTATGTGGTTGAATAACATACCACAGTGTTTGAAAGACTACACAGATTCCTCAGGAGCAGAGATAGGTGGCAACTAGTTACTTTTACTCAGTTACAATTACTTTAGTAACTTTTTTAAATATTTGTACTTTTTAATTTCACTTGAAAAACTTTAATATCAGGGATTTTTACTCTTCCTCTTTAATTTTTCTGTTTCTTACCTACTGAATAAAAAACAGACGTTTTAACTAAAAATCCACCAAGTATTTTTGTTTTCTTGTTTCTACGTGAAATAACACAAACTGACTTACGAGTAACTTTCCAGAAAGATGTAGAAGCTTGTTTTAAGTCGACAATTCCTCAATAATTGATGAAAAAGTTCTAGATTATTTAACTTATTTCAAAATCGTAACCCGGTTCTAGTTCTACTGGAAGATTATTTCACTTAAACCATTTAAGAGGAATAATCTGCCGATGGAGCTGGTACTTTTCAGCAATATTAGGAAATTATTTGCTTAAACCAGGCTGACTGGTTTAACCCTACAGTTTCACTGAAGGATTCATTCGTTTATGTGGGAAACGTCTTCTTAGAAGTGAAATAATCTGGAACTACTGCTTTTCTGAATACAAAAAATAAGGAAGAATTGATTTAAAAATAGCTCTCATATCTTGCTGAAAAGTCACTTTTAAGTTAGTTTTGTCTTATTTGGCTTCCTTTAAGATATTTGCATTAGAAAATAAATCAAAAACACTTGGTAAGATTTGGTGTTTTGCAGTTTTAAGATATTAATACCTTAATATTGGTGAAAAAGTACTAGTTTGAAAATGTCTTGTTAGAAATTAAATAACCTGCTGGAGCTACTTTTTCAAATGAGTAATAAGGAATTACTGACTTGTTGAAAACATACTTTTCTGTTAGTTTTGTCTTATTTAAAGTCTTCTTTAAATAAGATATTTGCTCTAGAAACTAAACCAAAATACTCTGGCACTTTTTCTATAGATTTGTTGTTTTAGCAGTGTATATTAATTTAATGATAAGGCCTTAATATTGTTGAAAAAGTACCAGTTTCACTTAAACTGAGAAAAATGTTGTTAGTAAGTGAAAACTATCTGTTAGAGAAACTACTTTTTGTATCAATATTGAAGAATTATTTACTTAAAATAAGCTCTTATAGGGTCACTTTTAATTTTGTCTTGATTCAAGTGAATAAAATAAGAGTTTAATGTTGTTTCACTTATCACTTGGGAAAATGTCTTGTTATAAGTTAAATAATCTGCTTTTTTAAAATAAATCCCAAAAAAGCATAGACTTACAACAATCTCCTATATCTTGCTGCAAAGTTACTTTTGTCTTATTTAAAGTGAACTAAGTTATTCAGTCTAAAAAAGTGTTTGTGTTCAGTCATTTTCATTCCAGTTCACAATTACTAACCGTTTGCATTGGTCTGTTGTGTAAAACCGCAGTGAAACACATGGAGTTCTGTGGAAAGAGAAGATACTTTTCCCACAATGTTCAGCAGTGCAACTTTGTTCGGGTTGCCTGGTTGAGTCACGCAGGGATCATGGGAGTCATAGTTAGGAAACCAAGGTGTGGAGAGAGATGTAGAAAGACGATAATTATACCTTTGCTCCGCTCCCTCCCTCCTCCAGGTCGTCCCTCTGTGACAGTGGATAATCTTCCAGCTACCATGTCTAGGAGCGCCCTGGAGGACCACAGGAGGCCGGCGGAGCCAGCAAAATGCTGTCGAGGGGGAAAGCGGACACCGCCGAGGGGAGTCTGGAGGAGGACGGCTCTCAGAAATCCGCCTCGCCAGACAGTCAAATGTCACAGACTGCAGTCAGGGCAAGCTTCCACACGCCACCGTGATCTCAATCACTCAATAACGCAGCTTAAATTAAAGTGGGACACACAAAGCGACGGCGCGTTTTGCTGCTTCATTTCTTTGGCCTTTGCATGTGCAGCACAGGAGGACAACCTGTCCAGCTCCAGCCTGTCTGCGTTGGCTTCGTATCTTTAGCTGGGGAAGACGAGAGTCCCAGCGTGCGGGGTGATATCGCCTGCGAGATGCGTTGAATTTCATCAGAAAAGAACACAGAGTACCATGCAGGGTGGAGCTGCTGAGTCATAATGGTTCCCACTTCATCCAGCAGCCCAAAGCTCTGCAGGACCGGCAGGAAGGTCTCCACCTTGATTCAGGTTGGAAAACACCTGAGCAGCAGTTCAAAGCAAAGCAAGCAAGCAAAACGACAAAAAACCTCCAAATAACACTTTTATTGGTTGAAAAGATGAGAAAACAGGACAGTCACAATGCTAAACTTTAGAGTAAAAAAATATTATTAATTGTTTTTTTTGCTTGATCTGCTTTGTGTAACATCTATCCATGTAGAAAGTACATTTTCACCCAAAAAAAACTAATAAATTTTGAAATTACAAATAAACCAAAAAGGAAATAAACATTTTATTGACTAAAACGTAATAAAACATCAAATCTGAACCAGATTGTGAAGTTCTGTCTAAAACCTGTTTACTGACAAAGTTATTTTAATCCAAAGTTTCAATATTTTTAAGGGCATCAACAGACAATTACTTTAGTTATCAATTATTCTGACGATTAATTGATTAATCGTATAAAAAACAGGCACGTTCTAAAGATTTAGCTTTCAACCAGTGAAGCATTTTTATACAATGTGAAAAAATACATTAAAATATGCAAACAGAAAATAATTAAATTACTTTTTAAAATAAGAAAATAAACATTTTATTGCAGTATTCCTTCAGTGAATCTGAATTGGATGCAGCTGATGCTATAAAACTTGATGAGCTTTGGCCAAAACCTGTTTTAATCTGAAATGAAAAAAAAATCTTTCTAAACTGTTGCAGCTAACAATATTAGCTGATATCCAACACTACGGTATCTTTCCTTTAAAATTATAAAATAAATTGTTGGTTTGGTTTCTATTCTTACACAGCAACATGTGACCATTTTTAAAGTGAAATCAACTAAATAAAAGAGATATTAACTTACAGACGTTTTGTTTTTGACAGCTGTGCATTGGTTGTTTTGGCGTCCATCTTGGCGGAGTGGGCGGAGTCAATGCTCCAGTTAAAAATTAATTGATTACTAAATGTGCTGACAATTATTTCATTGATCGATTAATTGTGATTAATCTGATTAATAGTTTCAGCTCTAGTCGTCTGTAGACTCGGATTCAGTTCCTTTTTTGTCTTGTTTTTCTATTTTTGTAACATGACATCTTGGGCTCTTCACAAAAAGATCGAACAAAAATTCAACATACAACAAAGACACATTTCCTTCCCCCCCTTAGAAATTCATTTTGATCTAACGCTGATGCGAAAGCCTCTCTTTCTTCACTCCACATGCTGGATGTTTCTCTCACAGCTGGGCCAGCTTACTGGCTGGATGGGGCGCGGAGGGTGAGCTGGTGGGGGGAGTTGGGTTACATTCCTTCCATTGGGGCTGTCTGTCTGCCAACCAGGTCACTCCCAGTTCAGTCCCGGGAAAATGGGAGGGAAGAATTTCCTCTGTGTCCATACTGGGCCCAGCCGGAGCCACTCAGAGGCAGAGGCCCGTATGCACCGGGGCACGTGCGCGCGCACAACCCCTGAAACTGAGCACCCAGGATAATATGACTTGCATGTTATTTCCTTACACTGTAACAGGCGTTGGGTTCTGCTCGGTGTTTAGTGTGTACACGTGCTCACCGGGTCATATTTTTCATATGTTGCCGGTTTCTGCGTCGCAGGTTATGATAATATGACCGGAAGTAGATCAGTGAGACACACCTGATGCTGAATTGTCATAAAGTCTGAACTTGTGTCACTGCATGCAGAGGGATGTCAATGAAAAACCCACCCGGCTGGACAGAGGTGCTTTTTTTGCATAGGCACCTATTTTGGAAGGATTTTTACTCATATTTTTTTTTTTACGTCAGGTAGTTGTTAAGATGTAATAAACCATGACAAGCTGAGAGAAAATGAGGAAGTTCATACCATGTCTTCCAAGATAAATATCCCCTACTCCAACATCTCTCTGCTTAGCTTTCTAACCGTACTTCCAGAGACAGATTTAAAGAAGCAAAAGCAAAGGAGACGGATTAGCAGTGCTTGGAAACCCCTGATGTTGTCATCTAGGACGTGTGACTGTAAAATATCGTCTGTCCTGCCTTAAAATTGAGTTGTTAGCATGTCATGACATCGACTATCTTCAGACAGAGGCCTTTATAGGTTAGTTGCGACACTGACTGCTGCTGGAGATTCTTCCTGCCCAGAGCATCACCATCTTTGAAGATGCTTGAATGATATGAGCTAGAACATTTAATTTCCCTTTGGGTCAATAAGCTTTTTTTAAGGTGACCTTCGTTGGGATAGGTCTATGGCCTATACAAAACACGTTCACTGCAGTTTTTACTCAAAATCATCAATAGACAATGAGATTCTAGTCGGGTCAGTTCAGCCTAGAATGAGCCGTTTTAGGGCCTGTAAATTCAAATAAGCCCCCAAACTCAACATTTACACTCACACTTGCAATTATACTACTGAACATCTTTGAAAAGCAGAAATGGAGCCTCCTGCACAACAAACAAGAATGCAGGAAGTGGCTTCTGGATTGTAAGTCAACAGCAAGACACTTGACTTTTCCAGCAGCATTAGTTTGAGCATTAAATATCTTGTTATTGCTGTGAATTCAATTGAATACAAGTGGGAAAACATTAGCAAATTATCATAATCTGTTTTTATTTATGTTTTACACAATGATTCAACTTTATTGGAATTGGGGTTGGATTTTCACAGGCTACACATTTTGGATTTTAATGTGTAAAGATGAAAAGCATAGAGGATTTGTTCCTTTATGTATAATTCAAACCTTCAAAAGTTTGATTTGTGTGTTTGTAACAGAACCATAGTCATGCCGTTTTCTTGGGTTTTTTGTTGTTTGAGGGGTTTGGGGGATTGTGGTCGAGTCGTTGTCTGGGACAGGAAACATGTGAGCAGAATATAAGACGCGTAGCGAGCTTGGCAGCAGCGTGCACAATATTACTCACAGTCCAGGCAGGACGGGGTCTCTTTGACGACACACACAAGACTTGGCCCTCACAGCCTGTCACAAGGAATCAAATTAGATGTTTGCCCGCAAAGAACCAGAGAACAAGGCAGGGGCTTTCTCAAGACGTTTGTTCGGTCTCAAGGGTCATTTGTCATTTCAACCGGAGAATTAATATGTAACAGGCGTTCCTACGGGCCCGCTACCTCAATAGGTCATTCAGTCGCTGAGTATTGTCTGTTTCACTTCCCTGGCGAGGATTCTGGTCCGAGGGAGAGCTGCAATCTGCTGTCTGACACGTTTCCTGTCTACGTTTCGAGTCTGATTTCTGCTCCCAGTGAGTCACACCGACCTCTGGAGTTGAACAAAACACCAAGGAGGAAGCAAGATACAACTAGGACTCCAGCTAATGACTATTTTAGCGATCGATTAATCGATTATTCTGACGATTAATCATATTTTGTAAATGGTACGGTCAGCAGCTTTTTCATTGACCCGCATAAGTCATCATATACAAGATGCACATAAAAGATGCAAGTAAACTAATAATTGTTTTAGTAACTGAATAATCGTTATTCAGATGATTGAACGATTATTGTATTTTAAAACTGGAACATTCAACAGATTTTTCATTTAACCTTATGAGCTTTTTTCGAACCTAAGCCAACCAAGGCTACAACTCATTTTAGTTATTGAATAATCTATCAATTATTCTGACGATCAATTAATTAATTGTATACGTTCAACAGATTTTTTTATGATTTTTTTTTTTACAACATTAAAAATACATTAAAAGTACTTAATAAGATTGTTTGGTCTTTGATGATTATTTCAATAATTGATTAATCACAATTAATCCGATTAATCGTTTAATCTCTAATTATAATATAAAAACTACTATTTACTCAGGTTATCTTTGCTATCCAGATTGTTTGATATGAAAACGTTCAGGTAACTAGAAATCAAAAGCAAAAACAATTTAAAGGGCCGCACACATGGAGAAGTTTGTGCTGCCAGCATTACATGGTGAAATGCTTCGTGCTGAGCACAGCTGCCGCTCTGCAGCCCCGTCATGACTCTTCAGACTCACCGCCTCACATCCTCTTCCAAAATAATGGATGGGACACGTTTCCGAGATGTGCCTTTTCATTTGCTTGCCACAAGTTGACCAAACAGCGCCACCTGGTGGTCACACAGTGTTTCTTCTTCTTTCAAATCTAAGAATCTGACTTACCTTAAGCCAAATGTTTAAAATGGTTGAAATTCCTAAAAATGACGACCATATCCTCATTATGATGTCATTATGTTGACTTTATGAGTTTAAACCCAGTGATTTAATTAATATGCAGTTGTTTCAGTCACTGTAAAAAATAAACTTGTCTTTGTCAGCTTATAAAATAAGTCAATTTTATCCAATAGTGTAGAAAAACCTGACAGATCCAACACTATCATACAGACATCCACACTGCAAAAACACAACATCGTATCAGATTTTTTAAAATGTAATGAACTAGTACACCTGAAATAAGACAAAGCTAACTTTCAAATAACTTTTCACCAAACTGAAGCTTGATTTAAGTTAATATTATTTTTTTTAAGTACAAGCACATTATAAATGAAGTAATAAGCAAAATTAGACTGCCAGTAAGACAAGAACTTTTTTATTACTATTAATAATAAAAAAGCAAGCCCCTGTGTCTTGTTTTAAAACAAGTTAGTTTTGTCTTTTTTTACAGTGTACTAAGACATTTGAACTATACTATGAACTATTTTAAAAATACTTGCTAAGATTTTGTGTTTTTGCAGCGCAGTGACAATATTTACTGGATAGAAAATACAATAAAGCTTAATCATGCAAACAGGAAGTCTCACTCTGACATAAATTGTGTGTTTCTGTTTGGTTAAAGGTTCTCTGATTTATATTCTGAAGTGTTGCTTCAGTGTAATGGTGCTCAAGTAGAAAAGTATAGTAAAGTAAAACTAGAACTACTCAAAAAGTAACTCTTAAGTAACTGCAACTGGTCACTTTCATTCCAGTGACGCTGGTTGCCAGTTCCTATTGGCTCCCACAGAGCGAGTGAAGGAAGCAAGAAGGGAGGGACGCAGGACTTTAATTTTGACTGAGCGTCTCTGCTGGGATGCAGAGCTGCAGCGATGGCCCAGGTAAAGGCTGCAGGTGCAACACCACGGAGCCACCAGGACTTTGCAGAACTTTACTCTGACATGGCTACAGTGAGCTCGAGCGCAGGTTGGTCGAAAAATTAGTTTGCAAGCATTCAGCTAACTTAGAGAAAAACTGCAGGTTCCGACTCATTTATTTGTAGAAATGATCGATGTTTTCAGCTATTTTGGGTCGTAATTCTATCAGATTTTGGTTAGGACATTAAATTGAAGTTACTTTAAGAGAAATACTGACACTTTTTTCCATAAATACACTCATTTTGGTGTAGTTTTCTACCGCACTCCAATCAAAAACTAAACATTAAGCCTAAGTTGTATGATATTCTAACCTTTTATAATTGAAAGAATATTTTATTTCTGCTATTTTTGGGTGGAGGAAGTTCAATTTGGAATACAAGACTGACGTGTTGGATGCATGTGGAAACTCTTGTCCACCATCTTGTCTTCAGCTTTTATTAACTCTTAGGCTTGGACAATAAAATGATGAGAATATGCAACTTTTTTCTTCTTTTGTGTTGGGTTTTGTTTTTAAAAATGAAAATTAGTGAATATATTTAGAAAAAACAACCTAAATGTTAGACTAAACAACAGAAGCAGTGATGTCAACGGACGCCTCACTGCCCCATTTCCACAGATTGGCCCCTTCATCAGCGATTGTGGACATAATCTTGTCAAATCCTCCAGTTTCTGGTATCTTTTTCTCACGAGCTTGTCTTTAGGCGGCCAAATCTCTGCGGCTCTCAGGTTGCCGAGTCGCTCTAATCCCTCCTTTTTGGTGATTTGCACTCATACAACTGAAGGTTGTTGTGTTTTATTCGCCAAGGAAGTCAAGAAATAGGAGCTGGAGAATTGTCCCCAGTAAAAATGAAGGTTTTTCCCGGCAAAGCCTCAGTCTTTTTGCTTCTGAAAGCAGATATAGGTGAGCCCGGGAGGAAGGCAGCGACGTCAGAGACCTCCGTGGCCGCCGGCATCAGCAGGGGGGGCAAAGCCTACCCGTCTCCCGCCAGGAGGCGCCACCGCACCACCTTCAGCCACAAGCAGCTGGAACAGCTGGAGCTGGCTTTTCAGCAGAACCAGTACCCGGACATCTACTGCAGGGAGGAGCTGGCGCGCGTCACCAAACTCAACGAGGCTCGCATACAGGTGGGACAAACTCTTCTCTCGGTTTAGGTGCAGCATCGTTTGGTCCACAGGAATTTGCACAATTTCTGTAGAAATCGATTTTATCAGTTGGAAAATGTTTCATAGTCCATAGTTCAAAGTGTTGGCCACCTTGTTCAACAAGCATGTCTTACACTTAATACTCTACCATGACATATTAGGTCCAAAAAAACATTTATTTTGCTAATTACAAGAATAATCTAATTATATTATAAAGTAATATAAGAGTCAAAATAATATGAGACTCAAGGCATATTAACAGAACACGGTGGTAGTAATACAGGAAGGTGATAATATTAGGAGAATAAAGTAGTAATTGTATCAGAAGTCCAGCACAGAAAATTACAAAAAATTTCAGCATCTTGTAAAGTCAAACTTTAGTATAAGTAGTATAAGATAAGAAAATACTAAATCTTAGGGTATTAAATTTACATTTTGTAAGTTTTTATACTTCCTTTAGGGTTTCTACTACTACTTAATTTTTCATTACGTAAAATTACTTTAAAAATTTTTCAATTGCACAATTGTATGGCCAAAGGCTGCATTGCGATGTGTTTTCGTTACAAATGTCTGGAAATATTAGTCTGGTGTCAAAAAACACAATTTTGCAATTACGATGTTTCCACTAACTAAAAAAATTACATTAAAATCACATATGAATAAGGTTGTTCATGAGAGAAGTCATTAGAAATTTGGCAGCTATGAGCATAAACAGATAGATTACATATAATAATTCAGCCATCATTCAGGAGTTGGAGCAACAAAATCCTTATATTTGGGAACGGCTACGAATGCGGTATTTTGGGGAAATTGTATTACGACATTTTTTGTTATTGTTATTATTATTATTATTAACTGTTAAATGATGTGATGTGTCTGAAAACAAAAACAAACCATAATCCTCTTTCTTCCTGTGGTCTTCTTCGTCGTTTTCGCCAGTAGTAACATCAGGCTGTTGAACACGTGACTCATGTGCCGTTTCCTTTAAGCTAATTTATTTTCGTAATTTAAATTTGCGCGAGTAGATGGTTAATGCAAACGCAGATTCTGTTGTCTTGTCCCGGCAGGTGTGGTTCCAGAACAGAAGAGCCAAACAGCGCAAACATGAGCGGGCCTCCCAGAAAGTCTTCCCGATGGGTGTGGTGACGGGCCACAGGACGCTGGTGGCCGGCATGCCTCGACAGTACTACCCTCAGCCGTTGGCCCACATCCCCCACCTGACCTCCATGCTGCCGCCCGGGCCGTACTCCCGCCACCAAACCCAAGTCAGCCGCTGTCCGTGTCCCAGCAGCCCGCCGCAGCCAGCGCCGCAGCGGCAGCACGACGACTGGTACGGCTCGCTGAGAACCAGCCTCCCGTCACCCATGTTCCCCCTGGGCTCCGTGCAGCCTCTGGAGGCGGCCTCCCCCTGGAGCTAAGGCACATTGGTGCCACGGGGAGACTATGGAGCTACATTGGTGCCACACGGGGAGCCTACGGAGGTACTTTGGGGCCATAAAGATTGTTCAAAGAAAAAAAAACAATTGAAAATGAAAAATTATTTTGAAACTAAAAATTAAAAGTTCTGAAACTATGAAGCTGAAAAAAAGTTTCAAATTTGTGGGGAATTTCATAATTTTAATTTTCATTTGTTTTTTTCTCAGTTTCAAAATAATTGCTCTTGAACTTTTGTTAAGTTCAAAAGCAAAAAATAAATAACTGAAAATTTATTTTGCTACTGAACTTTCAAAAAAAATTATTTAATTAACTGAAAAAATGTTTGAAACTGAAGGAAGTAAAAAAAAAAGTTAAACTGAAAGAATGTTCAAAACTATTTTTCAAATTCAAAGTTCTTTTCAGTTTCAGATCTTTTATGCACTCAAAAAAATTCCATTTCAAATAGTTTTTGTTTTAGTTTCAAAATTAATTTCAGTTTAGAAAAATAAATTGAAAGGAAAAAAATATTGGCAACTGAAAAATTACTTTAAAACTGAAAAAAACAAATATTTCCAAACTGAAAACAGTTTTAAAACTGTGAAACTGAAACAAATGCTAATAATGAACAAATGTTTTCAAGTTTCTAGTTTCAAACTAATTTTTCGATTTCAAATGTTTCTTTCTTTTGGATGAAGTTTATGGCCCCAATTTTGCTCTGTCACAGTCCACCTGTTGTACATGTCAATTCTTCCTAAATAAAGTCAGTATAAAAACTATAATGCCTCTTTATTTGACAGTAAGATTTTCTGATTCATAAGTACTAAATCTGAACTTCCTCTGTGCAGAAGAAACTTTTTGCAGGCAAAGAAACAGATTTTTTACTTTAAAAGCTGCACAATCATTGATATCCTACTAACAAGTACATAAGTAATTTCAACATTTATTGCTTATTGTGCAGCAGACTTAAGATGAGAAGATTAATTTTGTTATATTTATCCCAAAGTAAATGTAACAAATCTTTGTTTTGACTGTAAGCCAATTACACATCAAAGCTAGTATTTAAAATCTAATTATAAAACCTATTAGTTTGAACTTTTTTTTATCATCCTCATCACTAAAAGTTTTTTTAGTAGATAAAATTGCAATTACATAGCAACAAGTACAGCTCAACTTATGTGCAATTGGGAGGCGTGTGCACTTGTTTTCCTTAGAAAGTTCAAAGAGCCCTAAAAATTCAAATAAAAATTACACACACAAAAAAACAAGCAGATCAGAGAATAAATTTGATTTCACGAGTTTAATCTACCAGATTAAACTGGTAGATTGAACTCTACCAGTTTACTAGAACCAAACATAATTTACCTTAAAAGTAACAGAAGTTTTCTTTTCACATTCCAGAGTTACATTTCCCAACCTTTACATAATTTCTCTCCACAATCAGCCCACTGAAGAATCAACACTGGTCGGCAAAAACAAAGACAAAAAATAGAGTTCATCCATATGAAGCAAACGCAGATGGACTGAACAAACCTGACCTGATGTGCTCGAACTCAGCGTTTGAAAAAAGGCAGCTAACATCTGAAGGAATCGTGTTGCATTCAAGTGCTTTCCTGAAACTCCAGCCAAAAGAAGAGTCTGCCAGTGTGCTTCCAGTCTAGCTTATTCAGTGTCGTCGAATCTGATGCAGCTCGGCTATACATTCCTTTTGCGACTGATTAAGAGCCGTACGTCCTCCGGCTGACCAGAAGGGGGCGCTGCTAACTTGCTCATCATTTACACAAGGTTTACCCTTCTGTCTCTGCCAATCTAATCTAATCTGTTGCAGAGGGAACAACATATTTGCTGAATTATCTTCACAAGGAATCATTTGGTCCTAAATGCAGAGACTCAAACAGCTGGTGTGTTGAATTTAATTTAAAATAGTGCGTATGAGTTTGAAATGAACTGGTCCGTTGGGTCAGTTCAACCAAACTACTTCATCGGTTTGTTTACTGCAGTACAGTGGCTGGCTGGCGAACTTTGGCAGGAAACACGCAGCGTAGAGGCCACTAAAGTCTGAATGAAAAAATAATTTGGTTAAACTGACCCTTTGAAAATGGCACAATCTACAAAAACAGGGTACAAAGGCTACTGTTTCGTAATTCGGTGGAATTACATTCCATCTGGTATGAAAAAACTGTCACAAGCTTTGTAAATTACAAAGATGATTTCCGTGAAAGACGGAGCAGCTTGCCGCCTCTCCCCTCTTTCTGGATTCTCCTTCAGGACTGAAAACGAAGAAACAGCGAGGCGATCTACTCCAACGATTTGGCGAACTCTGCGTAGTCGATGTACCCATCGTTGTTTTTGTCGTCGTCCCTCAGGACGTCATCAATTAGCAAGATGAGCTCCTCCTCCTTCATTGGCTGGCTGTTCTCCCCTCTCTCCTGCGATTCAGAGCAGGAAAACAACAGTAAAAATGTGTTTAATTTTTTAATATCAGGACATAAAAGCTAAGTGCGCAATACAGATTTCTAAAATTGTTTAAATGTTTTATAATTTTGGAGAAATTTCAGGCGACTTTCCTTTAAAGAACTGATCGAGCTTCAGTTGTCAGACAGAAGGGCTCAGTTGTGATGTTAAGGGGTCAAACTCCTAACTGATAAATCTACTGATTATTAATCAGATTTTTAAAACTTGTCACATTCTAAACATTTGTTATTGAACCACTTAAGCCTTTTTTAATGCAATATTATGAATACAAGATGCCAATAAACAAATAATTTAATTCTCATTTTAAATAAGAAAATAAACATTTTATTGCCTAAAAGTATAAAGCCACAGCATTCCTTTAATAAATATGAACCAGAGGAAGTTAAAACAATGCCACTTGAAAACTTCAGCTCCAGACCATATAAAATGTATAAATATCTTGTTTTAAGTTAAATAATCTGCCAGTGGAACTGGTACATTTTAAAGAATATGAAGTTTATATATCGAAGAAACGCTTGGCAAGTTAGTTTTGTCTTATTTCAAGTCTACTATGATAATTGGACTAGAAATTAGACCAAAATTTCTAGGTAAGTTTTTGTGTTTTGTAAAATTGGCTTCCTTGGGAATCAATAAAAAACTCAATTACAAAAAAACCAAACAAGTTTTCTAAATATTTGTAATTAAAACATAATAATGCACACTGCAACTTTAATACAAGATGCTAATAAACAAATGATCTATGTATTAACTGCATAAATCATTTATCAACATAATCTACAGAGTTTACTGCTGATCACAAAAATGTGTAAAATTATAGTAGTTTTGTTTAGTCTCTATTTTATTTACACACCTACCTCTTTGTGTACATGTGTAATAGCAGTGGCCAACTCCAGGCCGTCCAGCAGGTTGTTCCCATCGTAGTCGTGCATCTTAAAATAATGCAGCTGAAGCTCCTGGGGCGTCATGTCTTTCTCAGGTTTGTCGATGACCCCCTCCAAGTGCTCCATGATGTGGCTGAGAGCAGAGAAAGAGAAACATCAGGAATTGGCCCATCATCCAGTGAGCGGGGCGATGTGTCTGGACTTCAGAGGTGTTGCTCACTCTTTGTCTTGCACCATGTTCTTGTCAAGTCGAGTTATGTGAGCTGAGCCTGCCACTGCAGGAGGAGGCTGCTGCTGGTGTGGAGACAACTGAGAGTGAGCACACAGAAAAGAGCAGGACAGGAAGAGGATCAGAACCCCCCACTGTGCACGACGCCTCATCCTGGAAGGGAGAGAAATGCATATTCCTCTGTAAATCCATGGAACTAAAACAGATTATCTCCTGTTGACAAAAATACAGGCTAAGATCAGTAACAACTGTTCAGCATAAGGATAAACATAAACAAAAACGGACTTCAGTTCCGTCCTGTTTACATGCGGTTACAGTAAAATGCCCAACGGAAGGGTAAACAAACATTACCGTTAGCTAACACGCACATTTGCTAGCCAAATTACTTATTTCCAGACAAAAAAATCCCGCAAAAAAAAATCAGCATCTACTTAGCCACAGGGAATACCAACAGCCAACTCAAATACTCACTTTCAAGTAGTCGGTGTGTCTGCTGAAAACCGCTAAGGTGTTGTTTCCTCACTTTCCTGTTAGCGAGCGACAGTAAGCGTTGAGAACTATATTGGACCAAGCAGCTTCCCGTACGCCGTTATGGACACGACAGCTCATTTTTGATTGGTCGACGACGATCGGAGATTTACGTAACGGACACGTTCCTTCCTCCAACGGTCCACTCTTACAACGTTTCAAACAGCAAAAAGTGAAATGTACGAGTAAATATGTAACCGAAGAGGTTTAGCTTTTTAATAAATCAAGTAGAACCACATTAACTCGAGTCTGCCCTGATATCAAGTGATGTTATGTTTTGTTTTAACTAAAAACTTCAGAATTGCTGAAAGACACGTCGACGTTTCCGCCATGTTGGGAGGGGAAGCTGTTGCTACTGAAATTATTCAAACTGAGTGCAGTTTTAAAAGCTTTAAAAAAAATTTTTAAAAAAGCCCCAAGTCAACATTTCACAAAAAAGATTTTTAAGGAGAAACGTTTTATCTTCACGTTTGTCTCTGTTCAGCAACGTTTTAGCTTCATTGTTAAGCTAACAAGCAAACAAACGCTTGGGAAATCTCTGGGGATGCATGAAAATTAGGGTCAATACTCTAAGACTCGGTGTTGTAATATTACAACATCTCAGTTTCAAGCTTAAAAAATTAACAAAGGTTGACTTTTCTTCTGTTGTTTTACCCAAACTTAGACATTTAGCCCTAGTATTAATGTAATAGTTTAGACTAAAGGGTATATTTAAGCAGTTACATAAATATACCCCAAAGAGGGTAACTGATACCCTCAGTTAGTTAGTGAATGTTTAGTGCATTAATATAGAAAAAACTCTTGGCACATTTGACACCCCATAGTTGTAGTTTGATTTCTCTCTTGGCCTTTCCTGAAACATTATGGGTTTTGATGTTGAGCTGGAATTTTGTTGTTGTGATTTTTGAGGTTTCATTGTGGATTTTCCTGATACACTGTGCTCTAAGCGGATGAGTCGTGTTTTTGCTGTTGCATTGTGACTTTTGTTTTTGTACTGCATACTTTGTTGTTGCGTTGTAGCATTTGTTGTTGTTTTGGGTCTCTTGCATATTGTTGACCATTTTGGGTTACCGTAAAAGCTTACTTCTCAGTTGTTTCCTAAAAGTAAAGCAGTTTATTTGACTGGTTATAGTTTCTCTCCAATTAGCTAGAATGACTTGCCATAAACTGCCAGGTTTCCTGTAGAAAGTGAAACATCTTTGTGGGACAGAAACCTTTGAGGGCGCAGTGACGCTCTCCAGACAGCAGGGGGCGCAAACCCGCCGCTGAGTGCCCAGATCCAGATTAATCATGCTGTGGTTGGACGTCCGCTGAGGAGACGGACAGGCGCTTCTCATGTCGCGCAAATGTCAACTTTCCCAAGAGAAAATGACGCTACCAAATCTCTCTTCAAGAGGCTTGAGGTTTCTCTTAATGTCTCGCAGTAGCTGACTTAGACTCTGTAGTGAATTGCAATTCTCCCTCGTGTTTACTCCCTTGTGTTGTGGGTCATTGTATTCAAACTAGACTCAGTAATTTCCCTTCAATTTACCCACACAGTTCTCCCCTCTAGTATTAGTTTCTAATAGTGGCGGCAGTATTAACTGGGCTGCACTTTGCTTCATAAAGTTCTAGTACATGTCATGGAGCAGAGACTAACACATGTAGTCGCTTGTATCTGAGCCAAGGTAGGTAAGCTGGTGTCAGTGAGGCAGACAGACATTTTACGTTTTCTACCCTCATCTATAAGCAATATTATTTTACAAACATGGCGTTGTGTTCTGCTGTCCAGCCACAGTTTTGCTTTGCTGTTTCTTAAGCCCTGCCTGATCCAGTTAAAGTGTTAACGGGAAAAAGATTAGAGACTTGGCTCTTATTCGCCTTCACACTGCTACAAATCAAGCTCTCCCATGCAAGGTCGCCCCACAGTTTAATGATTTGCTAACCCACCATTATTAATTTCTGCTACGTTTTGCATTAAAGATCACATGTTTTAAGAGTTAGGCAGCAATGAATCCCTTGCAGTTGCAGTTTGGGTTTCTCGGCTGCTCCAGTGATTCCAAGCCGTAGGAAAGGAGGAGCCAACACTGTGAAAAACTGAAAAGTTAAAATACTTTCTGAGATTTATTTATGAAGAGGTACTTATTTGACCCAAATAATAGAAATTGTGACACTTTAGTAGCATTAAATTATGACTGTAGAAAAATAAAGTTAAATTCATATATTTAATAGTAAATTTACTGCAATTTCAATAAAAAACAAAATAAATCAAGCTTAATAATTATAATGCCTAGTAAATTTGGAATAATAAAATGAAAAAATATAAAAAATATATAAATATATAATAAAACTGTTACTATATTAATAAAACACATGACTCTATCAACAACAAATCTACCTTCATGTTAACAGGAAGCCGTTAAATTACTTTATTATTTATGTGATAGATTTTATTGTTATTTAACTGCAAATTTACAACGTACATAAAAGCTACAAAAATAATAAATGAATGCAAAATAAATAAATTTATCAAAACAAATACAAAATAATTAATACAAATAATAAATAAAAATTGGAAAAGTAAAAAATAAACAAATGCAAAATTAAGGGCTTCCTTAATTGAGATTGGAAATAATAAATAATTATTTACATTTTTATCTGCTATTTCGAGAGGTGAATTTAAAAGTTGCTTTAAATTCATGCAACTTTACTTACTTAAAAAGTAAAATAAACTAAAAAATCTTAGTTAAAGTTGACCTGGTTTTCAAGTAACAATCCTCAAACTTAAATCGATTTTGCTTTATTATTCCATCATATGCCTTGCTCACCTTTCTCCACTACACGGTTTTCCTTCCACTCAACTTTCCATTAAGAAAACAACTTTCTTTAGCAATAAGCGTGTATTATCCGCCTTGTGGAGTATAACAATATTTTTTCATTGTTTTAATGCAACTTCTTTGACGTTTCAGACGTAAACTTTAAAATGAAATAGTCTAAAGAAAAACAAACCAATCTGAGTGCCACTTTATGAATTGATTTGCTAAAATAAATAGATAAAAAAAGCTCCCATCAATATTTTTCAATATATGGAAGTGGATTTTGTCTTTGTTTCAACAAGTTTATGTTAAATAAACCATAATAATCTGGATTTAGTTCGTTGTTTCCCTCGCCCGGACACCTCACCCCACCCAACCCTGCGCACTCAAACATCTCCTGGTTAGTCCGCAGTTACTCCCATCGTGTCCGGGGACTACGGCCACCACCACCGGGACAGAGCGGCCATGGCGACCCGGCTCTCCTTCACCCAGGTCCGGCTGGAAGCGGAGCTGGAGCGCTACAGGGCCGAGTGCCAGTGGGGCAAAATCCTGGCGCTGGTGGAGCAGATGCACGCTGCGCGGATCCACGAGGACGGTGAGTGACCGCGGGTCGCACCTGGAGGCTGGGGAGCCGCTGCACGCATGTCCCGTCACTTCCTGGTTGCTCTATTAACGCAAATACGATCAGATCATGTTAAATGTTAAATGTTATTTAAATTTTAATCTGTTGGAGCAGGTTTCAGGTAAAACAGACGCTACTAATAAAAGCAGAAAGTTTTTATAAATTAACTAAGTTTGAAAGAAAAATTGAGGATTTCCTACTGTTTGAGTTGATATGTATTTTTTGCAATGAGCATACTATCACACTGTACACCAGTTGGACCTTGGACTCCAAACAAGATTACTGGAAGGTCTTCTAACCAGATCTCCTCCACAGATAAAACCAGTGAAAATCCTGCATCCCAACTTTCCCCTTTGAAGAAAACCTCTCCCTGGAAGTTCACAGTAAACAAGAAGAGTCTGTGTCACATTTAAGCAGAAAAACTCACTTTAATGTTAAACCAGGTTTGTCCACCAGCCTGATCATTTACACTCGAAATCATTCCACAAAAGAAAAGCAAACACACTTTTCTTTCTGCACCTCATAAAGCAAGGCTGAGGCATTTCACTAATGCACCTGCCTACGCAGAGTAAATATGGGTTTGAGTGTCCTGACTACAGGCGTCTACAGGTTCACTCGGGTGTTAAATTAAAGTGCTATTACTGTGCGCTTGCCTGGTTTTCATTCGCTGAACCAGCAGCGAGTGTGCAAGGTGCACCAGGAGGAGCTGGTTTCAGATAGAGGAACTTCATGGTAGTTAAGGTGGTCATATATTAAACCTTCGCCCAACTCTGACAGCAATAAAAAGCAGCCTGTTGTTTATGTGGTAGGTTTGGTGTCATTGTGTACTGTGGCTTTAAGAGGTTATGTTGAATTTCTATGATCTAAAATCCAGACAAAATATTGGATTGATTTTAAATTAGATTTTGGCAATATGTTACATTTAGGAGGAGGAAAATGTTAGAGCTAAACATTGCTGAGTGTGTCAAACTCTATATTAATCTAGACTAAACACTAAGTGTGCTTAAATATTACGTTATCAATCAAATCAATTCAGTTTTTAGCTGTCAAATTATATCAATCAGATTAGTACCACAAACACTTTTTATTTATTTTATTGCAAAAAAATCAAAAAGAATCACAAAATCCTAGGACTGGAAAGATGTCCAATAATATATTTAATTTTAAGAATTTGTTGATATTTTAACAGCTTAACAGGTCTTATAAATACATTCTGCCACAACCGGCCCTTTAAGAGCATTAGTGATCTTGATTTGGCCCAAAACGAAAATTAGTTTGACACCGCTGCTTCACAGCATGTCCGACCCAGATCAAAGCAATAATAGTCAAGTTTTCAAACAATATATTAGGTGATTCATCCAGTCAGAAAAAGGAGGTCAAGAAAACTGCTGTAATGTAGAAAACTAACATATTGTAACGACAACTTGAAGAGTAAATCACCGTTTGGTTCAGTGAATGGATGAACTCTGTTTCTCGCTGTGGTTTTGGAGCAAAACACGTCCTGGTGTTTATCCCCCACCTTCTGCTCAGAGACAAGTTTCTCCTTGGCTGTGCTGATAAACGAACCAGCAAAAATGTCAAGTATATCTGAGCGTAAACACGCCTCAAAGAGCTGGCATCAGAACACACCCGGGCTGAGGGAGCTAAACAGGAAATCTTTACTGGAGTGTGTGTTTGTGTGTGTTTACACAGACAGAGGCTGGGTCAGAGAACGCTTTTGTAAACCTTAATATTATGAGTTAGATGAGTTTTTACTGAATGTGCAGGACTCAAATGGAAACTTACTGAAGCGAAACCACGAGGACTGAAACAAATAATCGGATCAATAGTGATTAATCGGTTGTTTGTTTCTATTTTAGAAATCGATTAATCTTATATAGAATCAAAAAATGGCATTTGCTAAAAGATCAACACAGTCAGAGCAGTAACTAAGCCAAAATTGCAGAAAAAACATATTTTCCATTTAAGTTAAAATAAAAAACACCTTTGAAAGTTCGTTCTACCCAAAACTCAAATGGGAAATTTTTTAGCTTTTGAAGGGAAACTTTTGTTATCCAGTTATTTACAAAGGTAAAAAATAATCAACAGATCATTCCCTAGCTTTTGACATGCTGATGTTAGAAAATTTGTTGTTGTTGTTGATGCATCCTTTGCTATAAATGATAAAGAAATGCTGCATTTTTGCACTTTAGCCAATAAACAATTTTTTATTCATGAAACTAAGAAATTCAGTTACTTCTCTTGCAGCTTTTAGTCAATTTATTTCATTGCTAAAAAGGCCTAACTGAAATGAAAAGTCAGCAGCAACTGATTAATTTGATGATTTATCAATTAATCATAATATAATCATAATACTAATTATCAATTAATCATAATACTAATTATCGATTAATCACAAGATTAATTATCAATTACTGCGTTTGAGTTCTGGTTTTGATGAACTGAGAGAAGGTTTTCTTTGGCTACAGAAATGGATGACCTCTGACCCCCAGTTCATGCTTGTTCCACTGCTTTTAACATTCTTCAATCCCTCGCTGCAGATGACTACGGCACGCTGCTGATGGCCGAGGCGCTGCTGGAGGAGTGCCTGCTGGAAAACATGGATCTTTTACGCAGCTCCACACCTTTAACGGACAAGACTCAGGCCAGACTCTGCAAGGCCAAAGGTTACCTGAACACCATCCTGAGCCGAGGCCGCCTCACAGTGAGTCTAATGTTCAGGTCCTGTCAAATCATTTGGAAATAACTACCAGGAAATATCAAACCCAGACCATTTGTCATGCCATCGTTGGTGTGATTGTGTGTTTCTGGTTTTCCTGCAGCCCAGATACTTGAATGAGGCTCTGCTGCTGATGGCCAAAGTGCACTACGTCCAGGGCCGGTTCCGGGACGCCCAGGGAATGTGTGCCAGGGTGGGTCTGGAGGAGCTGACCCAGGACGACCAACCCGTCTACCACTTCCGCCTACTGGCTGAGGCCTTCGTCATTAAAGGTACCTCACAATTAACTGGTCTGTTGCTTTCATGAAACAAGCATCTCTTCAATAGGCTTTGCTTCGAAATCCCGTTGAGGCTGCAGGTATCCCTGTTGCTTGAATACATTTTTTCTTCTACTGAACCAGGTCTGCAACCTTTACAAACTGAAGAGCCATTTTGGTTCGATTTGGGACTAAAATTGCAACATTTGTTACATTTTCAGCTGGTGCAGTTATCTTTCACACTGCACTGTGTAAAACTGTGTAAAACAAACCAAACTAATTGAAAAACTTGTTCCCCTCCTCACCTGCGGGGGCGCTGCACCAAGAGCCACTGACCGAAACAACAAAAAAACCTCAGAAGACGACACTGAGCACAACTTTCTTCTAATCAAAATGTAAAACAAATTGACTAGTTGGAAGATTTTTCTTTTGTCTTTGGTAAAATACCACAAGTAATTTCTCCATTTGTTTTAGTTGTACTTACCCAGAATGCCCTGCACTGACAAATCCTGTCTGTAAATATGTTCCACCTAGAACTCCACAAATGGCATTTAGCTGGAAATATATGATTTTGTGTAATTATTCTATATGAAATTGTAGTAAAAATGAAGGACATATTACCTGATTTTTATACTGCAGTATTCATCAGTCAGCTTCCAAGCCAAGCTATTAATAAAAGAACAATCAAAACCAAACTTAAGGCTCCTTTCTTGGTAGTTATGGGAGGAGTGAAGCCAAATTGACCTTGTATGTGGATCTAAGATGCGTGGCGAGTATTTTACGAGGCAGATGGGACACAGCTGGAATCCATCAGCTCGATCGGGTAGATAGTCGGGTCAAGGGGCGCTCTGTGTTTGTCACTTAAAGAAATCATATTTTTCTTGCTCTGAAGTCACATCAGAGAGTGAAACGTGACAGTTTTGGGGTAAAGTTATGAAGTATTTTGGTGTTTTTCCTGGCAGATTTGTCGCTACAGTCATACAGTCTGATCGCCATAGATCAGATTTGCAGAACACAACACCCAGACTCGGTGTAATCTCGTTTCACTCATCATCATTATGTCGCTACCACCCCTCTCTCCATTTCCTGATAGTCGGACATGACCTCATGCTCATGAAACATTAAGAAATATTACAGCAATAACTGCCAGATTTAGATTTCCTCTGCTTGTTTTGATTCCCCCTGAATCATATTTACCGTTGGCTCCTTCTCAGGCCTCTCTGTGGGATATGAAGCTGGCTGCTGTGGGAATCAAGTCAGACATGGATGATGTCTGACGGCTGGCAGCTGTCTGCTTATTTGATTTGGCTTGGCGTCGAGCCCAAGGCTGCTCAGAGCCTCTGGCTTCTTCCCGGCTTGGAAAGTTCTTGAACTCCTTGAATATTTGTAATAATCAGTCCAGTTTGGGCATCTGGTCTTCCAGGCACGTCAGTTTCCTCTCTTGTTTGTGTATCCACTGTGTGGAGGTCTGCAAACACACAGAAATTAATGAACGTCTAAAGGTAAATTAGCATGCTAATAAAAGCCTGATGTGTTTTAATGGAAGAAGACAATTAATTGTCGATTAATACATTACATCACAATTAGCTCCAATCGATTAACTAATAGCATTCGTTAGACCTTCTTGTAGTGTTGTAGTTTGGCTGCCATCCAGCAGAAGGTGCTGCTGGTTATTCTTAAGCGGAGCATTGATAAAATAAGTTTTTTTTTAAGAAGAACTCGTATTTTGGGAAGAATATAGTAAATGAAACATCTGATCCATACTCCAATCTGGAAGGTTGCGGTGTTGAAGAAGAACAAGACAAGATGGCGGCTTTCCCAGGAATGGAACCAGAAACTGTCCAAACAGAGTACTGTGTGAGGTGAAAAATGCTTTTTGTGTGGTTCTTTTCTGAAATATAAACACTCAAGTTAATTTATAAAGTAGCAGCACTTCATTCAGCCGAGCTGCTTGACGGAGCAGCGTCAACTTATTCCAAAATGACTGGATTAGGACGAGGTTGTAGCAATATGCTACGTGGAGACCGATGAGACTTTCGAAGAGAAAAATACGTTTCCAACTTTACATTTTCCCAAAAATGATAAATTTCTTTACATTCGACTTCCTCTCACTGTTTCAGGTCTTTCTCTGGACCACCAGACGCTGTCTGCCGTGTCTCGGATCCGTCTTTCGGAGCGAGAGGAGGAGAGTCTGTCCTGCTTCCTCAAGGCGTGTGATGCAGCTCTGTCCTACCTGCAGGAGCTCGATAAGGTGAGCTTTCACAAATGCACAGTTCGCATGACGTGCTGGCATGTTTACTTAAGAGTCTATGTTTTCAGATAGTAGCCACTCCACACGCCAAAATGGGCAAAGGCAGCCTCTTTTCTGCAGCTGTTGACGTTGACCTGGGCTACTTCCTGCAGGCAGCCCTGCAGAGCGCCTACCTCTGTCTGCTGCACAGGGGGTGAGTGCAGCACAAATCAATAGTCTTCTTACACTACCTGAAAAAGTTTTCACAAGTATTACATTTGCTTTTTCTGGTTTTGCAGATGGAAGTTTGCAGTTTTTTATAGACAAGGGACTTTCTGCTAGGGCTGATACAATTAATTGTATCGATATTGATGAATCGATCAATTAAATAGTGGTCAACTGATTAAATAATTGATTAAGTGACTGGGGAATCAGGAACCTTCTCATTCAGAGTCTTTCACTTTGATTTGAGAAATGTTCTTTTCGTCAGACTTTTCGCTGAGACGCTTAACATATTGTACAACATTGGAAATAAATTAAAACATGCAAATAAACTATTATTATAAAATTATTTCAATAATTGATTGATCACGGTTAATAATCTTTGCCCTACTTGTGGATTAAACTTCTCTGCTTAAGCTTTTATTATAATTTAATTTTAGCCTTCATAATAATAGTTTAAAGGAGTGTACGTTGTATTTTTGGTCATACCTGAATTTTGTTTATTTTTGTACAGGAAATATGTCAGAAAGAATTTGAAAAAGTATTTATCATCGTCTTAATTTATTTAGTTGAAAGAACATTTAATTAAAAAGATATTAACAAGAATTTAAATAGTTTTTATGCTTTTATGTGTAGTTTTATGAATTATTCATGTAAAGTTGCAGCACATTTGTAAAAATCTGTTTGCTCTTTCAACAAGTGTTGAGGTTAAACTTGTAGAAAGAAAATAATGCAACTCTAGTTTTGAACCAGTAGGTGTCAGTGTTGCATTAAATCAAAAAATATCTGTCAGCTCCCTCTAATGAAGGCCTGGTCAATAGTTTTAATTTGATTCTGCATGTGTTAATGGAAAACAATTTGCTGCTGTTTTACGTTATCTGAAAACCGTTCATTTAGTTTTAGTCAATCTTTAAAACCAGTGTATAAATATAACCAGTGTGTGTGTTTGCGTGTGTGTTAGTCATCTTGCGCAGGGCGCCCACCAGCTGCGTCGGGTGCTCAGGGTGGTGGAGTCGCGAGGGTCTCAGAGCTTCAGGAAGGTGAGGAACTCAACAAATATCTCATCATTACAATGGAAAAAGTTTAAAGCAAGAATCTGGTGTGATTTCTGCAGGGCTGGCCGGTAAAACAATAACCATGTATCTCGTGACAGAAACGTGATCAATAACAATAGATAATACTAACTAGTTGGTTAGAATATTTACTGCACTACAATTAAGAAATGCTCAGCATTTTGGGAGTTGGAGGCAACTAATAGCCAGATAAGCAAGATTCACTGCAAAAACACAAAATCTTACCAATGATTTTGTTCTAGTTTCTACTGCAAATATCTTAGTGCACTTGAAGTATGACAAAGTAACTCAGCAAAATATAGAGTCTTATTTTAAGTAAATAATTTCTTAATATTGATGAAAAAGTACTTTTTTTGGTAGATAAATGAGCTTATTAAATGAGAAAAATGTCTTGTTATAAGCAAAATAATCTCCCAGTGGAACAAGCACTTTTTCATCAATATTGAGAAATTATTGGCTTAAAACAAAACTCTTTTGCTAAAAAAAGTTACTTTTATAGTCAGTTTTGTCCTATTTCAACTTTTACTTGGTAAGATTTTGTGTTTTTGCAGTGTTGGTGGCATTAACTAACTCACATTTTGGTTGGTTAAATAGCAAAAATAACCTCACGACATCCTGCTGGGTACCAAGCAGTTTCAAGTCCTCCCCTGTTGCTTGGTAAGTAACTGGCACAGCAGCAGTTCAAGGTTTTTCCACCCTGCGTCGTAACGGCTTAAAAATACAAAACTCAACTGTGGATAAATGTATCTCACACATTTAAAACAAACCATAAAAACTCATCAATAATTATCAAAATCGACTGATATGAAATGCTTATATTGTGATAAGTTTGCCAGCCGTAGCGCCCAGCTCTAGATTTCTGACTGAATTTGTTGCAGCATTGAAAACGTGTTTGTTTTTTTTTGCATGCCAGTGTGCAGCCATGAAGCTTGCGCAGGTGCTGCTGAGCTCTGTGAGCGAGGACAGCTACTGGCCCCCGCTGGGCCCCCCGCCTGCAGTCTGGCTCCAGAGAGAAGGAGCCGCCGCCTCCAAAGACGCCATGTACCCCACCTTCAAACCGCCTCAACGCTACGCCACAGACTGGTACGCCTCAGGACTCTGAGTGTGACCTGAGGACCTAAAGAGGCCTCAGGATTTAATACTGCACTGATGCAAGGTTATTAACTTAAATTAAAACAAAAAAGAATTAAAGTGAGAAAACGTTTCTGTTAACTGAAGGAAACATTGTAATTAATAGGGGAAAACTGTGCTGTGTATTTATAAAACTAATCGAAGTTATTGGTTTAATATTCTTTGTTTTCTTGTTTATCAATCTATTTATTAGCAATTTTAATTGATCTGAAGTAGTTTTTTATTTCCCTGAACAAGCAGTTTACATCAGCTGTCGGTAAATTACGGCGCTCCATAATCCTCCTGGCGGTTCTTACGCTACTCTGTAAAAGTTGGGATAAAATGCGAGTCATTTGATTACTGAAAAATAATTGAATACATTTTTTAAAAATGTTTTTGTTAAATCTTTATTATCCAACAGAAGATGTATAACTCAGTAATAATTATTATGGAATGATAATAATTTTAAACAAGATGGAGCTTTTTTTAAAGTTAATAAATCGTTAATATTAATGAAAAAGTGCTTGTTCAATTAGCAGATTATTTCACTTATAAAAATAAAATTTTCGCATGTTATTAGAGAAATAATCTGCTTTTATTTTTAAACAAGACACTAAAAAATCAACGTCTTGGCTCCTTTCTCTTGCTGAAAAGTTACTTAGAAGTTAGTTTTGTCTTGTTTTGACTGCACTAAGATATTTGCACTAATAAGTAGACCACAAATACTTTTGTGTTTTTGCAGTGTTGGGTCAAAACAGACATTTTTTCCCATCTTAAAAGCACAAACTTGTCATCCGATCCGCACATCAAGCTCATCGTCTGCTTCATTTCTGCGTTTCGCTCGTTGGAGGGATCCTGCAAACATTGCTCAGGCCCCCGTGAGCCATACTTAGTCACCGCCACATGACTAATCCTGCCCACACTATCATAAGTGAAGATCTAAATCCATGTCTGAGATTAGCAGGCGTGGAGGAGCCGAATTCCCCCCGGAGGAACAGCCATGTGTCAGCGTTGATGATTGCTTTTTATCGTCACGTAGTTGTTTCATAAAAGGTTGTGATGTTGTCTGCTGATTGTGTCCTTCAGTGGGACGTGTGTGTGTGTGTGTGTGTGTGTGTGTGTGTGTGTGTGTGTGTGTGTGTGTGTGTGTGTGTGTGTGTGTGTGTGTGTGTGAGACATCTGAGATGATGCTGTGCAGGGATACATCCATGGTGGTCCGTATTGTGTTGCAGCCCCACAGGTGAAACAGAAACCAGACACTGTCGGTAATCCGCCGTCGCTCCGTCTTTGTTTGTGTTTGTGTGCGCGATAAACTTCCTGTTTTGGAGCTTTTCCTGTTTTTTTTTTTGTGTTTTTTTTTTCTTTGTCTTGGCAGCTGCTTCTGTCCGCAGGACGTGGTGGAGGAGGCTGTGTTGCTGCTGCTCATCACAGAATCAATGGTGAGACACTCACTCCTGTCCTTCACTGCGTGGTCCGGCTACAGCAGCAGAGACAACGTCCAGCACCCGTCTGATTTTTGTGTTTTTGTCCCAACAGACGAGCGGGGAAGCAGTAATCAGCCGACAGCCAGACCAGGCCGAGGCTCGCCAGGCCAGCCTGCAGGATGCCACCTCCGTCTATGACCTGCTATCCATCGGCATGGCCAGGAGGGGGCAGTACGCCATGCTCTCTGAGGTGTGGGAATAAAGTCATACTCCTGAGGTCAGAGGTTTCTGTTTTCAGACCCTTCTGCTTCGTCATAATCCCACCGCAGGAAAATTCTCATATTAAGTTTTGGTTAAGTTTCTGCTAATAAAATAATAGATAATTAGCATTTTCAGTGCAGCAGTGATGGATCTATGAGATATGTTTGGCTGCAAGTTCTGATATCAAACTGGATAATCCATATTCTCTTTGTTTCACACTGTAAAAACACAAAATATGAGCAAGAAGTTTTGTCTAGTTTCTTGTAAAAGTATCTCAAACAATTTGAAACAAGACAATAACTTGCAAGGAACTTTTCATTAAGATCCAGGAGCCTGTTTGAAGTCAATAATTTCTTAATATTTATTATAAAAATGCTTTGTTTCACTTGTTTTGACACCAACTTATATTACATCCCACATAGTACCTGCAAAGTACAACAGAGAAAGTTGAACTACAGGAAATGTATTGCATGAAATTATGATTTATCGAAGTAAATTTAAAAAGATTTTACATAAAATAGCCTTTGTCAGTTTAAATTTTACAGAGCAAAATAAAAAGAAATACCACGTAACTATCAATGCCGGTTGTTGAACTTTGCATGAAACAAAAAGAAGTTTTTTACAGCCTGTTCTTTAAAATGAGAGCAAAATCCAGGCTCTGTTATTTCATGAGTTCGCCTCTGGCAAGGCTGATTGATGGAAGCATCGATCGTTTATTTCTGACAACATCTTTTCCAGGAGCCGCATTTCTGCAAATATTTTTCCAGAAAAATGAAACGCACAAACAGACAGAGATGCAACGGAAGCATCAAGCAAAAGAAGAGATCAGTTGAGTCCAAATTTCAATCCCTGACACAAACAGTCACTGCAGAACAAAACAAATTGTTTAGGACACACGTGTCAAATTAAAGGCCCGTGGGCCAAATCCGGCCCACCGTAGCTTTTTATGTGGTCCTCTAGATTCAAGACTAAACATTAAATGTGCTTAAATATTATGTCATCAGTCAAATCAGTGCAGTTTTTATCTGCCAAATTATAACAATCAATCCCTCCAGACTCTTGAGAATTCATGCAGAATCAACAAATCTACGCATTTCTGTGCTAATAGTTGGGAGTCTATTGCAGATTTTTCTCAAAAATTGTCAAAAACTTTCTTACTTGTACTAAACAGCTGCCTCACCCTTAATTGATGTCAGATTATAGTCCATGATATATACAGCGAGGAATAAAAAGACACATTTACCATCGTAATAGCACAAATATTTCCAAATTAGCCCCACAAACACTTTGAGTTTTATTACAAAATCACAAAATCCTGGAGGGACTGAAAAGATGTTCAGCAATATTACTTGATTTTAAGAATTGATATTTTAACAGTTTGTGGACAAATCTTATCAATTCATTCTCAAATGGTACATTTCACAAAATAAAAGAAATTTGACTTCCCCCTTAAATCAGCAGCAAGACTTGGACACAGTTTGGTATTCTAACACACAAATGATCCCAAAACGACATTAAAACTGGTTTTAGAAGGGATAAAGGAGGCTAATATTGAGCTTTTAAAATGGTTTTACGCTGAACCTTACTGAAAATGAATGAACTGTAATTGAAAGTTTAAGAAAACCAACCAGTTCACCGATTCTCTGACCAGAGCAGTGGCAAAATATCCACCCAGAAAATTGCAATTGAATTAAAAAACATTTTCTTTTTCCCAAATGGAGTGTAAAAGTCAAATAATCCAAGTATTTTTGACTCTTTTCTAGTACAAACATTTTGGTTCACTTGAAATAATACAAAACTTATGATATAGGGCTTGTTTTATGTTTAATACTTAGATATTAATTTCATTAGGAGATTGTTTCACTTATAATACAGTCTTAAGTGAAATAATCTGCCAGAACTTTTTCATTAATATTAAGGAATTATTGACTCTAAACAAGCCTCTGTTTTTTGCTGAAAAGTTACTTTTAAGTTAGTTTTGTCTTATTTAGATATTTGCACTAGAAACTGGAAGGTACTGTGATTTTTGCAGAATGAAAACCTGAATTGGGCCGAGCTGGTATCTGTAAATGGATACCAGAATTAGGTGTGGGGTGGAGGGAAGGCTCATGTCTTTTCCATTTAGAGAATAATATTTAATCATAACATCAGGCGGACCTCATTTCCTGCTTGACTGACAACCTCTGACTGAGCGAAACCCCACACACGTCAATCACATTGTGCAGCGAAGCAGCACAGAGTGGGCGCTGAGCGCTGACTGACAAGCACTTTCAAGCTAATTTACTTCAGGAAGGACATGACGTAGTCGAAACCTCTAAAAGAAATGTTCTCTGATCAGAGGTGGGATGCAGAAAAGTACAAATACTTTGTTGCTGTAGTTAAATACATTTCTAATGCATTTGTTCTGAACTTCAAGGTGAAATTTTACACTTCTTTGAACAGGTTAGGTTTTACTCTGGTCAGCTGTTTTAGGGCTCTGTCACTTTAAATCCAAATAAGCTGCTGCTGGCCAACTCAACATTTACACTCACAGGTGAAAATGGCTGCAAACAGACACGCAATTCTACAAGCATACAATCTTTGAAAAGCAGAAGTGGAGCGCCCTGCACAATCAACAATAATGCAGCAAGTGGTTTCTAAATGATAAGTCGGTAACAAAACAGCAGCCATTGTTCAGCACATATGTACATTTTGGACACCACTGTTGAAGGCATCAAGGAATACATTCAACAATTTTACTTTAAGAAATCATAATTTCACAAATTAATTTACCTCTCGTATGATGTGTGTGATGTAAATTGGTGTCAAAACTTCCATCTGTTTTACTTTGTTCAAGTCTGACAAAGTATTTTATGTTTAGCTTTTAGTGCAAATATGTTATTACTCTTTGAATAAGACAAAAGTAATTAACAAATAACTTTTCATCAGTATATACAGCTTGATTTAAGTCAGTAATTTCTTAATATTGATTTTAAAAAGTGGTAGTTCCAGTAAAATATTAATTTCACTTTCATTACGTAAAGTATTTTTAAGAGTATGTACTTATTTACTTTTACTCAAGTATTAATGTTAATGTGGGACTTTCACTTTAGCTAATTAAGTTTAATTTATCTCCATAGTGCCAATTTACAACAAATGTCATTTACAAAATAAATCACCCATTCAGCAAATTGATCTCAGTTATGAAACAGTCCAGTATCCTCAGTTAGTTCTTAAAAGTAGTTTAAAAAGTTTCCATCAAAGGAAAAGAGTCAGTTTTTAACAGTTTATTTGTAGTTTTTGAGCATCCTGTGTTGTGAAAGCTGCAGCCTGTCTGTGTTTGCTCGCAGTGTCTGGAGCGAGCCATGAAGTTTTCATATGACGAGTTCCACCTTTGGCACCAGCTGGGCCTGTCGCTCATGGCGGCCGGAAAGGTGAGCTCATTTCTCCTTATGCATCAAGACTCTACACCCAGAGGAGACATTCGCCTCCCGTCCAACCATCATGTCCCGCACGTGCAGCGAATAGCTTAGTGGACATTTTATACTGCATGCACTGCAAAAACACAAAATCTTACCAAGTATTTTTGTTTAATCTAACTTTTCAGTAAGAAATGGAGGCTTGCAAGTGTATAATTCCTTAATAATGATGAAAAATGCAAGTTCTAATGGAAGATTATTTAACTTATAACAAGACATTTTTCTGTCTGGCAATATAACTAGAACTTTTTAATCTAACTTCAGGATGTATTTATTTAAAACAAGCCTCGATTTCCTGCTGTAAATGTACTTCTAAGTTAGTGTCACCTTATTTCAAGTGTAGCAAGATATTTGCACACAGAACTAGATCAGAAATACTTTTTAAGATTTTGTGTTTTTGCAGTGAATGCAATCTGAAACATTGCAACGCTGTTAGAAGAATAACTCCAGTTTCCTCCCTCATGTCTGTGTGTGTGTGTGTGTGTGTGGGTGTGTGTGTGTGTGTTGGTTTGTTTTTGTGCAGCAGAAAAATTGATCCCTGCTGTGCGATAAAGCGATACCTCTGATCAATCGGGATCTCTAGAAATAGTCTGGCCCCTAAAAGGAGAGTGGGTCCGGCTCGGTGTCGTCAGATCCGCTTTTATCCCAGGCTTGCCCTGCTGTGTGTGTGTGTGGGTGTGTGTGTGTGCGTGTGTGTGTGTGTGTGCGCGTTTGGTCCACTAATGATCGACCTACATATATTAAGTGACTGTGTGTCTAAAAGGGTCTGTCAGGGCTGTGTGAGGACAGTTGATGTGTGTTTAATGCTCCCAGTTCGTTCTGGTGTGTGTGTTTTGCAGTGGGTCGGCGCTGTGTCTGTGTTGAAAGAATGCACCAGGATGAGACCAGACGACCCCTCGCTGCCCCTGCTGGCTGCTAAGATCTGCATCGGTCAACTGCACTGGGTGAATGCATCGCAACACCTGCATGTTAGCACATAAACCTGACAGAAAGCACTCAGATTCACTGCAAAAACACAAAATCTTACCAAGTTTTTCTGGTCTAGTTCTGCTAGAACAAATATCTTAGTTCACTTGAAATAAAACTAAATTAACATAAAAGTAACTTTTCAGTAAGATAAAGGAGTTTCTTTTAAGTAAGTAAATCCTTAATATTTATGAAAAAATCCTAAATATTTCACTTGTTATAAGTGAAATAATCTGCCAATGGAAAAAGTAGTTCTTTCCCAATTTTAAGAAATTATTGACTTACAATAAAGCTCCTATATCTTTCTGAAATATAACTTGTAAGTTTTGATGTGTCCTAAAAATGTAAAAAGCTAAAAGGAAATTCTGAAAATAAAACAACAGCTAAGAAAATATAGCTGTCCTCTAAATAAAACTGGTGTTTCTGTAGGTTTTGTATGTGGAATCAAATGTTATTTTTTTAAAATAGATAATAGTCTGCTAAAGATTACTGATGTTTTATTATATATAAACCTATCTTACCCCTTTTTTGCTGTCACTGCTGCATTAAAATAAACAAACGACGCATAACTGGCAGGGGGGTCATTTTAAGCCTGGTGGCCCGCCAGGCTTATAGTATACTGGGGCAAACCCAGTATATGCTACAAATGATCAAGCTTTCACTAAAGGAATGTTGCTATTGCATTTTAGGCAACAAAATGTTTATTCTTTTTTCATTTAAAAAGGGAATTGAAGTGTTTATTTGCATTTTTCTATGTATTTCTGATATTGCATTAAAAGGCTTGAAATGTTAAATTAAAAAATCTGCAGAATGTGACAATTTTTGTATCCCATTAATCTTTGCGTTGTGTTTATGTTACTTGAAAATGGTCTCAAAACAACGTTATTGTTTATCGCAATAATTTCTGGGACAATTTATTGTCCAGCACAATTTATCGTGTCAAGAACCAAAATCGACTCTTGTTGACGTAAATAATTTGGCGCAGCTTTGTGTGACACGTTGTGTGATCAGTCAGAAGTTTTCTGCCATGTTTTATCATCCAGAGCAGAAAAGTTGCTATGTTGGGTTAGCTTCCTCTCTTTTCTCCCTGATAAAACCTCATCCATCAATAAAGAGTGGGATCAATGGATGCAGAGATAAAATGAGTCGGGAAGAGAAAGTGAGGCCAGATTAGAAGAGAGGAACCAACAGGCGAATGGAGACAGCGCATCTGTTAGTGGCTGGAGATCATGGCAGGCCAGAGACACTAAGGAGCTTACAGTTTTAATCACAATGGGACACTATGGCCATAGTGCAGAGCGGCATTACAGAAATGGGCCACCGCTCTCCACCGTCAGCTCCACCGGACAGTCTGGGCTGTAATCTGTCCAGCGACATTACGCTCCTTAAGCCAGAACCACGTGAAGCTTTCTGAACATCGCTGAGGTTTCTCTACGACTCCATGATATCTGCAGCAGGACTGATGATCTGGAAGCAAAGCTGCTTTTCTAAATTCCTGAAGAGCAGCACTGCAGATCTTCACATCAGTCAAGAGAGAAAAAAAACAACAACAGCGTAATCCTCCTAAGATGTTCGCAGACAGGCTGTGCAGTAAAATGCGGGATCCAGAGAAACGCAGACAAAAAGGATGAAGGGGAGCGCGACATTCGCGTTACTCCCTTACACCCACCTTCCCCACCTGCCTCTCCGCCACCAGTCGCAGCTCTCAAACCATATGGCACACTTTCTCCCTCGCCTGCAGTCTGCTGCTGCTGCCGCCTGTGTGTGGGCGTGTGTGTGTGTGTCCTTCAACAAACTCTGCGCTGTCCTTCAGCTGAATCTGTTCTGACTGTCCCCACACTAAACTCCCAGCAGGCCCAGCCCATCAATACTTCATTCCCTGCTGCAGCACCATTTGCTGCACAGCGGAGGAACTTTATTTGTGTCGCACCTTTCATATCCAAGGTGATTCCAGGCGATTCAAACTGTGTTACAAGCATCACTAGGCCTGTCATGGTAGGAAATTTACCTGGAAGCCAAATTATAACAGAATTTATTGCGATTAGGTATCCAATAAATCAACTAATCTGATGATAAATTAAAGAGAAGCAATAATTTACATTTGTATGATTTATCGTTTTTCTCTATTTCTACCAAAAACTGGATGACAAAATACTTCAGTCTGGTGGTTTGTCTCAACTAGCAAGAACAATTTTATTTACAGAGATAACTCATTTTATTTGTTGTTTCCTTTGTTTTGTTTATTTATTTTGGATATAATCTTCCAGTTCCACTGTTAAATTAAAGTTTATTGATCTTTGAGGATGAAAATGGTCTCAAAACAATATAATTTATCGACAGGTGTAATTGGTTACCGAGAAAGTGACAAGTTGGAGCAAAACCTTTATTGTCCATCTATGTGGAAATAAAACAGATTCATCCAATCACAAAACTTGAGAAAACCTTGATCATTTCAAAACAAATCAACAGGTTTATTGATGTCGAGCAGAAAGACCTGAGCTTCTCACATGTTCCTAGGATTTTTTAGCTGCAGATGCATCCTTTGCTACAAATGATCAGGGTTAAAAAACAATGTTTTTGTTGCATTTTAGGCAATAAAATATTGTTTTTCTTATTGAAAGAAGGATTTGAATTATTCATTTGCATTTTCTTACATTTATATTCGATTACTTGTCAGAATAATCGATTAATCGGATACAAAATAATGAAGAAGTCCATGTATCGAAGGCTAAGTGTGTCTGTGTGTTCATGTGAAGTTCAAGGAGGCGGAGAATCTGTCAAAGCGCGTGGCATCGATGGGAGAGGAGGCGAGGGAGTTCCTCCCCAGGGCGTACCTGGCTCTGGGACTCAGCTTCAGCCTTCAGGCCTCTGAGGGTAAAGTCTCACCTCGTCCTCAGTCTGTCCACATGAGTGTGAATCTGTACGGACGGATATTTGGATTTGGAGATTCTAACCTTTTGTGTGACTCGCTAACCTCGATTTGTTTTTGTTTTTTGTCTTCAGCCACTCTGTCAGCTGACCGGAATGAGTTCAACAAAAAAGCCTTGCAGGCGTTGAACAAGTATGTGTTGCTTGTCTTCATACCTTTTATTTATTTGTCACTATTCTTTTCATAATAAGCAATAAAAAGGCTCAATATGATTTATCAAAACTGCATGGTTTCCTCCACAGAGCCAATTCATTAGACCCCCAGGACGCTCAGATTTCCATGTACCTGGCTCTCCAGCTGGCCCTCGTACGCCAGGTACATTGATGCTGAAAAAACACCATTTTGAAATTGTGAGGTTTCCATTAAATAAGAAACAGAATTAAAATTATGTGTGAAAAAGTTTGTTTCTCAATAAGTCATTAAAAATATTCAGCGGCATCATCCTCCTACCACTTCCTGTTGTCTTCTTCAACATTTCTGCCAGTAGTAACTTCTGCTTGTTGATTACGCAATGCAGAAAAACTTTCTATTGCAGTTTAGCAACTTCGACTAGACCAAAAACCAAGCGGCAAAACTTTTTATCAACAAACAAGAGCTTGGATTGTAAATTGTTGTGATTCCATTAAGCATATTTATTTTCAAAATGTCAAACTGAACAATTATACAATGAAGACGCTGCTAATAGCTGCGTTTCTGTTGACCACAAAACTGCGCTAATTGAAAGTTTCAGTAAAAAGTTGTGCTGCTGAGATGAGGTGGTTTTTCAATCGTGTGAAAATTGGATGTTTTGCAAAACTGCAAAGGAAATCTTTCTCTTCTTATCACACGTCACATGATCAACAAGTGGATGTTACTACTGGTGGAAACCACAGAGAAGAAAGGAAGTGTCAGGAGTATGATGATTTCTTTTCATTTATTTTTTTCTGCCATGATTTTTAATAACTTACTGTGTGAACAAGTTTCAACATTAGCAAAATATCGACAAAGATTTGCGTAGTTTTGTAACAGAATTGCAGCTACAGCGTCTTGACGTTTCACCTGAAAACCGTTTTGCTTTTCCAGGTGTCTGCAGCCATGGAGCCACTACAAACGGCTCTGTCTCTGCGCGCCGATGACCTGCCGTCCCTCCACCTGCTGACCCTGCTGCTGAGTTCCCAGAAACATCACCGCCACGCCCTGGACACCATCAGCCTGGCCCTCAGCCAGCATCCGGACAACTTGAAGTAAAGCAAACACTTGCACCCACCCAATCACACATCAAACAGGAAAAGCGGAGAGAAGAACTTTTTATTTTTGCTGTTTTTGCGAGTGTTTATGATGGAAAGCAGCTCCAGAGCTGTTCTCACAGAGAGCTCTCTGTAGGGATTGGGTGTCTTGGCTGCACTATGGTGGAAACCAAGCGCACAAACACAGGCGCCGTCTCGACGCCTTATTTAGACGTGCCAGAGTGGGAAGCCTGCATTGCAGCACCGATGCCCCTCATGCACCCTCACCCTTTCATCGCTGCAGTTCTGACAACAATCCTACAGCTACTTCAGAGGGACGTGTCGCCTTGCATTGCAAGGCATCGATTATTTTAGTAACACTGACGATTAATCAGATCTAAAAAAGGCCACATTCTGCAGATTGCTCATTCAATCACTCATGTCTTCATACAATGTTAGAAATAGTACACTTTAAAAATACAAATAAGCAAATCAGTTCCTTTTTGAAATAAGAAAATCAAAATTTTCTGTTTAAAGTCCAATAACGTAGCATTCCTTTCCCATACGGTTGATCATTTGTAGCAAAGGATGTATCTGCAGGTGAATAAGTACTGAGGCCTTCCTGCTCAACTTTACATCGATACAGTTTACAGCTGATCTGCTGATTGGATTAATTGATTAATAGCAAGATAGCAAAAGGTGACTTAGGAGAACATATTTCTACAGAATTTGAACTGGGTGATGATTAATCGATTCATCACAATTAATCATTTTATACTAATAAAAGTCTTAAAAAATGCAAAATAATGTTGAAATCTGACGAGAGCCAGTGATTATTTTACATTTACCAGTTTAAACACAGATATTCTGTGGTAAATGTTACTGACAACAGAAACTTCAGAGAGCTAGCTATGATTTTGTTTGAGCTACTTTTGTCATATTCTGATGTATTTTCTGTCGCAATCATTTCTTAATTGTTTATTTTGTCACATTAGTTTATTTTTTGTGTTTATTACTAAGCCACTAGAGGAGTTCTGGGTAGAACATATTTAAAGACAAAAAAGTTTATTTTTATCTTGTACAGTTTTGTCAGCAAATTGCATTTTTATGAGTCTTTATACTCCAGTTAATGATTAATCAATCACTAAATTAAATGATTATTTGAATAATTGATTAATCGTTTCACCTGTGTATATGTTAGTTATTGCAACATTTGCAACTATAACTGATTTAATAAGTAAAATAATGGCAAAATTTGAAGGCGTTTCTCAATAAATGTTGTAAATTTTGCACCATTATTACAGTATCTGTCTCTCTGGTGTATCACAGAGCTGCAATAACACCAGGAATGTGCTCATTACCTGAGGAGGATGGACGTGTGCAATAAAACCTGCCAAGGCTGATCCTTTCACACTAATATGGCAGCATGTTGCATCATTCCTCTGATGTGCTTTCAGAGCGCTGAAAAGCATTTCGTATCACGGCCATTTGGGGTCAGTGTTGTCCTCCGCGCCCCGGCACAAACAGATGGGCGATTGTCAAACATGCAAGTGGGAGAGAGATTGGTGGAGGGAGCAGAAAAACAAGAAAATTGATGAAATAACGAAGGACATCAGAGCCTGACAGGAAGCGTCGGGGAGGAAGGGAGTGGGTGGGCGCTTTTATAACCGCGCAGGCCGATCCTTTTCGCTGCATGTACAGTCGGATGATGAGGTCTGTTCCCAGTCTGCCTGGATGCACAGTCACACGCTCGGAGACGCGCACACACATTTTTTACACCTCCTCGGTGGAGACACTTGACTGCTTTGACCCATTTAAGAGCTCTTTGCCGGGCTCGGCCAATCACGCCGCTCGCTGCGCCAGGAATCCCCCATTGCCCCGGTAACCGTGAGGTCACACTGGTAGGGCAGGCAGTGGTTGTCGCGTCAACCCGTCGTTACGGTTCTGCAAAAAAAAAAAAAAAAAAAAAAAAAAAAGGGATGTTGAGTCAGAGGGAAGCAGAGAGAGTGACATAACTGAGTCTGTAGTCGATGTCTGACTTGAAACGTTTTGCTTCATGACTTGCTTCACTTATAATTTTATAAATTAACAAAACATGAAATTTAGAATAAAAACCATGAAGAAGACAAGACATGCCTTATCTTTTCTGCTGCATCAGGATTTGACACCGTAAACTCATTAAATCACATTCATCATACTCAAAGCCTGGGGGGCGAACGTGGCCCGTCATCGCAGTTTATCTGAGCTAAATTAGGTCAACCAGTCCCTCCAGTTTTCTGTAACTCTGTGGAAATTCGCATTAACGTCAACAGATCCCAGCATTTTTTTATGCTTATGCATAATTGTGGATTTATTGCAAAAATTGTGAAAAACATTTTTAAGTGATAATTCTCTCCTGTAGAAGGCAGTATTTCTTACTTTTACGAAGAAATACTGCCTCAGCCTTATTTCCTTATGTCTTATTTGGGATCAATATGGCGTAACTTGCGTGCAAACATCTCAAAATTCCTTGCAAATATTTCAAAATCACTGATTCTGGTGGCAAAATAAATCCCAAAATAATCGTAAAATTCTGGAGTGGCTGACCAATGTGAAACAGGTTCAATATTATTTCATTTTAAGAAGTATTTATTAAATACAGCCATATTAATATCTAACTGTTTATTGACGAGTTTTATCAATATAGTCATGATCTTGATTTGGCCCGAGGCGAATGTGAGTTTGACACCCCGACATTAGACACACCAGCTCAACCGCTTAATGCAAATAGCCAGTCAGCTCAATGCATTTATACTATTAGATGTGTGAAGGACAATTTGTTGAAGTTCAAACTCAGCATCAGTGTAGAGAAGAGAGGAAATTTACCTTGATTCACAGAGTCGATCAAAATGGCCGCTACGTTCAAGAGATATTCAATCAAATAAGATTTTTTTTTTCATTGCAGGTTGAACAACCCATTTTAATTTTTTTTGACTTCTCCAAAAATTCAGAATTGTGTTATGAATCCAGTAGTTTTCAAAGCATCTGTAGTCTAAACGTTCTGGTGTGAGGCATGGTCATAATTCTGCGTCAGGATTTATCTGAAACTTATAATTATGAATCAGTATGCCACAAAATGCCCGTTTCTATTGCCTGTGCTTTCTTGTGCTAGCTCCCTCCTTCTTGTGATTTTGTGACGATATCTTCGGCTGAACAGCTTTAAAATCAATCAACACGTTACTTCTTTTAACTTCTTTTTTTTAAGCATGTTTAATATTTAATTAATCTTGTTGAATAAATGACGATTGAAAATCTCATTAATTGACCAACTTGGAAGTGATTATATTATGTTAGAGCCAACATTAGCAGGTTTTCATCATGAGACCATTCCACCTAAAAATCGGTCAAAAGGAAAATAAATGCTTACTCATAAATAATTTTAGTAATTCTTACGAACCTAAACCAGGAGAACTTTGGTCCGATTTTACTCCAGACAGTAAGAAAACAAACGTGTCTTTGTATTCGGTCCATGTAAATATCTGGTTTGAACCATTTAACAAAAAATATACCAACTGTCGTTGTCTGACAAGTTATAACCTGCTCGCCTGCAGCAGAAGCAGAATTAACATTCCTGAAGATTTCCACAAATATTCAACAGAATGTTTTGTTTCTTCATATCATGCAATGCATTTTACTGGAGACAGACCAGCACAACATGCACATTATTGTAAAGAGATAAGATATTTAAAGTTTAGACAGTGTGGCTCTAATATGGTTGCTCCTATGTAAATGAGTAACATCTGCTGTGGAAAACTATTTGTTTTTTCTCCGGATGGTTTTTATTTTTATAAATCAGTGACACGGTTAGAGCTATAACACCTGTTCATTGCTTCATCTCAATGTAAATGCATCTGTTCTGTAAATACCAAGCATCACAGCAGACAGGTCAGGGAGAAATATATTGAGGAGAAGTGATACTCACCCTGAACACACTGTGAAACATGGTGGTGATACCATCATACTGCGGGAATGGTTTTCTTCAGCACAGACAGAAAACACGATCAGAGTTGATGAGAGGTGAAATACAAGACAATCCCAGAATAACAATCCCTTCTTCTTCTCCCAGTGCTAACAATAGTCAGCCAATCAGATGCAAGGGGCGGGTCTTAACACTTTTGATCACAATCTCGTGGTGCTGCTCTTCTCCTCTGTCCTCCCTCTTTACTCTCTGCTGCAGCTGCAGCTTTTCCCCATCAGCAGATCCCATTGTGAATACTATTTATAGTTAAAAAGGTTTTCCTGTAACAGTAAGATATTTCTCCACCATTAGCCCATTTAACTGCGACTACATGAGGATGATTGACAGCGCTAAGACCCGCCTCCTGACTCTGATCGGTCGTTGTTGGTCAGGAGCGGGGCATTTTTTCAGGTATACCTCAGAGAGAGGAAGTGGTGGAGATTTGTCTCATATCGGTTATGACATAGAGACAGTTTGATCAAATATGCAAAAACAATATTTATGTTTTATAAAAATTGCTTATAGCAGCTTTAAAGTTCTACAGAGAATCAATGTCAGGCCTTGAAACTGATCTTCTTAGACAGCCGTGCCTAAATAAAAAGAAACAGTGCACTGTTTAAATTAGAATGATGAAACACAGAGCATCTATTCAGTAAAGCATTTTTGATTTCATACTCAAACCTCGCCGCTGCGGCCCGCTGAGCCGAGGCCCGGCTGCAGAGCTCAAAGTTGGAATACAAGACTCCCGACAGAGACGGAGGGAGACGATGAAAGGAGGTGTTTTCTCAGCAGGAGGCCCACAGAATATCATCGGCTCTGGATGTGTCAGAGATCAAAGCTGGCTCTGACTGGTGTGTGTTTCATATGTGCATGCTTGCACGTGTGTGGGTGCGAGTACGCGAACATTTGTCCAATCTTGCACATGCATGTTGTGCATGTGTGCGTGTGTTGAGTGTGTTTTTGTATGGAGTGCGTGCACATGGACGTGTGTGACTCCAGTTAGCCACTGGCTCTCTGCACCGCAGCGAACTGTCAGCTCGCTGTAGCATACCAAATTTCTGCTTCCTCGTTTTCTCCCACATCCTCAACCCCCGGCTTCTGCCTTCTTCTGTATCCGCTGCCTCCAATCGCTCTCCGTTGTTTTTCTCACCCTCCCTGCACACACTTTATCTTCCTTTCTTTCTCTCAAGCATTCATTTGAGTGAGTGTCACAGTTTGTACTAAAGAGCCAGCATTCATTTTAGGCGTTGCATGGCTTACTGTACGTCAGGTTGCAAACTGAAAGCATATCTGCACAGGCTAGTGTGTGTGTGTGTGTGTGTGTGTGTGTGTGTGTGTGTGTGTGTGTGTGTGTGTGTGTGTGTGTGTGTGTGTGTGTGTGTGTGTGTGTGTGTGTTATATATGCATGTGTGCGCTCATGTGCGTGTGCATATATTTACGCTAGTCGTACATCTGCAGTTTTGTGTTCACGCCTCATGTGCTTCCAGAGACTCTCTGATCTGTGGGAGTGCGGAATGAGTAATATAGTAGATGTACTACTTTTTTTTTCCAGGAGGGACCATCATTAGCTATTTTTATGAGCGGAGTTTACGCTGGCGCTCACCACTCAGCACTCCGACCCCGAGCGTTTACTCAGAGCTGCGCCGCGCACTGACTGCGCTCCGCACACGGCCGGCTCCGTCCCGGGAGGCAGGAAAATGACAACCTGTGTAATCCGCTGTGTAGTTTCAAGTGTTGCAATCTTGGTGAAATCTACCTTTTCCGACGCTGCCTGGGAAAACACAGATTGTACTGAGGTGCAGAAGAGCGAGGTGGAATCGTTTCCACCTTATTATCAGTCATTTAATAGAAAATAGGGGATTTTCTGGATAAATCCATCTGTTGCTTGTTCTTGCAGGGTCTCAGGTTGCCAGTTGACCTCAGGGCAATAGAGAGACGCAACAAGCATGCACACACACTCACACACACCTGGGGACAATTTGTAGAAAGCAATTAACCCAACAGTCATGTTAAAGAGAGAGAACAAGCAGACTGGGATTCAAGTTCTCAATCTCCTTGCTGCAAAATGTGCTGCTCATTAATGTTTATTTCAAAACACTTTTTAGTTTTGAATGTTTGCAAATCAGGCCTTCCCGCTAAATATAGCAAAATAGCTAATTATTGAATTAGCAAGCACATTTTGCTAGTGGCTATGCCTTAACGACTTCCGCCCCGTCGCACTGACATCCACCATCATGAAGTGCTTCGAAAGACTTGTTAAGGACCACATCATCTCCACGCTCCCCCCATCACACGACCCTTTCCAGTTTGCATACCAGTCCAAGCGCAGTGCTGAGGATGCAGTCTCCACTGCTCTCCACCTGAGAGCCTGGAGCATCTGGAGGAGAAGAACACCCACGTGCGGATGCTGTTCCTGGACTTCAGCTCAGCGTTCAACACATCATCCCCCAAGACCTGGTGGGCAAACTGGGCCCCTTAGGAATTAACACCCCCCTCTGCAACTGGCTACTGGACTTCCTCACTGACAGAACCCAGGCTGTCAGAATGGAGAACAACACCTCCGATGTCATCACCCTGAACACCGGCACCCCTCAGGGCTGTGTCCTGAGCCCCCTGCTGTTCACCCTGATGACCCACGACTGCCGTCCACACTTCAGATCCAACCACATCCTGAAGTACGCAGACGACACCACAGTGGTGGGCCTCATCCGGGACAACAACGAGACGGCCTATAGGGAGGAGGTGCGGCATCTGGTGGACTGGTGCAGAGGAAACAACCTGATCCTGAATGTCAACAAGACCAAGGAGATCATCGTAGACTTCAGGAAATCCAGACCCACCCACACACCACTCCTCATCAACGACTCAGCAGTGGAGGTCTTCAGCAGCACCAAGTTCCTGGGGGTGCACATCAACGAAACCTCAGCTGGTCTCCCACATCTCACTGGTGAAGAAGGGCCAGCAGCATGCACTTCCTGCGTCGGATGAAGAGAGCATCCCTCCCGCCCCCATCCTTCAGACCTTCTACAGAGGGACCATCGAGAGCCAACTGACCCTACATCTCCATCTGGTTGGGAGCTGCAGGGCCTCTGACTGGAAGTCTCTACAAAGGGTGGTGAGGACAGGGGAGAAGATCACGGGGGCTCTGCTCCCCTGCATCAAGGACATCGCAGAGAGGCGCTGCCTATCTGCTCACCAGATCCTCTCCGACCCACCCACCCCAACCATGGACTGTTTCCCCCCTGGCGTCTGGAAGAAGGTTCCGCAGCATCTTGTGCAGAACAACCAGACTACTGAACAGTTTCTTCCCCTGGGCCATCAGACTGCTTAACGCCACATAACACCCCTCCACACACTCTCAAACCAAATCACCCCCCCATGGACATTTAGTTTTTTTCACAACACTGAACCTGTGTATTCTATGGCACTTGTATTGTATTTATTTATTTATTGGGTAGTATAAGGTTTTAGCTCTGCTACACTGGTAGCCAAGTAACGACATTTCGTTGTCAAGATTCACCTTGTGTTTTTTTTGTACAATGACAATAAAGGAAGTCTAAGTCTCTAATTCTAAGTCTGTATTTAATTAGCAAGCTGAATGTTTAGTTTGTAGCTAAATATTTAGCTAGTAAGCAAGCAATTGTTTGGTAAGCTAAATATTTAGTTTGTAGTTATCAATATTGTTAGCAAGATAAATATTTTGCTTGTGGCTAAATATTTAATTAGAAAGCTAAATGCTTAGATTGTGCTCAAGACTTCATTGATTTATGAATAACATGATGAAAATAAAACTTTTTTTTTTCATCACAGGCTAAATAACCCAAATAATTGCTGTTATTTTTTTGTCAGTGTAAGTTTATAACTGTCACTTCACATAAATCAGACACGCTAATGATTGCATATTAAATGGAAGAACGTGTAGTTGTAGTTAGGTTGTAGTTTTTGACCCTGTTTAAGCTTTGAACCCATTCACCAAACTCTTCTTGTTCAAATCCATTGAGAAAGAACAGTTCAGTTCAGATACATCTTTAAACAACTCAAGCATAAGCTATACCCTTGGTATATATATTTTTTTACCAACTAATACTAATCTAAGCTTAGAAGGATTTCTCATGTCGTACACCGACTCGACAAAGAGGAAAGTGTTTTCAATGCGAGCTGGAAATGCGGCTGCATCCGTAGCTCCTGTCACCTGGATGAGCTGCCGTCTTGCTGCTAAAAGCTCCGTCACACCGAGACACCCACCATCACACAGACGCCCGCTCCGGTGAACTCCTGCTGGCAGCCGTATCCTTAACACAGCCTCCCTCTGCACCACTTGTCATCTGTGTGCCAGTAAATCCAGCCTCCTTCCTCCCACACACACCTCTTCTGCACAGAAATCCCTCCATCTTTTAATCCCGTTTTTATTTTGTCTTTTCACCAGTTGGTACCAAAACCAGTTTCTCCATCAGTGATCCCCATCTTTCAGTCTTATGGGTGATTGATGTCCATGACAGACTGCATCCTCTGAGATTCCCTTCTGGCAATTTACCCACACACACTCAGAGACGTCCACATCAGAGACTCCCACATCACTTAACCAGTTGTCTTCAGCTAAAAGGGCAAAACGGAAACACTCTGCTGCTTCTCAACACACACACACACACACACGTCAAAAACCCTTTCAGAGCTCATTGCTGACCAGCTTTCTCTTCCATTTGGCTTTATTGATTCAGATATCGGCAATACTTCACGAGCTCTTAGTGTGGCCGGAGTTTTTCTACACCATTTCATGAGATAACAATCCTCATTTCTTGGAAATTAGTCCGTGTTGCCTTCTGGTCTTTGGTTGTTTTGAAATCATTTTATTGTTTCATTTGCCAACAACAGTAAAAGCAGCCATTGCTGCTGGTACAACATATTGTAAATGTAATCACACCATTTAAACGTTTTCAGATTTCATTAAAATCACAAACTCTAAAGCTGCAGTGCATGACTTTTATTTTCAAAAAACGTTTTGTGGATATTTGTTAAAATTTTACCATATCATGATGTGTTTAAAAAAAACATATTTAAAAAAAATAAATTTCAATTTCCTGCTGTTTGTAATTTCCTTTAAACTTTGACCTCTGTCAGAGAAATATATATATATATAGGTCTGGGACCAATATATATATATTTTTTTGCAACCACATTTTGAAAGCAATGTTTGATTTTCATTTGGTAATTTTTTATTTAACTTATAACAAGTCAAAACTGTGATTATAAGTGAAATAATCTGCTAATGGAACGGGGAATTATTTCCTACTTTTAAGGAATTATTTAAAACTAGCCTCAACGTGTTTCTGAAAAGTTACTTGTTTCATTTAAAGCAACTGGTAATTGGTCAGATTTAATGTTTTTGGAGTGCGAGGGACACAATGAAACCCAAAAACACGAGTTTGAATTCTAACAAAGCGACTAATTGAGGTGTTTGTTGCGATTTAGTTTGCTGCTGACGAAGGTGAAGCTTGAAGAGGCCGTGCTGGGACCCGCTGCAGCCCTGCAGACCTGCGAGGAGATGCTGCAGCGCTGGCACAGCCAGTATGACATCAGTCGCTCCAGGTAAACGTGCAGATAGGAACCTCTGCTGCTTTGCTTATCACACGACGCTCTGGTGTTTTAGTGCAAAGGGGAAAGCGACCAGATCTCTCCCAGATCACTGCAGAGCAGTTTGGACGCTGGCATAATGGCTGCTGTCGCTGCTGCCTTGATCCAGCTTGTTTAGTTTAATTGAATTATCACTTTAATTGTTGTTTCTGCGCTGATATGAGATCATCAGTGTAACTTTACTGCCCACTCTGTGATTCACTTGATGTGGTGATGAATCATTTTTCAGAGGTGTCACTTTCTCTGACTTTAATAGTTCAACACTTTTGTAGTACGTAATGTTAGATAATATTTAAAGCATTGCTGTTAACATTCTTGGCACTTTTTGTTGAATGTTTGGCTACAATTAGTAACTGGTTGTTTTTTATTTTTACATGATGGATCTCCTTTTAATTCAGATTTGTTGGTTACATTTGACAGTGAGACGGATGACAGCAGCAGCATACCGATGGGTGAGAGGTCAGAGGTCAGCCCGGTTGTCAGGAAGCCCTCCATCCACCTCAACCTCCCGGACTTCCAGGACGCCTCCACAGGTCTGCTTTCTTCATTCAAAACCTGATTTAAAATGCTGGATTTAATACATCTGTTACCTTTAGTTTCCAGATTAAAACTCTATTTGTGTTTGAATAAAAGTGATGAGTTCGACCTCTGACCCGCGTTTCTGTCAGGATCAAACAGGAAATCCGTGAAAAACAGAAGATCTGCTGACATTTTTCCATCTAACTTTATGAACGAGAACAAAAAGTTACATTTTTCGAGGTTATTTCAGATCTATCAACACTATTTATTGTTCCATATTTCACTTATTATATAGAGATATTGGGAAACAAATATTTCAAAAGAAAGCTGTGATAATTTTGGTCAAACAGGTTTGTTTGTAAAGCACATTTCAGCAACAAGGCATTTTATAGATGTTTACAAAAATTACTAAAATCATCACATAGAGACAAAATGAGAAACTAGAAAAAAGATCAATCTTCTTTGCCTTCTCCTAGTGATGACTGTAAACAACCAATCAGAGTCAGGAGGAGGGCATTCGCGCTGTCAATCATCCCTCTGTGTGGCGCTGCTCACTCCCATTGCTCTCTGTTACGCTGCTGCTAGCATAGCTTGTTGTGAATGCTCAGGCTAGTTAGCATAGCCACCGATGACAGCAGATAAATGGTTTTCTTGTAACTATAAGTTCTTTCTTCCCCATTAGCACCTTTAGCAGTGGGTATATTGGACTGTTTGACAGCGCTAAGCCCCGCCTCCTCACTCTGATTGGTTGTTTTTGGTTGGGAGCGATCCAGTTCTTCAGACAGCAATAAAAGCTCAGAGAGGAGGTGGATCGAATTTTTGAAAAAACATAGCTTCCTCTCCTCCTCTTCCAGGATCGCTCAGCCCGCCATCGGTGGCGGTGTCCCGTCTGGAGGCGGCGCTGTCGGAGGTGTCGGACCTGAGCTCCACCCGGCGCCAGGGTCCCACTTACATCTGGGCCACTCTGGAGCGCATCTGGCTGCAGGCTGGTAGGACTTCCTCACATGACCTAGAGCAACGTTTTTAGGCCCCTTTGCTCTGGGATTTCCTGGAAAATTAGATTTTAAAATTTCCTGGTAGGACTTCCTCACATGACCTGGAGCAACGTTTTTAGGCCCCTTTGCTCTGGGATTTCCTGGAAAATTAGATTTTAAAATTTTCCAGAAAGAAATGCGCCATCCCACCAAAACTCCATTCAGAAAACACGTGGGCTCGACTCCTGGTGAGCCGAAATACCAGAAAGTTACAAATAAACGGACTATTAAGAGATTATTTAAATACGAACTCCCAGCAATTAGATTACACTTTCTTCCCATGGTAATCTTATTAAATCATAAGATTATTCATATCATTACTATGTTGCATAATGTGTAAGATAAACCAGATTACAGCGAGTTCTGGATGCAGGATTTCTTCTATTCCAGACGTTCTCTGGCTTTTCTCAAAAAACAAACAAGTCGTCTGAGTGAATTTTTGATGCTGCAGTGCGCAAAGCAACAAAAAAAAAAGTGTGCTCACGTTGCATCAAGTGCATAAACAATGTCCTACTCCCCTGAGAGGCTGAAATTAAATTGAGCATATAAACAGGTCAGTAAGTTGTGTAAGACTCTGAGGCTGCACAGTTTGCTTTTCATCTGCCTGAAAAGAGAAACTCTGAATGGTTTCAGATAGAAAGAAGGTTTTCCAGGCCCCAACACAAAGACATCGTCCACTTCTGGTGTAATCTTTGTTGGGAATATAGTAATATATCAAAATATAATCAAATAGAGAGAATTTTATGTGGAGGAAGCATTTGGAGCCAAAAAAATAGTAAACAAAGCTGTACTTCAACATATTTTTACTTAAATAAATGTAAAAAGAAGCCATCCAAGAAATTACTCAAAACTGTACTGAACTGCTGAGTAACTGATCAAAAGATCAATCATTTAATATATAAAAATTATATCATCAGATGAGCCAGAATAAAATATAGTGGAAATTTTAGTAGAAGTAACAAGAAATGATCAAAGTCAAGAAAAGAAAATGTTTCCAAATCAGTTTCTATCAATAAGAAAGCTTATGAAACTTTAACAAAACCTTTAGGCTGAAACATGTTTACTTTTCATTCAGTAGGTAGAAAATCCAGAAATTTTACTCCAATAAAAGTAAAAATACTTCATAATTTTACTCAAGTAGAAGTAAAAGTTATTTGGTAAAAAGTCTTGTACTGAGTAACTGGGCAAATTATCAATCATTTAAAATTAAAAAATTACATTATCAGACTGGACAAAATATAAAGCTAAATGGAAAGTTTGGTATTTTAAGGATGGAAATGACAATAATTCATATAAGTAACAAAAACTAACAGTAAATGTTTCCAAATCAGTTTATTTTAACACAAAAACTGATGAAACTTTAACAAAAGCTGCAGGTGTTTGTTTGGTTAAAACATGTTTTTCTGTTTTTCATTCACTGTGCAGAAAATCCAGAAGTTTTACTCAAGTAATAGTAGAAATACTTCATAATAAAAATCAAACGTACAAATACGCCTAAAAGTACTTTTTTCCCCCATGTACTTACTACCCAACTCCGGTTAAACCGCAGATTATTTTATCATGTCATGATTTTGACATCAGATCAAAATGGTCTCCATATGAGATACATTAGGAAGAAAAATGCTTATGCAAGAACTGATCTGGTAGCTTTTTCTAATTTAAAGAGCTCAGGTGAGGAGCGGGAAAATACCTTACGTAACCGGATCCAACTCATGCCGACGTTCTGCACCGGAACCTCGAGGCTCGGAGCAGACAACCCACAGAGGTAGCATGCATTAAGTGTTTCCCATCTGTGCATCTGTGAGGCACAGGTAAACAAACACACACATACACACACATGTGTGTGGAGGATGACAGCACGGCAGACGGTGCTGTCAGTGTTTACTCCACTCAGCTTCCACGTCAGGGTTCCTCTGGGTGTGGGCCGATGTCCAGTGTCTCTACCGCCTGGCAGCTCATTCCCGGCTGGTCCTCATTGGCGAGGGAAGAGCATGTGGTTGGTTCACTGAGAGTCTGGGGTTTGTTTGAGGGCAGGGAGGCCCTCAGCGTTCACATGTGATGGCCATATTTAGGCAGGGGCTTCGTTGCGCTGCAACGGCCTCCGTTTCCTTCTGGACCAGGTTTGTGTGGAGTTTCTGAGAGCTGCAGATTTTATTCTCTGATCTCTTTCATCGACTCTAAAGAGAAAAAAACTGTCAAATTTCCACCTGGATTTTCTTTCTTCATCCGTCCATCCATCCATCCATCCATCCATCCATCCATCCATCTGTCCATTCATCCATCCATCCCTCCATCCATCCATCCATCTGTCTGTCCATTCATCCATCCCCCTCCCTCCATCCATCCATCCATCCATCCATCCATCCATCCATCCATCCATCCATCCCTCCATCCGTCCGTCCGTCCGTCCGTCCATACATCCATCCATCCATCCATCCATCCGTCTGTCTGTCCATCCATCCATCCCTCCATCCATCCATCCCTCCATCCATCCATCCCCTCCATCCATCCTCCATCCATCCATCCCTCCATCCATCCGTCCGTCCGTCCATCCATCCATCCATCCATCCGTCTGTCTGTCCAACCATCCGTCCATCCATCCATTCATCCATCCATCCATCCATCCATCCATCCATCCATCCATCCATCCATCCATCCATCCATCCATCCATCCATCCTATTTCTTCCTTCTAGTATTTTGTTGCATCTGTCATGATTTAAACTGAACTTTTGTTTGACTCTTTAAAGTTTGTCTTAGAAAGAAAGGAATCTCTCTCTCTGTCTTTGTCCTCCTCCTCATCTCTCTATCCTCGCTCCGTTTTGTTCTGACCCGTCTCCCTCTGACTCCCGTCCCTCCTCTCTCTCTTCCTGCAGGGGAGCTGTTCATGGCGGACGGCCGGCTCAAGGAGGCCCAGTTCTGCATCGCGGAGGCCAGCTCTCTGTCCCCAAACTCCCACTCGGTTCTCCTGCAGCGGGGCCGCCTGGCCGAGCTCAAGGGCCAACTGGACGAAGCCAAGGCGCTGTACGACGAGGCCCTGGCCATCCATCCCACAGGAGAGCGCATACTGGTGCAACTGGTGAGTGACTGGAGAGGATTTAAGAGGCTTTGAAACTGAATTAAAACTTGCATAACGCTGCTCTGTTCTGTGTCTTGTGCATAAACACAGTATTGAGAGAACAAGAAGAGTTACTCTAGCAATGCATAAATACACTAATAGATTGAGTGTTTTATTCAAGGCTATTAAATTAACTCTGACATGTTGTGCTCACAGTGTAAGCAGAGGTGGGTAGAAATTATACTCAGTAGCACAACTCCAACATATTTTCACTCGCGTAAAAGCAAAAAGTAGCTATTTAAGAAATTCCTCAATTGAGTCATCAAATTATCAATAATTTAATTTTTAAAAATTACATAATCAGATGGACCAAAATATAGTTTAGTGGAAATGTTGGTACTTTACAGACCAAAATGACAATAATTCATACATGTAACAAAAAATATCAGGCAAAAGAGAAATTTTCCAAATCAGTTTAACAACTTATAAAACTTTAACAGAAACTGAAATTGAATTCAGATGATTTTTGTGATCTGCATTATTGTCATTTTCTTCCTTAAAACACCAAAATTTAAATTGGTCTTTATAGTTGGTCCGTCTGATTGTGTGGTATTTTTTAATATAAAATGATTGATAATATGATCAGTGACTCAGTACGTGATTGAACTCTTTACCAAATACTTTTTACTCTATTTTATTTTTGGGTGCTTCACCTTCCCCTGGTGTCCACAGACTGCAGGAGACCTGTTCTTTTATCCCTCCCCAGGTGGTGTACTCGATTATTTTCTTCACCTTGGGAATCTTGTTTGAAGATAATCTGTTGGTTTATGTAAGATGTGTTCGGCCCAGGCCCACTTTCACGTCTTCACCTCTGTGTTTATTGACTTCTGGTTCAGTTTCATCCAGTTTCATGTACCAAAAACACCTATCATGATAAGAAATTAGATTTTGTCACCAGTGAAGGTTAAACCCCCACAACAGCTGTTTATTCATTGAAATTATCAATAAATATCAATAATCTTGAAAATATTATTACTCTGTGAAGTTTAGTGATACAAATCACATTTCTTTGTGTGACTTTTGTCTTTAAAAATTTCTATTTCACATTTCAACACTTCAAATACTCACAATCTGACCAGGTAATTTTCTGCAGCTTAGTGGAAATATCTTACTACACTTTAATTAAGACAAAAGTAACTTATCAGCAAGATGCAGGAGCTTATTTTAAGTGAATTATCCTTGATATTGATAATAAAGTTTTGGTTTCATTCACTTTGAACAAGAAGAAAATATCTTCTTACAAGTAAATTTATCTGTCAATGAAACTTTTCATCCATATTAAGGAATTATTCATTTAAAAGCTCCTATATCTTACTAAAAAGTTATTTGTAAGTTAGTTTTCTCTTATTTCAAGTGTACTAAGATGTTTGTACTAGAAACTGGATTAATATTACTTGGTAAGATTTTGTGTTTTTGCAGCAAAGGTTTTCCAAGAGCAGAATTTGTGTTTGTGGAGCCATACCGAAAGCTACCGAAAAAGAAGTAATAGACGATTCTTATCACCACTTTTATAATGATAAAGCATGAACTGCGTATCTCCTCACCCTGAACTCCACCAACTGCAACCCACCAATGAAGTCAGTCTATTTCCCACCTCATTTCATCCCAGCTCCTATTTTCTCTCGTTCTCCACTTCCTCCCACTCAATTTGTCTTGTAGATGATCCACTGGATTATCCACAGCTACAATGACCTCTGACCTTCCTCTGTTGTCATGGCGAAGGGGATATCCCTGAAGAAAAGGCTGTCACAGACATCCACTGTTTCCGCTGTGGTTTCCATGGGTACAGTAGATGTGCTCCAGCTCTTGCCATCTTGTGACCACATAAGGCTAATGGGTTTTGCTCCTACTGTGCTCTTTTGGATGGATTTGTGTGTGTGTGTGCGCCGTCCCAGAGGTGGAGGACGATTCGCGTCTCTTCCTTATTTGGCCTGTGGGAGAACCAATCCCAGAGGGTGAAAAGTTGAAGCAAAGCCAGCTGGCCGAGTCCCGCTCTGCGTCTCTTACAGGACAGATGTGCTCTCAGCGTGACGTTGCTCCGTATGTGTGTGTGTGTGTGTGTGTGTGTGTGTGTGTGTGTGTGTGTGTGTGTGTGTGTGTGTGTGTGTGTGTGTGTGTGTGTGTTGTGTTGTGTTTGTTTGTGCCAGCATTCCTCCATGGATTCGATGCAAATGTGGACTCCTTGTGCCTTTTTTTTTCTCTTCTGTTTCTTTTTTTTGGGGGAGAACTAAATATATGCAATTGAATTTGGGCAAAAATTGAGAATGAAAACACCAAAAGTTGAGGGAAAGAGCAACATTAGAGACAACACTGCAAAAACATTCAATCTTACCAAGTATTAATTCCTTAATATTAATGAAAAAGTTCTAGTTTCATTGGCAGAATATTTAACTTATAAGACATTTTTCCACATTATAAGTTAATTTCTCTGCCAACACAACCAGAACTTTTTCATCAATATTTAGAAGAAACAAGCCTTTAAGTTGCTTTTAAGTTAGTTTAATTTTACTAAGATATCTGACCTAGAAACTTGACAAAGAAGCTGAGGGAAAGGACAAAAAGCACAAAATCTAGTTTCTAGCACAAATATCTTAAATGAAGTAAATTTAAATTAAGACAAAACTAACTTATCAGTAAGATGTAGGAGCTTGTCTTAAGTAAATAATTCCTTAATGTTGATGAAAAAGTTCTAGTTTCATTGGCAGATTATTTCACTTATAACATGGGAAAATGTCTTGTTTTAAGTAAAGTTATCTGACAATGGAACAAATATTTTTTTCAATATTATGAAGGAATTATTTACTTAAAACAAGCTCCTGTATGTTACTGAAAAGATAATTTTACGTTAGTTTTATCTTATTTATAGTGTACTTATATATTTGCTAGAAATAGAGTAAAATAACTTGGTAAGATTTGGTGTTTTTGCAGTGAAAACACAGTGTGGCTCATTTTATTTGAAGCCTGCCCATAGAATACAACCTCCAGTCTCTGCTCCTCGACGGCAGAGCCATTTATTTTTATTCTGGTTCTGCTGTGGACACATTGTGTGCCAGTAGCCCATTTATTCTGCTCCGCCTTAAGGGGAATTCTGATGATATTCTTGGTTGGTATTTTTACTCTTGAGCTATTATTCTGCAAAAGTACATACTGTACTGTGCTTTTTTATTGACTTGGCAACAAATGAAAGACGCGCTCCCTGAGGGAAATGACAGTAAGGCCCTCTTATTTTCATTCAGTCATTCTGATTTTAATTGTGAAATTTGTTGGATCTGTGAAACAGAAACATGGCTGCCTTTAGTGTTTTATACTGGACAATTAAAAGGTTTCTCAGTTGTGTTAATATTTTTCACCCATTTTCACTTGAATAAACCTTAACAGTTACACTGGTACTTTTCTTACCAGGTACACTTTAAGTATTGGGTCTCTTGACCTTTTTTTTACTCATATTGATCAGCTTAAAGGTTTAAGGTTTCATTCACACCAGCCCTGTTTAGTCCGCTTTAATCAAATTCTACTGTTTTTGCCTAAAAAGTCAAACTTTTTAACCTTGGTCTCAGTTCAGTTAAAGTGAACTCTGCAATAGTTTGAATGCATATGTGAACGCCCAGCGGTCTGTAGCAGGAAGCGCACTGTAGTGCAGGGCATTCTGGGTAAACACCCATGTACACCACTGACTGCATGGGTAAAATGTCTTGTTATAAGTTAAAAAATCTTCCTGTGGAAATTGTCTTATTTAAAGTGTACTAAGACATTTCTACTACAAACCAGATCAGATTTGGTGTTTTTCTGTGATTTTAGTTTCATTCATGCCTGAGTTGCTGCTATAATAACTTATAATATTAAAATATGACACACATCCAACTGTTCTTTGATGGAAAAGCAATCTGCCGAACAAGCAACGGATTTTATCGATCACCTGACTACAGAACCTGTGATGAGAGATACTTTTAGCAATTTGTACGAAGAGTTACATGAAAAATTTTAGTTTACTTATGTAGAAAATCTGATTTTAATCTCAAAATTCAGACTTTTTTCTTGGAATTTTCTTTTCTCAGAATTCCAACTTTTTCCTAAAATTATTACTCATTTCTGGCATTACCAACTTTTTTCTTTTAATTATTTTTTTCTCAGAATTCTGAATATTTTATTGGAAACTTTACTGTTTTTTCTCAAAATTCTTAATTTTTTTCCTGGAAAATTGACATTTTTCTTTTAAAAAATTTTTCTTTGAATTTTTATTTTTTTCTCAGAATTCTTACTTTTTTTTGGAATTCTATCTTTTCCTGAAAAATTCTATCTTCTGATTCTTTTTTTTTTTTTTTTTTTTTGTCCAGTGGGCCTAATCTTGCTCCCATCAATGTGTTACATATTAGAGAATAAATACTAATGTTTAAAATTGATTTGAGTAATTAAATGCGATCTGCGCCTGTGGTCTCTGGTACCGAACACGTTGGATTGGATCCGATCCTGAACCCCAGCCTCGTTCCCGGTGGGGCATGAATCCGACCCGTTCCCTACGTCTTCCATGTCTCGTCCCTTTCCCGTCTGGAGTGGAGCCGGCTGTGAGTCAGTCGGACTCACGGCTGCGCACGCTTCCTCTGCTACTCCTCTCCGGCAGACGCATATTCGCACGCGGCCTCGCATATGCACGAACGCTCTCAGGACGAGGACTTGTGCTCATTGAATTAATCGCGTTCCAATTATCAAATGCTCACCCATCGCTCCCTGTCTTTCCCTCTCTCTCTGGCTGTGTGGGTGGGGGCGGTTGTCAGCTGATTAGATAATGCAAATACATTATTTATAACACTTTGGTCGTTCTCACTGCTTTATGGGATTGCCTAGCAACCAGGGAAATATATTCTACTGAGCAAAACCTCTGATAACCATGAATAGATGGAGGGAGGGAAGATGGCTGAGGAGGACGGAAAAACTGGAAGGGGACAAACTGGGAAACAACTGGGAGTCGAATGGTGCCTCTGTTGCTATGTTTCGCTCTGCTGCGTTAAATTATTTCTTAATCTTTGTCAATTTTCATCTCCTGATTCTTTTAGCTCCTTCTGTCTTGCTTTCTTGCATTCCTCATTTTAGTCCCCCGTTCATTTTCTCTCTTCTTTCCTATCTGTGGGTGAGAGTCCTCCTGAGCCTGGTTGATTCTTAAGAGATGACTTTATACAGGTAACCATCAGTTTATGGGCCATTTTTTTATAATTTGAACAGAAAAAAAAGCTGCATTCAGTTTGAACTTCTGTCCAGAGGAGGACTGACTGTCTGAAGTCCAGACTGATGCTTTTACTTTTCATATCTGGCAGCCCTAAGCTGTCATAATTTAACAAAAAATACTATTAAATCTAATTTTTATAGACCGCTACAGCCCATTGGTTGATTTTATTGTTGGCCATTGGGCTTATCCAATGAAATCCCTCAGTCCTCCTTGGCCCGCCCCTCCTTTGTAAGGCTATAAATAGCGCAATTTCTGCTAACCAGAGTCTGAGAAAGTGAGCGGATACGAGACAGGGTGGGTCAGAAAAACTACGACAAAAACTAAAAAGTGCCTAAGCCCATTCAGAAAAATGTGTCAAACTAACCGATATGTTAATTAGCACACTAACATTGACCATTGGAGCAGTTTAAGTAGCGGATAATGACAGGGAATGAGTGATTCAGGGGTTTTATTATTATATTACTTAGTAATATGTGTAATAAGTAAGGGAAAATAAATAAAGCAGTTAGAAAACAGCTATTGATACAATGTTAAAATATTTACAAAATGACTAGACACATCTTTAATAAAAACTATTATCAAATAAATGATTCACTAGACAGAAAATCAGTAACTGAATTTTTAGTTATGCTACTGCTTTTTAAGTTGATTTGTTGTATTCTATGAATAGCGTCATTTTTTAAAATAATCAATAAATCTGCAATGAATAGAAAGATAATTTAAGGCTTATCCTTACTTATTTGACAGTTAATTCATCTGAGTAAAAGTGATTAAATTAATCTGGTTGCTGTAAATAAACCTCTAACTTGGTGTTTTAGTTGTTGCACTGAATCACATAAACAGCATCAGCTGATGCCAAACATCCCTAATCTGGATTCCATAATCAGGTTTCTGCTGGGATGTTTGAAAGTTTCTTTCTCCTTATTTTGGGAGGGGAATCTCTTTGATCTTTCTCTCGCTAAACACACTTAATTAGCTGTTTTGGACTGTTTGAAGTTCCTCTGGAGTTTATCTAATTTTGGCGTGAATGTGCAGCTGCCCACAACACAAGATAGAAACCTCAGGGCCAAACCGACGAGGGTCAGTTAAGGTAAAACACAAGACAGATGGTTGGACTGAACAAGAAAAGAAACTGACGGAGCTGTTCTCTTTTCTTTTAAGTCATGGCGACTTTAAAATTATCTTAAATTTCTGCCGTTGATTCCTAACTTGTAAAAACACAAAATCTTACGAAGTATTTTTTGTGTAGTGTCTAGTTCAAATATCTTAGTATTGTCTTATTTCAAGTGTACTAATTCATAAATAAATTTTCTGCAAGAAATAGCTTACTTGAAGCAAATAACTTAATATTGATTAATATTAAGTTCCATTGGCAGATCATTTCACTTGTAACATGAGAACATTTTCTTTTTATAAGTGAAATAATCTGCCAGTTGAATAAATACTTTTTCATCAATATTAAGGAATTATTTACTTGAAATAAATTCTGAAAAGTTACTTATTTGTGTTATTTCAAGTGTAGTAAGATATTTGCGCTAGAATGTACCTCTCATGGCTCTCTGGAAGTTAATTTTTGTTTAACAAATATGATCTTGTGTTCAAGTTGTGCTAAAATTAGTTAGCCTATTATGGAAGTTATTTAAGCCTAAAATACCTAGACATGTATCAGCTAATGCTAATGTTAGCATCCACAGTCCACATTTCTAAAAACGGATTTTTTCAAAAACGTTGCATGAATGGTCAGAGGTGAGGCACTTGAAAGTTGAATGAGTATATTAGCACTTTGCTCTAATTTGATGGTTTAATATCCTAAAAAACTGATTAAAAACAATAAATGTTGAGCTCACCTGCTCAAAGTATCGCCACCTGCTGGAGTAGCATTGCAATTACAGCATCTTTAACTGGCGTCACTCAGAGTTTAAATATAGACGAAAAAAGAGAGGAACAAAATGTTTTTAAAAATCTGGAGTAGGTTATCTGATGCCATAAATGCTAATTATTCTGTAAACTGACACAGTGACAAATCGACGCTGAATGCGGAGAAGAGAACAATAATGAGTAAGCCTATGAACTCATAGGGCTCAGACAGGAACTGGTAAACATCAACGTGCATCCTCTTTGCTCAGGAGTTTTGTTGTTCCTGTGTTTTCCTCAGAATCACAGAGGAAAACACAGTGTGTGTGTCTGGTAGGTTTTTATGTTTTCGTGGGGACCTATTCCTGTCTACGTTGTGAGGACCTCTGCTTTTTGTGGGGACATTTGAGGGGAACTGCTGTTTTGGATTAGGTTTAGGTCTAATATCTGAATTGACTTTTAGATAGAGTCAGGTTAGGTGTATGATGGTTAGGGGTAAGAAAAGGAAAGGGTTATTCTGTAGAAAATGTATGGAAGACAATGTTGGGTCCCCACAAATCACAAAAACACCACTGAGTGTGTGTTATTGAAAGTTGCATCAGAGCCCGCAGACAGCTATGTGAAGTTCAGTCCAATTAATCTGGAACTTGTGAGCAGAGACTGCATAACGAGACTTGTCTGTCTGACCTGAGGCCAGCTCAGTGTGTGTGTATGTGTGTATGTGATATTGTGGAGGAACAGCTGCCTGTTGTCATCCTCTATGTGCATGCAACACACCATCTATAGCTTTAATGTGAGACAGCGTTGAACATTTTGTCTCGGAGACATCCAAAACACTCCTGACCTTTGCTGTTCCCTACTATTTACAAATGTGTTTTATATTCAGAGTCAGTGTTCTGCATATCTTAATCATAACTACTTTTCACTAGCAACTTAATAGATGTGTCAAGAAGATGTCACTGGGTCTTAAACACAGCCTTGTGGGGCACCATAGTAAAGTTGTCAGGTTGGCTTTCAGAGTTTATATTTTAACACTTTGGTTAGGTTTCAACTGAATGTTCGTAACAGGAATGTAGATGTTAGAAAAGAAACGGCAGGTAGCAGCTGGACGTTAAATGGTAAAGATGATTTTGTATTAAATCAGACCTACTTTGCAGCACTGCTGTGTGTTTGTGTTTAACAATGTGCATCCTTTCTGCCGAGGTTTCCTCTTAATCTCATCATTTGTGGATTTTCTCCGTTTAGTTGTTCAATCCCATCTGAATGGGACTCTCGTTGCGGCTGTTTAGCTTTTGTTTTCATTTTTTATCCTAAACAACTCAACTCCACAAAAGAGCAACATTATAATCCAAGATTTATGATTTTTATATATATATATTTTAAAAAGCCACCATCTGCTGACTTGAGGTTTTTATGCAATAAAATGTTTTAATGACAGATATTTGGAATATTAACATAGTAGAGTATTAAAAGCTAGGTGGTAAACTGAAGCTCACTGAGTTTTGAGGATTAAACGCAACATTAGGCACCAGGTTTGTCTTTTAATATTTATTTAATATATAAACATAGTCATGTGAAAAAACAGGACAACCAATAAACCTTTGTGTTTATTGACATTTTAACAATTCTGTTACAAAAGATTTAAAAATGAAGCAAAGAAAATATACCATAGTTTAAAAAAAGACATTTCTGGTGAAAAATAATATTTACTTTACTTTTGAAATATGACTTTATTCTTGCATTATTTTTGACTTTATTAAAATTAATATTTAGTAATATTTCGACTTTGTTCTTGTACAACTTTATTTTTTAAATATGACTTTATGTTCTCATTGTTTTTTGCATATTATGAATTTATTCTCATTTAAACTTGATTCTGGTAATATTTACTTTATTTTTAAAATATTATTCAGTACGATTTGAGCTATATTCTTGTACTATTTTTTAAATACTTAAATTAAATAGACTCATTTCATTTTTGAAATATTTTAACTTCTCGTATTGTTTAAATTTGATTGCCGTACAACTTTATTCTTGAAATATTATAAAATGTATTTTTGTAATGTAATTTTTCAAATTTTCTTAACATGGCCTTATATATATATATATATATATATATATATATATATATATATATATATATATATATATATATATATATATATATATATATTTTTTTTTTTTTTTATTTTGCTTTGTAGCGAACATGTCATATTCCCTGTGTCTCCCCTGTGTGCTGTTCAGGGTCGCCTGCTGGTAAAAACGGGTCGTGTCCACCTGGGAGAGAAGGTCCTGCGTGACGCTGTTCAGGTCCACAGCACGTCCCATGAGGCGTGGAGCGGCCTGGGTGAAGCGCTGCAGGCTCGGGACTCCAGCCAGGCTCCGGACTGCTTCCTGACGGCGCTGGAGCTGGAGGCGTCCAGTCCCATCCGACCCTTCACCATCATTCCCAGAGAGCTCTGACGACCCGGGCGACAAGTCTGACCTTTTCATAAAGGGACAGTACCATGTAAAATCAATTGTTGGTCTCTGCATCATGTTATCATGTCATTCCTAATATATTTGGAAGAGAAATAAATTTATTTATGTCAGAAAAGTGTTTATAACTTTGTCACTTTCCTATAGATTGATTTGCTTTTTTTTCCAAATCAAAATCTGAGCATTCTTTGCACTATTAATGATAAATTATCTTTTTTTTAATCACTGATCAAGAACATTGGACATCAGTGTTTGTTATTAGTAAAACGTGAAATGGAGGATTTATGCAAATAACCAACCTCAAGGAAATGAATGTTCTGATGTTTTGCATGCATTTCTTATGTAGTTAACTCAAAACAGATCATATTTCTGGTCAGAAATAATGAGCATTAAATGTTCCTTATCTGAACATTTACTCATTTTTTCTGATCGGTTTAATCAAGAAGACACTTTTTCAGCTGTTTTATGTAAATTTATTGAAAATGTAAATAAATGAAGATGCTCCAAACTGACTCATGTAAATGGGTAAAAAGTTCAGTTTTATTTATCTAAAGTGAGGGAAAAAGTTTCTTCTTTAAGTATTTAGAGCCTTGGTTTGATATTTCCAACATGACTTGAGGTACATAGCTCAATCAAACACTTTGACATTCTTTTGTTTTTTTTAAATAAACGCTTCGTCTTCACCCGCCTTGTGTCCTCTGACTAGCAGACGCCACTTTGGTGAGCGAAGTGACTCGGGCTGCTGACTTATGTAATCCTGCAAGCACAACCTTCTGCCTCCACCTCTCTGTTGGTCTGCGTCGCTCGCTGATGTGATGTGATGTGGCTTGGTTACCAAGCAACCAGTCTCTTGTTTGAGTAACTGGGGAAAGCAGGGAGATATCCGCTCTGCTCAACAACATGCATACAGGCAGAGGAGGCCAATAACGCCGCCGCCGTCATGCAGCGCTGCAGACTTTGGGTCTGTTGGATGTCAGCTGTAATCAATGACTGGTTGTAAATTACTTTATTTTATGCAAAGACAAAAATAAAATAAATTGCACGGATCACTCCTGGAATAAAACTTCCCCATTCATCAATACCTTTTTCTTTTTTTATAATTGATTGCTGTCTTTGCTGTCCAACAAAAGAGAGGGAGAAAAAAATCTATTTTTACTTCCTTCCCTCCTGACTCACAGGCTCTCTCTTGTTCCATCCTCTCCTCATTAGCACTATGTGAGACACCTACGCCGGGGCTTCGAGAGATGAATGGTCTAATCCCGGAGGAGGGAGAGTGAAATATTACACTGTGTGCTCACACGTGCACAAATATACACACAGTGGAGGAGAGAAGGGGCCGGCCTGCAAACCCCTGTTGACAAATTTGGAGACACTTGTCTTAGTTTGCACCAAAAACATTAGAATATCTGAATTGACTCAGTTCAATATTCTTAATTTCTCAAACATTTCTCATTGTTGTCCATAATTGTGGAGTAGAATAATTAATCTACAAGGTTGCAAATCTGAAAATGTGCATTTGGAGTTGACTTTTGTTATCCTTTAAAATTAAACACCAGTTGCATACTCAAAAAACTGTCATAACAAATTTTGCTGGAAGTTATAGCAATAATATTTTTGTTTTGCGACCATTTTCAAGTAACACAATAGTAATAGTAAGACAATAATTTAAGAACGCATTTTCAGAGATCAAAAAACTTAAAATTTTCATGAACATTTCATGCTGGAACTCCATTTTAAATATCCAAAATAAAAAAACAAAACGACAAATAAAGGTAGAAAAAAAAATTGCATTTCCTACTAAATGCAGTGTGAATGCTGTAAGCTGAATGTTTTTGGTGAAAATTGCAGAAGCCTTTATAGTTGACTGCAGGAAATTTAAGACTAAAACAAAAGTACCAAAATAAAGCAAAAACCTGGAAACCCCAAATAGAAAAACTGCAGAAGATGAGTGAAAACTTTATTCCAAACCAAAAATTCTCATGCAGCGTATCAGAAATTTGTGCAAAACACTGTTTACAAAGCTAAACTGTAAGGTAACCAAAGTTTATGAGCTACAATTAGTTAAAAAGCTAAAGCTAGATGAAATGCTAATGATAGTCTCTTAGATTACTTGATTTACAGTAACATTCACCATGACGTGTGAAAAAAGCTAAAATTAGCTAAAATTTTTCACACATGAAGTGTGAAAACCCCCAAAAATATAAACAGAAACATCAAAAATGTAAAACAGTTTCCAAGAAAAACTTTCTGCTCATCACATGTTCAAGAATATAAACAGCTTCCATGTGAGTGCAGAGCAGTTCATATGCTGAAACTAGCTCAAGAGCAAGCGGAAGAATAGGCTGCACATCAAAGCACATTAAAGTTACAGCATGTGACTTGTATAAAACATTGTTTATTACATATTTGTTGAAATTGTCACCATGTTGTGACAGTAGAAGATGAAACAGATAATCTGGGTAAATCTCCTTTGCTTTCTCCCAGTTCCAACCAGAAACAACCAATCACAGCAAGGAGGCGGACCTTAGTGCTGTCAATCACACTCTGTGTGGCGCATTCTCTCTGATAAAAATAGCAGAGCCTAATTAGCATAGGCACCAAAAACAGTGAATAAATAGTTTTTCTGTAACAGTAAGTTTTTCTGCCATTAGTATATTTAGCAACAAGTACATGAGGATGTTTGACAGCACTGAAACCCTCCTGCTAACTGATTGGTAATTTGGTTCAGAAAAAATATGTTTAAAAAACCCAAACATTTTTCATAAAGTTACATACTGTAGCATTATTAATACAATTACGCTATAAAATACTGTGCAGGTAATCAAAACAATTGGTGTCTTTCAATAATTTGGTCAAATTGCAGATTTTCCAATGTGGAAATACAACAGGACACTTTATAAATGTGCTTTTTAGTATGTATAAAGGGTTAAAATATGCTGCATTACAGGGAACCATTCAACACGTTGTGCTCATGCTTAAATGCAGTCAGGACAGATTAACTGGGGATTGACAGTCTGCAGATGAAGATTTATTTACACGCACGCTTACACGCTTCAGATTGCACTCTTTGTGTTTGCATCATTGTGATGTCAGAGCATTCATACATCTATTTTCTTTTCTTCCTTTTTCTTATACAACAGTATGTGTATAAATGTTAAAATCCTGAATTTAGAAAACCCTTCTTACACAAGACTTACTCCCTGCCTTTCCTCGTATATTTGGACGTATGAATATCACTTTTCACACACTGAAATTTAAGATAATTTAGATACAAAATACAAACAGAAAGAAAAAAAACTTTAGAAAACATAATTTATTGATACTGACTGTTGGAGAGTGGACAGCAAAATAAGAAGAACCTTGTAAGGGAATTTAAAGCCAACTAAATGTTTAGTTTACCTGTTAAATATTCAGTTAACATGCTAGCCCAACCTGCTAACAAAATATTTAGCCAGCAACTTAAATATTTAGGTCCGAGCTATATATTCAGTTTGAAAATCAAATAGTTGTCATAAAAAATAAATTTTATTTGGAACTAAATGTTTAATGTGAAACTTAATATTTAGCTTGAAAATTAAATATTTAGTTTGGAATTGTATGAATGAAATACTGAACATATAAAAAAGGAACACCCATATTTTTTTCTGTATGATAAACCAAAATATTTCTGTTGATTTTTGTGTAACTACAAACTGGAAGGGGCAGAGAGGGCACAGGCAGGTTAAAGTTGGACTCCAAGAAAGAAATACTAAACCGTGGCTGTCAAAATGCTGCCATGGAGTCAGAGATGGGTGAGGGGTGTGAGAGAGGTTATGAGGATCAAATGTGTCCCGTAATCTCATTTAGAAATGAAATGAGAGCGGCCACATGCATAGTTTATCCCCAAGGTGAAAGAGGTTGTGATGACTGCAGCATTACTGCACTGTAATTCCCCGCTAAACATGTTCACATGTATGTTCCCAAATCATAAAAGGATTCAGTACAATGTTCCTGATGTCTGAACATCAGAATTTTAGCCTAATTCTATCTGGATCCATAATCCAGAGATGGTTCTTTAAGGAAATGTTAAGAGACTGAAACAGTGCATATAGGTTTTGTTTGTTAATAATAGTTTTCTGGGAACATGTTGAGGGTTGCCAGATCTGACATGTTCCAGCCCAAATTACATACAAAGTGTCCCTGCGCTAGCTCTGCTGAGGCTAACCCTTAGCACTAGCGAAATATACAATGAATTATCTCAAAATGACTAGTAAAATGTGACTCTTAATTGCTATCAAGTAAGTCCAATGGAATAGCTGGTGTGTTTATTTTTATTTGCAAGAAAAAAAATAATTTTGATATTTTCTTTGTTTCAAAAGTAGAAAATGTTAAAAATTTTGTGATTAATAGAAATTTTTTTGAAAAAAATTCAAAAGTCAAAAATTTGCTAGAACAATGTCAAAGTTTGAGATTTATCTAAAATATTTCATGATAAGAATTTGGACATTTCTGATCTTCAACTGTCAAGTTTTTATTTTTTACATTTCCTAAATGTCAAAAGTCTAAAATGTTTGACTTCAGAAAATTTTACAATTTTGAAAATGTTTGACTTAATTTCAACTTTCACATTCAAAAGTTGAACATTTTTTAAAGATTTTTTTTTTCTCACATTTCTAGAAAACATTAACCTCAAGTGTCAAGAGTTCTTTTTTTAATAAAAAAAATTCAGTTTTTTTCTACAAAATTTCAGTTTTTGGGTGAAAATGTACTCCTTTCATTTTTAAAATCTAAAATAGCCCTAATACACCATTATAATTTTCAGACAACCTTATCAGGTTTTAACGCAGTGCTTTGACATCCATCATGGCAGAGTGAGCTGCTTTCTGAACCACTAACTACTTTTAGAAGAGCTTTAATATCATGAGTCCAGCTGAAGGCCCACGGGCCAAATCTGGGCCGCCAGAAGATGTAATGTGGCCCTCTGGACTCTAGAAATAATGCCTGAAATAACAGTCGTGTTCTTTAAATGTTATTTTATCAATCAGCAGTTTCATTTGTATTGTGCCAAATTAGATGAAGGTGAAAACATGTTTAATACTATTTAATTTCTCACCAAATACAGAAACAGCTGTCTATCAATATTAATAGGTAGTTTTATCAAGACATTCTGCCACAAAGTGCCCTTTAATTCATTCTAGGCTGTGATGTGGCCCAGAATTAAAATGAGTTTGATGCCAGTGTTTCAAACAGAAGCTAAAGCTTTTTAAAATCTACATATTTTTGATTTGCAACATTTAAATGAAGTCTGAACCAGGTGAAATCACCTCTAGGGCTTCACAACGTAAGCTAACGCAACACAAAAGTACAGAAGTAACAAATTTCCAGGTGAACATTTGGTGTATTCTGGTATTTATTCACAAGTGACTGGTGTAAACAGCAGCTTGGCGTCCATCAATCAGTCCAGGCTCACCTGATAGCCTCCAGCTTTCTTGGTTTCCATCCACACACACTCAGCCGTGGTGCCAGCACCATTAGCCACCCAGACAATGACCCTGTTGTTCGCTAACAGGCGCCTCTGGAGCTGATTAAACTTTTAAATGTCATTTATTAGAAGTGGAATGTTGTTGCGGCGGGTCTGCCGTCGGCTGAAGGAGTAAAGAGATACCTGGTCACACCGCCAGCCTCTCAAAGCTAAACTCCCCAACCAGTTTAAATTAAACTCCAGTTCATTTGAATTGGTTGGGCTCTCTATTTTAAAAAGTTGCAAAAGTTTGCACTTATTTTTTATTCTGCCTTCCCCTTTTTTTTTATTTTCTTCTTCTTTTTATATCATTTTGTAGTTTAAACAGCAGGTTGTGAATCTGAATCTGTTATAAAAATGCTGCACGTAACAAAAATAGCTTCAAATAAATGTGGAGTTCTGCTGGGGTTGCTAGGTGACAGGCTGCACTTGGCTGGGGTTGCTAGGTGACGGGCTGCACTTGGCCGGGGTTGCTAGGTGACCATGGAATGTGGCTCAACAATCTGGAGGTTTTCAAAACGTCTCAATTCTAAAAACACCGGAAAACATTTTTGGAAGCACAAAACCATCCAAAAGGTGAATTTTGTGTCATTAAATCAAAAGCATCTATTTGTGGTGTGGCTATTTGAAACCATGCGCGCCTACGAAAGGGAGCTTAATTGAGAACAAGAGAGCTGGGGTTGGCCTGAGGAGAGGCGGGCGGCGTTAAGTCCTCAGTATGTGGCATCCATCCCAGACCAGGCCTGGACCAGACCAGCTCTGACTGGAGACTGAGACACACTGAGGTTACTGAGAGCTTTTTGCTTTCAACGCACCACCAGCTAACATCTACATCTGTTTCACAGCGTCTTGTTGAACCTTTATGAGCTTCAAAGTATCAGCAGTTGCAGAAATTAAGAGCATTTAACTGTTTCCTCCATTTAGAGAAAACCTTGCTTCATACAAACGGTAAGCAAATTGCATTGGATCATCAACGCCCATTTGTATCCACTTTTTGATGTGAATTGAAACTCCAAATAATTCACAGAAAATTCACCTATTCATATCTCAAATTTCCTGAAGAAAATGTATCTTGGAAAGCTACAGAGGCTCAATGATACTTGACACGCTATTGGCTGATTTTTTTCAAGATAACCAAATCATAAGCTCCATTTATTTTCCTTGGCACTGATTGGCTGTCCTCTGAAAACGAGGGAAGACTGTTGACTCTAAGACAGCGTCCACTTTGCTTATGGTTGCATGTCAAGTTATATTCAGTGTTTGAACAATTAAAATAAGCAGTTTTAAGAATTTTCAAAAGGAATCTGAAGTTAGCGCTGTCAATCAATGCTGCTAAATGTGCTAAAACAACTTATTGTTCCAGGAAAACCAATCATGCTAACTAGCATTAGCATTCGTAGCAGGCTATGTTGTGGTGATCTAGTTTTGTAGTGTGGCAGCAAGAGGTTAGTTTTTTCTCATCACATCATGATGATTTCAACAAATATGTAAAAACATTTTTTTATATAAAAATGAAGTTCTGCGGCTTCTAAGTAATAGACACTCCAGGCGCAACAAATCTAAATGAGGCCTAAAATTTCCTCAATGCACTCATTTTCTGTTGCAGAACCTGTTATCTGTTAATAACGTTTATTGGGGGAAAAAAAGCCAGAGGTGTTATTGTTTTATCCTCTACAATCAATAAAGCACTCGAGTAAAGCCTGATGGAGTGGGCTTTAATCCTGGGATACGATCTGATAGTCCGGGCGGACAGAGAAGGGATGAATATAACCCTCCACTCCCTCAACAACTGTCAAATTGGCCACGACACAAAATTCTTCTGCTCTTGGGCATCGCTCTGCTCGCTGTGAGGCCTGCTCACTGAATAAACGCTCCACTCTAATGACAGGAAACGTTTCATTTGTCCCTGATTGCACGGCGATGACTCCAATCTCTTCTTTCTGGGATTGTTGTCCGCCCTGGTTTTGTTTCATCACCACAAAGTGCTAGGCATGTGAAGTAGGTAGCGATAAGAATAGCTGTTTTATTGTGTGCCACTGCCTTGGCCTCCTCATGCTGAATGTGTTATCTGAGGGTGCAGCAGCATGCCGCGCTAAGCTATGTGCATGTGACGCATGGCTGAACAAGCATTCCTCCTCCTGAGTGCATAGCAGGGCCGAGATAGTAGGAAGAAAGAGTTGCCGGCTGCCAACAAAGAGGGAAAGACGAAGAGGGAAGGGAGCATTACCAAGAACATGCAGTTAAGTGGAATGAAGTACCCTTTGTAGCAGATAAGATCCTTCTGCTTCCCTGGCTGGCGTCACCAAAGCAATTTGTGCACAACAAATGCAGCTGATTATGTTGGTGGCAAACCACAAAATCCCTCGTGAGCGTACTGATAAACCCTGGACCAAGTAATAAAAGGCTCTTCCCTCTTTTTTTGCATTCGGTTGGTGGACAGAATGCATGAAAAGAGCTGGTGATCTGGGATGACACTTGTGTGAAATCAGACTGGGATCATTGCCTTCCAGGACAGTTTGGCTGCCAGTCGTCATGCCAAACACACACACACACACACCCACACACCCACACACACACACACACACACTGCAAAAACACAAGGGCAAATATCTGAGTGCTCTTTAAATAAGACAAAATTAACTTACAAGTAACTTTTCACCAAAACATAGGAGCTTCTTTTCAGTAAATAATTCATTAATATCAATTTTAAAAATTAGTAGTTTCAGAAACAGATTATTTAACATATAATATAGAAAAATATGTTGCCATAAGTGAAAAAATCTGAATGTTTTGTAGTTTTTTATCGACCCATTATGCAAAATTCACTTTTTGCACATTTATGTGCTATATAAATTAAATGATCTATTGTTGTACTTTAATTTGGGGGTCAACAGCTTCTAAAAACATCCTAAATGCTTTTAAAAAATCAACCACCTGGTTTTTGGCAATAAGAAAATGATTTTTGAAAATGAGCCATTCCAAAAGCCTAATCAAATGGCGAGTCACATCTCAGCAATGCCCAGACCGTTACCTAGCAACCCAAGCTGAGTTCCAGCATGTTTGATCAGCTGGTTTTACAGCTGTACAATGGCTGCTGGAAAATACAAGTCTTTTGTTGTTGACTTATCATCCAGAAATCACTCGCTTCTTTCTTGTTGACTGTGAAAGAGGTTCTACTTTGCTTTTCAAAGGTGTACGGTTGAATAATTGCGTATCTGTTCGCCGCCATTTTCACCTACGAGTGTAAATGTTGAGTTGGAAGGCGTGACCAGCAGGTTATGTGGATTTAAAGTGACAAGATGCCCTAACACAGCTGACTAGACTAAAATCTCATTATCTAAACATGATTTGGGGGTAAAAAATGTAATGAACATGTCTTTTAGCCCATAGACCCATTTTAAGCATTTGAACATACGACTAATAACTGTATTACTGTGAATGACACACAGTATAGAAGTTGTATTTTGTGCATTTTAAGCTCATGTTTCACCGTTTTGGCTGTTATAGGCCTTTCAAAAGTCTCTCTCCATCTCTGTCTTTGTCTTTCACTTCTCCTTTCCTCTCACCCACTAACACACATACTGGTCATCACCAGCGGTGGGCCAAGCAGAAATAGCACTGCCCCTCCTCCGCTCTCCTCCTCCGTCCCTGAACACAGGACCAGCTTTTCATTTCCAGTTGTTCTCTGATTTTAACCGAAAGAGACAGGGCGACGTTTTTCTCCTCTGTACTGTCGCTCAGAGGGTCGACTGGTACCTCAATGTGCCATGTGATCCCAGCTACCAGCTCCTGCCACACCTGTCCCACCTGCTCCCACAGGTGATAATGCTTCAGGGGAGTTGGTGGTAAAATCCTTGAGCCTCTTTGACAGTGTGCTCAAGCCGAAGCACCTGGCCTGATTTTCCACTGGGGCAGCATGTGGAAATGTTCTCCTGAGTGGGATGGGTAGCTTTTTGAACCTTGACCTGTATTTTGTTTTGTCAGATCCTTGTTCTTTAGTTTAGACAACAGTAACGTGTAAATTAACAAAAGGTCAGATATTTTAGCATTAGCTTATCAGCATGCTAAAATAGCTATTTACCGCCATGCTAAAGAAGCTACTTAGCATGCTAAAGAAGCTACTTATCAGCATGCTAAGGTAGCCAGTTATCAGCATTGTACAATGGCTCATCAGCTTGCTAAAGTGTACTATTTATCATCATGCTAAAATAGCTCCTTTTCATTATGTATGTAAGCTAAAGCAGCTACTTGGCAGCATGTAAAAGTAGCTAATTATCAACATGTGAAAGTGGAGAATTATTAGTTAATGCTCTATTTAAGAGACTTGAAGGAACAAAACAGTTAAAATAAAAATTCTCCCCAAAATACACTGCAAAAACACAAAATCTTACCATGTAATTGCGGTTTAGTTACTTAAAAGTAACTTTTTAGCAAGATAATTTCTCAACATTGATGAAAAAGTACTAATTCTATTCTCAGATCGATTATAACATCCGTCTGTTAAATATCAATTAAATAATTTGCCAATGGAACTAGTATTTTTTCATTAATATTAAGAAATGATTTAAAACAAGCTTCTATATCTGAAAAGTTACTTTTAAGTTAGCTCTGTCTTATACCAAGTTAAGAAGGATATTTAAACTAGGTATTGGACCAAAACTTGGTAAAGTTTTATATTTTTGCTGTGTACAAACAGTTGTTATTAATTTGTGCTTTAGTTACCCATTAATCAGATTTGTGCCTGAGGAAGCAGCTGAAAGATTTACATTTCTGACCATAAGCTATTAAAACACCTTAACATGAGCCATTTCCATCAGGCCAAAGAGTCAATTAGCAACACTTTCACTTCACCGCACTGTGGAATTTGTTTGACTGCTTAACCTTTGACCAAAAAAAAAAAAATCCCTCATGTCGCAATGGCGCAGCTAAAGAGAAAACTGCTCTCAGCTCTGCAGTAATAGCACCCTCGGGGTTTCTTAGCACCCTTCCTTCTCTCTCAACACTCTGCAGCTCCCAGCGCAGCTCAGATATCCATCGGCTACCAGCTTAGACACCAGGCTAAGGCTGCAACACTCTGCAACACGAGCCAAAGCTGACTGGTCAACCAGCACAGCGCCATAATAGGCCCGCAAGTGGGAATACAATCAGGCAGCCTGTAGGATCGGTTTTCTCTGACCCCTGCGGTTGTCATAACCTGGTCGAATGCATGGCAGATCCACGTTAGGTCATAGCTTGTAATCAAAACCTATTGAAAGTAGATTGTAATGAAGGCTTTTTCAGAGTGATGGAAAGACTGAATGGTCTTAATAACCGATCTCGGTGACCAGATACTGTAAAGGGAGAAAGCTGATCTGCTGCACAGTCGAGCGAAACATCAGGTCGCTGCACAAAAAAAGGACAGAGAAAGGAAAAGCTCAACAACGGGAGGAGAGAGGAAGGTAGAAAGAGAGCAGGTTGGTGATTACTCCTCCACGTTGGAGACGAGAGGGAAGGGTTCAGCGATCAAGCCATGATTCATGAGCTGACTGAGAGTTAAAGAGACGCTCTACGTGTTGGAGAGCTTCACTGCTGTCACATGGTGAAGTGTTGATGTGCCGCCGCAAGGAATAAAGATAAACCCTGTCACACACACACACACGAACACCCACACACACATATATTTGAAAGCCTTAGCATGCATTGTTTAATCTGCTGCTCTGTTTGTTTTGTCTACCATGTTACAACGCCAGGCTTCACTTTAGAATGTCCTGTACAATATATTGTCCCAGTAACCATTGTGATTAACGATAATATTGATTGGGGGTTTTTTACACCATTTTCAAATAACATATTGATGATAAAATAATACTGCAAGTTCGCCTTCCGCAACACTGATGAACTTTATATTTTTTAAAATCACTTCGCACTGGAACTGGAAGAAATATCCTAAATAAATCAACCAAAACCAATAAATAAAACTGAAATATAAACTAATTACGACCATAAAATGGGATTATGATATGTCTGTAAACAACATTTACCTTTAATTGATTAATACATATTGTGTGTCCTGAGTTGTTATTGTAATCTGAATAAATGTACAGCTCCTGACCAAAAACAACCAATCAGCTGCAGGCGGTGGGTCTTGGTACTGTCAGATTCATGGACACCCTGCTGACTGTGCTAATGGCAGAAAAACAACTTACATTACAGGAAAACCATTTATCCACCGTCATCGGTGGCTATGCTAACTGGCTTTAGCATTCATAACAGGCTATGCTAGCTGTAGCATTGTCACCTGGTTCTGATTGGTTGCTTCTCGGAAGCATCAGGAGGGAAGAGGGCTGACTTTTCATACCAAATTAAAAACATTTCAAATATGTAAAAAACATTTTAGATGCATAAATCTGAAAAACCAGACACAGGAGAGGTCTACAATAGAGCTTTATTTCATCATTCAAACAACTTCAGTATCTCTGCAAGCTACTGTAACAAACTCAGAAAAAAAAAAGACAGGAACAGCTCTATTTACATTGTTTTCTGATGTGCACTCCTCACCCGCACCTCAAACTGGGGCAAAGGTCAAGATAGACAGAAGGCAGCCATCTTTGACTCAGTACCAGGAGAAGCAGGGACTCGGCTGGCGGACTGGTGACGCACCAGTTCGCACATCAGGTCCTGAAATTTCTAAACAAATCCAAGTTGAGCTCAATACGTTAAGAGGCATTAGCTGATGCTCCTCAGTGTTTTTTAGATTGACAGGGAGGGTTTAAACATTTTATAAAAGAAAACAAAGTAAAATCTTATAAATTGGGGTGTTCTGTCCTCATACAAAAACAGCAATTACAGGGTAAACAAACTCAACGTTTCATTTTTAAGCTGCAAAAACAAGACAGTTTTCAAATATGGGTAGATTGTAAATTTTATTGGAAAACAAAAATATACAACTTGGAATGGATTGTTTGAGGCATGACCAGCGGCCATACATAAAGAAAAAGAAAAGGAAAGTAAAAGTAGTGAGTAAAACATCAAAAAGCATGTTAAGATTAGTCATTTTCCAATATAGAACAGCAGATACAAAAGAGTTTGTACGAGTACCCAGGAGATACACCCGTGTCATTATTTTGCAGTAGTGCAATGCTGAGAGATTTCCTTATATACTTTGTCCAAAGTCCATGCAGAGTTTAGACTCCTCTACATTGCTTCCATGCCAACAGTGTTGCCAAGCGACAACCAGGTGACAGGTTTCCATCGTCGCCAGGTATGGAGGGGCCCCGAGCTCACTTGACAGAAGATTCTAAGTTCTCCGGCTCCCAGAGGCCTCCAGGGGGCGCCATTCCGTCACTCCAAAACACCATGACAGCAAAAGAAAGGGACATGGGGACAAGAGCCTATGCAGTTTACATGCAGTTCCTTTGGACAGCAGAAGGGGGCAGGGACGAATGGGGGCTATTAAGATTTTACAGATAAATTACACAAAGAAAAAAAGGCAAATTTATATAGAAATCTGTACAAGGCCTTCACTTCGCCGTCATCATTTGTACGAACTCTGCGGGAGGAAGAGGAGAGTTGAAGCTCATCACCCCGTTTCACTGGAAGACACTGAAAGGTTGATTGGGATTCCAACTACCAACCTTCATAGTTGACCTGACCGTCTCCATCGATGTCTGCTTCTCTGATCATCTCGTCCACTTCCTCGTCGGTTAGCTTCTCTCCCAGGTTCGTCATCACGTGGCGCAGCTCAGCAGCACTGATGTAGCCGTTTCCATCCTGGAAATCAGGTCAGGTAGAAAGAGATTCGTTTTTTTTTTTTTTTTTTTAATCAACTAGGCCTGTTGCAATTAATCAAAACAAAAAATCATTTCCATTTTCATGATTTATCACTTCCCTTTATGCTAGGAACTGGATGATAAACAGCTGCAGTTTGGTCTCAACCAGCTTTTTCTTTAGAAACTTCATAACCGATTCTGTTGTTTATTTTATTTTGGATATTTAAAATGTCTTCCAGTTCCAGCGTGAAAACTTGCATTATATTACATAAAAATGGACTCCAAACACAGACCTTATCAAAGACACGGAATGCTTCTCGGATCTCCTCCTCGCTGTCTGTGTCCTTCATCTTCCTGGCCATCATGGTGAGGAATTCTGGGAAGTCTATTGTTCCGTTTCCTGATCCGCAGACAGAAAACAGAAGAGTTACAGGAACAGCTGATAACAGTTGGAAACTTTGTTTTTAAGAAAAACAGCGATTCTCACCGTCTGCGTCGACTTCATTGATCATGTCCTGCAGCTCAGCCTCCGTGGGGTTCTGGCCCAGAGAGCGCATGACGGTGCCCAGCTCTTTAGTGGTGATGGTGCCGTCTCCATCCTTGTCGAAGAGCGAGAAGGCCTCCTTGAACTCTGGTGACAGGAAAGGAAACACCTTGGGTGAGGGAATCCTTTCAGCCTTACAGCAGCAGTGATTGTGAACGCTATGAGGTCAAGTCGTGCGTGCGATGATGTTTACACTTCCAACTGGAGGAGTTTCGAGTTAAAACAGCAACCACGAGACCCAGCATCAAGATATCACTGATGGGACTGAGCCATGAGGGATGAGAAACAACGACAAGCCAACGGGAAACAAAAAGCTGGAGTCAGAAACTACAAGCACAACAATAAAATAGTGTTTACTGATAATAGAGAGATTCAAAGTATTGCTACTGGATACAAGAACTTAACACAGCAAAATTTTATGCAAGCCATCCAACAGAAAATGCAGATCATTGAAGTTATAACCATGACTCAATGAATAAATACAAGCAGTTGCAGGAAGATCTCCCACTCATAATTTACAACATCAAAGTCCCAGGTCAGCATATCACACATATAATAAACCAGAAATGCTGTGTTCATAAAGGCCAGCACGCCCAGGTTAAAGTACCCAGCATGTAAAGCTGAGTGACGACACCTCACAGCTCCTCCAGATTACATCATATACAACGCAGCGGCCATGAAATGCAAAGTTTTCAGCAAGGGAGTCCTTGAGCAATTCTCTGACAGCAAGCAACAGCAGTTTCTTTCATTCCAGTTTTATGACAGGCACGCTGCCTTGTGGAATGCCTTAAAAGGCAAAAGTGTAAATCCACCACACTAGAATACGAGTCCTTAACGGAGGCCACTGTAGCTGGTTATGAAGAAGGGAGATCAATGAAGCATGTCTTACCAGCAATTTGCTCTTCTGTAAGTTGGTCAGCCTAGAAAAACAGAAATGAAACCATTAACACAATCTCACCCGGCTAAACCAGAAACACAATGAGAAAAGGCTTTTTTAGCCTCCGGGATCTGCAACTTCAGAGTGAAATCCAGATTGATTAGTGAAGTATTTATTATGCTTATGGGTTTAGAAACAAAACTGGCAATATCACTTTAAATGCCACAAGATGACCCAAATTAGATCATCCAATAGCCAACATATCTAAATATGCAGTTTAAATGCAATATTTCTTTATTCTTTTTAAATTGAGGCAGGTTTTTCTGCCATTTGCAATATGTTAAAAATGCATTTTAAACGCTTTTTGAGTACTTGGACAGCATTAGTTTGGACCAATATTTGAATTATGCATTACTTACACAGGAAAAAAATCATAACCACACCAAATAATAAAAAGTTTAGTTAAGAGGGGGGAAAAAAGAGGTAATTTCAATGCATTTATAGGACATTAATTAGCTCTTTCTCAACGTTGATCACTAATCAATTTAGATTTCAACCAGGACTGACTAAAGCTAGTCAATAACGTAAGAGCTGAATAAGGTCAAAGCCATGCAGAGTTGAGCTGCCATTCAACATTATAAAATCACAGTGATGCTAATAAACATCCCATAAAGCTCTAAAGATGGTGGGTGTAGCTTGCTACGCAGGCTGCTGTAACAAAAAAACCCTGCTCAAAACGGAAGCAGTTCCCCCTTCTTTCTTTTCGATAATTATATAACAGGAAGCGGCACTAATGGGAAACGTTGCTCGGCACATTAGCCCAGATGTCGGAGGCGCTTTGGCCATTCATTCACGCCAGACAATAAACGGCTAATTATTTGGCGGTAACTGCTAGCTAGGAAGAGCTACAGCTGGCTAGCAACCGTAATGTGCCGGCTGAACCAGAGATCCGTTTCAAACGACGAAATAAAATACTCAATTCATATAAAAGGAGACAGAATAGAATTAAAGTGCGGATGATTTTTTTTCTTAGTTATTAAATCGAACAATATGAGCGTTTGAGAGGTACAGTTTAGACTGAAGCAGCACTGAGAAGCAAACAACGCCCATGATGCTCAAACATTGCAATCCTGCGTTTTAATTAATGGATCGGCTTACAAAACTAGTTACGTTCAATTAATTATTTGACAGCATTGCACACCTGTTATAAGGTAGATGCCTTAAAGTAAAAAAAACAGTAATAACGCTAATTTTCAGCTTAATAACGCTGTATAAACGTAACATTAAGTGCTCCAGTGAAAATGAAATGCATAAAGTAATTGTTCCTACCATCTTAGCGTTGGTGCAGCAGCGTCTTCACCACAAATTCCGCTTTAAAAATACCCTAAAAGAATCTCCGCGACCCGTTATTACCAGAACCGAGCAGCCCTGCGAGCACACTGAGAGGGAGACCACTGGACTCGCCTTTAACGGCTGTCCTAAACCCCTCCTTCTCTGCGGTATCACTCCGCCAACTTCCTCTATCTTCAGCTGCTCCACTATTGGAAAATCACATTTTACAGCAGCTTTTTATACAAAGGCAAATGACAACACACCTTAATTATAAAAGTACTGTTTCTGGAGAAGCGCTTATGTAGTTTCCCGACATCACCGCGCGTTTCGGCGGTGCACTGACTACCAGCGCATGAATACTTTCTGCTACGAAGTGGTTAGGCACAAAACGTAGAGGAAAGAAATCGCGCTTTCTGATTGGTCCGTTTGTACCTGCAATGCGTCACTCCCATGGTCTGCGCTGCCGCTGCATCTTGTCTACAGACATCCAGTCAGTGCCATAGAGGCGCACCAGACAAGCTTGTTGCATAGTTTCCCAGCCTTAGATTTTCCTGTTTTTAGCCACATGTATCTTTCTATCTTTCTTTTTCCGCTTTTAATTGTCATCTATTACAGCTTTCTAATTGTACTCGCTATATTTGTATTGTGTTCTCTTTGTAAAGTTACTGATAGGTCTGGAAAAACTTTTCTAATCACTTCAAAACTTGTGCAGTGTCAGACCTGAGGAGTTTCCAGTTTTTGATTGCTTGTGCTGTGCATTATTTTTTATGAGCAACTGCAACTTTTGCAGGTGTTGCAGCAGATTTCTGGGCCTAATTTTGCTGCTGTATGTGGATGGGCTCTGATATCCAGAAGGATGCAGAAGGACATAAAGTTACTTTAAATCAAATAAAAGATGCAGAACATGTGGGAAGCTCATAGTTTATACACCGATATGAAAACTGACTTTCCATCCTAAGTGGTTCTGTCAGAATCTGGAGCAAATTAGATTCCTTTTTTTTTTTTAAATTTGTTTTGGTGCTGCAGGGATTTATGTCAGTGTACAAATTATGTAATTCCTGAGGTGGCGGCACAAAAGCCTAAATCTGTCACAAGGCCCAGATAAGCTGTTGCATGTGCAAATGACTACCTGGAGGTGTGTGGATTCACCTTTGGATCCCTGAAAATGCCTCAGAAACACCAAAATACAGGCAAAGTTTCTTAACACATAACAGTTAAACCAAATCACATTGTAGAGCAGGGATTTTGGCCCAACATTGACCACTTCAATCAGGTCAGGACTTTGATTAGGCCATTACAACACTTTGATTCTTTTTTTTAAGCCATTTCGCCTTCGGAAACCCACATTGGGCGTTTTATGGTCAATTTAGTGACTGTAAAACAGCCCCAGATCACAACCCCTCCACCACCATGTCTGACAGTTGGTATGAAGCGTTTGCTCTTATTTGACCAAAGTACGTTGGTGCTTTTCTGGTTTACTCAAATCCAAGTTGTCTTGCTGTTTGTCTTTGGATGAAAATGTTCCTTATTCATATCCACTTTCTGCACTACAAATCTGGAACAAACTTGAGTTTTTAAAATCAAGGCTTTAATGAAAGGAACTCAGTGTTTCAGTCTTTGCAGTTTTCTGAAAGTTTGTTCCAGAGTCATGGTGCAAAAAAGCTAAACTCAAATTTGCATGCTCCTGAAAACCAAACTTCAGTCATTTAATCAAGTGCAATTAATTCCCCCATTCAACCAAAGAAAAACATAAACTTTGTTTTTAAAGATTGAAATTATTTTTTTTTTAATTGTTACGTCTTTGAATTTGGTCCAAAGGGAAACCTATGAGTCATTACATAATTGTCAATAAAACTTAAAACCAACATGTATGATGTAACATCCAGTACAGCATTTATTACGTTGTAGTATTTGTATTATTAATGTTGGATCTAATTTTTTATGCCAATGTAATAATTTATTCCTGCACTGATTCGTCTCCAATTCTGGTGAATCTATTACTGCCATATTTCCTCCTTATCAGCTCTGTGATTATTAGCTGTCCCACATCATTCATGCTTATCAGCCAGCGGCCATTTATGATCGCCATTTTTAATTTCTGTGCCACAGGGTTCAAAGGTCATTTTAGTTTAGTTGAGGGAAGGTTGAAGTTACTTCCTGGATTTCCACTTTTCATTTCCTTTTCTTCTATCCGGTACCAATTCACTAAAAATATGAGCCGAAGGCAGAAATTTATAAACCAACCACATAGGTAGACATGTTACTGCAGACAAACTCAAAATATAAAAAGTAACACAACATTTTACCAAATATGTTTGGTTTAGTTTGTAGTGCAAATATTTCATAAGATTAAACTAACTTACAAGTAACTTTTCATCAAAATATAGAAGCTTATTTACGTCAACAAATGATGAGAAATGACCAGCTTCATTGATAGATTATTTCACTTATAAGATATTTTTCCCATGTTATAAGTGAAATAATTTTCCTTTTTTTTTATAAATTTTAAGAAATTATTTAGTTAAAACATTCTCCTTTATCATACAGAATAGTTACCTAATCATAATAAACTTTTTTTATAAGGGAAAATGTGCAACTCAAACATAAATGTCACCATTCATGTTGACATTTAAATCAGATTATAGCAAAAACTAATCCCTACATTTGTTTTGTCTTATTTTAAGTGTACTATAATAGACCTAAATTTCTTGGTAAACATTTGTGTTTTTGCAGTGTAAGTAAGCCGAAAAGCCTGCATTGAGTAACTAGCTTTGCAGCATTTAGTCCTTCTTAGGAAGCACATGGCCACAGTGGGAAGGAATAACTCCAATAACTGGCAATGTTTCCTTCACAGGAAATTAAAAGGTTAGGTAATTTTCTGCAGCCTGGGGCAGAATATGGATGTTGTGATGCTAATCCACGATTTCAGATGGAAATAAAGCAGCTTACAAGCAAAAACAAAACAAAAATGTAAAAGTTTGTGGTTGCCTAGGGAGATTAAGTCCTGGTGACAAATATGTGAAGATGTTTGCCCGTGTAACTAAAATACAGAGTCAGCATTACTAATGAATGAGGGGTTTGTAATGCACCTGCCTGGTGAGGGGATCGGTTTTCACAGGAGACAATGGCTGCTGCCTGTTTTCCTGGGCATGTCAGGCTAGAAGTGAAAAGACCTTTGCATTGTTTCAGAGCGCACATGCAGCCCTGCATGTGTTTGCTTTCCAGGGCGTGTTTGATTGATCTGAGGGGGAGGAGCTGTGCTCATCCACATAAAAATAGGTATTGAACACATCATTGCTTTTTCCAGTAAATATGCTTCTAATCAGGGTTGTGAGATGAACCAAGGTAATCCCTGCTGAGGAAGAAATCAAAACTATTTGCTCTTGAAATGTAAAGTCTGTATAATGACAATGAGCAAGAAAGGACAAAACATAAATAACAGCTTCAACAATGATAATTAATTATAGATTTATTTGTAAACAATATTGAGCACTAATTTAGAAGGCAAAAATAGCATTATTTCAACATAAACCAGTCAATAACATGTGTTTATTCCCCTGCAGATTCCTGGAATAGTTTTTTTCCATGAAAACGTTGAGTCATCACAGTCGGAAAACACAATGGCACTCATTGCACAAGACTCTACTGCTGAAGGAAAAGCATGTTTGAACATCTTTGAGACAACATTTGGGTGAACCAATTAAATAGTGAGAAAATATGATTAGGTTACACAAGGATGGGATAAAAATAGCTTTGCACACCAACCACAAAACAACAGTGAAGTTTGGTGGTGGAAGCATCATGATGCTGATGGGAGGCTGGATGGACGGAGAATCTCAAAGAAAGCCAAGGAAAAATCTCTTTTTTCTTCAGAGAAAGGCAAATCGAGTCTTCGAGTTTCACTCTCCAGCAACCTTTTGGATGCATTCCTGCTCTAACACGCCTGAACTAAAAGGCTGAATTACCTCCTTGGCATGTTGGCAAGTTCTGCACAGACCTGGTCATTAGCCATTCATCTGGCTCAGGTGTGTTGGGGCAGGGATGCATCCAAAGGTTGCAGGACAGTGGCAGAGTCTGTCACTGTCCTCGCTGAGGATTCGCTAAGGATTCCCAAAATCCTTAGCGATTTTGGGAATCCTTCTTTCTCAAAACAATCGTTTTCAAACTGACTGATTTGATGCAATGGGTGTCTTGAAGTTTTTTTTCATGTATACTATATACATAGTTTTTATGTGACTTCACACTTTCATGAACTTCCTGGCTGACAGCCATCAATGAACAAAATGAGGCTGCTTTTCTGACATATTTTCTTCTCATAGAGCAGCTATTTTGTTTATGTATTTCTCTAACACACACTGGTCTAGAGTTTCTACATATTTTATTTCTGTTGGTTTTGAAGCCATGGGTCTGCTATGCATTGCGCTGCGCTTGCCTGCATAGACTGAGCGAATCACTTCTGGCTCAGACTTGTGTGGACTAAGAATTGAATAAATCTCCGTAAACGTGTTCAATAGTCATTCCCTGTGCCGTTCCAATTTATTTCACAGTTGAATGTTTGTGCTTACGTGCAGATTAGGTCGTGTGTAGCAAGAAAACAAAGTGTTTTGCCACTTATTTCCTCACTCAAACCCTGACCAGATAATGACAGGCGTTCAAAACAAACAACGTTACTTCATGGCCAATGGAAAACTTTATGACCTGCAGCAAACCGTACCCAGTCAGCAGGAAGGCTTTTTTACAGCGGCAATAAGACCATTAGCCACACAGAGTCCAACAGCAGGATATGACTGGCCTACCTGTCCCTGAGGAAATGACTTGAATTCTAAAATTAAGAAAAGATTAATGGCTTTAAATCAGATTAGAGGATTTTCGTCTGCTGCAGTTCCCAGCCCCTTTCAATCATGTTATGACGATGCACTGCTGAGCATTCCTTTCTAACAAATGTATTTCTGTTTGCTGGGTCTGCCAGAAAGTCATCAAGTGTTGCTAGATCTGCGTGTGTCTCTATTATTTCTGTCTGAAAAAGCAGAGTCCCTGCTGTTGCTCTGTTCACTTCTCCTTCTCGTCCTGTCGCTCTCTCCAACTATCCAACACTGTCCTTCTTGCCTGCTCTCCCTTTCCCTCATTGGCTTTCCTCCAGCTTGTCTGCTGCAGTCAGAGAGGAGCAGGAGTTCAAACACTGCAGCCTTCAGCTGCTTCTAGGAAGCTTCCAGAAATCTAATGGTGATTTCATCCTCACCGAACAAGAAAGGACTCGCAGGTGTCACCAGAAACTTTCTCGTTCACACAAACCCTCCTTAAAGTCACAGTATGTAACTTTTACTAAAACATATTTGTAGACATTGTCATTATGTCGAATGAGACAGATAATCTGTGGAAAACAAGCTAAACATCCACCGTCATTGGTGGACATGCTAACTGGCCTTAGCATTCAGGACAGAGTTGACAGAGCGAAGCTGTATCATAGCAGAGAGATCATGCGTTGTCAGTCATGCAGGAACAGACATGATTGACAGCGCTAAGACCCGCCTCCTCTCTCTGATTGGTTGTTTCTAGTTAGCACTGGAAGAAGGCAGAGGATTTTTTCCCAGATTATCTGTTTGTTGTTTTCCCAGATTATGTGTTTGTTGTTTTCTCCATTAGCACATCTCACAAGGTTGATTGACAGCGGTAAGACCCTCCTCCTGACTCTGATTGGTTGCTTTTTCAGATGTCAATAGTAGCACAAATTAACTATCTGTAACGACATGGTGACAAGTTTAACAATTTCCAAAAAATACAATATTTTTTAATAAAATCTACATGCTGCAGCTTTAACTATAGCAACAGAACTAGAGAAAGTGTCATGCTACTTGTGTGCAAAATGCACATTTTAGTAAGCAACAGTAAAGAAAAGATAGATCCAGCTCCCCAGTCCTTGACCTCAGCCGGAGCGTCTGTCTCTGCAGAGGCAGGGACCTGCAGGGCCGCCGCGCTGCCCGCGCCCCTCTCGGATGATCTCATTCTGCAGGGGTCAGCAGGCTCTCCGCATGCTGTGGCCACTTCAGATCCAGGCTGCAGAGAGAGCAGGTGCCTCGTTAGATGTGTGCGCCTGCTCGTGGGGCCGGAGGCTGCGAGAGTGCTGCTTCTCTGCTGAAACCCAATCATAAACAAGTCTCATTGATGTTCCTCAAGAGAGCGACTCGACGGCGACACCTGCTGACCAGACAAGGAGCTGCAGGGAGCCGGAGCAGAGAAATGTCCAAGACACCAAATCCACACTGAAACAATTCATCACCTGAGACAAATTCATGTCTGAAACCTAGAAAACAAAACAGAAAAAGTGCCATCAACTGAAGAGGAGATGTACAAACTGTTGAAAAATCCAATCAATAAGGATAATTGATCAGATTTTCATTAGATTTTTAGATCGAGATTATACTACTACAATAAAAGATTAATTTATTTTAAGACTTTTTATACATTTTACAAGGAGGATATCAATAATTATCAAGGTCACTGTAGTGGAATGCATAATTCATACCTTCACATTTATGTGCAAGTTCTGCATGAAATATATAAGTTAGTTTTATGTTTTATAGGCCTCATAACATTTTGAATTTAAATATATTTGACTTTTTCAGATTTATCACTTTCACATTGAATGTGAACAAGCTTATTTATGTTTGCCTTGATGATTTGAAGATTATTAATTAAGGCTGAAAGGATAAATATTTAGCATAAGCTCTTTGCTGCTCATCAACTTCCAGGAAGAAACTTTTCTCCTCACATTAATATTGAATTAATTGTCAGCATTAATTCAACGCTGTATCAGCAGTTTGTTCTTGAAATGATTTCCACAGTTACATTTTCTTGAACAGTTTTTATTAATATTTTACAAGATATTTACATGTTTTTTCAGTTGCAGTGCAGCTTCCAGCTAACAATCTGATATGGAAAATGAACTGGGATGCAATTTAGCTACAAACAATAACTCAAGGGTTTGAAACTGAAGTTTGTATGAATGGTTTCCAGAAATCGGTAGCACCTTTTTATAGACTGGTGTATTGGAATAATGATCCCAGTAGATTAAAATCATATATCCTATGAATCTGACACCTGATACTCTGACAAATGCTACTGCTGGCTAGCCACTAACTGGAAGATAAAGAGCACTGCAGTGTTTTACTTTTAATCAACACTTCCTGCCAAGACATCGGCGGCTTCTGCTGGGTCAGACAAAATGAAAACCGTTGATCAGAAAATGAAAATAATTCAGCTTTGCAGTTTGAAATGGGTGTTCAAGTAAATATAAATAACATTCACCCCCAGCGTTATTATCTGGTACTATGTCAAGGAAAGTGCTTGTGTTGCTGTTAGGAACCGCGGGTGTCGCTATCTTGGCCGCTGCCGGGGTGTGACGTTGTCTAGGACCCGAGGGCTGCAGTGGGTCATGTACTGCAGGGCCGGATCGGCGTAGTTGAAGGGTGGGGGGTTGTACTGCTGCTGGATGTAGTCTGGTATCAGGTGGGGGAGGCTGCAAGAGAGCAGGAACCAGGAGTAAACTTTACTGCCTACAGTGCATCTCAAAACAATGATTTATAAACCGTTTCCACCTTTAATGTGGCGCATATTCCGGTCAGTTTAGCTATATTACAAACAGTGAAAAAAAACACACAAAAAATCCCACTATTATAATCTAGTTTAGTAAGTGGAAAATAATGTTTGAAACAACTTTTTATTCAATTTTAGATTAAGAGCAGCTTATAAAAAATATTTTTTGTTGAAACTGTCTCTCTGCTAGCATGATGTGGATAAGCAGTTTTCCCGTAATGGTGAGTTGTTTTAGCACATTTAGCAGCGAGTACACAAGGTTGATCAACAGTTGTTTTTGTGTATGTCTTCAGATGGCACCAGCAGCTCAGAGAGGAGGTAGCAGCCTGACCACAGTTTTATTTTTTTTTTACCACAAGTTGCTTCAGGTAAATTTATTTACTCCAGTTTGCTGAAGATTTCTAAATCTCTTGTCCGTTGCCCTCTCCATGTGACTGAAGTGGTAAGAACTTATTCTGCTTTCTAAAGTTTTCATTGGGTTTTGTTGTTCTGAATGTCTCATAACTCAGATCGAATGATAAAGAATTAAAACGTTCTTCGTGCTCAGCTTTCTAGTTGACAGCCGACTTGTTTAAATCAAAATTGATTCGTATTTGGATTCGTTTCCATTTTCCTCCCCATTAACTGAAACAAAGTTCCATGTGAGCAAAAGTAATCCCCGCAGCATGATGCTGCCACCGCCTGGTTTCACTCTGGATTTTGTGCTCTTATTATTTGTTACTGTGTGATGACATACATTTTGAAAGCCTGTATGACAACTGGATTTACCTTATTTCCTGGACTAGAAGCCTCATAAGTAAAAAAAATTTAAAAAATTAAAAATCATCATAAAGATGACAAAAACATATATAATTTGATCTAGACTGCAAGTCACAGTATAAGCCAAGCTACAGAGAAACTAGCAATTTATTCAGTGCATTTTTTGTACCCTTCTCCTGACTGATACTATTGAACAGGTTCTGTGTTCAGCTGAATGACCTAAGAGTGTAAGTGGCAGAAAAATCCTAAAAGAAGCACCATCACTTATTTCTGGTGATTCAGATGAACTACAACTGATGCTGGGTGGGAACTTAAGAATGATTTGAACCAAAATTACCTTCATGTAAGCATTACCTTAACTTTATACATGTTTTTTTGTTGTTTTGTCTTAGATTTTTATCCTGAACTGACTGTGATGAGTTGTTTGAATTGTGCAGGGAAAAATAAGAATGTTAAAATCATTTATTGTGGTGTAATGTCCTTTAAATCACATAAACACAGAATGTTATTCACCTTTCTCTGAGCCACTTTGGCAGAGTTGAGCTCAGGAATAATTGAAGGGAATAATATCTGCAATTTGGGCTAAAAAGGTTTTGTTTGTATTGTGGTCATCTGTCTACTCCTTTGAATAATAAGTCTTATATTTCCATGTGGTTTGAATGTCCTGGTTGTGTTTATTGCCGTTTCTCATACAACACATAATATTATTATGATGGTTTATGGAAATGTTCGGATGAGCAACAGTGACTCGTGCATATTCATGAGTCTTCTGGCCTAGATACCCAGAGAGTTGAAAGATACGGAGATCTGGGGCTAAAGCTGATTAAAAACATGGAGCTCACATCTGAATGCTTCTTATTTGCAGTTAAGACGCATTATTACCACTGCTCTCTGTGCAAATATGTGCAGAATGTCCCTCTGGATAATGAGACGCAGACAGACTGCTGCTTAATCATCCCACGATAAACTAAAAAACAAAGACAACACAAGTTGAGAAATGATTTCATGCAGTGTTTGCAGAGGCATCATCAGATTGTTGCTGTTTAGTCTCGGCTTTCTCAGAAAATGTGAGCGAACCCCAGTTGTTGTTTTGTTTTTTTCAAGTAAAACAGAATTAGTATTTCCGTGGGTTTTATTTTTCTGCCTGCTAATCTAAGGTGATCCGACAACGCTGCCGCAGACGGCATTGTGGGACTCGGAGTGTGTTTGAGTGAAAGCGGAAAAAGGAGGCCAGTCATCAGGGGGATTAGGCATCTCTGCGGCCCTCTAGCACCTGGTCCAGATGCCATACATCTGCACACGTACAGCAGCACACTTTGCTGCAAAGGACACGTTGCAAAACACAATGTCATGCATCTGGAAAAAATACAAGAGGCTTTCCAGCAGTTTTTAAACTGAAGAAGGAAAAAATTCTCAATTTGTTTCCAATTATACAATAAGATTTCAATTAAAATATACAACTTAAGATAGGCATGTATAAACAAAATATAACAACAAATTATGATAAGATTAATTAAACGAAAGCTATGCTGATAAGTAACACCAACAGTTAGAGGTTGATGCAAACTTATATAAAGCTTTGTTTAAGTTAGTTTAGCCGATAAACTAACTTAAAATGAAAGAAAAGCTGAGCTGAAATAGACTCTATAAGAAAAACACGAGAGGTTTGGGTGATTTAAGTCCAGATAAAATAATTAAGCTGTGGTTTTCCTTAGAAAAAATACAAAAAACAAGTTTACTATAAACTAGGCTACGACATGCGAGTTTAATTAGACAGAAAATAAAACATTCTCAAAATTTATCTGAATTATTGGCTAAGCTAAGCTAAGCTAAGATAAAATAATTAAACAAACTGTGAAATAAATAACTTATAACCAAAGAAAAACAATGAAATGCACTAATAAGGCATATTTTCTCCTGGCTATACTTAGCTACTTCTTTAAACTTAAAATCAATAGAAATAATCAAAAAATAGAAAATCCAGCTAAGATAAAGTAAACAACAGCTTTAACTAAAATCCAAAGTTACTAAATGAAAGAACAGACTCAAATAAAATCAGATAAGAAAGTAAGAACTGCTTTTGCTAGTTTTATAAGTACATATAATTATGGTTTTATTTTATTCAGCTTAGAAGAAAACAGTTTCTGTCCATCCATTTATTGCTCAGTTTCACCAAGCAATGCCTCCTCAAATAATCTTGTGTGGTATAAAAGTAAAGTTTCATAACTCGCACAAAGGCTGTTAGTAGGAAGTGTTTAGTTTAATATAGTAATAGAGTGGGCAGTTTGTCCTCCGACTGAGAAATTAAATGAGAGGAGGCTGGAGCTGCAGCAGCAGACGGGATTTACAGCCTCCTAGTTTCTGGGAAGAAGAACGGCTTCTAGCCAGGCCAATTTGACGACTGTCCCTTGAAATACAGCAGCGAATCTGTGTGTCTTTATGGCAGTTTATTCTCTAACGCTCTGCATGAACCTCATCTCCGCCCCGCGCCCAGGATCTGCTGACCCACCCAAAACCGGGCTTTATATCCCAGTCGCTTGACATTCAGAGCGCCGTTACTGCCAGCTTTCCAGGCCGATCAGGCTGCAGGATGTTTGCCGGTATGCAGATTTGGAAGCGACTCAGCGAAACAAACGGAACCGCCTGAAGTCTGATGTGCTGCTTTTACTGTCTGCATAGTGAGAACAATTAGGGATTGTTCCAGATTGGGATTCCCATAAACTGGAGTCAACCTAACCTCTTTTGAATCTGCAGGATCATTAAATACAGAAGACAATAAGTCAGAGCTGTGACTTTTATTTTGAGAATTATGACTTATTTTTTCTAGAACTCTCACTTTTAATCTCAGAACATTAAAGTCAAAACTCAAATGATTTTTTCCAGTGGCTCTAATCCTCTTCTATTTTAAAAGCACCTCAGAAGTCACTTCTTCAGTCTGCTTTGAATTCCGCGTCCTAATTAAAAACTGTAACATCTGTATCCTGCTGATGCTACTCACTCTCCAGTAACAGTCTTCTTGCTGCAGCAGAGGCAGAGCAGAACAGCCAGAAGCAGCAGCAGGAGCAGAGGAATCCCGATGCCCAGAACCAAACCCAGGATGAGGTCCATATTCGACTCAGACTCCGCTGATCGCTCGGCTGGTTGAGGGGGAAAAAGAAAACAATGGATAAACCATACAGTCAATATGTTAATGAATGCAGGGAGTGCTCTTTCATTAGTGAAATGCATGTGCAGCTTAATAAATCAGAACAGCACTGCAAATTCAAACTCATATTAGAGAATCCTCACTTTGATGATTTTGCAGCTGATGACAAAATTCAGTTTCTTACAAAATTTGAGAAGCCAATTAAAGTCAAGCAATGAACCCAACATGATTTAAAAGAAATGGAAGTTGACTAGCCTCCCTTTGAATTCTCCAATAAAGAAAAGTTTGTAATATAGAAATGTTGACGTACAAAAATGTCACCTTAATACTTGGTCAGGGCTCCTGTTGCATGAATTATTAGATTTTATTTATTTATTTTTTGCCATTTTATAGCACAATCAGGGAACTATGTCATATTTAGATGTTCTAAAAATGCTGCATGACTTAAAAGAGACTTTTCAATTTGACGCCTTAAAATTGGGCCTCTGTCTCTTTAAGAAGCTCCTACTCTTTCCGATACTCCGCCTGCAGACAATGCTCCTCCATTATTCTGCTTACCAGGACAATGCGAGTTGAATTATTGAAATAAACAAACTTTTTAGTGATATTTTCATTGACATGTCATCAGGTTTTAATTTCTGTGTAATTTCAGTAAACTCACCGGTTATACAGGACTGGTTTCCGTCCACAACAGTTGTGCCATTGCAGACACACATGTAGCCTCCGTAGGTGTTGGTGCACAAAGCAGGGAAGCCGCACTCCGCCTCCTTGGCCTTGCACTCGTCTAAATCTGTTTACAGAATCAAAGTGAAGCAGCAAATCAAAAGTACTTTTGGCCTACTTTCTAGGCAGTTGAAATAAGACAAAACTAAGATATTTCACTATAAACTAGACCAAAAATACCTGATAATGTTTTGTGTTTTTGCAGTGCAACTTTATGGTTTCTTTTTTTATGATGTGTGCAGAGAACCCAAAAATTATTCTCCAATACCAGTACTTCACCATATTTCTACTCAAGTAAAAATAAAATGTATGAGGTAAAAAGTCTACTCCAACACTGAGGAACTGATCTAATTATCAGTCATTTAATGTTAAAAAGTACATCAGCAAAATATAAGGTTAAGAGGAAATTTTGGTATTTTAAATACCAAATTGACAAAAATAATTAAAAATAACAAAATCGGGCAAAAACATTTTTTCTAAATCAGTTTCTTTCAATAAAAAAAAAAAACTGCTAAAACTTTAACAAAAACTGCAGGTGTGTCTGTCTGGTGGATGTTTGGTTGAAACATGTTTGTTTTTCATTCAGTGGGTGGATAACACACAGATTTTACTCAAGTATGAGAAGAATTTCTTCATAATAAAATTACTCAAGTAAAAGAAAATGTAAAGAGAAGTAAAACTACTCCTAAAAAAAACGTACTCAAACAAATGTAATTGAATAAATGTAAGCAGCTACTACCGAGCTCTGCTGTTTACTATGTTTTGAGCTATTTTACCATCAACGTCCACTGAGTTGATGCCGTGGTGTCTGCTGACTCGGGCCAGGTAGTCCCGGATGTACCAGTGGGGTGTGTCGCTCGATACGTTCAGCCGGTACTCCTCCATGCCAGAGTTGGATGCAACTTTCTCACTGATGTTGTAGAACTTGTTTGTGAAACCTTTGGCCAGAATGTCCCTCAGCTGAGGAAAACATTGAACCATCAATGTGCCATCAAGCAGAAACTATCAATGCAATGGGAGGAAATCAGAGCGCGCACCTGTTCGCGTCCGTCCGTCCTCTCGTTTGTCCAGTTAATGGACAAATTGAACATGTTGCACCCTGAACAGATACAAATTTAGAGAAACTTACAAACGTCTCTATAAGATAGATAGAGCTACAGTAATGAAACTGCTGGTAGGAGCCCAAACCTGGAGGATTCATAGAGTTACCTGCATAAAAAACAAAACAAAACAAAAATCAAAGACGGTTCTGACTGTGATATATTTTCTTTGAATTGTAATAAACTCCTGAATAAATACTTATTTCATTCTGGAGGTTAAAATGTCAGATTGTATCATGAATTGTGAGTTTGTGGATGGAAGAAAATGCAGAAAATACCTGGGAGCATGTTGAACGTTTTAGTGGAAAAACTAACAAAAACGTCAGGGAGCACAGGGAGCCAGAGCAGAAAACAAAAACAGGAACAGAAGCAAGTCGGGAAATAACAGGATTTGACTGGATTTAGCAGGAGGAACTGAGAATGAGTTGCATATGAAATGGGAAGGTTCATTACTGAACAAATTAGATTAGATTAGATTAGATTAAGAAAGGGTTGCAGGCTGAGGAGAGAGAGAGAGAAAGTGGCATTTCTTTAAATGAATCTAACACTAAAGAACAACTAGATATAAGAAATATGACTACTTAGAATAAAAAAAGAAGAGAAACAAACATGGACAGACTAAGAAGGACTGAACTGAAGTAAAACAGAAACAAGACTGATCTAATCAAAGAAAGACTAAGACTTTTATTATTTTTAAATCTCTGATCCTCTCAAAGTATCAATGCTGTCTGTTCAGTAAATTGTTCTGCTGGTAATTTATCGTTATTATCATTGTACGTACCACATCCGTCTTCATATCTGCATTTGCAATCGTAAGATCCGTGCTTGTTCACACACTCATACTTGGCATTCTTACACGGCATGAGCGTCGCACATTCATCCACATCTGCAACACAAAGACCAACAATGACTCAAAATATTCACACACTTTCTGGTACAAAAAGATAAATTATGCCAATGGAAATTATTGGCTTTATTTTAATGTATCATGCGATTCATTGATTTATTGATTACTGTGACAGGCCTAATTACAACTGCAAATGTTTGAGTATCAGAGGAATTTTTTGTGATAAATCAACTCAAATAGGAGAAAACACAATAAATGAGAGTCAGTCTCTTTCACTTTGATCAATCTAAATATAAAAACAATTTGATAATAAATAAGAGTCCAGCTGTGTGTAATTTAATTTCAGAATAAATGCAGGTGTTCTGTGGAGAAGAAATTATTTCTCAGAAGGATTTTTCATTAATCAACTCTAATTATACTCTCCATGGGACTGTTACACAACAACAGCGTGTCTTCGGTCAGAGGCTGCTTCAAATTCACTGCAATCCAGACTGCTATAGCAGAACCTCCCCACCTACACTGCAAAAACACAAAATCTTACCAAGTATTTTAGTTCAATTTCTATGAAAATGTCTCCGTACACTGCAAATAACATAAAACTAATTAGCAAATAACTTTTCAGCAAAGATAAAAGATAGAAAAATGTTATAATTGGCAAAATAATTTGCCAATAGCTTTTCATCAATACAAAGGAATTATTGACTTAAACTCCCATTTAATTTAGCTGGAGGTTAGTTTTGTCTTTATTCGAAGTGTAATAAGATATTTGCATAAAAACTAAACTAAAAATAGTTGGTAAGATTTTGAGTTTTGCAGTGCTCAAGACTGCAACTATTATTCCACTTCCAAATCAGACCACAAATAAGCTTAGCAGTCTAAAGCCATGGAGTATAAATACTTGTACAATGAGACGACATTAAGCACCTGTGCAGTTGTATCCGTCTCCACTGAGGCCAGATTTGCATGTGCAGGAGTAGCTGAGCTTGGTGGACAGGCACTCTGCATCCTTGTGGCACGGGAAAGAGAAAGGAGGGCTGCACATGTCTGAGGAGGAACACCAGGAACCAAGGGTAAGGACAGAAATTGGGTCTCAGGTTGTGAGATTTAAAAACAATATATCTTGTACTACAGACCATATTCAAAGCATTTGTATCCCTGTTTGCTGTTAGAGACGGTGTTGTCAGGACAGTCTCCACACCTGAACTGGTCAGGGCCGGACTTTGGGTCGCACTGCACCCCTCTGAAACACGGTTTTCCCCGACATGCGTTTGTTGTGTTTCCACAGAACGTCCCGCTGTATCCCTTCGGGCACAAGCACCCAACTACCTGTAAATTAAGAAAAGATGAAAAAGGAAAAGATTAAGGCAGGGCAAATTTTAAAAACAGACATTTTTTACATCACTGGGTGGTTTTTCTCAAATTAAGAAACTGTGACAATTCTAAGCTTAACTTATTTTTAGTGTCATTTTCAACAAAGACAAAATTATATAGTGTCCTATGGGAAAAGTAATGAACACATCTAAATCTAAAACTAAAGAATATTTTAGATTCTTTAGTTTTGGTATTAAAACTAAAAAATGTTTTAGATTCTTTAGTTTTAGAACTAAAACTAATGTCCTTTTGTCCTTATTTGCTGACATAAGGAACAAAGATAAACTAAAGCATAACCAGACACAGGAAATAAACAAACTAGAGTCACAAACTAAGGGCTGAAATGAAGTAAAACAGAAACATGGCGGATCTAAATAAACAAACCACCAAACAACAGATTAATTGCAGGCTGAATGGATTATTTTTGCTTTCACTGAAGAAAAAAACAAAGTTGGAAGCTTACACTGGTTATGCTTTTAGGTTTATGTCATTTTCATAAACATTTTTCTGAATATACTTTTTGCCTAATTTAAACAAATAATTTAACTAATTAAAAAGGATTAAGTAAGTAAAAAACAAAAAGCCTGTGATTGGTGCAGCCATGCTTGCTAGGCTACAGGACATATGCTGAATTGGGACACGCCCACAATGATTCAGCTCCTCCAATCAACAAAGAGGCGGGAATCACCATGGCAACAGTAGATTTTTTTTTATCATTCTGTTGAATGTTTAATATTCAGGTTTGTCTCTGAACCATTTTTAGGATTATAATGACACACAAAAACAAAAATTTGTATTTGTATTATCTCAAAAGCAAATTAGCTGATGGTACAATTTTGCTTACAGAATCTCCATAATTAATTTTGTTGTTTTGTTTATTTTGGACAATTAAATGTCTTCCAGAACGATCTCTGAGAATGTGCCATTACTTTTATGTTACTTCCAAAATGTCAAACAACAATATTATCGTTCATCGCAAAAAACGTCGGGTGCAATTTATCGTCCTGCAAACTTTGCGATTGTCAACGATGCAAAAACAAATCAAACTTCACAAAAAAATGCTGTACCTGAAACTTTCCTTGCAGGTGATTTTCAGCCACGCTGTCATACAGGCAGGTTCCTCCATTAAGACAGTTGCAGACTCGCAGGACGGGGGTGAACAAGGAGCTCGTCTGGCCGTCACTGACCTTGACAGTCAGCTGGTGAGGCTGAGTGCTGCGCGGTGTCCATGTCAGGAAGCCGTTCACTGGAAGGGAAGAGGAAAGTCACGCACATACCAATTACGCATCGCAGTTGTCATAGCAGGAAGAGGCTCTCTGTCTGTGTGACTCAGCAGCAGCGGCCTCTCTGTCCAGCTAACAAATGTCAACAGTGATTCCTTCTCTAACAGTGATGGATGGAGGCAGAGTGTGTGTGTGTGCGTGTGTGTGTGTGTGTGTGTGTGTCTCACCACTGCCAACATGAGCCTCTGGAGGCCAGGGGAAGAGCAATGAGTAGGTGATGGGGTCACCGTTTGTGTCCTGGGCAACAATTTGAACGCTGACCTGAGAGTTGACCTTTGTCTGTATCACAGCAGGCTCTGTCACTACAGGCGGCATGTTGCCTGCCGGATCACAAACATGTCGCACAGCATTAGGCTCAGGCAGAAGCACTTCAAGTTCTGGAAATGCTAGATAAATGTACCGAAGAGGAGAGCCAGGCTCCTGAACTGAGTCTGGGCCTCCAGAGTCTGCTGGCCCAGGTCGGGGATGCCGGACGCCACGCTGTCCTGAACGCACGCAACGCTGTTTTTGCAACGCCTCATCTGCGCTTCCAGCTCAGCAGGACCGAGGTTCTCCAACAGAGGCGCGGTGGAGTCCAAAACCACAGGGACGTTTTGAGACAAAGAGACCAGCAGGTTCTCAGGTTTCGGGACCGCCCCTGGAAAATAGGGGTGGGCAGCAGGGGCATCACTAGGGTTTAAGGACAAGGGGGGCTCAGCCCCAGCAAATGTAGCCGGTGAGCAACAAAAAACATTTTTAAAACACTGTTAAGGGTAAAACAAACATCTTCTACTACAAAATGTGACTGTAAACAGTTAATCACCATAATAAAATGGTTTCCCAGATTGCTGAACATCATTGTGTGAACTTTTATGCTTGCATCATCTTCTAAGCAATTATGCACATATTTTAGAAGAGAAATTACACTTTATATGATTATTTATTTGAATTTATCCTCTGGTTACATTGAAGTTTAGGAGAACATCTTGTGCCTATTGCAGTTTGCCTTCTTTTGTAAAAAATAAAAAAAAGAAGAAAAACACCAAATGATTTATTATAGAATAGAATAGAATGGAATAGAATAGAATAGAATAGAATAGAATACTTACATGTTAATAGAAGTATTCACATGTAAGTGAAGCTGATCTTATCTACCTGAGCAAAGGTCTAAAAAACAAATCAACCACTGTCCTCTTTTACTCTGCTGTGAACCAGGTCATCTCTGCACGTTTAACAATATTCATTACATCTTTATTGAACAGCTTTTCAAACAAAAAATATTTGGCATTGGCCAAAATCAGAATTAGCAGGTCAGGTACTGCAAAAACACAAAATCTTACCAAGTAGTTTTGGTCGAGTTCTGCAGATATCCTACTATACTTGAAATAGAACAAAACAAACTTATTACAAGTAACTTTTCAGAATGACATAGAAACTTGCTTTAAGTCAATAATTTCTTAATATTGATAAAAAAGTACTTGTTCTATTAGTAAATCAATTAATCGGAAAAATGTCTTGTTATAAGTTAAATAATCTGCAAGAGGAACGGGAACCTTTTCATCAATATTAAGGAGTTATTTACTGAAAACAAGCTCAGATATCTGATATCAGAAACTAAGTTTTGTCTTGAAAAAAGACAAAACTTACTTGCACCAGAAATTAGACCAAAACCAGTTGGTAAGATTTTGTGTTTTTGCGGTGCGGCTTTTTAAAGATAGGTAATCGAGGATCTGCCAGAAAACTGCAATCAGGCCATAAAATGTCTTCCTGAAGTTGCAGTTTTGTTCATTCACTGGTAAGCAGAGGCGCTGCAGCTCATTGTGTTGGCAAATTAATTCAGACTGGAAATTCACTTCAGATAAGTTTGGGTTGAGGTTGGACTGGGAATCCTTTGTCAGAAAACTGAGTCCATGTTTTACTCACAGGACATGCAAAACAGCTTCAGCCGCTCCTCCTCAGGGGGGTTGAGATCCCGGGAGGGGACGACCTTCCCGTCGGACATGAGGAAGTCATCGGACCGGTTGGCGCTCCAGAGTCCCATCAGACCCACGGTGCGTTTGTAGAAGTTCTCCGGGACTTCCACCATGGCCGCCAGCTGACGATATCCTTCGCTTCGCCAGACGACCACTCTGAGGCCGCTGGCGTAGACCGCTGCGCAGCGGTTCACCGAGAGACAGCGCACCGCAAAGCTCTGCTTGTTCTCATACACGACACCTGGAAGGACAGGTAGAGGCACGAGATGTTCGCCTCAAGATCTGCAAATTATATTTCAGTCATGCACATCGAAAGTGTGTGATGCATGTTACCGATTCTGACTGAGAATTCAGCATCATCCACAAAAATCCGCAGTCCGCTCTCTTTGTCAGAGCATCTCCACTCAATCTGATGATAACGGATAAAGATTCAAACTAGTTAAAGGTGCAGGTACAAGTTTGTCTTGCTTTACTAGTATAAAAGTTTTAAAGATAGAAATTCAGTAAAAGTTGGTGGCTGAACAAAACTGTCACGTTTAATTAGTCCAAATTATGTGAAAATCATGTTTTTTTATTTATTCTACTTTTCAGTGATGCACTACTTTGTGTTGGTCCATCACATAAAACTTTGCCTGAACTCCAATAGGTTTGAATAATCTGATTTAATCTGAGTTAAAAGGATTATTCTCAGAGGTCAACATGACTTTTCCAAACTGTGAGCGTTGCCGTTGTTCCCATGCTGACCTTGCCGATGCCTTGGTGGAAGGCGGCCATGCGCACCATCACTGGGACGTCAATGATCCCACTTGCGACTGTCTGCAGCTTTTCAATCTGTCCTTGTAGGGTGAAGATATTAGAGCCGCTTGCAGATGAGAGACGTAATATCACAAACTCCCCCAGGGCCTTAAACGAGTACTCTGCCCCATCGAAGGTGATGAAATGCAGACCTCCGTACACCAACGCTGTAGGGAAATATTGGTTTCCACTTTTAAAATAAGACTACAAACCAGATAATTTGCTTGTTTTAAACTTTTTTCTGGGGATTTCTCACCGGTGCCCCGCGCTGCCCCGCTGGAGCCGCTGGAGACGTAACCTTGACAGCGATCCAAAGGTCTCTTTCTGAGGTAGAGATGGCACTGGGGAGAGTCGATGCAACACCACTGAAACGGGAGGAGATCCCCGTCTGCAAGGAAACATTTGGTGAAATGATGTCTCTTCAAGATGCTCAGTTCTAGCTGGATGATCAGACGAGATGTCTGCAGATTTTAACCAAACAACAATATATTCTGTTATTTTCACAGAGCTAGCTCTCCAAATCTAAAGCCAACTCTTGCAGTAAGAAAACACCATAAAACTCTATGATTCAATTTATCTCTAAACAGCAGGGAGAAAATCAGCCTTGAGGAAAGCAAGAACAAATGTTTTGTGTTGTCTATATGAAACATGTTCATTACAGTTTTTGCCTCAAATCGTCCTTAGATAATGAGATTTCAGTCTGCTCAGTTCTGATTTGAGTTATTTAAGGGTGTCTTGTCACTAAATCCAAATGAGCTGCTGCTGGCCTCAAAGTAAATTGCTGCAAACTCATTTGTACAATATCTTTGAAGAGCATTAGTGGAGCCTCCTGCACAAGCAAACAAAATGCAACGAGTGGTTTCTGGATGATATGTCAAAACACTTGTCTTTTCCAGCAGCCATTGTGCAGCGTTAAAACCATGTGACTGACTCTAAGTAAAGAGGCTCGGTTGTTGTTGTATTCCTGCTGCTCTTGCTAGGTAACGGGACAGCGCCTACCAATTATGACTTAATTATCAGAAGGTTTTTGGAAAGGTTCATTTTCCAGACACCAAAAAACATGAGCTTATTCACAGAAAACTGCTGGGTGGGTTTGTTTCTAACAGTAGAAACTCAAATGGAAGTGAAATTTACAGAAAAGATCCCAATTAACGTTGGATTTTTTTCGTCACTGAATGAATGGATGCGCTAAATAAGAGGTTAAATTTCTCTGTGTCACTATGTTCCTGCAATAAAATATTGTTTTACTTTATGGTGAAATTTACCAATAGAACAACATATCATCCGTTATCTGTACTCCACTTTTTCAACCAGCTGAGTGTCTTACCGACGTGTTTCTGAGTGCTGTGTCCGTAGAAGTAGCGCTCGTTGAACCCAGCCAGCAGGGCGCCTTCCGGCTCGTACACGCACCTCTTTCCGGCGCCATACCGGTTGGACAGGAGCGACCTGAATACTTGCCCAGAGGCGCCCGCCCACCGCTTCTGGACCGTCTCACTCGGGTCGGAGAGGTCCAGCAGGAGCGCCAGGTCCTCCAAAGCCTGCATCCGGGTGCAGGGACAGGAGGTCAGCCCCACCGTCCACACGGCCGGGTCCGGCTCCTCCTTCGACCACCCCTGGCATTTGATCCCAGCATCTGGATCCGACCCTAATGGTCCAGTTAAATCATACACCAGCTGGCCGGGAATCCCCAGTGTTCCCATAACTTCATTGGGTCTATATCTGCCTGCGTGCCCAAAAAGGTTTCCTGGAGGTTTGGTTGTCTCCTTGAACTCGGTTTTTCCGTCTGTGTAGCCAATAAGAGCATCGTGATGCTTCCTCAGCCCGGGGCCCCATTTCATCTCCCCGAATCGCAGGAGGGCGAAGGAACGCTCTCCATCTGTTGTCAAGATACACTGGAAGGTGTTGGTCTGCAAAGAAAAAACATTTAAACTCACCAAATGCCACAAAGGTTTGCAACTCTTTCAATTGAATCAAATGCAAGAAATAACTGCGATAGAAGAGGCAAGACTGAAGTCTTGCCTCTTCTAGCGGACCAGGGCCACTGAAGATAGGAAACAAAAACAGGAGTGAATTTCCACCAAAAAAAAACCCCTAAAAAAATCTTCTACAAGAAACTCGAACATTTCTGAGCCCCAAAAGTCAAACATTTTCCAGAAAAAAACTAAAACATTTTCAGATTAATTACAGGATTTTTGTTTTGGAAAAAAAAATCTATTTTTGAGATTGAAAGCTCAAAATATGTGCAACAAAAAACTTGAGATTTGTTTCAGAAATGTTCTACAAAAGAAATGTTTGAAAATTTTTGAGTTTCAAAAGTCGAAAATTTGCAAGTAATTTATATTAGAAATTTTCCAGAACAAAAATTTTTGAAATTTTTAAGTTTCAAAAATGTGAGAAAGTTGAACATTTTAATCTTTTGAGACTGAGAAATGTTTGTATTTTTTTCTAGAAGATTTCTGAGATTGTTCTAAAAAGCAAATCCTGGACTTTTGAAGCTCAGAAATCTTAATTTTTCTAGAATGTTTTTTAGCAAAACCTTACAGATGATGCAAAAAACAAGACGAATGGCAAAATCAAATCCCTCTGAGACACCACAAGGTGGCACCAGATACCAAACTGGACATCTGAACAGAAACCACGACTTACTCGTTGTCTCACCTTCAAAATCTCACATTGCACAACAACATTTAAAGTAGGACAACCAAACAATGACACTAACTGATCCTTCGCATCTTTATGAATCAAAATACAGGCAGGTTATATAAAAAAACAGAGTTTAAATGCTCAATATGCTTGAATTTATTTATTCTAGTGATCAGAGATGAATATTTAGTGAGGAACTTAATATATTTCATGTTTGTATTCATTGTTCCAGGATTCTAAATGTGACCTGACCTCTGACAGGTTGACCTTCTGAAAGGAGACGGGCATCACGTTTTCCCAAGTGATCTTCAGGATCCAGGTGGGGGAAAACGAAGGCCTCTGTTTCAAACCCTCAAACTTTGTCACTTCAACTGCTGTGCGGTTGAAAACCATGTGGGAGTAAACATCTGATGGATCCAGTTCTGAATATTCCTGAAAGAATCAAACAACAATGATGCAATTATTGCCAAGATTAAGTAAGTTTGACTGGTTTGAATTAAACTCAATTAAAAAAAAATTTGTTTTTCAGAGCGTTGCTCTTTGTTTTCACCTGACCTGATAGTGTAGCTTCCCATTGCCTTTGGTGAGGTCACCATCATCCCAAAAGACAGCCAATAACGGCCCTTTTATGTCATCAGGGAAACCTTCAGCAGAGGGAGACGGGAGCAGGTATTGTTCATTCTCAGCCAACGACTGAAACTGGACCAGGCCGTTATCAGAAAACTGCCAAAATAAAACAAAGTCAGGCTCTTTACTGAAAGTAAATCACAGTTAATACAATGTTCAGCCATCAAAGTTTGTCTTTCTGTTGAGTTTATTATTCTGTGAACTGTGAATAACCAAATACTTTGATGTAAATACTGCGCCTCAACATTGTCATAACTGAAATGACTAATCTCATAACTTTTTGTTCTGCAGGGAAAATTTCCTGAACTCAACAGGATGTTACTTTGGTCATAGTTTTAGTCACACAGCGCCCTCTATTGGTGCTAAGAATAATCTCAAACAGAAACAGTTTAGAGGAAAACAATGTTTCAATTTAGTAAAATTATTCAGTGCAATATATATATATATATATAACATAAAAAACTTTAGTAATTCTTGGTTTTGTTAGTTTAAGTCGGGGGACATTAGTTCCTGGAGATCCCAGGAACTAATGTCTTAATTTCTTGTCATCAATATGTCAAGAAATGCTAATATCAAATGATTTTCCATACATATTCTCAGATCATTTCTAATAACAAGTTACAGAGGTACTCCAGGCTAAGGATGACAATTTAAACAACATAGTTTCATAATAAAATATGTTGTTTTAAGAGTTAATGAGTCCCTGTGTCAGACTTTTCTTGCATGATTGCATAAGTATAACACATACTATTACAAAACTCATAAATACCAAATATTCAACTCTGCATGTCATCATTTATAATTTGTATTTTTTGTGTGTTTTTTGAGAAAATACAGCTTTAAGAACCAAAATGGCATCAAAATATGTAAAATATGGGAGCCTGACAGTTCTAATTAGAGCAAAATCTGACTAAAGAATAACAATTTGAAACATATAATCAAATCCTTCATTCATGGTGATTTCAGTCCAACAAACCTAGAGAAAACCTCTGAGGTGAGTTGAGGAAAAGCGAACATGATGTAGACAAACTGTGCAAGAAGGAAAAATCAGACTCACAAATACTCTGTGGAACAGTTTCCCCATGAAAGGAAACCCTGCTGGTGGTGCAATGTATGGAGAATTTCCATCTTCTGTTTCTATTTTCACTTCTCTATCTCCAGCCTCTGCTCCGTATGGGTACAGAGAGCTCTCTGTGGGGAGAACAGGCAGTTAGTCAAGTTGGGTGTTTCATCTGTCAACCTAAGGCTGCAGTGTGAACAATACGGTGTTTCTCTGCCCTCTTTGTTTAAGACATTCTGCTAAGAAATAACTTAATTTTGCATTTTAATTATTTTAAAATAGTAATGTTTCACTTTGTTTGCTACTCTATTTTTCAAAGTACAAATGGTTTTAAATAATCTTAGCAAATATTGCTTAGTTTTTTTTGTAACAGCACTGTATTATTAAAATAAAACAAATTAGTTTTTTTTTTTTTTTTTTTTTTAAAAGCAACACTGGTAACCGAGAAGGCAGTTATATTACTACTACCGATGTAATATTGATGCTTTGGACTGGTCCAGCTAGAGCCCAGACCTGAATCTGATAGAAAACATATCCCTAAAGATTAGGGTAATGGTAAGGAGGCCTTCCAATCTTAAAGACTTGAAGCTCATTACCAAAGATCAAAACATTCAAGAAAACATGAAAAGAAGGTATTGATTGCTGTAATTCCACATAATATTTATAATTTATTATTCAGGAAATTATGTTTAAGTAAGAAAACATCAATTTCTTTTATTTTAAATAATATTGCTTTTAAATAGCTTTATTAGCATTTTAGAAATGTCAGTCTCAGAATTTTCTTGGTTAACTTTTTAGATCTAAATCTGTCAGGTATAACAATAACTTTGGGATTAACTACATACATACATGACTGGTAGTTGATTAGTTTCTTATAGACTTGTTGATCAGGTTGTTTCCAATCAACAAATTGAGCTGCATAAAGAATTGGTTATAAAAATGTAATAAAAACAAATGCATAGCTAACCCATTTTGGCTAAGGTATTGCAAACTGTGTTGTTTGCGGTGCAGGTACAGGCGTAGCTCCCTGGCAGGTTGGTACAGGATGTCTGATGAGGACAGGGGTCGGGGGACAAACACTCATTCAAGTCTACACAGCCTTCTTTTCCAAGACCATTGTCCTTGTTAGTTTTCCAGCCGTGTTTGCATGAGCATTTGAATCCTCCTACATAATTGTTGCAGGTTGCAGCTGACGGACACTGTCCATTTTCTTGCTGGCATTCATTAATGTCCACACATAGGGGCCCAATGCTGAGGAAGCCTGGCATACAGACACAAACAAATGATCCTGGGGTGTTATGACATTGAGCGAGGGAGTGACAAGGGTTGGAAAAGGCAGCACACTCATCCACATCTTTGCACCAGGAGCCATTCCCAGTGAAGCCTCTGTGGCAGTGACAGGAGAAGGATCCAGGTGTATTCCAACAGTATGCCAAGGGATGACATGGCGAATTCTCACATTCATTGCTGTCGACACATGCCTCTTTCTCCTCATGGTAACCATGAGGGCAAGAGCAATTGTATGCTCCCGGTAGGTTTGTGCACACCTGATCAGAGCGACAGGTGTTGGTGCTCTTACATTCATCAATATCCTCACAGCCAGTGTCAATGGGTTGGTACCCAGGGGAGCAGTGACAGAGGAAAGACCCTTCTGTATTGTTACATATAGAGTTTTCTGGACATGGGCTAGCATCTGGGTCAAGGCATTCATCCACATCCAGACAGTCAATACCATTCAGAATAAAACCTACATTACAGGGACAGAGGTATGAACCTAGAGAGTTCACACATGTGGAGAAAGGCTGGCACACTGAGGTGTTGAGAAGCTCTGAGCATTCATCCACATCCACACACTCTGTACCATTGCTCAAGAATCCATTAAAACAATCGCAGTAATAAGAACCAAGAGCATTCTTGCATGTCCCATTTGTGCAAAGCTCTTGTCCGTTGTTTTCACTGCATTCATCAATATCCACACATAAGTCAGTACTATTGGAAAACCCAGTGTCACAAAGACACTGGTGGCCTCCTATGGTGTTCACACATGTGCTATGATCAGGACAGGTTGAATTGTCCAGGCATTCATCAATGTCCTCACACTTTGTGCCATTGCTTTGGTACCCTTCCCAGCACACACAGATGGAGGATCCAATTGTGTTTAGGCAGTTGGAAAAATTAGGACAGTGGATCAGGCCAAGGGAGCATTCATCAATGTCCAAACACAAGGAGTCATTGCTTGAGAATCCTGGGTCACAGGTGCAGTTGTAACTCCCTTCTGTGTTATTACAAGTACTGTTGTCAGGGCAGGTGAAGTTTCCCATCTCACATTCATCTATATCACGACAGTGTGTACCGTTGTATCGAAAACCTTCCCAGCACACACAGATGGAGGATCCAATCGTGTTTTGGCAGTTGGAAAAATCAGGACACTGGATCAGGCCAAGGGAGCATTCATCAATGTCCAAACACAAGGAGTCATTGCTTGAGAATCCTGGGTCACAGGTGCAGTTGTAACTCCCTTCTGTGTTATTACAAGTACTGTTGTCAGGACAGGTGAAGTTTCCCACCTCACATTCATCTATGTCCTGACAGTGTGTACCGTTGCCTTGAAAACCTTCCCAACACTTGCAGATGAAAGAACCATTTGTGTTTTGGCAGTGTGAGAAGGGAGCACAGACTTTATGTTGTAACTGATCGCATTCATTTATGTCCCAGCAGTCAGTCCCACTTCCTTCATATCCATCTGTGCATTCACAGTAGAAAGAACCGTGGTATGTGTTACACTTTGCAAGCGAGTGGCAGAAATTAGTAGCATTTAGGCAGTCATCTTCACTAATGCACGTTCCCTCATTGTAGACGTTTCCCAATATACAAGAGCAGCTGTAGGAGCCAGGAAAGTTGGTGCATGTCATATTCTTGCTGCAAGCTGTGGCCAATTCACATTCATCAACATCATTACAAATAAAGCCATCCCCTTGGAATCCATGATTGCACCGGCAGAGGTAGGAACCATTGGTGTTGAGGCACACAGCTTCCGAGCTGCAGTTGTTTGGCAGGGTAGAGTTCTGCTCACATTCGTCCACATCCTTGCAGTAAAAGCCATCCCCCTCCAGGCCCATCGGGCAGACACAGGAGAAAGATCCGGGCATGTTAGTGCAGTTGGCCAATGGGTGGCATCCTCCATTTTGGTCTTGGCATTCATCAATGTCTATAATTTATCCAAAATGGGACATTGTCAGGGAAACAGCCCCAAAATGTGCTAAAAACTCACAAGAGTGTCCACTTATGAAGCAAGTTCTACAGCTTGTACATGATAAGGAACAGATACGTACCAGAGCAGTTCTTCCCATCGCCTGTGTAGCCACTTCGACAAAAGCAGGAGTAGCTGCCCACTGTGTTGTTGCAGTGGGCAAACTCACTGCACTCTTGCTGCCCCGTATCACATTCATTCACATCTGGAAATGTCCCAAACAAATAGTGTAATAAGAGAGAAGCATTTCAAGATAAATAATTTAGCAATCAGAAAATCTAAAAGCAGAGATCTAGTTCTAGTATAGTCACCAAACCAGTCTGTTGCCACGATGAGGCTAACCAGTGTTTTTCACTGGTCATAATGTTATGCCTGATCAGTAGACAGACTGTAATTTGTAAGTAAACCTGCATTTTCTACTTACTTATCTGTATCTGATATATTTAGAAGGGATGTAATATTTCCCGTCTCTGTATGAATTCTGTCTTTCAACTTTCATATCACATAACCTAATATTGAGGCTGAACCTGGCCCTGACATTCGTTGTTTTAAATAACAAATATAAAAAATCATTACCAACACATTGAGTCCCGTTGAGAGTGTAGCCTTGTTTGCAGACACAAGAAAATGATCCAGGAGTATTCAAACATTCAGTTTCATTGTCAGGGCAAATATTGTCCATCTGGCATTCATCGATATCTGTGCAGGTCACTCCATTGCCATCAAAGCCCACGTCACAAACACACTGATATCCAGAAGGTGAAAGGTGGCACAAACCTTTACTATGGCAGGGAGGATCACACAGAAAATCTGGTGGCACACAGGTGCCATTAGAGGCCACCGTACCATTCAAACATGAGCAAACATAAGAACCAGGAGAGTTGACACACTGTGAGAAAGGAGGGCAGGTGGTATTGGAGCGGGAACACTCATTCACATCCTCGCAGGAAAATCCATCACCCATGAAACCTTGCTGACAAGAGCAGAAAAAGCCCCCTACAGTGTTAGTGCATATGGCCCTTGTGTGGCATATTTGTGCCTGAGCACACTCATCTTTGTCCAAACAATGAGAGCCATTCCCTGTAAAGCCTCTCTTACAGGTGCAGGTGTATGAGCCAATGGTGTTGAGACATGTGGCATTGATATGGCACGGTTTGTCTTGACACTCGTCCCTATCAACGCAGGCCAAGTTGCTAGCAGGGCGGTTGTAGCCAGCCTGGCAGGGGCACTCATAAGACCCATCAGTGTTTTTGCACTCTTCATTCACTCCACACGGATTGCTCTTTTCCACACACTCATTAATGTCTTGGCAAATTGTCTTATTAATCAAGATGAAACCTGACTGGCACTGGCAAGCAAAAGACCCTTGGTTATTGACACACGTTGCTTTGTTTTTACAGCCCCCATTATTCACCAGACACTCATTGATGTCATTGCACTGAAGCCCATCACCAGAGTAGCCTGTCATACATGTACAGTTGAAAGAACCAGGTAAGTTTTTACAAATGGCCTTCGAGTGGCATTTTGAATTCAAAGAGCATTCGTCTATATCGTCACAGGTAAAACCATCTCCCCTGTAGCCTGACAGGCACTGACAAGAAAAGGAACCATACGAGTTAGTGCAGTTTGCAGAAGGGCTGCATTGACCTGCTTTGCATTCATCAATGTCATTGCACTTGGAGCCATTGAATATTAATCCACTGCCACAGTCACATTTGTAGGACCCAGGATTGTTCACACAGGTAGTGAAAGATGGGCAAATGTTTGGATTTGCACACTCATCAACATCTTCACAGCGTCGCCCATCTCCAATAAAACCTTCCTGACACAGACACTGATAACTACCCAACCTGTTGAGGCAAACAGCCTTCGAGTCGCATTCATTGCCTGCAATGCATTCATTTATATCAGCACATGTCAACCCATCTCCCACAAACCCACTTTTGCAGGTACACTGGTATGATCCAACAGAGTTTATGCAAACTGCATTAGGGCTGCAGATGTTGCTTGCACACTCATCAATGTCAATACAGTTCTGTCCAGTGGCTTGAAAACCACTGTGGCACGTACAACGATAGGACCCAGGTGTGTTTACGCAGCCTTTGAAACCTAATAAAGTAGAACACACACGATTCTCTGAACACTCATCAATGTCCATGCACAAGTAGATTCCATTTCCTTTATAGCCCGCATTACAAGTGCACACAAAAGAACCGGGGTTATTGGTGCAGGTGGCATTCCAATGGCAGATTCGTTCCCTTGCGCATTCATTGACGTCTGTGCACTGGAAGCCGTCACCTGTGAAACCTGAACTACACTGACACGTTCTCCCACCATCCAAATTGGTGCAGACTGCAGTGGGGTGGCAGCCCCCATTGTTCGTTTGACACTCATTGATGTCCTGGCAGGTTTTACCATCACCAACATATCCATCGAGACAAATGCAAGAATAGCTGCCTGGAGAGTTTGTGCAGCGGGCCTTTGAGTGACAACTTTGAATGCCACTCAGACACTCGTTGATGTCGCTGCACTGCAGACCTTCACCCTGGTAGCCCACGCGGCAGACACAGGCGAAGTTGTTGCCAATCTTCAGGCAGTCGGCCTGAGCGTGGCACTTAATGCCTTCTGCCTCGCATTCACTCTTGTCAACGACAGCTGAAAAAAGACGAGAAAACAAGAGGGTGAAAACTCAAATTGTTTTAAATTTTAAGAAATACCAATCACTCTATTCATTATTGCATATGAACTGCACAAACCTGCTAAGCAGTAAACCAGCAGGGCGAAGACAGTTAACAGCCACAAGATGGGAAACCTAAAAGGGAAAAATAAGATTAATTTTCACATAAGACAGATTTCACTTTATTAGCTGAAGCAATTTTCAGGACAAATGATGCATTTTTGGGTGTCTAGTTTCTCAGTCTCACGCTTTGATGTTTCCAAAATATGAATTGACCTTGATAATTTGACAAATAAATGCATATTAAATTCCAATTGGTACCAAAATTAGTTTCATTTTGGGTCATATCAAAAATCTGAACGTTCTTAACGGGCCGGTTGTGCAAGGTTGTATTAATAAATGTATTAAACTGTGGAATTTGGGATCTGTTGATTCTGTGTGAATGTCACAGATTTGTAAAAAAAACTGGAGGTAATAAATAATGTAATCTGGAGTCGAGAAGGCCACATAAAAAGCTACGGCGGACCAGATTTGGCCCCAGGACCTTGAGTTTGACACTTGTGCCAGATGATTCATCCAAGTTGTTATCGAACATATTCTAATCAAACTGATGTAAATATTCCCAGGTCTGAAATATTTACTATTTGAAGTACTTTTACAGGAAATGACTCAAAGAAGCAATCGCCATAAATCTGAACAGAAATGAAAATAATCTCTTGTTTGCTCTTATTAGGTTTCAGTCTAAATGTTAAAGCACCCCTCCGGACATGCAGTGCTATTGTCTGACTGAGACGGAGGCTTTGGATGGACGGCAGGAGAGACTCCAGTTACATGCATGGAGGAACACCTACCGCCCCTGAGGTTCTGCAACTAGGACAGCAATGTCGGTTAAAAGTGAAATTTACCATTACAGGCAACAAACAATACTCTTCAAGCAGCATTTAAATTTTTTATTAGATTTTTTTCTGTATTTTTGTTTTACTTTGTAATGCTTTTATTATAATTAAAGGCTAAAAAGTTGTTTAATGTGTACTTTTATACTTAAAGAAGTTGGTAGCCTCATGGCGAGAGAATGAACATCAGTATTTACACAATCTTTACCTTAAACACAGTGATTGTCAATTAATTATGTTTAAGATTAAACAGGAGACTTTTCATGGACATAGACAAATTCAAAAGAAGTCAAATAATGTACATAAAATTTAATTTAAGAAAAAGAGACAACTCTAGAGAGTTTGTGGTCTGTGGTGTAAATTTGTGAAATAGCGGGGAAAAGAACTTAAAAACAATATAAATATTGAATATAAATAATTTAAGATAAATGATAAAAATATATCACAAAAGTACATGAATGTAGCTCAGCTTTAAAAGATGTGCGCTGCCTGCTGTTGGGTAATATAGTAGCTGTATATGATTGAGTATAATATATAAAATATAATATATAAAATCTCGCATGAAATGGTTATTGATCTGGAATATTTCAGGAGTCCTAAATGTCGATGCTGAAGAAATATAATCATATAGAAACCATGAGGAGACTGATAAATTACAGCCATATATATGTATTTACAGGTAGTGTGGAGTGTGACCTTAATCTACGTCCAGAATAGAACAAATAGGTGAAAGATTTAAAACATATTTTTGACTATAGAAACACAGATTAGCTTATTAGCTAGTTAGTTAGATCGACCAATAAAAATATTTTATTGCTGTTGTTCTTTTCTATGAATAGCTTAAATTCATTGGCAATATTATTAATTACGTTAATTCTACGGACTGTTTTATTATTATTATTTTACTAATGATATTTTTTTGTTTATAAGTTCAGACTGACAATTTCAGTCATTCATTCAAAATTACATTTTCCATTTGGGCGTAAAAAGCTCTTAAAACATCCTCAAAAATCAAACTCCACTTTTTTATTATTTTCCCTGATAAATATTGAAACAACAAGAAACATTTTTGCATTTAAAAGTCTGTCAATTGGTTATAATATTTCAACAGAACCTCAGCTAAAATGATTGAACATCAATATTTATATTGACTGAAACATTAATCCCAGATGCTGCATCTGAATTCAATCGGTGATAAAACTAAAACTGACAGGAATGGAGGAAAATATATTTTCTTATGCTGAATTAATAACCTGCTGCAAAGTGAAACCTTTTCTGAAGCGTTGCTGTGAAACAGAGTTGGGTTTCAATATGCAGGTGTTTAAAATTTAAACTGGGCTAGAAATAGTTGAGATAATCTGTAATTTTAGCCCAAAACGACTTTACTGAGAGTCCAGATTTAAATCTGGATTAAGACTAATTTAAAGCCTTTAATGTGTAACGTGTAGCCTGTAATTTCAGGTGGTATAATAATTTATATTGCATTATATTGTACATTTTATTCATATTTTATGATTTACTTTTTTTCCACTTTCCTTACAGGCTTCAATCAATTAGTTGCTTTCTTTTGTCCCGTTTACCTTTTGAAATATTATTTTCTTTTGAATAGTTTATGAAAGCTTAAATAAATTTCCAATTGCAAAGCATACAAGAATATTTAGCACTACACAAAAGTTATTTATGACACTAATTACTATTTTCTTTCCTCAAACATACAGAAACCAATGAATAAAAACATGAATGTTTTTCTCATGAGAGATGTAAAATTGCTGGATTGATCTCTATGACTATAACCAAAGAAAGAGAAAAGAGATATTTTAACTCACCTCATAATTTCCAGTCTGATTGTCCGGTTTGCATCTGCCATGACTGGGAGATTTCCGAACCTCTGCTCGTCTTTTGCTGCACACCTTTATCCTCCAGGAGCTTCTTCTGCTTTTTATTTTTGGATACCTCCACCCTACCTGGGACAATGCCCCTGTCCTTCACAGCACGCTCAGCCCTGACATCTTAAACCTCTGGGAAGAGGAACACCCATGCTCCTCTGGTTATGTGTCAACTCATACACAATAAATGTCCCAGCAACCTGAGGACACCATTTGTCCTCTTTACTGTACGTCGCTGATAATCAGCCAATTTATTTCTATTCATCTGTTCGTTATGGGAGAGAAGGGTTTTGATTTTTCTGGAAGAGATTTCAATGTAACCCAAGTAGACACATTCCTGGCTGCCATGAGTCGTCCAATGTTGAACATAAACCGATGTAAACAAACCAGCAGCGGCATTATAAGGCCAAACTAATCTTCAATCATTCATGACACAGGATGGTTTGGTTGATTACATTTTTTAGCTTTTCAATTGTATCATTGTTGGTTGTGCAGGAGGCTCCTCTTCTGCTTGTCAGAGATGTACAGTTGTATGCAAAACATATTTAGCCCATTTTTTGCAAAAAATCATTCTTAGATAATGAGATTCTGGTCTGAGCTCCTTTCAGAATGAGATGTTTTAGGGCGTCTTGTCACTTTAAATCCAAATAAGTTGCTGCTGGCCACACCCTCAAAATCCAAGTTTACACTTACACATGAAAATGGCTGCAAACAGATTCAAAATTATACAGCCATACATCTTTGGAAAGCAGAAGCAGAGGCTTGGGTTGATAGGTAATGTGACTTAATGATCGGGAGGTTTCACTCTCTGTAAATAGTTTCCTCCAATGTTCTCTGCTGTTTGTTCAGGAAACATTAATGGCGTAAAGCAAGTTAATCCTGACTGCATTATTAGTCCATTTGTCACCGTATTTTTCAGAAATGATCCAGGCTAATCTAATCTACCTTTCTAATCTGGAAAGGTAGATCGTTCCATAGAACAGGAGCAACAACAGAAAAAGCCCGATCTCCTTTCCTCTTTCGTCGGGTCCAAGGAACTGTCAGCAATAGCTGATTATTTGATGGTAGGGTTCTGGACACAGACTGAAATTTTAAAAGGTCCCGAAGATAAGGGGGATCTAACCCATTTAAAACTTTATAAGTTAATAAGAGAATCTTAAAATCTTTGCGATAAACAGCAGGCAGCCAGTGTAGGGAGGTCAGTCTGGGCCTCCGCTGGTCAAGCTTCCTGGTTCCTGTAAGAAGCTTTTATTTCGGTAAAACACTTGGGAAAGTCCCAACTAAGGCGATTGCACAAATGTTTTTGTGCAACTCTGCTGCACCACACCTGAACATAATAATTGTGTCATTAGCGAGATGCAGGAGAACTGATCTCCACAAGGAGGAGGTAATTAAGCCATTTCATCCCAGCGTTTTGTAAAAACTGTAGCACATGTAAAAACTGTAGGACACCTGGAGGACTGGAGTTTGACACATGTGCTCTAAAGTTTGGGATGTCTTGTGTGCCTCCCGTGTGTTGTTGCTGGACAGATGGGACTTTATGCGCACCCTGTGATCCGCCTTGGCTCCTTTTGGGTCGGCTCGAGCAACTGTGTGGAGAGCTGGGCCACCTGACCTGAAGGCAGGGGCTCTGAGGAGTGTGCAGACCTGACTGGTCGTCCAGGAATGTTTTTGTATTTTCATGGGATAATGTGACATATCCATGCAAGCTTGATCTCATAGTTTAAAATCTCGGTTGAGGATTTAAAAGGCTTTATAATTCTATAGCTGCAAACACAAGATTGGGTAAATTGGGTTGTAAAATCATCAGAAATGGATTTTCAGTCTCTTGTGAAATGACTGTCACATACTTTGCAGTAATGGAGGAACAACATTTTAAACAGGCGCTGACTCACCAAAGAAATATTGAAGTTACAGTTGAAGCGATGCATGCAAACAACCATCAACCACAATGTGTTCTTTTAACATTTTTGTGAAGCTATGAGGAAGTTGCATTCCTTCCCTGCAAGGAGCTGGTATTAAAGGACAATAACGGATTTTTAGCATTTGATTGAATTGTGTTTTCAGCAAGCAATGCCTGGACAAAACTTGAAATACTGATGCAGAAGAAGCTGGAGCATGTGTCAGCTTGTTATTTTTTTTATTCTTTTTAAAGTCTACTCCCACCAAAAGAATGTAACACACAGACTTTGTGCAACATCTGGATCATAAACTGGGAACATTGCTGGGGGACTGACTCACTTCCCTGATAAAGAAGAGCAAAAGGCTTCAAATTAAAAAATGTATTCATTGCAGTCACATTATGTCACATTGGAAACTTTTTCAAACTCTTTTGTTAGCATTCAATGCTTTATGATTCCCTGGGAATTAAGGAGGGAGTGACTCAAAGGCTAATTATCTCTGATCATTTTCAGGAAAGGAAAGAGAGCAATCCATTTGAGTCGAGCAGATGTGGGTCAATCTCACACAGTCAGGAAATGTTTTTCACTTGTCTGGACCTGCGCACCATCTGACCTTAGACAGAGGAATAGTTTCTGCAGAACTGAAATGGGATCAAATAACGCTGGAGATTAACTGGAGTTGGTTTTGTGAACAGGATGTTGAGAGTGTAGAAAAAGATCCACCTACATGCCATCTGGTTGAAAGACATAGAAAGTTATTTTTATTACCTCTCTTTTAAAATTTTTTCCTTCTTTTTCAAAATTGTTCTTGATTTTGTTTCATTTCCTTTTTCCATAGCAGCTTCTTTCTTTCTCTTTCCATTTATTCCTACTTTTTTCTTTTTCCCGTCACTTAATTTTTCTTTTCATTTGTCTCCCATTTATTTCCATTTTCCTCCAAAACAACGTCATAATCTCTGAAATACAACGATGCATTTTTTTAAAAATATGATGGCCTCTACTAGAAGACTAAAACTCCTTCCTTGGGTCAATTGACAGGATTGAACTGATCTTCACAAAGCAATCCTCCAGCTGCAGCTGATCCAGAACGCTGCTGCTGGAGGTCTGACTAAAACTCTTCAGTCCCCACACTGGATCCTTGTAGCTCAGAAAACAGACTTTAAAATACTGTTTACAAATCACTGCATGGCTCAGCACCACAATATATCAAAGATCTGCTGGTGTCATAGCAATCTTCCAGAACTCTAAGGTCTTCTGGTTCTGGTCTGCTCTGAACCAGAACCAGTACCAAACACAGAGACAAAGGATTCAGCTTCCATGCACCACGAATCTGGAACAAACTGAAAAGCCGCCGAAACACAGAGTTCCTCTAAATCAAGGCTAAACCCAACCTGGTTAGTTGCTTTTGATTCGTAACGACTCCAAACTTGATGATATTTGACAATATGTAATGTTTGCAGTTTGTTACTGTTATTCAAAGCACTTCAAACTTCCTGCTGGAACCTTATTAATTTTTGTCTTTATTTCATAATGATGACATTTGAGAATATGTAAAGTTTCCTTCATGTTATGCACCTTGTTGCTGAAATGTGCAATATAAATAAAACTTTTCCCAGCCTTGTTTCTGCGAATCGGCGACATGCTGCACATCATCGCAGACAAACTGGACCTGTGGGAATGAGTGGCAACAACGCTTTTCACAGCTTAGACAGTAAGACCATTTGGTAAAAGTACAAATAAAAAGCTTTCTTGAACATTTTAACCGTTCATTCCCAACCACATGTGACTGTGAGAAAATTCATGCTGTCATCAGGTTTAATATGCATCATGATTGATGCCTTCTGGGAGAAATAACGACAGACCAAACAGGTTTTAGGCTTACTGGGAATTATTGACTGTTAGGCAACATTATAAAAACATGTTGGTCAAATAATCATCAAAGAATCATCTGTAGCATTATGACTCATGTTATCTGGATTCATTTGTGTGTTTTTAAAATATTTTTCTTACTGGTTACTTTGCAAAAAAACAAAATCTTACCAAGAACTTTTGGTCTATAGTGTCTAGTGCAAATATCTTAGTAAACTTGAAACAGACAAAACTTTCTTAAAACTAACTTTTTAGTCTGATATTGGAGCTTATTTTAAGTAAATAATTTCTCGATGAATATTGATGAAGTTTTTGTTCTATTGTCAAATAAATTAACTCATAAGACATTTTTTTCTGTTATGAATTAATTTATCTGCCAAAAGAAGCAGTACTTTTCATAAATATTAAGAAATGATTTACTTAAAACAAGCATCTAGATTCTGCTGGAAAGTAAGGTAAAGGTACTGAATTATTTTTTTATGCAGTTCCTCAAACATTTTATCTCAGTTTACAGCATGACATGCATTCAAACAATAGCAAGGAGACTCTTCCTCTGATCTAAACCTGGAGACAACATTTGTACTAAACTATATTCCTAGAAAAATATTTACACAATTACAATTAACTAACAACTTCAACACTAAGACAAAAGCAATCTGGGGTCAAACAAAAGCCAAAAACATCTTCCTTCCCTCTCAAACGATGGATTTTCCCAGTGAGGCTGATTGAAAACACCAGGTCCTGGTCAGCACTGATTAACTTGACCAGGTGACCTCAAAGAGACGAGAGAATAATTAACACTAAATATTAAATACAGCAAGTCACTTCCTCCAAACAAAAACAATACATTTACCAGATAAATTAGAATATAGGAAGTACAAAACAACAGCAGCCGTTGGGGAGGAGAGGGAAGCAAATCACAACAGGACATTATCAGTGAAATAAAACACAAGAGTCAGATCATTGTAACGCGCTTCCGTCTCAGCGTTCAGAAACGCGTTGCTAAGCATTCTGGGAAATACTTTCCACTCCTGTCTTTTTCTTCTTTGAAGTTTTCCAAATGCTAACCTAAAAACTCTTGGAGGTTTGACAAAATTAATAAGAAGTTAACACAACTTGCTATTGTAAGTTCATCTTTCACAAACTCACAGTTAAGTTCGAAATCTAAAACTCTCTGAATTTATTTGACTTAAACAGTAGAAGAAAAACGCAGCTCAAATGTTTTACAGTGTAGAGGTTTGGGCGACTCCAGGAAATGACAACCAGACTTTGCTCCTCCTATATTCTGTTCTGCTTTTTATTTAAATTTGTGCTTCGGTTGCTTCATACCAGCGACGCTCAAAGCGTTACTTCTAATCAAATACTTTCCCTCCACTGAATTTATAACAAAAACTAATGAGTCAGCTCAGAACTCCTGAGAACGCTCTTTCACCTGGATCGAGACCCGAGGCTGTGACTCAATCATCTCTGCTGTCAGTGACTCACAACAACTGAGTTTTTTTTGTTTTCAGCCTCCAGTTTCTTCTATAATAAACGCCTGATGATGTTATCCTGTCAGCGAACGAAACAATAGCAGATACACAAACAGGACGCTGGTTTTAGTTCAACCAATAAAAGATTCAAGCTGTTTATCGCATTGTGTCGAAAATAAGGTTAAATCACATAAGAAAACTGAATAATAGTTGAGGAAATAAACATAATGTTGCAGTCTTTCCTCTAAAACAAAAATGAATAAAAAACATAACTGTTTTATCCACTTGACGTTCAGTTTTACTGGTTTAGCTCCACATGCCGTAGCACAAATATTGTGATATAATGAGCTTCAATAGTTACATCAGACCATTTCTCTCATTTTATTCCGTCACAACCACATATTTTAATGTTTTTTTATTAAGACTTTGTGTGATGGACCATTAGAAAGTGGTACATAATTGTGAAATATAAGGAAAATGTTTTTTTTGGTTTTTTTTTATTGATTATTAGTCATGTATTGGGGGCTGCACAGTAGCACAGTTGATAGCACTGTTGCCAGAAAATGGATGGATGGAAAATGGATGGATGGATGGATGGATGGATGGATGGATGGATGGATGGATGGGATGGATGATGATGGATGGATGGATGGATGGATGGATGGATGGATGGATGGATGGATGGATGGATGGATGGATGGATGGATGAATGGATGGTCATGTATTACACAACTGGCATTTAAGCAGAGTTTAAATGGCAGTTTTTACATAAAAGTTACTCATAGTTAGGGTTTTTACTGATAGGAGTATTTCCATTTCACTGTACCTTTTACTTTTACTTGAGTAACATTTTTTATAAAGTATCACTACTCCTCTACTTTAGTAAAATTTCTGAGAAGCTTTCCAGAATGAAGAACAAACTAAAAATGCCTGAGCTGCAGACACACCTTCTGTTTGAGTTCAAGTGAAAGAGTTTCTTGTTTGTGCACAAGCTCTGATCTAAATGTAGGAAGACATTTTATTTTGTTAGATAACTTATTTCCAATAGCTATTAGCTTAGAAAACTAGTTAAATCAGTACACTAATCATGTAATGGACTATATTTTTAATAAGTTAGAAGTGTTTCATACCATAAAAACTTCTCAGCAAGTTTTCTAAGATCAGCAAGCAAACACACATTAAATATGCTAATCATTGTTCCAGTTCATGTTAATCATTGTTCCAGTTGTTATGAATCAAAGGGAACTCTAAACAGGTGGGGGCAGGGGGGTTTGTTTTGTTTTTTAATTGACTTAAATGAATTCCTTTTTTTCTGAAAGTTTGTTCCAGATAACCAAGACTAAACTCATGGCATAAAATGTATTTGATAGTATTCACATTTTCAATAAACAAATGTTAAAATGCTAGCTCTGTGGTAAAATTCAAATGTTTATGGGGGGCTGCTGAAAGTGAGGGGGCTCCAAACAGCCCCTTGGTTCACTTTGCCTGGAGCCGGCTCTGCTGGAGGTCTTAAAAATAAACAATAATTTATATTTACATTCTATGTGAGAAAGAAACTTGCATGGGTGGGGCACCAAAACTGGTGAATAGCCCTTTGGCTCATTATGTGAATAATCTTCTGATGCTGTTTGAAAATTAACTTACTTGTTTTGATATAAACAGATTTTACAAAGTGTTGCTAATAAAGGCAAAACTGAGACAGAAACAAAATAAGAAATGTTTACCAGCCGAAAGCAGAAAATATGTCAACAGAGAGACAGACCGAAACAGGCAACAAATAAGGTCAGACCGGAACCAGGTGAGCGTCAGTTTCGCCCACTCCCTCCGCCCCTCTCCGTCACCGTTTATGCAAATGAGAGTGACGTAAAGCGCGGCTTCGTTTATAAATCTACTCTATCGCGAGTGTTTTTGTCAGTTGAGGGCGACAACAAACTCCACGGATTACAATCAGCAGGAACTTTGCTCCTTCCTCACCACACCTGAGGTGACGTTGCTCTTTTGTGCGCGCGCGCTCCCGCTGAAGCGTCTCTCCAAACAGGTTCGGCCGGTAGACACACCTGCGTCAGAAGGAAAAAGGAAGTATTGTTGAGCGCCTGCATCAGTCTTTGTCTGACCTCTGCGGACGACGGACGCTCAGAGAAACGCTTGTTTTTTTTAAAGGAGAAGAAAATTTATTCTTTTGGAAACTATGAAGGGTTTCATCCTTCTGGCTCTGGCTGTCTTTGCAGCTTTGCAAAAACAGGCAGATACTGCTGCCTGTAAGTATCGTGAACTGATTAGGTTTTATAACACTTACATAATCTCTCTCTCTTTAATATTGTATAACTTTACATTTGGTGTCATTTTATGTTTATTTTAATGTTTGGAAGCTATTGAAGTCGTTCAGATTGGTAGAGGTGGGGGATGGGAGCTCCACCTCACTCTGGGGACTTTGTCAGTTTGCGGAAACCAACGCCCAGGTGTTAAACAAACCTGCCGGAATACCTGTTGATCCTTCCGACTGACTATTTTCCAAATAGCTGGGGCGCAATAAGTGCAGGTTGTGGTGTTCACCTCTGATTAAACACAAATTTGTCTTATTTTGTTGCTCAGGTACATGTACAACAATGAAATGGGTCAACTGTGAGGGTAGCTCACCCAATTGTGCATGTAAAATCACCCTGGATGACGGTTACAGAGAAAGCATCGACTGTGAAAAATGTGAGTAAACTATATATGTTGTGACACATGTGTGCTGCATATGTTTGGTTGTGTTCTCATGTTTTTGTTTTTTTATCGTCCACCTTTAGTGATCCCAAAGTGCTTTTTGATGAAGGCTGAGATGTTCAGAAGAAGAATTGGCCAAGACGTCCGTCTAAACATCGGTGGAAAGCCAAATGAACACGCCATTATCGACAACGACGGTATCTACGACCCAGAGTGTGACAGTAATGGTAACTTCAAGGCCAAGCAGTGCAACAAGACAGAGGAGTGCTGGTGCGTCAACAGCGCTGGTGTTCGCAGAACCGACAAGGGCGATAAGAACATGAACTGCTCCAAGCTGGTGGAGACATTGTGAGTGAAACTGCTGTTCTGGCTCCAGGTGAATGTTGGGAGGTGACGTATTTAACTTTTTTTTTTTTCCAGCATGGTTCGTCTTGAGCTGACTCACAAAGAAGTTAAGTCTGACAGTAAGGTGAATGTAGAGGCTCTGCAAAAGTAAGTTTATGTAACAACTCCACTTTTATTCTGACTTTGTTTGACTAAATTCCTAATGAAAACCTTTCCGTCCTACAGTTCTGTAAGAAACCTCCTCCAAACCCGTTACCAGGTCGACCCCAAGCTGGTTAAAGAAGTCCAGGTGAGAACTTCTAGCCAATGACTGGAGCAGTTTGCTTTGCCACATCTTACAACTAGATGCAACTGGATGTCATGAAAACAGATCCTCCTAATGAAACCTTTGCGTCTTAATTTCAGTATGACCCAGATGGTCGCTACATTGTGATAGACATAGAGAAGGAGAAAGGAGACCGTACCGTTAACCTTGGCAACATGGCCTACTACATGGAGAAAGATGTAAGTTTCTAAAAGTCTCTGATACAGTTGAGTTGTTCTGGAGGGATCCTCACTGACTTTCTCTTCTCTTGCAGCTGAAGGTCTCCCCTCTGTTCTCGAACCAGACGGCAGTCCAGCTCAACGGGGGCAGCCAGAAGCTGGACCTGAATAAGATTGTGGTCTACTACGTGGATGAGGAGCGTCCAACTATCACCATGCAGCACCTGACAGGTGGCATCATTGCCGTCATCGTGGTCGTGGTGCTGGTTGTGGTCTTTGGCCTTCTGGCCCTGGTGAGTGCAGTTAAAGTTGAAAAGCCTAAATCTCCTGCAAGAACCTTTATGGATCTCTAATCAATCTTTCTTTCCCGGTGTAGTTCTTCATTAATCGGAAACGGCAGCAGCGCTACAGCAAGACTCGGGTAAAAGCAGCTTCCTGCACTCTGTCACTGTAAAACCAGTTGCTCTGCCATGGATTTTGTTTAACCAGACTTTCTTTTCTCTTTTCCTAAAAATCAAGAACGGGGAGTCCAACAACTAGAGCAGCAGGAAGTCTATGGAGAGTCATCCGGAGGGAGAGCGACATTTTGTTGGTCTTTATTTGAGAAACTGAGATTTGTTTCCAGAAACCTTTTTTTTTCTCTCTTTCTCTTATGGTTGCCTGTTTATTTATAACATGTGGAAACTCTTGGCACAACATTTATCTGATCATGACTTTGTTTTTTTTTTTTTTTTCTGGTTGATATAATACATTTTAATGTTAGAATCTGATCAAAAGATGGAAATTTCTTAGATTGTACAGTTTCTTATGATGTTTGACTTTTTAATAAAACCATTTTTGAAATGTATTCTGGAGTTGAAGTGTTTTTTGGCAATATAAAATTCATTTTAAGTGAGAATTTGTTGTGTAACACTTTGATCTGAAATGATTTGCCTGACGCGTTTAGTTGCAGTTTCAATGGAAGGTTTTTTTTTTCTCAGGTGAGAGTCACCTGGGTGTGGCGCCTCTGGCAGCTTTGTTTTCCATCCAATGTCACTCGACTTTGAAAGCTGCTGTATTATGTAACTTTTTCTAAGGTAGTCTTGTCATTTAATTAATTCACTAAAATATACTTGCACACACCGTAGGTTCATTTACTGGGAATTTCTTGTCTTATCAACAGAACTGCCTTCTTTGCATGTTGAAGCAGTTGATCTGGTTGCTTAAGTCAACATGCTTATGTCTTATATAAAGACATTTCTGTCTTTATATAGGACAGAAATGGAAAATTCAAGCTTCTAGAGTCGTGAAACAACTCAGGTGGCGAGAGCAAAACTTTCCATAGAAGCTGAATTCTGAAAACTTCCCAACAAAACAACGTAAACAAACTGAACGACGTGTTGTAGTTGTTTACCGATGCCTCACCCAGTTTGTACCCTTCTGCCCGCCCTTTGTCTCCGTAGAAACTAGGCCCCAAAAGCAGGTTTTGTAAGTTGTTCAGGCAGGTCAGAGTGTCTTTTATCTCCCCTCCCCCCGGCTCTCTGCCTTACAGGAATGAGGGCGGGCCTGGCGCTGTCTGCACCTGTTGCAGGTATGGCACGACGGTTCCCTCTGCACCAATTAGGAGGAGGAGGCAGGAAAATGACTGAATGTTATGATTTCTGTGGCTTTATGTATCTTTCCATAGGTTTTATGACTCACATTTACAGAAACCAGTTACGCATTCATCCCTCTGTCCACAAAACACTAAAAAACATTCCACTGTCTCACACTCTCTTAGAGGAAAACATAAGTTTAAGGTATAAAAGTGCACTGTCATTTAGTCAGTTTGTAAGATTTTTCACATTTTAGCTTTTAAAACACCAGAATTTGCACTTAACTTTCTAGTTTTGTCAGTCGGACATCATTTCTAAGAATTAAGGTGCTGTGATCCAACAGTCGTTGCACCGTGTATCAAATTATTATGCAAGTGATATTTTCTTGTCAATGCAAATGATGGTCAGTATAATTTTCAAGTCAAACTATTACAGTATAAATCAGATTTCACTGAACAAAGCTCCTCATGAGAACAGTATTTTCTTCAAAAACATTTCCTTTCTTCAGTAACACTTGAGTAAAATAAAAACAGAAGTGCTAATTTTACCTGAGAAAAATTTTGAGTTAATTAATATTTATGTTGAAGCCTATCTGATACTAAGGGACAAATAAAAAAAGAATGATTGAAGGCAATTTGATGGTTTGAAAGTAATAACCCAAGTTAGCAATAAATCATAAAACAATGTATACAGATAGACAATATCAATTGAAAACATATCTGATCGGATATTAAATCTATTCAACTTCTCACTGGCATTAACTCTTTGGTAATAACCGGCTGGCTTCGACTCATTCTGCTTAAAAATAAACTACAACAGCATGAAGTGAAAACTGGATAAAACACAAATGTCACCTTCCAATCACAAGACTACTATCCTCCTCACTGAGCCACAGTTGCTCCAAATATATTAAAAATATCTTTACTTCTACATTATTTTGCCTGAAACTGCCTCACAACTTGTTACTTTAGGTTGAATTTCCTCTCATCAGTTGAATTTTTCTATTGTTGAAAATGGTGCAACATTACGTTTACGTTCTGTTTGCTTTACACCGTTACAGTGTTTCCATTAAATAAGAAATGCAATTAAAATCATATGTGAATACGTTTATTCACACGTTATTAAAAGTACCATTTTCTGTCATCTTCTTTGTCTTTTCTGTCAGATAGTAGCATCTGGGTGTTGATCACATGACGTATGATGCAAAAAAAAGTGTCACCATTGCATTTTCCTGTCTTTATCTGCCTGTAATTTCAGCCAGCAGGTGTGTTAAGGCTCAATATCTGGGCTGCGGAGGCAACGCGTCCTGGGTGGCACCATCAGTTATTGGTAACCATTGCTAATCCACCTCATCTTTTTGTTTGTTTACATCTCTTTCCTGATGATAAAGTGTTATATTCCTGTTCTGTGCATAAACAGTTGCATCTTCAGTGTACTTTGACTTCATCCAATCTGATCTATCTTAGTTCCAATTGATGGTACATGTTGACAAAATAAAGAACATGTTGTTTGGACGACTGACAATCTTTCTGTATAAAACTGAAACTGGTTCCACACTCATTAATGTCCAAATTATGTATATCAATCATATCTGCCATGTCAAAAATTGATATTTCACAGATTAGAGGTTTTGTTCTTACAAATAAACCAGAAAGCAAATTTTCCCGAGATGCAGAACAACTTTGAATTCAGGTTAAACTGGACCTGTGATATTTAAATTGTTTACAGTGGCAAACAGAGTCCGACATGTCGTATTGTGCTTTGAAGAACATGTTTTCCATAAAGAATGCTCCATTTCTTACAGATTATAATCCAGAATCCAGACAACACAACTGCAATACTCTCACTTTGAAAAAACTAAACTGAGCTTTACGTTTCATTCTCTGTGAAACCCAAAGACAGTAAGACTCGCCCAAACAAGACAGTGCCGCACAGTCTTTGACACAAGTGAGTCAACCGATTCCAGTTATTCTCTTTCTCAGAAAGGCCTGAAGGCAGAAGGGGATTAAAGTTTTCCGCTCTCCTGGCTGTTCAGTAACTAGGAGCACAAAACAAAACCTACTCTACACTTTGGACACAACCAGTTCAGCAAACCTGAAAGTCCTGTGGTTTAGAAAACAGCCGCATACTGCTTATGCTAAATAAGTGTCTGCATTTCATTTGGTTTCACTTCCTGTTGCGGGACTGCAACAGGAAGTCATATCATATCCAAGTCCTGAGTGCGTGGCGATAATCACAAGACCCAGGGAAAAGTTAAAGGCAAAGCATAGTCTGCAAGAAGAAAAATAAATGCTCTCTAACTTTAACTCTGAACAAAATGACCATTCTGTTGTTCTTGAAGCAAATTCTGAACAGATTATTGAATATTTCACCAAACACCTTTCACATGAAAATATAAGAACCTTGCATCTACACTTCAAAGATATTTACAGTAATATGGTGCATTAAGAACTTTTTTATTAGTTCTGAAGTTGAGCTGTTGGGAACAATAAAATGTCATGGAAAGAATAAAATGTGAAGAACTTCCAACTTCTGCTCTTTGGTCCAGCTCTGCATCCATATACTTACTGTACCTCATTTTTCACTCTAATTAGCATTGATCAACTGCTCTCGGTTGTAAAAACAATATCGTGTTGCAACAGTAATACAACATAACAAAGCTACTCCAACATGTCGTCATGAGCACCGAGATTTTAGAAATTCTTGCCAAGTATTTTCAAATTTTTCCTTCTATAAAGCATGTGAAAAAAAGCTCTCTGGATAAAAAATATGATAAAAATCTTTATTGATTGGAAGACAGATGATATTTTTAATGCTTAGATTTGAATTGTTGGATCTTTGTGTTGTATTCAAAACAAATAATAATAATAATAAAAATGGCAAAAACAAACATTAAATAAAATGTTACTGAAGGAAATAAACCCACAGTGACTGATGAGCGGTTTAGGAACAATGTTAATAATAAATAGCACAAATGTACTTAGAATAGATGCTAAAATCTCTGCTAGCCAAGAGAGGTCTGGTTTAATATTAAAATACACCAAACAGATTACTTTTGCAGCACGAACTGAAGTGACATTGTGTTTGCAGAAATAACATTGTTTTTCTAGCTGAAACTCGGCGTGCGTCAAAGCAACGTGGGGGCCTTGCTGGGGCGCCCGAGCGCCGGCGGGGATTTGCTCCTCAGCTCTTTGCTCTTGAGGCTGACGGGCTGGGCCACCATCAGAGCCGGGGCGGACAGGTGGTGGGCGGCGGCCTTCTGCTGATGAGCGCTGTTGATGTAGCTGGAGATGAGGAGGGTGATTTCCCTGATCTGTCCCACGAAGCAAAGCAGACACAAAAACAAAGAGGGATAAATTGGCTGTTTGCTAAAATCTAACCCGTCTCTCTTTATTTGATTACCATTTTTGCGTCACAAAACTTAAAACTTGACTTTAAGTGGATTTTCACACATGATGGTCCGGAAAACTCGGTTCGATTGGGGACCAAAGTTGCAACTTCTGTTACATTTCAGCTGCTGTGATTCACTTTCACACTGCACTGTGTGAAAAAAACAACTCTTTGAGAAACAAGTTCCCCTCCTTGCCTGTGGTGGCGCTGCACTATGAACCACAGAAGAAAAAGGATGCAAAAACCTTTGAAGAAGACATGAATACAACTTTCTTCTTCATAGAATGTAAACAAAAATTGCGTGGTATCAGATTTTAGAGGTTGTAGAATTTCTCTTTGCTCTTTGGTAAAAGATCAGGAAGTATTTCTCCTGCTTCTCTAAAAAGTGACATTTTAGTCTGTATACTCCAGTCAACAGTTAATCAATCACCTAACAAGTTGATGATCATTTTAATAATTGCATTTAATAATTGTAAACATTGAGTTGGCCAAGACCCCACCCAACGTTTACACTCGCCCTTGGAAATGGCTACTAAAAGAATATGCAATTATAAAATGGTACAACTTTGAAAAGCAGAAATGGAGGCTCCAGCACACCCAACGAGAATGCAGCAGGAGGTTTTTGAACAGTAAGTCAACAACAAAACATACAGAGGTAGAACCAGCTAACCACATGTGCTGGAGCGCTGCTTGGGTTGCTAGGTAACGGGGCTGGGATCAGGTTGTATAGCTAGGTAACGGTGTAGCGCTTAACCTTTGGGAGGTTTTTAAAATGGTTAATTTTCAGGACTCCAAAAAATGTCTGGGTATGTTTTTAAGTACTTAGGTTGTTTTTATAATCAGTTAAGACCCAAATGGAAGTACAAAAATGTGAAAAATGTGAATTTTGCGTAACATGCATTAATACCCGCGGTGGAAACCGTCTTCTGTAGTTTTTTTATTTGTCCACTCTTGGAAGTTACAGCCAATCAGCGCCAAGAAAAATTAACTGCACTCCAGGATTGGCTGCACAATGCTATTTGACACAACGCCAAATAGCATTGTGTCAAGGTATTTCAGCGTTACAAGCTCCATTTTCTTTCAAATATTTTAGAGCAAAATCAGGATATAGGCAGATTCTCATGTGGTAAGATCGTCCCAATAAAGTATTGCTCACTTTGGAGGCGTCCATGGCGAACAGATGCTTCTCGGTAGGTTTGTCCTTGCTGATGTTTTGGCCCACCACCAGCATGAAGTCGTCTTTGCAGCCTCCGAACGTCATCAGGTTCTTGTAGGGATGGGTCACCAGCAGTTTCTGGTGACACACACGTTAAACCGTCACAGACACCAGTCTCTGAGCGGACTTCAGAGCACATAAAGGTTTTATGTTTTTAAGGGACAATGGAGGCAATGAACAGGCTGTAAACCAAAGTGTTTATGACTGCATGTCTGTTGCAGAAGAGCAGCTTACGATGGAGTTGTGCTCCAGAACGCTGATCCCATCTTCATGCACCGCCAGCCAGACACTCTGACCCGACTCAGGGGACGGAGTGGTAGTCTGAAAATGGAAATATTTTACAAATCTGTGTGTATACAAGTTCATTTAATTTACTTGTATACACAAACATTTGATCTGTTTATTATTTTTATGATTAGCTTATTAATAATTAGATATCAAAAGGGGCTTAATAGTACATTTTTTAATAGATTTTGAACCGGGTGAATCTAAAAATGTCACTTGAAGAGTGTGAGGTTGGACATATTTATAGACAGTGAAGGTTTTTCATCTTAAATGCAAAATTTCAAAAGTTTTTTTTGTGCAGGTTTGACTTAATTACTACTCTGAATATGTTGTTCTTTCAGCAAACTGCCATTTTTAGAGTGTGTATACTCCAGTTAATGATTAACCGATTGCTAAATTAGGTGACGATTATTTCAATAATTGATGAATCATGATTGATCTGATTAATCACAATTAATTTGAAGCAGGGTGACTCAAACCAACTATGGCGTGTCACACTCAGCTCAAACACTGTGTTTGAGCTGAGATACTATGGCGTGTCAGCTCAAACGCCTCATACCACCTGTCAACCACAGTGGAGGAGGGGTGATGATGCGGGCTTGTTTATCAGGCTCTGCATGCAGATTGGCTTCCATTCTAGATCATTAGGATCTAGAATGGATCCTAATGTGAAGCCTGAAGGCTCAATCTTGGCCCAAACTTGGCAAAGCTGCATTTGCCTCTCAGACAGATTCCCTCACCTCTGCCTGAAACAGCTTTGCACCAAAAAACGGCCATTTCCTGGCGACAGTCAGGTAGATCCGGACACACTCGGATGAACCGCGCCCCTTGAGGGAGACCCAGCGGGCCGACAGACGCTGCATCAATTGCCTAGAACGACACAAATATCATCATAAGGCCTTAAAATCAGACCTGAGAGCGTATGCAAGGATGAAAACCAAACTGTTTTTGTGTTTTCACCTCTGTTGCTCCTCAGATGAGGTTCTGCGGTAATGTTTAGGGTAGAATCTCTCCAACACTTGTTTTAAGTTCTGATTGGATTTACTTTGGGCCGATCCGGAGGCAAACAAGGACCGTTCAAAATCTCCAAACTCCACCTGAAAACGAGAACAAACAGCAGGTTGTTACACTTTCAGACCCGCGTTGGCCTCTCAGATAAAGACTTAAATGTTTTACTGCATGAGCAGAATATCTGACAATTTAAACTTTGCTTATTTGAATATATATATATATATTACAAATATATTTTATATTATTTCAATAATTGATGAATCATGATTCATATATATATATATATTTTACAATATACAATATATTTTATATATATATATATATATTTGTAAAATTTTTTAGCATAAATTACATTTATTTATTTTTTCTACAAAATGAACAAAAGTGAATTTCATTTTTTTTTGCACTTTAGGTTGAAAGCTGGTAGAAAGTCAGAGCAACATATCTAAATACTTTTTTGTTTAATTCAAGTATTGCAGGCTTAGTTTATTGTTGAGTTGGTTTAAAAAAAGACATTTTTTTGGGCATAGTCTCCTTCTGACTCAATGATTTGGGCCCATTTATCAATAAGTTTGTACACCCCTGCATAAGGAATAAATGCTTTTGCCAAATGTTTTTTTGGCTCAGTGCTACTTCATGAGATAAGCTGGAGTTCTGCGTTTAAAACCGACGAGTGAGAGCTGTTTATCGGACCTGGGCGAGCAGCGCTGCCATTTCCAGAGCCAGTTCCTTGTTGACGGGAAAGTGTCCAGCTACGATGGCTTCATTAGTCTGGTAAGCTAGCAGCAACCTCTCCCTCTCTGACTCGCCTCTCATCTGGTGAGAGAAGTACAGCCTGGCGAGGGACAATGCAGAAAGGTTAGAAAATTACTAATAATTGTTCTTAATTTTTCACATCACAGCAAAGAAGATCTGAGGAATAAAACAAAGCACCTGTTCTTGTAGGTAAGACGAACGGTTCTGGTGTTTTCAGACTTCCCAGAGTGCTGCTCTTTGGACGCCTGCTCCCATTTGGAGAGAATGTCACAAATCTGCCAACAAAAATCCCACACAGCCAAGAGTTAGCATGTTAAATCAGACGATCTAATTGTTGCATTTCATTTTCAGCAACAAGGCGGTTCAAGGTGCTGTCGCTGTTAGGCCTAAAAAAGCTTCACACAGTCAACAATTGAGGAAAAACAGTAACAAACATTTTGATGAGATCTATCAGCAAAAATGTTGATCAGTGTTTAATTGATCTCGAAGCAGCTGGGTTTTTAGTTTGGATTTAAAGGATCTCAGTGTTTCTGCAGTTTTGCTGTTTTCTGGAAGGTTGCTACAACAATAGCAGATCTTTTGTGGTGCTAAGCTGGAGGAAGCCAGACTCGTCCTGCGATTGAAAGACGCACCTTGATGCCTCCTGACAGGCAGTGCTCCAGTTCCCGTCCGGCGGGATCGTCTGTGTACAGGCTGAAGCCGGAAAGTCCGGTTTTCCTCATCCCTGTGTCCTGGTTGAGGCGACTCTGGAACTCGTCCACAGTTGTTGAAGCATCAAAGCTCACAACCTAAACAGACAAGAACGAACGACAAGACAGATGATGAAACAGAGGTTTGGAAAACAGAGAGACTTTGGTTCCTGGACTTTGAAAAAAGTTCTCGTCTCAGGAAAGGAACCAATGAACTTAACTTTTTCACATACTATAAATTATGCTACATGCAAGTTTGACTTCAACTGTCAATATGAAACCACATTAGACATAAAAGGTCAACGGAAAACAAAGTGGGATAAATAACAAGCTTATATCACTCCTATAAACCGGCATACATCCGAGTGAAACCCTGAGTTGCTCCGGTTGTTGCTGAGACAGTGAACCAAACTCTCCGGTGCTCCCACCTGGTAGGTGTTGTTGAGGAAGTGGACGGGGACGCTGAAAGGCAGAGAGTGGTGGTACGGATTCCTCAGCAGGATGGACAGAATCTCCATTCGGGACGGCCGGGCCTGCCGCTCGCCCTTCTGCTGGGTCCGCTCCAGAGAGCGCTGGCAGTAGATGGCATACTTTCCCACCTCGGTTCTGGGAGGGAGATTAATCCTTCTTAAGCAAAAACTCTGACTCTTTTTTTAAGAAGTCATAATATTGCAAAAATAACATTGTAGTACGAGAAAAAGCCATAAAGTTATATATATATATATATAATAGTCATAGCATTAATAATAATACTAAAATAAAGTTCTAATAACATGAGATTAAATCATAATATTTTGAGAAGTCATAATATAAGAATAAAGTAGTAGAATTACTCAAATAAATTTGTAATATTATAACATTATTCTCATAATACTATGACTTTATTATCGGATTCTCTTTATTCTCTCTTTATTCTCATAATAATTTTATTGCCTTTACTATCTCAGCGTGGCCCTGATACATTAGTACATTTTTTGAATTGCCTTCTTCGGTTCGAGTCAGTTGCACATTTCTTTGAATATGAGTGTTATTTTTTATAAATGTGCAGTATTATTTTGACCTTACTGCAGTCTCTCGTTTTTGTTTAGATTTTTACATTTATGTAACTCTTCGTGCTTCAGCCTGTCTGTTACTTTGCACCTGAGTTTTTCCACTCAGGGAAAATAAAATAATATTTCTATTCTATAATCTGTAATCTGGAGCTTATTTGCTTTCTCAATAGTGAACTTAGCTGATAGAAGAAGCTTAAATAACGAATGAAACAACCTAACATCACAACTTCTATTGTACACATTTTGGATCACTCCATTTTTTACTAATTTTGCAGGCATTTTGAATGGAAAAAGGAGTCCACAAAGTTTGACATCTGAGGGAATAAACAGTGAAGAATGAGAAGGGAACCATTTAAAACCAAGTTCTGCCAGTTAATCACTGAATGGAAGTGCAAGAAAGGGAAGCCACGGACAGCTGACGAGAGCAGCGGTGCGTGAAAAAAGTTATAATGTTTGACCCCATGAGGAACTTTGCGTCAATATGTGACTTCCTCAACATTATTATTATTACTTTCAAAATGGCTCTTCAACGGGCGCAATGATCACAGTCATTCAATAAAGTACAAAATATGCCCAGATGAATCTCATTTGTCAGATTAAAAAGTATCTTTTCAAAATAAAAACTTTTAAGCAGGTATTAAATAAACCTACATTTCTGGGGTTTTTTTTGAGCTGATTCTCATTTTAAATGTCATATTTTCATTCAAATTCATCATAATTAGCAGAAATAAACACTTTGAAGCATTAATCTGTGTGTAACAAATCCATACAAGGTATTTAGTGATAAAGTTCCTGGAATGAATTGAGTTTTTGTGGAAAAAAAAAAAAAACACAACTAAAACTATGAAAAAAGCTAATTATGATCAGAAAGGAAATCATTGAGCTAATCTTAATTCATCATTAATCAGTAATTAATTGATTCTGTTTTTGGGATAATTTTGTTTGCAGTGTTTTTCTCTTGTATTTGAGTTTTTGTGCTTTGGAAAATCATTTTGAAATGTATGTTTTGTCTTCCGTTTGTGGTTTTTCACGCCTCCGTGTCGGAGTCTCGGCTGTTTTCCCACCTGGAGTCTCCGTGTCTCTTCAGGTGAACCTGGAGCAGCCAGAGGAAAGGATGCCGCGGCAGAAACAATCCAACACAGAGAGCCAGAAACTGCCAACCCTGCAGGGCGAATAAACAAACGCAGAAACCTCACACATTCAGCTGGGTCACATGACTGAGTCGTGGGATTTGTTAGTGAAATAAGAACAAAACATCCGAACAAAACTTTGAATGTAGGTGTGACAGAACCGGTTTTTATCTGCACAAGGGAGATGATTCATTCCACCCGTGAGTTTTTATTGTTCATACTTTGGAATCTAATCTGAAACACACCAAAGGTTTCCATGACTTCTGCCATCTGCTGATGACTGATAAGAAATTCTAGAGGTACAAAAACGATGAAATCAAACATTTTCAGTGAAAAAGTTAAACTGTCTTAGTTTAAATCAGACAAACAAAAACTGAAAAGCTTTCATTTGCTTCCTTTATTTCCCTCTCACTTAGAGTACCAGAATTAGTGCCTAACTGGTGCCATCTTGTGGCGAAAGCTCCAACCTGCAGAGGTCCTGCGTGGCTTTGCGGTTGCTTCATGTGGGTCTGCTTCATGAGCTGGCAGAAGAACTCGTTCTGAAGCTCCGGATGGGCCAGGCAGACCTGCAGAGCGCTCTGAGCCAGAGAGACGTGGTAGTCGATGGCCGGAGCGTCGATGGCGACGTTGATGAAAAGCTGACAGGTCTGGGAGCAACAGACATGTTGGAAAATAACATTTTTATGGTGGTGAAGCTTGAACAAAAATGTGTAAATCATTAACTTCCAAACAATTAGTTTAAATTTTTTTAGTGCAAAAACACAAAATCTTAGCAACTATTTTTGATCTAGCTCCTGCTAATATCTTAGTACACTTAGTAAACCGTAAACTAACTTTTTCATCAATATTATGAAATAATTGTCTTAAAACAAACTCTCATATATTATGTTGATAAGTTACTTGTAAGTTTTGTCTTGTTTCAAGTGTCTGCAGATATTTGCACAACAAACGAGACAAAAATCACTCAGCAGGATTTTGTGTTTGTGTAGTTTGTACCTTGAAGAGTTTGACGGCTTCTGTCTGCAGGGCTTGTGATGGCAGAGTGGTGAGAGGAGAAGAGAGAGCCTCCTTCCTGAAACACAGCGTGGGATTTCTCCAGATCTGAGAATCTGTGGAGTAAACAGAGAAAATTGCAACGTTTGTTACATTTTAAGTCCGTGAGATTTGTCTTTGCATTGTACTGTGTGAAATAAACCTTTTAAAAAACCTGCTCCCCTCCTCACCTGTGGTGGCGCTGCACCAAGAAGTACAGAGGGAAATGACATAAATGCATCGGAAAAAGACACTGACCGCAACTTCCTCCTTCTCAAAATGTCTGACCAAAGAACACTAATCATTTCTTCCAGTAGCGCAAGATAATAGTGTTTGTTTTGGTTGTTTTTACCCAGAATGCCTTGCACTGTACTTCGCTTCCTTGTCTCTTGTCACATTTACACTAGCATGTGAAAATTGCTGCTAACAGACAACTGTACATCTTTGAAAAGCATAAGTTGAGTCTCCTTCACAACCAGCATGTTTGCATCAAGTAGTTTCTGGATAGTAAGTCAACAACAAAGCACTTGTCTTTTCCAGCAGCCAGTGCACGGCGCTTATAGCGGTAAAACCAGCTGGCCAAATGTGCTGGAACTCAGTTTGAGTTGCTAGGTAACAGGCGGAATTCTGCTGGGGTTACAAGGTAACTTGTGACTCAACTGTTGGGAGGTTTTTGAAACCTTTCATTTTCCAGACACCAAAAAACATCAACTTCTAGACAAAAGATGGCTGGGTGGTTTCATTAAGTTGTTGGATTGTTTTCAGAAGCAATAGAGACCCAAATGGAAGTATAAAAACATGCAATCGGGTCCCCTTTAAAATGAAATGAAGCCCATAGTTTAAACAACATTCAGGCCCATGATGAGGGGATGTTGCGACTGTAGCGTTTGCACTTCAAATCCATTTAGTAAAAGTTGCTCACTTGCGTCTCCGTCCAGTTGGAAGAGTTTTCCCACCAGTTGTTCGAACTCCGTGCCAACTTTACCCACAGTGGTACCTGCTGCCACAGACAGATGGTACAGCCATGAATCCTATATAAAAAACACAAACACATATTAACATCATAAGAACATAAGCTCACATTTTATTCCAAACTATTTAAATACTTAAATTTTGAGGAGTTTCAGACTATGACCTTTTCATGGTGTGACTCGATTAGCAAATATGTTGGGCTTTGCTCCTGAGGGTGGACGGCGATGGTAAAGGGAGCCGCCTCTAAGCTCCGCCCACACGCTTTCAGCTCATCATCCGACTCTTTTGACCTGTCCACCTCCTCGACCCGGGCCTCCCACAACTTAATCTGACCCAAAGGGAACTGGAAGCAGGCGCAGTTTGGGTCAGACCACAAGACAACAGACATACATTTCCACGTTTTCACGTCTTGTGCAGGTACATACACAAATACACCACAAAAACACAAAATATTTTATTCTAATTTCTAGTGCAAATATCTTATTAAACTTGAAACAAGACAAAACTAACTTAAAGTAACTTTTCAGCATAATACAGCAGCTTGTTTTAATTCAAAAATTTCTTGATGTTCATGTTTGTTTCAGATTATTTCACTTGCAAGATCAGAAAAATGTCTTATTTATTTTGGCTTTAATAGAAAGTGGAACCAATGCTTTTTTAGAAATCAATATTAAGATATTATTTGTGTGGGTTGTGAAGCCAACCCACTGAGTCTGAGACAAATATATATACGTTTAAACTGGTGGTTCCCTGTTCTCCACAGGGTGCCCTTTTTTGCATTTGCGCCCCAGGCCACCGAAATGTCTGCGTACGACACTGGTTTCGAGTGGTGGAGAAGCAAACCTTGTCCTCTTGGGTGCGAAAGTAGTACAACGTCTTGCCGATCAGAGCGCACCAGACCCGCTTCGAGTAGCCGTGCTTCACCTGGAATAGAAGAGTTACGAGACCTTTGTTAAAATCTAGCATAAAAAACAGATAATTTGGTAAACACACAAGTTTGTTTGCAAATTACCATTAAAATCCCATGAGCTTTACAGACACAAAGTTTAAAGCGGACCCATTATGCAAAATTAACGTTTTCCACGCTTTTGTACTTCTGCTTTTGTACATTAATTGTAGGTCATTAATTTAAGATTTTGGCTTTAATAGAAACCTGTCAATTTAATTGATCATATAAGAATTGGTTTATTGTGCAAAACTGCAATGAAAAGAATTTTTTTGCATCACATGATTCACATTATCAATGAACAAAACTTACTACTGTCAGAAACAACAAAAAAGAAGACAGGAAGCAGTTGTAGGGTGATGTAATTTGATAATAAAAAGTCAAAAGGGCCACAAAATCTTATCCTTCATATGTTCATTCCATGCAGAGTGTTGGAGTATGTGAGTAAATAGTTACGGACCTTGATGAGAAGTCCCTTCATGATGGGACGGATGTCTGGCTGAGTGAACAGAGGACTGGCAGCTTTCAGCCTCAGGACGCTCTGCAGGACACGCAGCCACTCCTCCAGCAGGTTAGGAGAGTCCGCTTTCAGGTAATACACATGCTTCCCCGTCATAATCTAAAGTATAAAATACATAGAAACATTAACACATGGGGTGGTCGAGAACTGAAGTTTCATTTAAACTCAAATACCTGAAGAACTTGCTTGCCGTCTCCCCGGGTGATGCTGCTGCTCGCGTTCACTTCGATCTGGCCCTGAGGCTTTCTGATCACGTCGCTCTGTTGGAGAAAGAGTCAACTTTAGATATTTAAGATGATTATAACACCAATAACATATTTTTGGAATGATGGTTTCGGGGGACGCATTAGGTTAAATAAAAGCCACACAAAACATTTTCTGATGAGAAGCAGTTTGAAAGGATAAAGCCAGAGTATATTTAAGTTTGATTTCTATTTTAAAAATTCATAAAAGGAAAAAAATTATCTCCAATGGGATTTTGCCAAAATAAGTTAAAGTCAGTCTTCTTTGAAGCTCCATTTTTCAGTCATATATTATAGTAGAAACACGAATCAAAGTTTAAACGAATCACCAATAATCAAACTTTAACTAAATGAATTTACATGTTGATGCCTTTTATGGCATTTTTTTTGAAGCAGTGACAAAGCCTTTTCTAGGTCTCTGCTTGCTAAAACTCAGCAAGTTGGCTTTCAACCATAAACTAAAAGAACACAAGAGTGTAAATTCACTGAAAGGCTCCAGAAAAATGTCTATAAAACTGGATTCATCTTAGACTTTCAAAATAAAGCTCATAGGTCTGCTTCAAAATAAATAAATGCAAGTTTAACCCTGTCCTAACCACAATTATTACACAATCACACGCTTCCAAATGTACAGCAAACTGGTCAATTAAAAATATTTGACACCCCTTTAGAAGTGATTATAAATGCCTTTTGTAATAGGCATTCAAATAGGAGAACTTTTTTGCTGCTTTTAAACATTTCTGTTTCGGTTATTTTTGTTTTGGTCTTCATCCTGTTAGCATGAATGAAGAAATTAATGAAGAAATTAAAGGGAATTTTTTAGTTAAACTACTCGGTCCTTAAACTTATAGTAAAGGAAGATATGTTTCAAATATATTAATATTGAGGTTCTAACATACTGGTGACTTATAGTAGAGCAGTTCTCCATCTTTGAGGACGAACCAGCGTCTCTTCCAGGTTTTCTTCCACGTTTTAACCATTTTCAGCAGATAGCCTGACTTTTCCATTGGCTCCTGAAACACACAACACTTTAAACAACTATATTCTGCAAAAGAACATCTCAGAAAGTCTCACTGAACTACAAGTATTCAGCGTTAACATTGTACAGTAAATTTTTCCTCCACTGAGAACAGTTTAAGGCTATGCGCTGGAAAGTGCGGCTCACACTCTTGCCGTTGTTGCTGGCTGAGCTGCAGGTCTTGGGGAGCTTCTGTTCGGGTTCGCAGAACTCTGTGTCCGTGGAATAGGCATCAGGAGGGATGGCATAGTCACTCTCTGACGTTATTGACGCCACGGACACGGCTGCAGGACATTCAGGAGAATTACAAGTGAGGGAACGATGAACAAATGGAAAACCAAGAATGAATTGATAAAGCTACAGACAGATGGATGGAGGGACGGATTGATGGATGGACGGACGGATGGAGAGACCAATGAATAGATGTTTGGTGGGTTGATGGATGTTGGATGAATCAATGGATGAATGTTGGATGGATGGTGGAATGGACAAATGGATGGATGGATGGTTGGTTGAATTGACCAAAGGATAGATGGATGGATGGATGGATGGATGGATGGATGGATGGATGGATGGATGGATGGATGGGGATGGATGATGGATGGATGGATGGATGGATGGATGGTTGGATGGACCAATGGATGGATGGATGGATGGATGGATGGATGGATGGATGGATGGATGGATGGATGGATGGATGGATGGATGGATGGATGGATGGATGGTTGGATGGACCAATGGATGGATGGATGGATGGATGGATGGATGGATGGATGGATGGTTGGATGGACCAATGGATGGATGGTTGGATGGACCAATGGATGGATGGTTGGATGGACCAATGGATGGATAGATGGATGGATGGATGCTCCTTTGACCTCTGACCCCCACCACCCTTCAGTACCTCTCTTGAGGCAGCGTGGGCTTCCTGAGCTCCCGTCCTTCCTGGACCCAGAGGAATTGTGGGAGCTGCAGATGGAGCCGTCTTCCTCTCCTGAACTGGAGGAATCGTCTGAGCTGGACGAGTCGTCGGAGAACGGGATGCTGCTCAGCAAGGTGGCTTTCTGCGAACGAACCAGCTGGTTAGAGTCCGCTCTGCTCCGCTGCCCATCAGCGTCGAGCCGGCTGCACTCACCCCCTTCAGCGTGGTGTAGACTGGAGCCGTCATGTTTTTATAGATGAGCGACGTGTACATCACGAAGGCGGGGTAGGACGCCTGCAGAGAGGGATCTGAAGGGATGACACCTGAGTCTGTCAACGTTTTCAATCATCCCAATCCCAACATGTCACCACTTTTCTAATTCAGATAACAGATTAAATGAGCTTTAATAATTTCGTAGGGCTGGGCTGGTTAAAAAACATACGTTTTAATAAATTAAATTCCCAGTTTCAGTTAGAACAAAAGAGAAACGAAGGGTTTGTCTCAAAGGTTCCTACCTCTGCTAGGATGACCCGAACAGGACGTGTCAGACAGTCTGATCCCGGATTTAGCAACAGCATAAATACGACTTTCCTGTGAGGGACATACACAACTTTTAGACCATAAAACGTCAAAAAGCTTTTTCAAGCGTTGGATTTTTACAGCGCTGTAAAAACACAAAATCTATTCTTTGTCTAGTTTCTATTACAAATAAGACATAAACTTGAAACAAGACACAAACTTTTCAGCAAGACATAGGAGCTGGTTTTAGGTTAATAATTCCTCTGTACTATTAAACCATTCTGGTCCCACTAGCAGATTACTTCACTTATAACATGTAGTGCTGGGTGGTTTGTACTTTGAATTTAATCGTAATATTTTAAGATACTATTGTGATAAAAACGATGATAAAAACTTCTTGAAGATACCACTTTGTTTATGGTGTTTGTAAATGTGACTTAAACTGCACAAAGTAACTGTGTTTAGCCAATTTTATTAATTTACTGACATTTCTTGACGCTCTCCTGGAACAAACAGCAGAGAAAATAGCAAAAATAATCTTTCAGATAATACTGTTACACTTACAAGTTACTTTTTAGAAAGACATGGGCAAAATGTCTTATGCGTGAAGTAATCTGCCAATTAGAGAAAGCACTTCTTTATCAATATTAAGGAATTATTGACCTAAAACAAGCTTCTACCTAAGTTAGTTTTGTCTTATTTCAAGTGCATTAAGATGTTTTTTTGTTGATAATTAGGTTTTTGTGCTCCAGAAACTGTAAGACTTTGTGTTTTTGCATTCGTACCCAGGATGGGAGTCTGTGCAGTGGAGGAGTCGGGGGTTTGCAGGGCCCTGCGGCGTCACAATGCGGCCTCTCAGAACTGGACTCGGATGACGTTTGGTTGGATGTCGATGAGCTCGGAGGCGTCTCCCTTCCCGTCTCCATGCAGTCCTCCAGGTCCAGGTCCGTCTCCTGCGGCCGGAGGGGGCGGAGCATGCTGAGCGCGTTGCGTGTTTGTCCGTGCGCCGCCTCGCTGCTGACGGGCGGCTGGCTCAGATGTTTCTTTACCAGAGACGCGGGGGTCCTCAGACGCGGCTGTTTGGGGGAAGCCGGGTTGTCTGTTGGGTCCCGAGGGGCGTTGGGTCGCTTGGGCGTCAGGGCTGGCGTGAGGATGGGGCTGGGCGTGGTCGGCTCGCTGGAAGACGATGAGGAGTCGAGTCTCTGAGACTGAAATCGCTGATTGAGCTCCTCGGAGGCGCAGTCCTCCAGCTTAGCCTCCGCCCCGGTCAAACCGCCTGCCGGCGCTGCGTCTGACAGCTGGACCAGGCCGAAAACGGGTCGCTCGGCGCGCTGCATGTCATCGTCAAACAGAGAGCTGCTGTCATCCGAAGCCGTCAGGTAGTTCTCGCTGCAGGGCCGGCTGAACCCGGAGACACAACCTTTGCCCTCACACACTTCCTCCCCCTCTGAAGCATTTTCAGGACTTTTCTCTGGTGCATTGCTGTCCTGAGCAGAAATCCCAAGCCCACTTTGGTTCTGTTCCTGGACGTCTCCGCCTGTCTCTGCCAAACAGACAGAAACTTTCACTGAAGCAAATAAACACTAGAGAAATAACATTTTCCTGACAAAATAGTGGGATTTTATTCCCACTATTCAGATAAACAATACATTTTGCAGATTAATTACAGACAAATGCTTCATTTCATGTCTGATAATCTTTTAAAAAATTCTATATTTCACCAATTAAAGACAGAAATGTTTTGACTTACATAAACATTGAAGAGACCTTAGAATTGTCCAGCAAATAGTTACTAGTTTGTTACTTTTAATTAGTTTGCTACCCAAATATTTATCTAACAACCTACATTTTAAGTTAGCAAACTGAATATTTTGCTTATTGGCTAAATATATCCATCTAGCAACCCAAATATTTAGCTTCAAGTAGGATATTTAGTTAATGAACTAACTCTTTAAATTTAACTAAATATTTAGCTACAAAGTAAACATTTAGTTAGCAGACTAAATATCAAATTCACAAGTTAAATATTACATTAGCAACCCAAATATTTGATTTGAAGCTAAATATGTACCCAATTTGTTTCTTATGACAGGGAAAATAATTAAAATGACCTCAGTTAATTCACCTGGGTATGTTATTTAACTTTTTTCTAAATTACTAAGATAAATTACTTTTAATGATGTTCTAATTTATGGTAACATTACACCAATGTTCCTATTAACTGCACCAAAAGTCCTAAAAAAGTTAAAGCAGGACAGAAATAGAAAAATTACTATAACTGTCCAACCATACGTCAATATTGCGGCCATGTTATGAGTGGCATTTTCTGCAGGAATGCTATGCAACACAGTTCTGTTCTAAAGGTTTCAGGTTTCATTTGGTTGTTAAATAATAAATAAAAACATAAATGATCCTTCAATGTACATTTTTCTGCTTTCTCAAGCCTGTGTCTTCCTGCTTGTTTAGATAAATTGAGAAATAAGAGTTTCCACTATGTGAAGACTTACGCGTTGTATCCATCTCTTCCTGTGTGCTGAGGGTCCGCTGACATGGCGCCGGCCCGGTTCGGACCTGGGGGTTTTTACCCCTAACCTGGAAGCATCCAAACGTGAGGCTGCTGAGACGCTGCGCCTCCCCAGGTTTGCACCTCTGCTCAAAGGCTGCAAGCACAAATATAGATAAGAGGAGGAAAATCTGCAACCAGCGGACATGCAGTGGCAGTCAGGAGTCGTTGCATCTCACCCAGCACTTGTTTCTGCAACTCCAAGATCTGGGCTTCCTGCTTCTTGTTGGTTTCTCTTAATGCTGCGTTCTCCACCTCAAACTAAAGTAAAACGCATTGTTAGCTCTGAAGCATAAAGTCTTAACTACTGCTTTGTCTCATTCTTACCTCTGACAACCTGAGCATCACCCACTCCTTGATCTTAGCTGCTTTCTCCTCCACTGACTTGGCATCCTGGAGTCGAGTCTGTTTCTGTTTAAATTAAAGCTGCAGTGTGAAACTTTTACAATAGTATTATTTTACATATTTGTTAAAACAATACAGTATGAGACCGAAAATCTGTAGAGAAAAAATTGAACTGTTATTGGTAACTAGAAACAACCAATCAGAGATAGGAGGTATGTCTTACATGACAGCCCTGCTCTCTGCCACGCTACAGCTGATATAGCCTTTTGTGAATGCTAATGCTAGTTGGCATAGCCACTGATAATGGCAGATAAACGGTGTTCCTGTAAGTTGCTGAACATGAGACTGATTGACAGTGCTAAGACCCGCCTCCTGCCTCTCATTGGTTGTTTTTGGTAGGGAGCGGTTCATGTCTTCAGACGGCAATAGCAGCTCAAGGAAGGAATTAGATGAGCTTAATATTTTTTTTATAAAGCTTTCATGCTGCAGCTTTAACAGAGTGAAAACAAACAGTAAAGAGTGTTTGAAGATCCGGGTTTCTACCTGCTCCTCCAGCTGCTGCTCCAGCTGGGAGATCACTTCCTCCTTCTCCTGCACCGAGGCCTGCAGCTCCTGGCACTGCTGAAACAAACGCTTCTCAGAGTCTCCAAGATGGCCATCTGCTGCCTTCAGCTTCTCCTCCATCCACTTCACCTGGGATCGCAGCACATAACCACATGTGAAGACCCAGAGCTGTCACCACAAACAGGAAGAGGTTTTCAAACCTCACCTGCTGGTTTGCAGCAAACGCTCGCTTCTCTGCATCGATCACCTGTGTCTCCAGCTGCTGGATCTACAAAACATCACAGAAGATCTTTAATCTTCAACGATGGATGGATGGATCAATATCAATAGATAACACATCTAATTCAGAACCGCACAGCATTCTGGGAGATACAAGCAGAGGAAAAGCTTTATCCATTCAAAGTCTTACGGTGAGCCAAGCAAGTTTGGTGGCATCAACTAACTAACTCGCTCTTTGGTTACCTAGCAACTAACTCGCTCTTTGGTTACCTAGCAACTCACTCGCTCTTTGGTTACCTAGCAACTCACTTATGCTTTGGTTACCTAGCAACGACCTGTTGAGTAACTGGTGCAAAAGTTTCACAACTGTGACTCATAACTGCTTAAAAAACCTAAAGGCACAGAGTGAAACTGCAGATATAAAGGAACGATCACACCACCAGCTTGTCAGCATTTCAGATATTTAACACTAAAGATGTAACAATGATCAATTCTGATAAGTATCAATATCAATCGACATTAAACACAACTCATTTATCATTCCTTGGAATAAACCTAGACTAACTTACAAGCAGCTTTTCAGCAAGATATACAACTTGTTTTAAGTTAATTCCTGAATATTGACAATAAAGTCGTAGTTCCATTGAACTATGACTTTATTGAATATAATTGGCAGATTATTTCACTTATAAAAAGTCATTTCCCATAATATCAGTGAACTAATCTGCCAATGAATCTATCTAGTATTTTTCATCAATATTCAGGAATTACTGACTTAGAAAAAGCTCCTCTATCTTGATAAAAAGTTACTTGTAAGTTATTTTTGTCTTATTTCCAGTATGCTAAGGAATTTGCATGAGAAGGCAGATTCCTTGGTAAGATTTTTATTTTTTTTTTTGCAGTGTACACAGACCCATTCAGGGCTGACGGGGCGGCTCTGGAGTTAAGGAGTCATGACTTCATGCGCTGCATTCCTCTGGCATTCCTCAGCTCAAAGCTCAGTGTCTTCTGATGGGAGCTTTCCCAAACCTCAGCAAATTCATGAAGGGGCGGAAAACGCAGGAATGTGCACGGAAATTTACAGTTTGGATTTTCTGCCGCATGGGAAAATACACATGAATTCAGAAAAGATTACAGGGGGATTTTGCACGTGTTTCATCCTGACAGATTATCTGTGCTCTTCTTTGCTTCTGAAACACACCTGAACCAAATGTCTGAATCTCCACAGCAGCTCTTCAGAGGTCTGATTCAAGGTGAAAGTTCATCCTGCCAGCAAACTTTCTCTCTAAATACAGGTCATATTTAGGCCTCCCAAGCTAAATTTTGCAAGGTGATAAATTGTCCAACTAATTTTTGCAATAAATGATAATATTCTTGCTTGAGAATATTTTCAAGTAACGGTTTGATGATGGCATTCATGAAAGTTCACACACTCAAAGGCCAGTAAACTTTAATTTTGAAAAGGCCAGTAAACTTTAATTTTGAAAAGAATACTTACGACGAGAACCGGTAGATATTTTAAAATTTCTAAATAAAACACAACCACAGCCAATAAATAAAATGGAAATAAAACCAAACACAACTGAAACCATAAATAAAACTGATTGTGATGTCTATGCAAACAAAATAGACATCGATTTACAAAGAGATTTATCAAAAAAATCTCTAAACAAATGTATTGTAATGTTTTCTGGAAATAAGTTAATAGAAATAATCTTGGTAACTAACGTTAAGACAAGAAAAAAAAATTTGCTGTCACTTTTTTGGTTTTGACAATAACGTTTTCTAAATTTTCATTTTTTATTGAGTGTTAGATTTCAGTTTATTACAAAACTGTGCAGTTTCAAGGACTTGATACAGAAATCAATCACTTCCCAAATCTTGAAATCACCTAACTGATATTAAAGGGTTTCAAGCACCCTGAAGTTCCCTAAAATAAGAGTGGAATGCCGGGTTAAAGGTCATGCAGTGAAAACAGTGAGGTCGCCTGGCCGGGCGTGTCCGCCTCCGGCCTGACCGGGTCTCTGGAAGTCAGCAGAACCAAAAGGAAAACTGGAGCGGCGCCATCCCATTCTCCTCTGCCTGCACACACCTTGAGGCTAAAAACAGCGTCCCAGCGGTTTCCACCCAGTTACCATGGATGCAAAGTCCACTGTTGTTCATAACAGGAAGAGCACTAATAAAAGAACAAAAATGATCTGATTCTTTATCTGGTTCTGAAATTATTTCCATCCAACACAAAGTGTACAAAATATCACAACAGATTCATTGTTTTATTTCTTATTACATAAAGACTGGAAATTAAAGCTATAATAACAATAATCGTGATGAATCAATTCAATGAAAGAATTGTCAACTAATTAAGCAATTTATAAATTGTAGTTTTAAGACTCAAAACTGCAAATTTTCTAAAAAAAAAAAAAAACACCAAACTGTACAAAAAAACATATCCATTTTACGTAAAAAAAAAAAAATCTATTTTTTATGTACAAAATGAATTATGCGTCCTTCTTTCCCCAGATGTGAAGGACGGGTCCGGTGTATCCTTCATGGGCTACCATTCAGGATTCATTGCGCCTCCAACCCGGAAGTTCAGGCGAAGTGGCAAATTATTTTACTATATCGCACTTTAAGTGACACAAAATGATCTCTTTCAATAGCCGTGTCCGAAATCAGGGTCTGCATCCTTCGAAGGACCCGGTCCATGCAGAAAGTGCCCTTCAAAGGCCGCGAATATCGACGACCGGAAGAGAAAGCTGTGATTTCGGACAGGACTAGCCTTCAGCTAGCGAGTTAACCTCCACTTCGGTTGTGTTGCGTAGCAACAGTGAGCAGAGAGCGGCGAAAGCAAAAGACGAAGCGCTGTTTATTTTATTATTATTAATATTATTAACACCAGACACCGCTACTGGGTGTTCCCGCGGAAGGCGATCCTATTCAAACCAAACGATAACTAAAAAATACCCAAACATTTTCTTTTACAGCCTGAGGATTTGAGTGAAAGCAGACGCGGCCGCCATGACAGCCAAACTGAGACGCTGTTTCCCTATTTAGATTTGCTGCTGCACCACAAACGGCAAACCACATATGCCTCTCTTTAAAACACATTTAGCATCTGGCACAAAACAGCCGACCAATTACAGGCCAAGTGTACTGGAGATTACAGCTGGGGTCCACCACACATCACTGGACACAAACAGGCAGCGAAATCTATATGAAAAGCAGCAAAAAGAAATGGGGAGTATGGTTATTTCTGGCTGTTTGTAAGTGAGCACCTTTAACTTCAGGCTGAGAAGAAGATGAATTAATTTAAACTGCATTTCAGCTCTTGCACATCCACCCAGAATAACATCTTCCCTCCGTGTCCGTCTCCATTGGGCTCATCTACAGTAAATTTCTCCCTTCAGGCCCAAAATCCAGTTTAATTCCTGAGATTCCTGAGCTGCCGCAGTGTGGTCAACCTCTCCCTGAACTACACCCTGCAGACCAGGCAGCCAGCTCACAAAGCCTCCTTCTGTAGGCTGCGACCCACACGCTGCTGCGCATGATAAACATTCACCAAGAGCCTAGATGCTCGCCAACCCTCACCATGATGCTCAGGCGCCTAAAACCAGGAAATAAAGATCAGGACAGATACAGGAACTTAATGTTTGTGCTGAGGACTGGAAAAAGGTAAATTAACCACATGTGTCTGTGTTGAGCTAATTGGGAAGCTGCAGACAAAACGCAAGCAGATGTTAGCAAGAAGAGAACAAACTGAAATGTTAGTGTATGATACAGCACTTTACTTCTAGAAATTTTAATTCTTGGGAACTGATTGTTGCATAAGTAGTACTGCAAGAGTAAGTTCCGGTCACTAAAGTTCAATCAGTTGGACAATAAATCAACCCTTTTAATCATCTGGATCTGTTGCAAGGCGTCATTCAGCTGTAAGCAGGTCTGCAGGGTCTGGGCAAGATGACCCTTGTGGTTACCTAGCAACAACTTGCTGAGTAACTTGCGCAGCAGCAGTTTTAGGTTTCGCTGCAAAACTGATTAAACTATAAAAACAACGGGGAAAAAAATAAGGATGTAAAAAACATTTGTAAATATTTTCCTCTCAGAATTCCTGAAGTGGCAAAACTTTAGCTTCACCTAGTTTAAATTCTGTAAAAAACATTTCCTATTTCACATTTTTTTTTCCAGTTAATTGGTCATCCAAAAAAAAAAAAAAGAATGAATCTACAAATGATCACACATTCACTAAAGGAATGCTGTTATAGATTTTTTTTAAAATTTGGAAAATAATTAATTTTTTTGTTTTTTATGCATTCCTAATATCGCATAAAATAAGTTTGAGTGGTTAAAAAAAACACCAGCAGAATGTAAACTTTTTTAGCAGACTGCTTAAGTAACTGTAAAAATAACAAAAAGATTAATTGGACCCCTAAAGCTTCATTCAAAGGTGTGACTTAAAAAAATGAAAGAGCATCAAGTTATGTTGTTAAAAATGAAACTAACTCCCAGTGAAAGTGGCACACATGTTCTCTTGTCTGTTTAGGAACATGTGTGGCCTTTCATTCCTGCCTCAGGACCCATTGGCCAAAACCAACACCCCTCTCAAACATCTGCAACCCGCCCAGGCACAATGAAATTTTACATTTTTTTGTTTAAAAAAAAAACAGCATTAAAACCATTTGGACATAAACTGACCAGCACTCGTACACGTGTGCTCCCAGAATAACTGAATGCCTCAGCCTGAAAACTCACTTCCTGTATATGACACACATTCACATAATATTTACTAAAGCAGGTATTTCCTTCCCTGGGCTGCTCACGCTTCACACAAAACTTCTTTTTCCACTTTTCTAAAGCCAAATCTTGAAAATCTGGGGGTTTTTAAGCACACATATACCTGACTTGTTTCTAAAACCTTCTCAGCAGATTACACAAGGTGACTATTTTGCAGAAATAAATCTAAATGCTGAGTTTAAACCATTAATTTTACGTATAACTGCTAAATCTGTTAAAAAAAAACAACTTAGGTGATTATTAGGAATATGCTGAAACCCAGGGATCATATGATGCTCTCTAACAGCAAACAAACCCCTTAACGGTGACCAGTTATGCTTCCAACAGGTTAGGCTAGGTCTAGCCTTTACATTTTTTTCACAAAATTATTTCTTAATAATGAGATTTTAATTTGATCAGTTTATGAGCCGTTTTAAAGCGTTTTTTCACTTTAAATCCAAATAAGCTGCTGATGGCCACGCCCCCAAACTCAATGTAAAACCTCACACCTAAAAATGGCTTCAAACAAAAGTGCAATTATACAACCGTGCATCTGTGAAAAGCAGAAGTTTAGCTTCCTGCACAACCAACCAACAAAAATGCAGCAAGTGGTTTCTGGATGGTAAGCTAACAACAAAACACTTGCCTGTTCCACCAGCTATTGTAAAACCAGCTCACCAAATGTGCTGGAGTTCCGCTTGGTTTGCTAGGTAACTGGTCTTGGTGTAGCTGGGGTTGCTAGGTGGAATTGTGACTTAATAATTGGGAGGTTTTTGAAACAGCTACTTTTCCAGACAACAAAAAACTCAACTTATTGCCAAAAAATGACTGAGTGGCCTTTTTTAAGCGCTTGTGCTGCATTTGAGAATGAAGAACAAAAATATCCAAAATGTGAACTTTCATAAAAGGTCCTCTTTAATTATATGACAATGCCTTGGAAAATTTTTCTACTCCATGATGTTTTTAACATTTTTCCACATTGAAACCACAATCTGTGGTTATTTTATTGGGGTTTTAGGACAGATTTTCTTTCACTCTGCATTTATTATCTACTTTGTCCTTGTTGCTTAAAATCCAGAGTAAATTTTGGTTTGTAACAGGTCGAGATGTGCAAAATTGAAGAGGTGTGTATATTTCTGAAAGGCTCTGTTGCATTTGTTGGTTCCCATGTGTTTTTTTGTTTCTTTTCAGTTGAAGTCTGCTGAACTCGGATTGAACTCTAGAGCTGGGAAGTTAAATCAGTGATCTCCCATTTGCAGGAGAAACTGAAGGATTACTGATCTTCTTTAAACGTTTCCTTTCTCTTGAGCTATAATTTCTCCGTCCAATACTTTCTTAACGTAAGTGGCTCTTAAAAAATATAAAATAACGCATTAAAAGAGCAAGAATTCCTTAAAATAAATTGCTGTACACCTCAAACTTGTTCGTATTAGATGATTGGATCAGCAGAAGCAGAGAAATGCTGAACAAACCCAACAAATCTGGGTTTTTAGAGTCTCAGTGGGAGTTTGTTTTGCTGTCCAGCGGGGCACCAGCAGGGATCTGTAATTGACTGGAGCTGGGTCAATCCCATCATGCAATGCATGGCGGAGCCCCGCGGTCAGACTGATGTTTACATTAGAGCTCTAATCAGCATCCCCAGGGAGCGGCTTCAGATCTAGGCCACGGAACGGTTTGGGCCGGCCCAGAGAGGCCGGTCTGCACCCAGCAGACCCACCACCGGATCCCTTCCTGCACTCATGAGAGGCTAAACCTTCCCAGAGATCATCAGACAATACATGCATGAGTTGAATCACTGCTTAGCTTTCTGTGGATCGACTGTTGGAAAAATGAAAAGCCAACATGGAATCAGATAAAAGTACAAAAGAAATATAAAAAGTATCAAATATTGATAAAACAATTCCACTGGAAGATTATTTCACTGATAACATGGGAAAAATGTCATTATATAAGTGAAATAATCTGCCATTGGAACTTTTTTTAATATTAAGAAATTATTTTCTTAAAACAACCTCTAATATCTTACTGAAAAGTTAAGTAAGATATCAGATCTTATGTGGCATCTTTTGTAATTAAAATCTAATGGTTTCAGCCACAAGAGGGAACAAATTAGTCCCCATTGTGACTCTGTGCAGGATAATGATTCAAAACATTAGGCAGAGAAATTCAAAATGAACCTTCTGTGTCAGTGGAAACTCCCTCATTCATCCCATGTAGAACCATTAAAGATCCATCAATGCAATCATCAGGCCTGGTTTTCCCTGGACCAACCTTGTCTGCAGTGAGCTCCCGGATCTTGACGATCTGGACCCTGAACTTCACGAGCAGCGCCTCCAGAACCGTGCACCTTTCCTTCCAGTCTTCCTGGCTCATCGCCTCCTCCCCCTCTGCCATGATGCCGAACCTTTCCAGCAACACACAGACAGACAGAAGCAGCAGTGAGAAACAGAGACGCAAGAACAAAGTCTTATTATTCCTCCTGACCGAGCATTTCTAGGCTCTCCTTGGAGTACTATCCCCTGAAATGTTAATAAGAAAGCATTCCTTTAGTGAACGCTTCATCGACATATAAAAGGAAAAAAAAAACTTCAACAACTTCTTAAAAAGCTAGACTTCACATCAATATAGTGTAGAGTTGATCTCTTGACTATTGCTTGAAAAAATACAGAGTTTCTGGCAATAAGTTAATTTTGCAATTTTGTTGGCGACAAAACGATTCGTTTCAAAAGCATCCCGATTGTTAAGTCACAATCTACAGGCATTGATCTGTTACCTAGCAACCCCAGCTGTGTCACCTAGCAACCCAAGTAGAGTTCCAGCACATTTGGTAAGCCAGTTTCACTGCTTTATGCGCTGCACCATGGCTGAACTCTCTGTGGTACTTCTGCTTTTTAAAAACATGTGGTTGTATGATTTCGCATGTTTTCAGCCATTTTCACGTGTGAGTGTAAAAGTTGAGTTGGGGATATGTGGCTTATTCAGATTTAAAGTGACAGAGTCCTAAAACAGCGATTCTGAAAGGAGCTCAAAATAGGCACAACGTAGATAATCTCAATGTATAGAAATGATTTTGTGCAGAAAAACACAATGAAGATGTTTCGTATAGCCAGTAAACCTATCTTACTCTGTTCAAGGAAGAATAAAAAGTCGCCTTTAAAGGCACTTTATTAAGAAAAAAATGACAAAGACTAATATTAGGATGTCAAAGTCATACTGAATGTTGTATCAAAGAGAAGAGATTAATCCTTAAAAAACATTATTTGTACTTGAAACTAGACCAAAGAGACTTGGTAAGACTTTGTGTTGTTGCAGTGCAAGTGGAAAATTCATTAAATTTCTTTTCCAGGTCTGTGTCCAGCTGAACCACTGTGGGCATCGGCCTTGCATCACTTTGCAGGACCAAAACACTCCTTATAGGACGAACTTCTGTCACATTTTCCACTGCAAACTTTGGGAAAAACAGGCATCCAGGAGGGCGGCGGAGATGCAGGAGGATCTCTGACGGAGATGATGGCTTTCTGTCTCTTCCAACTGTAACCTCTCATTACCAGCCTGAGCTCCATCTCACAGTGTGTGGATGAAGGCCATAAAACCGATTTTTCCACTACCCTATTTCTGCTGCTGGTTGGTCGCGGTAAACACAGACGGAGGCAAGAAATGAAAGAGCCGTCGTGTGAGAAAAATAAAAACAACAGGCTGAAAGAGGAGGGAGTTTAACACAACATACCTCACCAGGATGAAGTGAACAAAAACAAATCAAGTCCTGCATTTGGAGCTGAGAGTTTAGAGAATATCAGATGAAGTAGGGAACTAACGGTGGTGGCAGGATCATGATGTGGGAACGTTTGGTTGAAGTTGATGAGATTGACAGAGATAAAAACTAGGCAACCCGAGATCCTGACTGAGGCGGAGATTCAACAACCCTAAACAGCCAGAGCTACAATGAAACGGCTTAACTTAAAGCATATTCCCGCATTAGAATGACCTAGTTAAAGTTCATTACTGAATCTTGAAAATTGGATGTTCAGACAAGCTAAGTAATTTGTTTTCAAATGAGAATAGGGAAGAAATCTCTGTCACATTAGAGATGATCTGTTGCTTAAACATGGTAACAATGTATTGTTGCCATGGTTATGCAGTTGATTAGCATATCAAAGAATTAGCAGTTAAAATAATATCTGGAAGAACACCAAATGTCAGAAGAGATTAAAAGGAGGCTTCATGAATACAGAGCAAAGAGAGAGAAGGAGAAAGTTCAAACCATCTTCCATTGATCAAATCCCCTACTTCAGCGTCATAATGGCCTAGGATCAAATCCCCTACTTCAGCGTCATAATGGTCGAGGATCAAATCCCCTACTCTAGTGTCATAATGTTCGAGGATCAAATCCCCTACTCTACTGTCATAATGGTCAAGGATCAAATCCCCTACTTCAGCATCATAATGGTCGAGGATCAAATCCCCTACTCTACTGTCATAATGGTCGAGGATCAAATCCCCTACTCTACTGTCATAATGGTCGAGGATCAAATCCCCTACTCTACTGTCATAATGGTCGAGGATCAAATCCCCTACTTCAGCATCATAATGGTCGAGGATCAAATCCCCTACTCTACTGTCATAATGGTCTAGGATCAAATCCCCTACTCTACTGTCATAATGGTCAAGGATCAAATCCCCTACTCTACTGTCATAATGGTCGAGGATCAAATCCCCTATTCTAGAATCTCTCTTCTCGGCTTTCTAACAGAAATTTGAAGACGAATGGGAAAAGCAAATGAGGTGGACTAGCCTGTCATCCAAGGGTTCATTCACACCAGTTCTGTTTAGTCTGCTTTACAATCAAACTCGAGTTCACTTTTACAGAAAGTCAATTTTTTGTGTGGAACTCTTATGCGGGCAAAAAAAGTGAACTCTGGTCCGCTTACAAATCTACGTCTCTGTTAGGTTACATTTAGGAATGGCGCAGTTTGAATGTATAATATACATGTAAGCAGAAAACATAGCACTCCAAAAAAAGGAAGTGGACTACATCGCCGGGCATTCTGGGTAAATACAATCAAAACAAACAACACGGTCCAGCGATGTTTCGTGGTCTTTTGCCAAACACAAAAGAGAAATCTTTCAACTAAATTTTTGTTAATATTTTGTGACGAAGGAAGTTGCGCTCAATGTCTTCTTTATGTCATTTCCTTCTGTGGTTCTTGGTACAGCGCCACCACAGGCGAGGAGGGGAACAGGGGTTTCAAAGGGTTTGGTTTGTGTGAAAATGAACCAAACCAGCTGAAAATGTAACAAATCTTACAACTTTGTTCCCAAATTTAAAAGAGTCTACGGGACTGCCAGGTGGGAAAACTTTCATAAAGTCAGAAGCCTTTTCAAATCCGTTGTAAGACTAACTTTTTCAGATTCAAAAATTCTTTACTGAAAGGGAAATTAAATATTGATTACAAAGGGAAATCAAATTAAAGAAGGACCGGTCATCAAATGCATCGTTTTTGGATTTTTATTTCTTGAAAACAGACATCAACTTCTCAATTAAACACATAAAACCAAATAAATTACACTGATGATGTATGTTTTTTAAACAAGTTTTTTTTTAAGTTCAAGTGGTATGAATACATTAGCAAGCCAGTGAAAATCAATCCTTCAGTTTCCAAAAGCAATATTAATTAATAGTCGAAGTATAAATTTACTCTTTGCCTTTATGACAATGTGAGGATGAAGCTGAAAAACGTTTAAACTCTTTAACTTTCTAGAATAATTCCATTTTGAGTATAAAACCCACCAGAACTGACTCAGATATAGTGATTATTGAACATATTCTTATATTAACTTATTTAATAAAATAGTATAAAGAAACTTAAAGCTAGCTTACTCAAAACATAAAAATGATAATGATAGAAAATTCTAAGCATTCCCATAGATAAATATGGAAGCATTAAAACAGCTCCAAATCTAAACCCCACGTTCCCTTTGTAATAAAACACCCCAGCCATTTTTATTTATTTTCCCCAACTTACCTGCTATAAAACTGATGTGGATGCGTTTTCAGAGCGTCTTCACGCCGTGCTCACACCGGCCATATTGTGTCTGATGATTAAATCCCAAGTTATGAGAAAAAATAAGGGGGATTCTCTCTTTTCCGGGAAGTTTTTCATTTCAGCTCACAGGGAAAAGTTGGACACGGGTTGATTTTTTTTTATTAAGGAGGGTGGGGCGTTTATGAAATGCATCCAATCAGATGCTCGGGAGGCGTTTGTCCAAGCTGTGGGATCTACATGCTGCATTCCGGTTGCACTTGGAAGTCAGATTTTCCCATTTCCTGGTTGGAAAAAAAAATTGAATGTAGATTTTTTTTTTAGATTTTCAAACGGAAAAATCCACTTTGTCCGTCGGAAGTATGATTCTTCGTTTTGAATTAATCGTACGCTTACTTTCCTACTGTTACTAATTGACTTTTTGTCCCAGTCAGAAAACTCCACCATGTAGCAACGAGACACGGGTTACATGGTTTCTACGATTAGAGTTCAAACTTCCGAGGTTTCGGTGAACGCACCATCATTCTACATGATTGAAAGGATTATCCACCAATCAAAACACGGAGCGCAGGGACGTAGAGATGCAAATGTCTTAAGAACCGTTATAATACAGCTACCAGTACTAATACTACTACTTCTACTGCTGCTGCTGCTGCTAATAATAATAATAATAATAATAATAATAATAATAATAATAATAATAATAACTCTGACAGATTGTATTAGAATACTTTTCATTCATCTTTTCACTCATTCAATGCTGGGTCCACAAAATTTAATGAAAAAATAACCACAGTCTTCCATTTTTTTGTACACATATTAATCGAAAGGAACAGGAATAGACAGATTTTGATAAAAGACATTTCATTTACCAAATTTATTATGATACACATACTCAGTAAATTATGTACGGGTATATACATGAAAATATGCGTATTTTTAAAATGAAGTCTAATATGCTAACTGATCGCTGTTTACCCTTCCAATATGGCGGCCCTGCTTGCGTGCCGCTTCATTCCTCTGAAATCTGTGCGGGGGTCCACGAAAGGTCAAAAATAATCTAGCTTCAAAATAAAATCTTTTAATTTCGCACACTTACTTTACAATTAATTTTAGCCAAAGTTTTTATCACTGTTTGACTTTTTGGGTTTAATTTAGGAACTGAAACATTCACAAAGATCGTATGGCTAATTTTCCTGTAAGCTTGGCTGTTGGAGTCTTTTATTGCGAAAATCTACCGGAAGCTGTTTTATTTTCATCCGGTACAGACACCGGCTGTAGCAAAGCTGAAGACCACATGCACAACTGAGGTAAATGCCTTTTATTTTCCCATCAAACCGCATTTTATGAGTTGCCACTGTTATTATGTTGCAGTTTCATAGCTTTCGTTGTCTTTAATGTCTTTTTAATGTAAACTTTGACTTATTTTCAGACGGCTTGTGAAAGTTGGTAAACTTTAGCATCAAAGCTTGGTTTCTTTCTGTGCTTCTATAGAAGTAGTTATGTGATTTTTAAAGTATATAACATGTCTAACAGCATACCAGTGAAGACATCTGACTATGTTACAGCTTATTTTAGTATTAAATCATGGTGGTGAAGAAGAAAACTACTAAAGTGGAGGCGGTAGCATTGGATGAGGAGAAGCTGTGCCAGCTCATAGGTAAGATTTCTTCAATCTTTATGCTCTAGCTTTGAGTTTTCCCGAATATCCGCTCACTTGTTTTCTTCCTTTCTTGCCCCACCCAGCGTCCCTCTCTGTGGATGGAGACGCAGATGGAGTCAGACATCTTGCCCAGACCCTGCAGACCTGCTTACAGCTGACTGACGCCTTGCAGCAGATCCAGATGATTAAAAAGGTCTGTGTATTATGATGTAGTGTTATGTGAAATCGACTTTTTGAGCTTTACATCATGGTATACTGTCATTTCGTTGTAACGACATTCCTCCTCTGAGCTGCAGTTTCTGAGCTTCAGAGCTTCCCCAACCCTCTTCCACTCAGCTCCTTCAGACTATCCAGCAGCAATTAGCAAATATCTGGTGGAACTGCACATTTCATTATAGGAGCTACGTCTCAGTGAAATGCTGCTAAAATCGATATCAAAGGGTTTAGTAGAGGAGCCATGTTGTCATCACTTTGTGAAGGCAGAGTTTCAGAAACAGCAGGAGTTTCTGAAGAGATAGAGGCCCAATTTCAAAGTGTTAGATTAAAAGTAAAAATTCTTGTAACTCATCTTTAATATATATATATATATATATATATATATATATATATATATATATATATATATATACAACTCATCTTTGATAGCATTTCTGTCACAACTGAAGGTTTCTGCGTATTCAGATGGATGTTGTGATGTGCTTGTGTTCATGCTCCATTAGGCTGGATCCCAGTTGGAGGCTCTGAGTGAGGAAGACGGTGGTGAAGCACTGGATGCGTGTTTGAACGCCCTATCGCTAATCTACACCTCTGTGGAGGCAAAGAACCCCCTGAGACGGGCTGCAGCCAGGTGGAACTCGCTTTTAATTTCACATTTCTTGAACTTTTTCAGATTTTCTCATGGAGTTTCTTGGGATAAAGAAATGTGAAAAATGTTTAGGCTGTATCAGATTATTTTTCTTCTTTTACTCCTTCCTTTGGTTTGTTATTTTGTTTGTATTTCCTTTTAATTTATATAAAGCACTTTGAATTTCCTTGTTGCTGAAAATGTGTAATATAAATAAAATGACCTTACCTTGTTGTATCTTTCCTCAGTGCTTTGAGTTCAGTGCCTCAGTGTCTTCAGGGACGGGCTGTGGACAGTCTGTCCTCCTGTTTGTCCGACTGTTTGTCCACTCCGTGCTCAGAACAGGATCCACACACTATAAACACCATCGCTGCCTGCCTGGATGGCTTCCATCTTGGTAAGTAAGAAAAAAAAAAATCACTTCTGCCTATTAAATCACTTTAATAGGAAGCAATGACTTTACATTTTATTTTGTTTTGTTTTTTTTTCAGGTGAAAGATGCATTAATAAGTTGCTCCTTCAAGGTTTGTTTCCACTGAGTTTAAAAGTTTTGAAGTTTTGTCTTTGAAAACTAACTTTAATCAAAGTCTCTCTTTGTTTTTTTTTGATAGTGTTAAAATTCATCTGCGAGGTTTTACATAAATACCTTCAGCAGAACAGGTATGAATACGAACTCTGTGTTTTTCAGCTGATTGATTAAAATTGAATCCTTTAATGATTTATGGGAACTAATATTTTTCCAGAGTGGAGTTTAGAAACAACAATTGGATGCTCCAGTTTGTGTTATTATTGGTTTTCCTTAATCCACATAAGATTGAAAACTATACCAACAATCAAGCATGGTAGTGGCGGCATCATGGTGTGGAGCTTTTTCACTGGCATTCGTACTAGTATGTTGTTGGTTTAATAACAAAAAAAATAACTACCTTCAATTTGTTTAATTTCAATATTTATTAAATATAAATGAATATTAAAATGATTAATCTGATTAACTGTCATTAATTAATTATTGAAATCCATCTACTAATGGAGTAATCTATTAATCATTAACTGGAGTATGCAAGCTAAAAAAGGCAGTAAAACTGTGCAAATAGTACAAAACATTGTACGTTTAAGACAAAAAAAAATATAAATATAACTTACTCAGATCTCAAGTGGCAGTTTTAGTTTCAACTGAAAAAAATATCTCCCATTCAGCTTCTTTTGTTATCAAATTATTAATCAGTAAATCAAAAAATAATCAATAGATCAGCCGTACAGTGTATTGATGTTAAGTTGAACAGAAAGGACTGAACTTTTCACACGTTATTTATTTATTTTTTATCTGCAGAAGCTTCTTATGCTACAAATGATCAAACTTAAATTAAAGGAATAAAATGTTACTTTATTTACTTACGAGAATTGAGGTATTTGTTCAGTTGCATCTTTTAATGTATTTTAATATTGTATTAAAAAATCTTAAGTGGTTACAGTAACACAAACTGAATAGCCAGGCTTGTGTGGAAGGAAAGATGCAAAAATCTAAACTTCTGCAGCCAATTCCTGTATTTTACAACATTTCTCCATCTGAGAAAAACAGCAGGTCTTTCATTTGCCTGCGTCTGTCGCCCCCTGCTGGTCACTCAGCGGTCTTGCAGGGCGCCACATCGCCCAGGCCCAGCTGATGCAGTCCTGCCTGGCTGCGGTGAAAACGTCCATGCTGGTTCTCCAGAGATCTCAGGGCGCCGTTGGGGCGGCGCCGCCAGAGCTGCTGGGCGGCCTGCTGAGCTGCTACATCCACATCCTCACTGACGGTCAGAAAATACTATTAAGATTATTATTGTCCGTAGATTTTACTGTCTTGTCATCAGAGTTATTTTGTCATCATTTTGTCTGTGTAATATAATTTATTTGTTGTCTCTTTAGCACCTAGATATTGTAACATGGTTTTAAGTACAAATTTTAAAAATAATAATAATAATATTGGTAGGTAATATATTTGATCAAACTGAGATAAATTAAATTAAATTAAATAAATCTTCACTTCCTCCTACTCTGTTTTTTTGGCACTTTTTTCTCTGTCCTACTCTTTGATCTTTTTCTTGTTTTTAAAATCCTGTTTGAAATAAATCAAACCTGAATCTAACTGGATTCTTGTGTTTTTCTCTCCGCCTGCAGAAGAGCTCATCCAGGCGGTTCAGAGCACCGCTGGCATGGCCGTGGTTCTGCTCATCAGGTCCGTCATGGGCGCCGGAGACGAAGTCGCCTCAGTGGTGAGTCCTGCCGTCTGGAAAAAGAACGTACACCCTCTCTCTGTTCTGGATCAGAGAAAATAAATGTTAATATTAGAATCTAAAACAGGGTTTAGAATGATTTAATTCCAAGAATTGATTCTGTTTGTCAATTTTTAAGCTGGAATAGAAGAAAAAAAAGCTTCTATGAGGGAGAGAAAGAACAGAATAAATAAATAAATTGAAGAGACATCTCTAGATTAATTTTTTGGATTAAGTAAACAAAACATAACATGGATGTTCTGATGTGAAAAAGAAATAAATAATTTATGATATTAAAACTAAGACTTTCTCTCATATTGTAAAGGTAAACAAAAAATTATGAGAAAAAAGTAAGTTTTTCAAGATTGAAGTGAATCTAGGAGATGCAGATTATTGCAAACACACAAAATATTACCGATTATTTTTTAATCTAGTCTTTATTGCAAAAGTCTGAATCCTTTTCAGAAAGACACAGGAGCTTGTTTTAACTAAATAAATCCTTAGTATTGATGAAAAAGTACTGGCTCCACTGACAGGTTTCTTCACAACATGGGGAGAATGTTTTGTTCTGAGTGAAAGATCTGCTATTACTAGTGCTTTTTATGAGCAATAAGCTCTGAAGATCTGAGCAGAAAAAGGCAGAAAGTACTGATCTGATTTGGGATGTACATTTTCTTCACCAAAGTTTCATGATATTCTAAAGAATCCGGAAACGTTGAATCAGTATTTGAGTCATTCTGTGTGTTTCTGTGTGTCTTCAGGTGAGCAGTTTGCTGCGTGGCTCCGCTCCGGGTTTGGACTCGGCCCCGCGGTGGCTCCAGCTGAGGTGCGAGGCTCTGTGTACGAGCGGACGACCTCCGGGTGTGGCTCTGTATCTGAGCCACGGCGCTCTGGCCATGTTGGGCTGGAAAGGGTCTCTGCCCGGACCGCAGTGGGAGGAGCTGCTGCTGCTGGTCCCAGAGACGCTGCTGAACCTGGACGTCAGGTACGGCGTTTGAAAATGCTTCGTTTTTACTGTGGGAAAACTAGAACCCTGGTTCTAGTTGCAGGTTTTTTTTTAATTCTGGTGATTTTTGTCATGCAAATTAAGTTTTTATATTTTCTTTTGAGTCTCTACTGCTGTTAATAACGTCCAACTGCTTAATAAAACTAGCAGGAGGCTCCACTTCTGCTTTTCAAAAATATACCGTTGTATAATTGCGCTTCTGTTTGCAAACGTTGAGTGGGGGCGTGGCCAACAGCAGCTTAATATGATTTAAAGTGACAGGAGGCCCTAAAACAGCTGACCAGACTAACATCTCATTATCTTAGAATTATTTTGTTCAAAAAAATGTGCTGGAGATGTTTTGTATAGACCATAAACCGACTCTAACCTGTTCAAGGAAGCATAAAACATGACCTTTAAGGTCTTTTTCTCCTTGTTTCAGTGTAAAGGAGTCCAGCACAGCCATGGTGGTGGCTCGGGTGTTGACCCTCTGGAGCAGTGCCGCTCTGGACTGCCTGCAGGAGGAAACGGGCCTCTGTCCTCCCAGCCTCCAGGTGGCGCTCCGCGGTGGCTCCAAACTACAGCGCCACCTGCTGGAGCACATCTACTCCCACTGGGAGCATCCTCTGGACGGCATCCGCCACCAAACCCGCTCTCTGTTCCACAACCTCCTGCTCCTGCACCGGCGCACAAAGCCGGCGGACTCAGACCCGGCCTCCGATCTGTACGTGGCGGAGCTGACCCGCAGCCTGCTGGGCCTGGAGTGGCACATGAGGGGCAAGTACGACTCTCTGGGCTGCCTGGTGGAGCTCTACGGGGCGGAGCACCTGCTGGCCGTCCAGCCCCGTCTGCCCTCTCTCCTCCTGGACCTGATGGGTGATCAAACGCTGGCTCCGTATGCCAGCGACCTGCTGGAGAGGCTTTTCGTCAGCCACAAGGCTCAGCTCTCGGCACGGGAATCGGACTGGATGGAGCTGTGGCACCGGACCTGGGTGAACCCCCTGCTGGACGTTCTGTGCCACACCAGGCCGGACCAGACCACCTACATACTGGACTACTTCCTGCCCAAGCTGCTGCGGTGCAGTCCCTCCAGTCTGGCACACATGGTGCCCGCCCTGCAGGGGGCGCCACCCTGCAGGACAGGTACAGACCTAACACAGTAGTGACCAGTCACTGTTAATCTGCCTCAAAAACAAAAAATTCCAACTGCAGGTGCAAGTTATCGATTAATGAGTTAATCTAACATTGATTGACCTGAGCGGCCATTTTCTTAAAGATGCAGTATTATTTAAAGCCAACTTCTTTCAAGCGTTGCATTATGCTATGATGTTATTTCCTCATCAAAAACACACCTGGAGTGTTGCTTTGATTCTTGCAAAACGCCTGGGTGAACTTAGCCCCGCCTCCGAGGTAAAGTTCCTCCTCTGAGCTGCAGTTTCTTTGACACTCCTCCGGCTGAATTCACCCGAATGTTTAGATTTCAAACCACAGAAAGTGGATTTTTCATCCCAAACCAGACTGTTTGGACGGTTTGAATTTTCTGTTCTGTGATAGCCGACATTTTGTATCTGCTTAAGTATGACCACCAGCGCCCCCTGTTGGATGGAGGCCAAAAACAACAAAAGAAAATTTTAGTTAATGATCTGGAACAATTTTTAATCTAATAAGCCATTAAGAGTTCATTGATTGATTAGCATCCCTAATTCTAATGTGTTCCTGAATTATCAGGTTCTTCATCCACCAGAGGAGCTCTGGGAGCCTTGATGACCTGCCTGCGGGCGGCCAGAGCCCAGGGAGTCGCCGCGGCCTCAGAGAAGAGTCTATGGGGGGGATTGGTCCCGCTCTCACTGCTGCAACAAGCACTCATCCACAAACACGATCAGGTGAGCTCTCCCACTTTTCCAGGTCACAACTCAGAACAAAGTTGGAGACAACTGTGGAATGCCTTTGTAGCTATTGAGTAACTTTTGAATGAGAAGATGACGCTGTGCCGTCATGGAGCTCTGCGTTTGTCGAGTGTTTATATTTCAAAACAGAACCAGAGACGGTGCATTTTGCATCCCGCATCAGACTTTGAGCCGTTTTTCTTTCTGCCTGTTCTGGGGTAGCCACCATCTTTGTTTCTCTCCTGGTTCCACTGAAGGATGAACATCAGCGCCCTCTGCTGGATGGCGGCTAAACTACAACACTGAAAGAACGTCTGAGGGATTCTAATAGTTAACACATTGAAACAAATTTTAATCTAATAAACCATTACTTGATAATTAATTGTAAGTCGATTAATTCTTTGCATCCCTACTTTCTGTTGGTGAATCCCAAAATATCCCAGTAAATTAAGGAGATGGTTCTCCGTTTCCTGCAGGTGAGGATGGACGCTCTGGGTTTGGTGTGTGAGAGTCATCGCAGCACCGAGGTTCTGACCTCACAGGAAATGGATCTCATCCGCCATTTCCTCCCTCCCAATCTGAACAGCCAATCACCAGGCGTCAGGCAGCAAACCGTCAGCCTGATGAAGAAGGTGAGGCCTTGATTGGACGCCATTGCTGTTGGTCGAGTCAATCAGAAATTATCTGATAAAGTGACGCCATGTTCTGTCATGAATTATCAACACTGTAATAGCTAGCTAACAAACTCCAAGAGATCAGTAAATAATTTATTTTATTTTTAAAATATTGAGAAATAGGTCAGTTATACTAGCGCTAAAATAACTCCATGATTCAAGCCATAGTTTATAGAAGAAATTATGGCGATATGATCATTTTTGTGACTGATTCCTGCTCATGCCGCATCGGAACAGTTTGACTCAATGTGCGTCGCCAGCTGCAGCGGCTAGCAGTGGCTAGCAGCTTCTGTCCAATCTAGTAAATCGATACTTGTCGGTTCCTCACAGCCTGATAAACCTCCTGCTGTGCGTCACAGTTGCTCTGCAGGGTGAAGGACAGCAGCCAGCTGCTGCAGAAGAGACTCGTCCAGGAGCGCCGGGCTGAAGACCAGTGCTCCCTGGATCAGTACAGGGTGAGCAAAGCGTCGCTGCTACGATGATCTGATCTGAACCGAAACTCTAATGTTCGGGATTTTTCTTGTTTTCAGGCGTTTCTTCGCTGGCTGTGTGGGAACCTGCTGGAGGTTTTGCTCCCTGGAGCCTCCTTCTCCAAATGCCTCCTGTCCCTCAGCCTGCTGAACCTGCTGAGTCAGCTCTTCTCCTTCACTGCTGGTGACCATGGTTACAATCAGAGCTTATATTTAGACGCTGATAACGGATCCGCCTGCCTCTAACCGCCTCCTCCTCACTGCGTTTACCAGAGCACAGCCCGTTTGCCCTCGGTGAGGTCGTGACCCCTGCACATGCTCAGAACGTCCTGAACTGCGTGGCCAGCAACTTCCTGGAAGTGAAGCAGCTCGCCACGGCGCTGCTGAGCCAGCTTCCTCCGACCGCTGTTGGACTCCAGGTTGACATTTTATCCATGTGTGCAGTGATGCTCAGATTCAGACATGAAACCAGCCTGACTTCTGGAGAAGCACTAAACACCGGGAAGGAAGGAAGGAAGCAAACGGGGGCTTCCTTGAATCCTTCATTGGTTTCTTCCCTTCCTTCTGTCCATCTGACTCTTTCTTTGCATCATCTATTTCTTTGCTTTGTTCATTCATTTCTTATTTCCTTCTTTTGTTTTTCTTTTTCTTTCCTTCCTTCTGTCTTCTCCTATCTTTCTTCTGTCAGTCCTTCCTTACCTTACTACCTACCTTCCTTTCATCGATGCCTTCCTTCCTTTTGTTTTTGCATTGTTTCCTTTTATCCTTCCTTCTTACCTGCCATTCACCCTTCCATCATCTCCCCTTTCCTTCCTTCCTTCCTTCGTTTGCTTCTTTTTCTTCCATTCTTTTTTTCTTTCCTTTACTGTGAATTTATTTTTAAATCCGACGGATTAAACTCTGGTTTTCTCTGTAAATCTGTGAGGATGAATCTTTCTCTCTTGTTCTTTTCGTTTCTCCTCCAGTTTTTCTCTGATTTGCCGTTTTGATCCACTTGTTTCTGTTCAGGTTCCGGAGACGATGCTCTCTGTTCTCCGGGCTGCTCTGGACCTCAGCACCAGCACCAAACCCTACGACAGCGTCACCGCCGCCCACCTGCTGCACCTGCTGCTGCAGCAGCCGGACCTGATCCCGGTTCTGCTGCGATGCGATCCGGGTCTGGACTTCCAGATCCAGCCTGAGGCATCCCGGTCGCTCATCCTGGAGCTCAATGCGCTGGCTGGTAAAAACCCGTGACCGCCGCAGATCTTAGCGTTGATCACATGTCTGCAGTAAAAAACTAAAAGTAACTTATCACTTTACTGTAGTACATTTCTCGGGTATCTGTACTTTACTTAAGTATTAATCTTTTTACTTTTTCTTCTCCAGAAGTGTCAAACTGATTTTTGTTTTGGGCCAAATTATGATCATGAATGCTCTTAAAGGGCCGGTTGTGCCAGAACGTATTGATAAAGCCCATTAAGACATTAATAAGTTATTAAAATTAAACAATATCGAATATCTTTTCAGTCCCTCCAGGATTTTGTGATTGTTTTTTGCAATAAAAAGTTTTTTGGGTATAAATTTAGAGATATTTATAGTATTTGTGCTCATCGGTAAAAGCCACGTATAATCTGACGTCAGATAAGGCTGAGGCAGCTGTTAGCATTACTGAAACTGTAATGTTTATTTGCAAGAAATTGGAGGGACTGATTGTAATCTGGCAGAAAAAAGTTTTAAAAAAACGCATTAATTTTATTGATAAAATGATATTTATGCATCATATTTGGCACGTATTTGACTCCTTACATTTTCACTTATGGCTCTTTACTTCCATAATGAATAAAACAAAACCAAATGGGGGAATAAAATCCACTATTCGCACAAAAGGTTGAACTTTTTACATATTTTAGACTCATCAGAGTCATTTTGTATTCTTGAAGGTGGAAATTACTTTTTACTTTTTCTATTTAAGTAGATTTCATGTCTTGTACTTCTTTACTTTTACTTTTATCAGAGTATGTCTGTAATTCTACTAAAGTAGAGAGGGTGAGTGTTGTTGTCACCTCTGACTGTTTTTCTTGTTTCAGTGGTCCGGTTGCTGCTGCGCCGACTGCAAGCGGAGCTGTCCGGCGCCGAGGCATCACTGCTGCAGGCGGCCGCTTCGTTTCCGCTCTATGGCAGAGCACACTGCATCACTGCCGTCCTGCAGCGTCTGAGCACAGAGTGAGCATGCAAATAGCTTTTTATCTTAAATTTAGGCCTTAAAATGTCTTAATTGAATCTGAAAATATGTAAGTTTGCCTTAAATTTGTTGATTGCATTCCTAACTTAATTGTGGTTTAATTAAACATAATACTCTGTGTACTTTATGTTTCATCAAACAAATATTTTCAGATATCTTTAGGTTGAGGATACTGCTAACTAGCTGCCATGCTAGCCAGGAAGGTTGCTAACTTTTTCGCTTCTATCATTGGTAAATAGGGATGGACAATAAATCAATATTTATATCAGATAAATATCAACACGTAATAATACATCTGATAGAATTTTCATTATTAAATTTACGGTTTTGCCACTGCGGTCATAACTGTAAAAAAACAACAAAAATAAAACACAGAGTGGAGTGAAAACCGTAAATAAAACAGAAAAGTTTATGCCATCAGTTGGGAAGTATTTCAGATATTTAAAACAACAAAAAGAAAATTAATTGATAAACTATCTACACTGCAAAAACACAAACTCTTACCTGGTACTGTTGGTCTAATTTCTGGTGCAAGTGAAAAAGTGCCATACATGTTCTACTGGCAGGTTATTTAATTTATAAACAAGACACTTTTCCATGTTATAAGTTAACGTGTTTAACTTATAAATACATAGTTACAAAGAGAACTATGACTTTTTCATCAATATTAAGGAATAATTTACTTAAAACAAGCATCTATATCTGCTGAAAAGTTACTTTTAAGCAAATTTTGTCTTTTTTCAGGTGCAATAAGGTATTTGAACTAGAAACTAGACCAAAAATACTTGCTAAGATTTTGTGTTTTTGCATTGTAACTGACATGAAATGTTGATATCATAGTAGATTTTTCAGCCGTGTCGTCCCGGCCAGTATTTTCTACTTCTACTCTGAATCCAATCAACATTAGCTGGATGATGTTTGTCCTCGCCACTGGCTCATTCCGTCACCAACCCGAACAGCGCTACATGTATTATGTGACACTCATCTCAGCCCCACTATATAAAACAACAGACTTTCTTGCGTACATTTCTAGAGTGATACAAGTTTTCTAAACAGTGTTAAGCTTGAGTTGGTGAAACCCTGCGGTTGTTCCTCTGGTGTAAATCTGATCTGTGCGTCTGGGCTCTGAGGTGTTTGAGTCAGACGGAGCAGTGGACGAGTCTGGTGTCAGAGCTGATCACCGTGTGCTACCGGATGTCCGATGTGGTGTCCCCGGTGGTCCAGAGCTCGTCCCCGGAGGGACTCATACCCATGGATACCGACTCTGGTAAGGACAGTAAGCCTAAGATTAGTGAGTAAGCAAACATTATTTGTTTTAAGTAAGCATCTAAAACCAAGTATTTGTATTTGGATACATGCAGTAAAGTACTTTTCAACTCAGAAGAAAACTCACAAATTTCAAACAAATCAAGTAGAGTAAGGTGGTGAGACTTTTCATCAACAAAGTCAAAGTAACTTACTAAAAATGAGTGTTGATAGAAATTTGGTGAAACTGATTTTACTAACTATTTTCAGTTAAATGCAGTGTTTGCCTTAACAGTGCAGTCGTCCTCTTCTCCTCCGTCCTGTGGGGGAAACCTGTGCAGTGTGTTAATAATGAGTGTTTACACAGAGACGTCTGGAGGTCTGCAGAGGATCCTGCAGGAGATCCAGCCCAGAGACTCCAACGACTTCTTCAACAGCGCCAGAGAGCTGGAGAAACCCGAAGGAGATGATCGAAGTGAACCCCAGACGCAGCGCACACCGCCGCCAAACGCAGGTACAGGAAATTCCCTGCTGTCGGAAACAAAATGGTTAACCTATGTGTGGAAAAACTAAGTACACCCCATGACTCCAGAGCTTGTAGTTGTGGTTTATTCACTTTCCTGTTGTTTTCATCTAGAAACTCTGGTTGAGGCCACTTTTTCTCTTTGTTTATTTAAACTTTTTGTCAATACTAAATTTAAACTAATACATATTTTTACTATTTGCTGATAAGTTGCTAGATTTGTTAAATTTTTTACCATAATTTTAGTTTGCTAAATTTTTCCTTCTCTTGCAGCACCTGATATGTCCAAAAGGGGGAAGTGTTTCATCTTATTTATGTTTGTTTGTCAGTTAAAGTTTATTTGTGTACCACATTTCAACAAGATATAGATTATAAGTTTTATTTCTTATTTCATTTCCATTTAACCTTTATTTTACCAGACTAAAAATCCCATTCAGATTAAAAACCTCTTTCCCAAAGAAGTACTAGTCAAGAGGCAGGACAGAGTGGAGAGCAAACTGTGAATAAAACAGAAAAAAAACACAGGGCTGCCTGCCTGGACTTAGCTAATTAAACAGTTAAAAAGAAAAAGTCACAGTATAAAAACAAATACATGTCATAGAATCTGCCTCTAGAGTTCTTAGTTCTTAGCACTAAAAGAGACGTGTTGTGTCAATCTCAAAGTTTTCGTTTCATCTGTGTGATAATGCAAATTAGCATCAGGTTTGACTGCATGTGTGGATGTAAGCGGACAAGAAACCGCTCCAAAGCAGGAAGTGGACTACAGCACAGGACTTTCTGGGTGAATACAAACTAAACAAACATGCTAATTCAACGCTACGGGGAGTAATGGTTGATTTACCAAAGATAAATCCTACAATTGTAAAATCTTTATTTTTGTTTGCATGTTCCGAAAAAGGAAGTTACATTCAGTGTCTTTTTCTGAGGTTTTATGTTGTTTTCTTCAGCAGTTCTTGGTGCAGCGCCCCCACCGGTGAGGAGGAGAACAGGATTTTAATTAGTTTGCTTTGTTTGACACGCGGCTGTGTGAAATCAAACCGCAGCAGCAGAAAATGTAACAAATGTTACAATTTTGGTCCCTAATTCAACCAAGACTATCGCGCTCATCCTTAAATTCATGTATCTTAAATTAAGTCCTTAAAATGTCTCCAATTCTTAAAAATAAATGAAAGCTGAAATAAATACATGAATTACATGTCTTAAATTTGATCATGAAAGGACTACTTAATCTCCTATAGTGTCGTGTTTATATTTTTTATTTCTTTTGGGACTTTTCTGTCCCAGCTTTTTTTTCTTCTCTCTCTCTCATGGCTCGACACACGTTGGGTTTCTCCTTTTGGGGTGAAACCCATCACACTTCTCTCCCTGTGTGGAGCGATTGACATCCATCTGTTTGGAAACGTTTTTGAAACCGTTCCTAAACGGTAGGCCAGTGATTCCTGAGGTTATTGCTGATGGGTTGTTTGTTGTTTGTTTGTTTTAACACACACCTGTTTGCTCCAGAACTTCAAACTGTCTAGATTCTGGCTTTTATAGAGTCAATTTTACTGATGATGACAATCGGTACATTTGATTAGGAACGCCTGGCTGCTACTTTCCCATCTCATCCATTGAGGAAGCAGGAAGTTTTGACATAGCTTTTCTCACGCAGCATTCCTTTTGTCAATATTATAATGAAAATAACAAGATTGCTAGACTTGGAAGAGACTATGGTGTCTTTTTATCAGGATTTTTAGTGTGTTGAATCTCTTTCTCTTGCAGTACCTAGGATATCCAAAAGGGGGAAGTGTTTCATCTTTTTATGTTGTTTATCTACTTGTTAAAGTTTATTTGTGTAGCACATTTCAACAACAAGGAAGTTTAAAGTGCTTTTAATAAAAACAATAATACAGTAACCATTCAATAAAGAGCAATGAACATTTGGTCAAATCCCATCATCAATCAAATATGTTGATTAATATTCCAGTTATTATAAATCAAAAGCAGCTCTACACAGTTGGGTTTTTAGCCTTGATTTAAAGGAACTCAGTGTTTCAGCAGTTTTGCAGTTTTCTGGAAGTTTGTTCCAGATTTGCGGAGCATAAAAACTGAATTCTGCTTCTCCATGTTTGGTTCTGGTTCTGGTTCAGAGCAGACCAGAACCAGAAGATCTAACTGGTCTGGAAGGTTGACATGTTTGCAACTTCTGTAATTAGTTCCTGCAATTCTTACAGTTTACTCATCCAAATGAATCGGTGTGACATTTCCAAACAATAAGAGTAAATCGTAACAAAAAGTCCATATTTGGAACCACAGATGTCTTCCTTCCCACCTCACTCTGCGTGTGTTTGTGTGTGTTTCCTCCAGACGGAGAGGGCTATAGGGTGACGGCTCAGATGGTGCTGGTATGTTGCTGGCGGAGCATGAAGGAAGTGGCCATGCTGCTCGGCCAGCTCTGTCAGACTCTGCCTCTGCACTACAGCAATGAAAACGAGCCGACACACCCTGGGCTAATCACAGAGGAGCAGGTATGCTAAACTCCTCGTCGCTGGAGAAGCACAGGGACGGACGAGAAGTCTGGGTGTATAGCAATATTTATTGCTAATACTACAAATAGAGTTACAGTCAGAAGCTTTCATTAAGTCATTAATGGCTGCCATGGTTTAAGAACTACAGTTCTTAAAATCCGCATACATCATTCGCTACAACAAAATCAGGCTGGTGAGAAATAGGCCTGTCACGATGACAAATTTTGCTGAGCGATTAATTGTCTCAAAAATTATTGCGATAAACAATAATACTATTTGAAGACCATTTTAAACTGATGTAATGGTAATGACATAATAATGCAAGAGATATTCTATCAAAAATAAATGCACTTTATTCTCAAAAGAACATTTAAAAGAACATATAAATTTTCGGCATAATTGTAGAAATTGCAATATTATTTAATCAATTGCTCAACTTTGATTTCAAAAATAACTTTAGACCATGAATATATACAAAAATAATGATGAAAAAAATTAATACTTAATATCATTAGTGCATATCCTAATACAATACATTTTTATTGTTAAACAGTGTGAAGATTTCTTGGACAGTATAATAAAATGATCTTTAAAAAAGTTGCAAATTTTATGCCATTTAGCTGCATTTCTGAAGCAATGATGGTAAAACAAACATATTTTTACTTAATTTCATATTCAGATCAACAAAATGGAAAGTCTATTTCATTCCTTATGTGCCTGATGGGTATAATTAGCATCATACTTAAAATTGTAATGTCCAAATTAATAATCTCTAATTAAGACAGTAGAGCAATGTACATTTTGGAATTAAGAAATTGATATTTCTCCAGCTAATGTGTTTTCAGATCAGTGGGGATGATTGACTGCTACTAATTACCTCTGTTTTCTCTCTGATTAGCGTAATAATGATGCTGTAACTGGGTCCTTCCAGCTGACTCTGAAAAAGTTGTAGAAACCGGAGCAGTTGTCAAGCCGCAGCATCCTCAGCCGCGTTTTAAATCGAGTGTCTGTGCGTTTGTGACCCCACACTGGGAGGCTCTTCAATTAGCATCCGCTCTCGTTAGTGGCGCGCTTTCATTTGGGGCGCAACCCTGCTGGTTTAACGGCCGCGACGCACCTCCCTTTTCCACTGCATTCTTTCCAAATCACTTCCCAACACCAGCAGGAAAGCACCGACACACACACACACATAGACACACAGACACAGGAATAGTTGTCTGAGCGGTTCAGCATGTTCATAATAACATGAGAGCCAGACATCGCCTGTGTTTGTCTGCGTGGGGGGTGATGGCTACATGTTTGTGTTTTCCCTTAGGTCTGAAGAGAAAACAGGAAGAATTAAAACGTTTGTGTTCATTATCAGCAAAAGTCAAATCCCCAAAACTTTTACTAACCCACAAAAAACTGAAAAACAAGCCAAGTGATCAAATAATGGGGTGAATGATTTTCAGGTTGGATGCCAAAGGTTGTTAGAGTTCAAGTTGATAACCACTTTTTAAATCACACAGATCACAGAGACTTTTATAAAGAATGAGAAGAGCATGTTTGGCATACCAGCCAAAACATGGGATCACAGTAAAAGCCTGATTTGGCTTCTCTGTGTTTTTAGTATCGCTCTGACTTAGGGCTTCAACTTTCATCATATTCGCAATCGATCAACTGATTAATCAGATAAAAAATTGGCACATTCTGCAGATTTTCGTTCTTACCACCAAATCTTTTCAACCCAGTGACGACATATTTATTTTTGAGGCTTTTGGAGAAAGGTTTGCATTACGTTTTAAAGTCGCTCTGTTTGGCTGAAATGATTAATCAAATTAATCGTGATTGATTGATTATAACTATAATTGTCAACCAATTTAATAATCAAGTAATCATTAAATGAAACATACAGACTCCAAAAAAAGAATATTTGCACAAACAACATTTTCAGAGCAATTGACAGCTGAACAAAAATATATATATTTTATATTTGAGGTTAAAAAACTTTCTTTGTTCTGCCAAAACCTCGTCAAGCTTCACTTATAAGAAACAAACAAATTTCCTGTGAAGCACTTTTTGTTAAAAACATAAACACATCAACCCTACACTGTGTTCAGCACAAAGGGTTGAGCTTTTCACATTTTGATGTTAAAAGTATTTTTTTAGCTCCAGTTGCTTCAAATGATCAAGTGTTTAAATAAATGCTGTTATTGCATTTTAAGCTCAAAATCTTTCATTTTATCTTATTTAAGAAAGGAATTGAATAATTTATTTTCCTCTTTTAACGACCATCTAATATTGTATATGAAGGATTAAATGAAAAATCTGCAGAATAAGCCTTCTCTTTTTATTTAGGGTGTTCTTTCTGTTCATCATTATGTGATTATACGTAAATAAATAATGCTCCAGCATTAAAGCGTTTCAGCGGCAGGTGAACCCAGAAGGGTTGTTGGACAGGTGGGCTCACACCTGAGATAGAACCAGAGGAGATAATGGGTGAGGACATCTCAGATATCATGTTTTCTCCAGTAACCATGCTAGTTGGTCTTATTATACAACCTCTGGTTTAACAAACACATGCCACAGACCAGGCGGACAACAGGAACCTTTGAACTCTTCACCTTCACCGAAACCTTTTCCCCCCGTTGCCTGTTGGAGTTTGTTAGCATCAGCGGTCAGAATTATTCAGGACTCATTCCTGAATCCAGACACAATTTGAGTGGCCAGATGTGTCTTCCAAAATGAGCATCTCCTCAGCTGGGATTTGCCTTTGGCCCGGTTTTTTTTTTTTTGTTAAAACAAAAATCGCTGAAATTAATCATTCAAAATTGATGCATCAAAGTTCAGACTCTAAATTTTCCAAAGATGCTCGTCATTTACTTAAATTTTTCAAACTATAAATAAACCGAGCGAAAGATACGCGTTTTATGGAGGCGCCAGCTGTTTCGCCAGTTTGCTTTTCGTTCAAAAATATCTCCCGTTTTCTAAAGCGTCCTGTCCGTTGAAGCCGCAGCAGCATAAACTAAAATAAAAAAGAGATGCTGGTTTTCAGGCTGATTCACATGTTGTTTAGTTTAACGTTTGTGGTCCATTTATTGACCTTTTTCATCCATGCATGGTCCATTTCATGACCTGCGCTGGGCTTAGTTGTGATTTATGTGTTCTTGTGTGCAGCAGACCACCAACACTGATTCATCTGGTTCTGGTGGAGAGGAATACTTTTAGTTTGGTTAACATCTTTATACTTTTCTTTTCACTCTTGCTGTTATTTTCATGCACCTCCAGTAAATCCACTCCTCATAGTTTCCCTTTCCCACCTGTGGGCATCTTTGCTGCTTGTTAACGTCTCTTCTAAACCGAAGTCGTTAACTTTGCAGCAATCCCTTCTCTTCACTGTAGATTGGATGGTTGATTTGTCCCATTAAAAATTTTTATATTCTCAAAAACGGATAGTAATATATTTATAAAATATTTCCTTTAAATTTAAAAAAAAATATTGCGTTATTTAAAAAAATAAAGTGAATATTTTAGCTAAATTAAAAATATTTTATATAATGTATTAAAAAAAGAACATATGTTGAAAAATATTTTCTTTAAATTAAAAAAATACTGAATTTTTATAGAATATATTTAATATATTACATGTTAAAACTTTTGCTTATATTAAATATTGCTTATAAACAGTTTTGAGAGGCTAAAAAAGAACATATATTAAATAAGTTTAATTGGGATATTTGTCCTAATCTACAATTGAATGATTTCAGTTGTGGTTGCTTTACGCTGGTTTTAATTATCGGACCGTATTCGGACCAGAACCGGTTCTTCTGTAGCAGAATCTTCAGACGTTTTTGTAACAGGAAGTTTGCTATTTAGGTTCATGCCAGAGCGCCGAGCCGCACATGTAATTAGTCAGGGAAGCATCTCTCTCTCCTTTCTCCCTCTCTCTTTCTCCCTCTCTTTCTTCATCCCTCTCTTTCCCTCCCTCTTGCTCCCTCTCTCTCTCCTTTCTCTCTTTCTTTCCCCCTCTCTCTCTGTCTCTCCCCCTTGTTCCTTCTCTCTCTTTCTCTCTCTTACTCCCTCTCTTTTTCTCCCTCTTCCTCCCTCTCTCTCACTCTCTCTCCATCCTTCTCCCTCTCTCTCTCCCCCCACATGGATTTTTTTTCTGGGAAACATTTGCAAACAGGAAGTTGATGTCTAAATAAAGCCCTCTCTGTTGCCTCCCTCCTGCCCCCCACGCCCTGCACAGGAAACCTGCACGGCCCGTTTTAACGGTTACACAGACGGGAACCTTCGGAGGGGGAAGGCTTTAAATAGGCTCGGCCCAGCTCGGCACCGCAGCGGTCTGGGCTCCGGCGGCCGCCAGCCATCTAACGGTGACTGTCGCTGCCATTTTTACCCCCGGTGAGGTCAGTCCTGTCCTGGAGCCCGTCGTGATAAGTCATTGGGCTTGGTTCTGCTGCGGTCCGCTCTGGCCGGTTGAGGGTCAGTCGGGTCGACTGACCCGCCGTAAAGCAGATTAAAAGATCGGACTAAGGCTGTCTAAGCCCTACGTATTTTCTTCTGAGGATTCTTGGTTTCATCTGTTGCTTCATCTGCAGTAAAACGGATTTTTGAGTTTCCTGTTCTGGTTTTTCACACACAGATTCTTGAAATCCTTTCAATTAGGTGTTTTCAAGTGTTTGACATTCAAACAGCAGAATTTAGTCATGAAGTGTGGTCTAATGTTTGATTAAATGACTAAATGTGGGAAAAAATACATTATTTACAGTTGAAACTATTTTCATACGCCAGATAAAAAGAGACATGATTTTTTTTCTCACCATCTCAAGTTAAATCAAACAAAATTTTTCTTATTTTAGGTTAATAACAATTACCAAAATGATTTATATTTGCTAAATGCCAGAAAAGTTAGCAAGAGAAATTGTTTTAGACATTGTTATGTTTAATTTGAGCAGGAAAGTCATTCACCTTAAAGTGGATCTATTAAGCAAAACTCACACTTTGCATGTTTTTGTACTTCTGTTTTGGTCTCTACTGCTTCTAAAAACAGCAAAGCGCTTTAAAAAAATCCACTCAACTGTCAAAGTTTTTTTTTTTGTATTTGGAAAATGGGCCTTTTAAAAACATTCTTAATGTTGCGTCACATGATCAGTTGCCTACCAACCCCAGCAGAGTTCCGCCTGTTACCTAGCAACCAGAGCTGAGCTCCAGCACGTTTGGTCAGCTGGTTTTACCCTGGTATGCGCTGTACAATGGCAGCTGCTTGGTTGTGGACTTGCCACCCAGAAACCCCTTGCTCCGATCTTGCTGCTTGTGCAGGAGGCTCCACTTCTGCTTTTCAAATATGTACGGTTGCATAGTTGCGCAGAACTGAGCAGACTGAGATCTAAGAATGAATGTGTGCAGAAAATGCAATGAAAATTTTTTGCATAAATCGTTGACCTACAGGAACCTATTTAAGGAAGGTCACCTTTAACATGATTTGTTTGCATTGTTTTAATGTAAATCCTATTTCCATCCATCCATTTCCTAACACCTTCTTCCCTAGTGGGATGCTGGTGCCTATCACCATCCAATGTTCCAGGCGATCATATAAATCATATTTTTTATTCCTAATGGCTCCATAACTTACTGAAATAAAGCTTGGCTTATAAGGTTTTTGATAAATTAAACGTTCAGGATACCTCCTCCCTGCAGGAATAGTTCATTTGTATTGTTTTAGTCTCCAAAGTGTGATTCGTGAAAGGTCAGAAAACCTGAAAAAGCTGTAGTTTTACTGTGAGAACCGAGCCCTGCGGGCCGTATCGGGCGCCGTTTGTGCCTCCGGACTGTGCCACCCCTCCCCGTGCCCTCCGTGCCACCCCTGACTAAGCCGGGGCCTGGCTGCTGCTCCGGTGGTGGTGATACCACAGCCTTAATGACAGGGAGCCGGAGCGCTGCGTCCGCCTCGCCCTGCCGCCTCACCTGCAGCACGCTCAACAGTTTACACACTGCCACAGAAACGGCCCGGCGCGTCTCTGCGTGTGTATAGTTAGAACGCCGTCGGTAACACTATTACTAACTGGATGGTTTTACTGACAGTGGCCATTATGTGGATGTCTCAGCGTCCTTATTTCAGCACACTTGTCACGCTACTGACATGCCACTCTCACGGCTTGATGTGCTAAGGCCACAAAGGAGATCTTTTTATTGTTAACATCACATATTTGTTGAATTTGTGACCGATGGCTGGCGTGTCGGGACATTCCAGACTCGGAGCACCTGCTCGTCGTAAGCTGATCCACATCCACATCAAGTGCGTCCGCTCCGTTTTATGAGGTTTTATTCTGGTCTCTGGGTTACACACATGTAATTACCCTTTTAGTTCTGGTTAGTCACCTCTAAAGTACAGTCAGGGTAAACAGAAAACACTTATCAGGACTCGTCTTTCATCAGTCGCTCTGCCTCGGTGTGGCGGTCGCTCTCGCTCTCTGGTCGCTGCGGAGGAATTTTGGACCGCTGCTCTTTCAGGAGCGTTTCCACCACTGAGCAGAGAAACCCTGACTCAGAGGTCAGCGTGAAGCATGATGCTTAAAGCTGCAGTATTTAACAATAAATCAGTTAATCAATTAAATTAGGGCGTCTTTTTTTCTTCCTTTTCCTTTTTTTTTCTTCTCATCTCATTGTATGCAACACAACAAATAATTTGTAAACTGGTATTTAGTTATATCTTTATTCCCCGTCTTCTCAACTGTAATTTATTGAATTGTTATCATCATTGTCATTATTATTACCTGATTGTTGCTTTTTAATTGGACACCTTTTCTTTGCTTTGTGGCTACATAATGTGAATTGATCACATAAAACAAATTACAATAAGCTGTTTTTCCACCACTGGAACAGCCTCAACAATTCAGCCATTTTGACCGCTGTATGGGAGCGGGTAAGTGGCATGTACATGAGCATGATTGACAGCGCTATGGCCCTTCTCCTGGCTCTGATTGGTTGTTTTTGACTTGTATCTGTGTATTTCTGCAGATGACAGTGGAACCACAAAGAATAACTTGATTTTTGAACACATTATCTATTGACAGTTTTATCAAATAAAATAAGACAAACATTTTATTAAGGCTGCGTACTGCACCTTTAAGACCAGTGCTCTCCGATTCATGAACGGCCCATTTATCGACCTCTGCAGAACTTGTTGATATGAATATGAAACAATTAAATCGTTTAAAACAAAGGATACATTCAGACCATGAAGGAAAGTCAGTATTCATTTCTATTTCTTTAAAAAAGGAAATGATAGCAAATTGTCCCAGATGATAAATTATAGTTATTGTGATAAATAATAATATTGTTTTGAGTCAACGAACTTTAAATTCTGATGAACATTTAATACATTTTAAATATCCAAAATAAATAACGGAAATGACAAATAAAAGATTAAAGCTCTAGACTGAAGACTTTTGTCATCCAGTTTTTGGTGGAAAGAGAAAGAAAATAGAAAAACAATAAATCATGCTTGTTTTAATTTAATCTCATGTAATTAATTGATTTATTCCAACATATTTAACTCAGATACTTGTAAATAAACCTAATTAATCAACAAAGTCCACCTGAGTGTATTTTAATTTGAATTTACATCCAGATGAGAAGGAAATTAATTTTTTTTTTTTAATTTTCATAAAAATAATAATTCAATTATCCAGTAAAACGTTAACTTTTTTCTGTTTTGGTAGAAAGAGAGAAAAGAGAAATAATCAGGCAAATGGAGACGATAGAGTTTGTTTCACTTTACCTTGTGATTGTTTGATTTGATTGATTGATTGATTGATTGATTGATTGATTGATTGATTGATTGACTGGCTAACAGGAAACACCAGCAGCTGCTGCTCCTCTCATCTGGTTCTCTCTCCTCCAGGTGGAAGGAGTCGGTTTGTACTTCCGCCAGCAGCTCCTCCAGTCCCGCCATCGAGGCGCCTTTGAACTGGCGTACGTGGGCTTCGTGCGGCTCACCGACATGCTCTGCAGGTGTGTGTGTGTGTGTGTGTGTGTGTGTGTTTTTACTCGGGCCAACAGAGGCTGAAAGGTAACATTCTGAGGAATGATGGGTAAATGAGGCATTTTGACTCACAGCAAAACTGTGTTGATACTGTGTCACTGAATACTGCCACCTGCTGGACATTAAAAATCCCTACAGGCAACGTCGTTGACAGACTGATTTGATGACCTATTTTCTATTATGTCATATCTTCAGTTAAATTAAAAATATATTTGATATTTTTAGATACAGTCAATAAATAATGTGAAAATTTAAGTGATGCTTGTGGATTGTTTTTTGTTCTTTTTTCACAATTTTTTATATAAAAAAATAAGTTTTTCCAACATTTTGAAATGTAGTCTGTTACGCTTTTTTGACACAACTTTCCCTGCTGTAGAAAAAATAAACAATAAATTTATATGAAGTAATTTATAAAAAGCAACTGAGTGATTTGCTGAATACCTGAGTTTATCCGAGTTCATTCTGATGCCCTGTAATGCCTCAGCATTGAGGAGGTGGATTTATTTAAATAAGACAGATTTGCTGGGTTTCCTTTTTCCCCTAATGTCTACTTCCTGATTACGTGTAAATATTCACACACTTCATACTTTTCCAGATGTTGTTTTGACCAGAATAAGCAACTAGTTCCACTGGCAGATTATTTAATTCACAACATGGGAAAAATGTCATTTTTTTAAAGTGAAATAATCATCAATATTACGTATTTATTTCTATTTCTATTTATTTCTATCAATATTAAGGAATTATTTACTTAAAACAAGCTGCTATTTATTGCTGAGAAGTTACTGATAAGTTAGTTTTGTCTTATTTAAAGTGAGACATTTGCACTATAAACTAGACTGAAAATAATTGATAAGATTCTTTGATTTTATTTATGAATATTTAACACTTTGGATGGAGCAACTTGTCAGGAAATAAGGAATTTCAACTTAGGAATCAAGTATATACTATTCTTTGTTGTACTCTGATTAACTTAACCATGTCACATTCGGATTTTATGAAGCCGATTCTTTTTTTTCTCTTAATGTCGGGTTTTTCCCTGACTAAATAAAAGGACTGAAATTAAAGGTTGGGTTTGTCTGAAATGTCTCAGTGTGAGATTATGCTGCTGCAATAAAACCTGGGTTTATTACGAGGCGGTGTACCAACAAGCATGGCGGACTCTGCAGGAGTAATTCCTGTATTAGCACGAATGATGGCCAGCGTTCCTGTTTTCCTGCGGCAGGTGGACGGGTCGCTCCGCTGCCGCCGCAGCGCCGTTCGCTTTGAACCACCCAGTGCTCAGCAAAGCCTCCTCCTGTTTTGTTGTTCTGCGGAAACCGTCGCTCCTTCTCTCTCTGTTTTATAACCAGGGCGACATTCTGGTGGTTGTGAAGGATGCTGGGAGTGTGTGTTTGCGCTGCTCTGTGTGGATGGTATGCAGACCGTGCGCTGCGTTACAGGGTGTTGATTGCGGGGTGCCTGACCGCAGGCCTTTGATTCTCTGCCTTTGCTGCGTTCCTCTGTGTTTTCACTCCCTCTCTGCTGCGTCTCTGTCCTGCCCTCTTCTTCTGTCCTTATTCACTTTCTCCTTTTTCCTTTTTTTGCACTTTTAGCTGCAACAGATTCCCAAATTGTTGCTTTCGAAACGCCTCCAAATAAAACTTTTTACAGAGATGCCACTTTTGTTCCTCGTGTTGATTTGGACAACATGGCTGAACAATATACCGTATTTTCTGGAATATTTTCTGTTTTTTTTTTTTATTAAAAACCGCCCCTTTTGTGAATTAATATGGACTGATATGATTGTGCTAACTGACCTCCCAGTCGAAACATTACAGCCAACATTGTGGAGTAATACGGACTGTACTTTGCTTTTGTAAGCCTTCTGTGTTCGTCCAGTCGGTTGACTTCACGACAGACACGTTCAGGTTCATTCAGATGATATGTAAATATGCAATAAATTTATAATAAATAGCTAAGATAAGAAAAAATAAAACTATCTGAAATGCTGCCAAACTGCTTTCCTTTTTTATCCTCTGCTTTCACTGCATGTCGTTTATTTTTCAGCAGTAAATGAATGAATTCTGGATAATTCTTCTGATGTTTTTGTGTTTTAAGGAGCGGCAGTCGGAACCTGCAGCAGCTTCCGTCCCGCTGGCTTTCCGAGGTTCTGGAAGAGGTCAAATCCAGCGACCCGACATCGAAGCTGTGTGCCACGCGGCGAAGCGCGGGAATACCGTTCTACATCCAGGTAGACGTTACAAAACGCTTAGAGAGTCCGAAAGGGGCTTGAGATCCTTGGAAGTCACGCTGACGATTTTAAAGAAGTTTCTAAATAAACCCATTGAGAGCGCAGCGAGACCCGGAACCAGCAGGCGAACAGAACATTCCTGTTGTTATAACGGAGATAGTTCTTCCTGGCAAAGCTGGACACGAGGAGTTTGGTTTTTTTAGGTGATGAAACAAGAAAGGACGGCCAGATTTTCATTTTCGCAATTTGCATTTATATAGACAATAAAAATAATCTGAACTTCTAAATGTATTCAAATAGTTTTGAATATGAAGAGTGTTTTTGTCTACTAGAAAGATTTTTGGAGGTGATTGAACTTATTTAACCAGGACCTCCTGTTAGATTAAAATTACCTAAAACTAAACACAAATATTACAAAAGATTTGAAAAGGAAGTACATTTTTTATTTTGATGAATCTTCACCCGGGGAAATTTGTTGACATTTTCAAGAAGCTCCATTTTATTTCTATTTTTAGGTTTTAGAATGAATAAAAACTTTAAACTTTTACATTTTCTTTCATGAAATGTTAAATATCTCAGTATATATGTTGAAAAGAAACTTAGTTTCCAATGAAATGATTAATCAGATTAATTGTGATGAATCAATTAGTTGAATAATCGTCAAGTAATTTTGTAAATCCTTCCATCCTTCCTTCTTTACTTCCTTCCTTCCGTTTATCTGTCCTTCTAGCCTTATGTCCTTCCTTCCTTCTATCTTTCTGTTTATCCTGTCTATTCTTCCATCTTTCTTTCCTTTTTTCCTACTTTCTTTCCTTCCTTCCTTCCTTTTTTCCTGCCTTCCTTCCTTCCTTCCTTCCTTCCTTCCTTCTACTAGTGGATCTTGTATTTTTAACTATTAATCATTTACTTTAAGAAGCTTCTATTTCTTGCTGTCCTGAGACATTTCCACTGGAGCCTAGAATCGTTTTCCTGTTAACGTGTTTTAGTGTTTTTGCAGTGCGGCCCGGCCCGGCCGGGCCCGGCTCCTGTCTCTGTGAGATAACTCTCTGCTCCCATCAGAAATGATGTAATGCAGTCAGAGTATCAGTGAATGAAGCGCAGCTGGAGTTGAGGTCAGAGCCATGAAACAGCCTCGTTCTGCATTAGTGAGGATTCTCAGTCATCGAGTTCATTCCCACTCCCACTGTCACTGGCTGGATGGAAAATGGTTCTCACTCCTTTGCTTCTTGCTCCAGTGATTCATGATTTCATAACTTTTATTTACATTTAATTCAGCTGAAAAAGAGCCAGCACTGTCAAGGCGGAAACATAAAAAAGAAGAGAAACAAGCAGTTTTAACCCGTTTGGAGAAAAAGATTACCGTAGCTCTGTGGTCGATACAAAACATGTTCATTAAATTTTTTTTCATAAAATCATTCTTAGATGATGAGATTTTTGTCTGTTTTAGAACGTCTTTTCACTTTAGATCCAAATAATTTGCTGCAAGCCACGCAAAATGGCTGCAAACAGGTGCACAATTATACAACTGTACATCTTTGAAAAGCAAACGAGGAGCCTCCTGCACAACCAACAAGAATCCAGCAAGTGGTTTCTGGATTTTAAGTCATTGACAGCAAAACTCTTGTAGTTTCCAGCAGCCATTGTACAGTGCTCAAAACCAGCAAAAGCAATCGAACATAAATATCTGACAGATTGATTCCAGGAATGGATGATAAAAACTGATACGCATTTTGTATCAGTCGATATCGATAATTATTGATTAGATTTTTGGTGGTGTGACGTTTCCTGTTTTATACAGTTTTCCCTGATTTCAGTTATTTTTTTATTTTTAAGCATTTAAGAGAAAACTGAAACTGCTGCAAGCTACTGAACAGGTTGTTGCTAGGTAATCAAAAATTGAGAGTTATTGATACTAGCTTACCTGGCTGTGAAAGGTTGAGTGGCGAAGGTTTTCCCTTTGCCTACATTTCCCAGAATGCTTTGTGGTTCTGGATTGGAGTTCAGCGAATGATCTGAATATTTTATCAGATGTATTATCAGTCTATATTAATCATGTGTTCCTTTGTAAACTCTTCAAACTTTAGCTCTAGGAGGCAAAATATCAGGTCAACTCTTTGTTTCAGGTGAGTCACGTTTTAATTTTGCGGTTTCTAAACAATCCCTTGTTTCCTCCGCGCTCCCCTGCAGGCGCTGCTCTCCTCGGAGCCGAAGGCGTCCAGCTGCAGCCTGCTGAAGGCCACCATGAGGCAGCTGATCACTCTGGCCTCACCGGCGGCTGACAGGAACACCGACAGGAACACCGACGCCTCCACCGTGCCTCGGGTTGGACCCTCTCATTCACAGATTTAAACTTTTCTGATGTGGTTTCCAAACATGCGTTCCGCTCGCCACAGGTGCACGCTCTGAACGTCCTCAGAGCTCTGTACAGAGACACTCGTCTAGGGGAAAACGTCATTCCCTTCGTCTCAGACGGGATGCAAGCTGCTGTGTTGGGATTCACCTCTCCTGTGTGGGCAGTAAGTCTAAATCTGAAGCTTTTAATTCATGAAAAGCAACATTAAGGTCTTATTACTGACAGACTGCTGCATCCTAAATGCACAAAGGGGCGTTATAGGAGATCCTTCCCCCCAACAAGTGTTTACATTTTTCAAATGTATTGGTATTTATTGATGCCCTGTGTAGTGAAGCTAACAATCTCAACGATGCAAATAGTTTTGGGAGAGTTTAAAAATCATACAGGTTCATTTATAGTTAAAATGATAAATGAAAATTCAAGAAATGTATTCCGATAAACGACAAGATACATGCAGTTATTATTGTTAATCATGTTTTTAGCGTTTTAAGAACTTTTTTCTTGTGAACCTTTATTCAAGATGCTGCTGTCACACATGAATTTCACTGAAGGCTGTACATCTTAGGAAAACAATGTCTTCAGTCAGAGGCTTCTTCAAATCACTGCAATACAGACTGCTACAGAAGGTCATTCCATCACTGTCTGCAATAACTGAAGAGTTTTTAATTTATACGAGTTACAGCAACATTTAATCTGCCTTTGCGATCAATAAATTTCTATTTCTTAAGTCGAATTATTTCTGTTTCTAAGTTAAGTGAAGTTCAAGAATGCTTCTTTTAAAACGTATTCCTGATTCCTGTTTCCCAGCCTCTCTCTTCTTCTGTTTGTTTCCCAGGTGAGGAACTCCTCCACGCTGCTCTTCAGCACTCTGATCACCAGAATCTTTGGGGTGAAGAGAGGGAAAGACGAACACTCAAAGAAGAACAGGTCTGCTGCTTCTCCCTCTCTCTTTAATTACTGAGTTTTAGGTTTGAGGCGTTCTGCAGACATGCAATAGGAAAATAGTAAAAGAGTAATTTCCAGGTCTTTACCGGCATGAATGTAAAAAACAATGCACTCAACTTTGAAAGCATTTTTAAAAAATTCAAAGTTAAGTTGCAGAATAAGTATCGCCACCAAGCGGCGCTGTTGTAACACCACCCTGACTGAAGATTGGCCTTTGCACAAATTCAGATTTCAGGTTTGCTGCAGGAATGACGAAGCAGAAAAAGTTATGTTGAAATCACTCTTTAAATAGTCACATAAATATCACCCAGTCTGATAAATGTGTCACTTTTATTCTATATTTTTCAACATTTTTTAATAATTGGACTGTCTCCTAAACCGAGTGTATTCAAAAGTGGGGTCTGTGGGCCATTTGTGGCGCCTGGACTGATGTTTCTGCGGCCCCCTAACCACAATTCAAGAATAAATTAGGAAAAAAATAAGACTTTTAAACCAAAATCTACTTAAAAAAATGTTAGATCACCTTGTCCAAGCTTCCTGGTTCCCTTCTGTTGTCACATATACTCATCGACTTGTACTCTAAAGTAAAGCCTGGTGCGCCCAAATCTGCTTTTATTTCCTGTATTAAAACTTGGCTGAATACAGCAAGTGCTTTCAGATGAAGAGTGACCTAGATCCTGTTTTTACTGCTGAGAACAGATGAAATGTTTCTCCAGTTTTCTTTAATCGAGACCAAAATAATAAACAAACTGGGCTACATCACATTTAACAAGGAAAACGTTCAAAAACATTTGAAGCTTTGGATGTACAATCTCATTCCTACAAAAAACGTCTGGTTATTTGTTTAATTAAAATAGTTAATGCTCATTTTATTGCTGAGTAGGTAAAAAAAAACTAACATTTTTGGTGATTTTCCTTTTTGACCAGTGAAAACTTTTTAGCTTGGTCAAAAACTTTGTGCAAATCATAAAAGATGTCGGTGGATCTCTGTGTTTTTTTTCTTTTTTTATCTTAAATATGAGCGTACACTTGCTGTCAAAAACACGCGACGACACAGTTAGCCGTGGCTACGATGTTTACATCACGATCTATAAGTATTGCACGCTCAAAATGAGTTTCCATGTGTAAACAGTCGTCTTGTTTATGAGTTAAATCCTCGTTGTTTTGGTTGAATCCTTATTGGCTCTGCTTTGGAGAATTGTTTGAAAGATTGCGGACTGCTTTTTAAGGTTTTCGGAAGAATCCTGCCTCGCAGCACCTTGTCAAACAACAGCTCAAGTGTTTGGAGAAAAGCGAATTGAAATAGACGGCAGGCATGGCTTCAAGTGTTTTTCCCACATGCATTTATATATTTTACAATCATGTCCAGATGAAGTGTAGCTGACAAGCTGAGCTGCATAATTTTATCTCCTCCTTTTTGTTTTACACTCTGAAAAAAATTGACTAAAAATGATTGAAGTAATGGTAGAGCTCTATTTATTAAAACAAACAAACACAAAAACCCTTTGATTTAATTCAAAACTGAAAAGCTGCTCATTAAAATGAGCAAAAAATTGAAATATAAACTTCTGTTAGTTCATTGAAAACAACAAAACATTGAGATTTCATTTTAGTAAAACATAAATTGTTGCTAAAATAATAAAAACTCAAAGCTCCCACTTGTCTCTTTAAATATTACAATGAGTTAAAATCCCAACGTACAACTTTATTTATTTTGTATTATTATTATTAAAGTATTTTTGGATTAAATACAATTTCTCACAGTTTATAAATACTGACAGGTCATTAAATACTGCTTAAAATAAGATCTAAAAAGTCTTGTGCAAATATTAAAGATTAGAAAAGCATGTTGACGATGTTAGTGGTGCTATTGTTTAAGACGGGGTTTAAAAAGCCTGTTTGCAGTTATAATGGAGACCAATCTGTTGTAGGTTAGCATTGTTCCCTCACTAAGACATTGGGCATTTCTCTGAGTAAACTCTGACTGCGGAAAACACATTCGGGTCTTTTCCGTTTTATAGAACCTGTTAAAAACCAGCTGTAACTCCAGTTTTGGTTCAGCACTGGAACCACTTTGATAAAATTACCTTATTAGCAAATAACTTGGGTTAACAATGTGGTGTGTGCTGTTTAATGTGATGGTAAAATGCTAAAGTTTGGTGTTAATGTTACTACGTATTATAGCTCTTCAGCATCTTCATATTAAGACAATAACATAACAGTATTACCCTTTTTATAGCAAAACCAGCTAACCAACATTAAGCTTTAGTTTAATAAGGATGACTGATCTAGTATTTAACATTACCTTGTTTAGTGTTTTAGCTTTAACACATTTAGCATGCTAACTGGGGGTAAAACTGAGCTTTGGGTTGCCTTGTTTTTATTAAAATGACTAATTCTATTTAGAAACATAGTCACTAAAAATGATCCTTTTACAACATTACAGTTGATTGTGTTAGTTTTCTGTTTAACATTTAGCTAAATTCTTTGCCACACCTAACATGCTAGCTGTTGCCAAAATAAAGTCTCAGAGAAGCTAGCTTGGCTGATATTTTTGCTCTGTTATGTAATTTTGATTTAGAAACATTAGTGTTGCTCAATACTAAGGTGAGTTTTTATTAAAACTTCTCTAGCTACGACAGCATCTTGCTTTGTCACAGTTAGCATGCTAGCTACTGGTAAATGAAGCTCCATAGTGTGCTCGGGAGATATGCTACTTTGTTTCTATTTAATTACAGACTCTGTGTTAGCCTTGTACATTTGTAAAGCAGCTTTTATTAAGTTTCTGTATAATCTTTAGCTTATTTTTTTGTCATAATTAGCATTCTAGCTGTTGGTAGAATGAAGTCTTGCAGAGAACTTAGCATGGTTTGAATTTTAATATATCTACGACCTCATTTCTATTTGGTAACCGAGACCCTGTAAAATGGGTTTCTTGCAACATCAGCAATGGGGTTTATTAATTTTTGTGAAACTTCTAGCTCATTACTTTGGCATGTCAAAACGCAGTAAAAATGTTGCCTCACAGGACAGTTAGCTTAGCTGATAAACCTATTTTCCTGTTGGTTTTTGTTAACATAGACAATAAATTTATTCTTGAAAAACATTTGTGAGTATAGATTGATCAAATTAACCCTCTCCAGGCAGATGTTTCAGATTTGCAATAGCTAAATGCTACTTAGCTAGTCTTTGCAAGTAATTTGAGCCTGAGAGGGTTAAATGTTGATTTTCAGTTGCCATAAGGTTTGCAGTTTGACCTACAGTCAGTGAAGTTTTGAGCCCTGCGTGATTGGGACTCCAAAGTGATTTTGAAGTCGTTGGGTAATCCAGGCCTAACTTTCCCAGGGCTTTCTGCTCCAGAGCCCTCTGTCTGGTTCCTTATGCAGTATTTTTACTGGCTCAAGGCCTCTGAACGCTGTTCCCCCAGCTGAGTTCGCTCCTGTTTATCTTCTACATGTGGTTTTAGTCTTCTGTCCAACACCTTGTGCAGCTTTCTGATATGTAATGCTCTTATTATTAGAGCATGAGGTCATTTTATGTGCTTGTGAGAGAATTTGTTTCACAATAAATGAAAAATACTATTATGGAAATTATCTCTTTAAGTTGTACTGATTTGGTTTATTTCTCTTTTAGTAGCCTGATTGTCAAATTTGCCTTCTTCATATCAGAGAATTGCAGTTGTTTTGCAACTTATTCCTATAATTGCATCTATGGGAGTTTATCTTTTCCACAGTCTGTTGTGCATCTGGTCCTTGTTATTACCATGACTTTGTGGTTGTGATCTCTGGCAGCAGAAAACGTATTGTGACAGCTTGTCCACTCTAATACTTGGCTCTCTGTGTGTGCAGCGTTCTCTTGGTTCACTGGAGCTGGAGAATAAACACATTTCCTGCTCAGACAAACACAATTATGTGTATTTGAGTGTTTGGAAAGCCTGAATTTGATGTTGTCTGTGGGAATACCAGATGTGTATTTTCTGAAATAACTTGTATCCAGTGATATTGTTTGCTTGGGGATCGTCGTCCAACTAAAGGGCAGACTGATGGCTCGCTACGCTCCGTGACCACGGATGGATGTCGATGAGATATCGTGGTGAAGATAAATGCAACTGTAAACAAAGCTGACAGAGCGAAGATTGCTCACTGCATTCCAGCCAAGGCCCCTGCCGGCTTTATCTCAACGCTGCCTCAACTCCTCACTTTGCACTCCACATGTACATATAAAAATGTCCAGATTAATGCTGCAGAGGGGTTTTTGAGCGTTGCCGTAAATGTTTCTTTGCCAGGCTCCTGTGGAAATGTACTCCCTTTTCAGCAGAGGAGAAAGTATTTCTAAAGGCCTTGGTGTTGTGCGTGTGTGTACGGATTTCACAGATTATATTTGCAGGAATTGGACAGACTTCCCATCGAGAAAAATCCACATTTAAAATGCTTTTAATGCATCCTGACCACCCACAGTATGATTAAAGATCACAATCACAAACTAATCCTGAAACAAATGCTAAAACTACAAACTAAATGTCAATATTAAACTTCTAAGCGCAACCTATTATGCTTCCTTGAACAGGCTAGGATAGATTTATGGGCTAGCCAAAACATTACATTTAATTTATGGCACAACATCAGTCAAAATAATGAGATTTTAGTCTGATCAGTTCCCAGCTCAACATTTTCACTCACACGTGAAAATGGCTGCAATAATACGGACGTACATTTTGGAAAACCAGAAGTGGAGCCTCCTGCACAACCAACAAGAATGCAGCAAGTGGTAAGTCAACAGCCAAACACTTATCTTTTCCAGCGCACAAAGTGGTAAAACCAGCTAACCAAAGGTGCTGGAGTTCCGCTTGGGTTGCTAGGTGCGGAGCAGTTCCTGCTGATTTGTGACGTTACTTTTGGAAGGTTTTTGAAATGACTGTTTGTCCAGAAACCCAAGAATATCAACTTGTTGCCAAAAATCAGCTGAATTATCGTTCTTAGAAGCAAAAAACCCCTCAGTTTTGCATTTTATACCCCTTTCAGTACTGAAATGATTGTACAACAAAAAAATTTTTTTTTTTCTTTTTTCTATTTAGTGCACACATTTTTTTTTCTTGTTCTGAGGTTTTGCTACTGCTGAAAAAAAAAAAAAAAACACCTAATCTTTTTGCAAAAACTTTTGATCAAAATTGGTGTGATTCCAGTAAGCAAATTTATCTTTGCATCTTTTCCATGATGGTCAGTGGAAGCGCAGCGAGTGTTGCCAGAAAGCTCACACTTCGTCTTACTGATCGCTTTGATCTCGACATTCCCACAACAAACTTCAAATATCTGCAGCTGTGTGTCTTATGAGAACCGTTCAAATAAATCATTAAAATCATATCACAACCTTTTCTCTGATGAGTGGATGTATACGCCTCATTAACCTCCTGTTTGACCCTTTTCCCTCTCCATCTAACAAGCTCTGACGCTGCCTGTGACCTTTGACCTCCAGGAGCGCAGACTTGTCAGGCAAACAGACTCTCATTAGGAGAACATCTGCACTCAAACAAATGTTTCTCCTGCAAGTTCTGCATTCAGATGCCATGCATTGATCACCATTTGTCTCTGGAGTGCTGCCTCCTTGCTGGAGAAGGCCTTTGGACAGATTTTGTTCTGCTGAATGTGTCTTAACTGGTTTTCCCCGTCGTTCTGAGAGCGCAGCAGTGTCTCCTCAGTCTTGTGATCAAGAGTTGGGCAGAGCAAACCTCTTCCTTCCTGAAGGGACTTGATTTAGACAGACAGAGTCAAATAAAAACTTTATTGGCCCTCAGGCTGAATGGTGGTTGAAGACCGCCAGAGTTAAATATAAAGTTTGTAATTTTATTGACAGTCACATATGTGTTTGAGCGAATGCATAGGCCCAAACATGTGACGGTTGGTGCTGCTTACACAAGAATGGGAGGGATTATTTCTGGCTTTGGGAGGATAAACAAAGATGAAGGCTGGATTTGTTTAGCTTGACAGGATTTGGAGCAAAAACTTATCGGCTGGTCATAACATCAGACCGTAGAGTATGTTCTGAAACCTTTATCGCTGCCTTTTATCACTATGTTGGTTTGCTTTTTGGCTGCCTTGCGTGGGATGTTTTACTGTTTTGGTCTGATGTTCCAGTTATCACTTTTACACGCTATGTGGAAATATTTGAAACAAAAGGCAGGTTTCTTCCAGAGAAGCATTTTCCAGGAACTCATTTAAGGCAAAATGGCAGTTTAGGCTGGTAATCAGTGTCTTTGTGTGGGTAATATCTTTTCAGCGGTACTGTTAGGGTCGATGTGGTTTGTTATGCTGTTTTGTCTGTTTTCATTATAAAAGTGGTACTATTTGGGTGGACCTACTGAGTCATGCTAGTAGAAATCAGCCCCTTGTTTGATGCTTTGCTTCATTCAATGGTTCTGGAGTCTCAGATATATGAGAAACGATCACTTCCTGGAAGTTTTACATTTTGGCCAATTGCTAACGTCTGCCGCTAACGTATGTGATGCGAAAGTTCAACACTACAAAACTTACCATGTATTTCCTGTGCTGTAATGGTCCATCCTCCTCTGCGAAGGAAGAGATGCTAATCCGAACAAGATGTCTGTTAATGTTAATTCAATATTTGGAAGAATGGCTAACACAGAGTGAACGGCTTTGTTCACTTCCTCCGCTGCCATTGCTAAACCTACAGTCAGAAAACAGTTAAAAAACAGGGTACAAAATTTACATAATTGTTCACAAATTCTCCTTCTGTTCACTTGAATTGTCTCCCGTCGGAGACAAACCAAGTCAATGGGAGAAAAGGCTGTGAAGTGAGATGAGAATCATGTGGAGCCATCAATGCCAATCCGTGTTTCTATATCAACATACTTTTATGCACATTTTGAACTTATCACAATACAAGCATTTCATATCAGTCAGAATTGCTAATTATTGATTCGGTTTTTTGTTTCAAATGTTTTAAATATTCCTAAACTGGTGGTGTTACAACTTTGTATATTTTTAAGCAGTTAAGAGGCGAAACTGCAAAGTGCTGCTCCGCAAGTTACTCAACAGGTTGTTGCTGGGAAACCAAAGAGTGAGCGAGTTAGTTGACACCACCAAGTTAAGTGAAATGATTAAACATTCCATCAGATGTATTATCTTTTGACATTGATCACGTGTCTATCACAATATTGATTTAATGTCCATTTCTAATGGAAACTTTTATGCTGGCTTCAGGTGGTTTTTTGCTTCTCCATGGAAAAATTAAGGCGATAAGCAGAAGATGGAAACACATTTGCCAAACAGGTTTTGCTGTAGCAAACATTTACCTCACATTTACTTCTATTTTTCTAAGATCTGTGGTCCATGTTAGCTTAGCATCATGTCATATCAACCTCCTTGTGTAGCCTAATCGATCGGCTCCAAACTAATGGTTGGAAACGTGCTTAATGTGCTTTTTTCCTCTTTTTGCAACATTTTAAAAGTTAGCTCAGAGTTGTGTGAAAACATAGCGACAGGTCATTGGCTGGGAGACAGAAAGACGTCACTGCTTGCGACAAACACCAGATAACGTTTGTCATCTTGCTCGTTTAGCAGAAGAATCACAAATCATCTAAAACTGGTTTCTTGAACATGGCGATGAGGTAAATTAACTCATTTGTTCTTCACAAGTTCAGATCTTGATCCAAGAGAGCAGCATTGGATGTAGTAGCAGTAGAAATTTGGGTCATGAATGATTGCGTGATGTTATGAAGTCTTTCAGTTATGTTTCAGACACCTTGTTGAATCTGTGGTGTAAAGCATTAACGAGGCTCTGAGGCTAAATGGTAAACAATGTGCGCATTATGCTGAAAATAGTTGTTGAGTGTGGGATTTTAAAACTGGAGAAAACAGCCTGGAGTGTCTTATCTGCTAGTAAAAACACAACAGTCTGAATGCGGCCTGCTTGTTGTGTTTGGACTGCAGACTTTAACTTATCCCTAAGAGACATGATGTTACACAGAAGATGTTTGTGTCTGTTGGAGAGACGGTCAACATGTGATTGACTGAAACTGCTTTAATCAGTGGTAATAACATTAACACTCACAGTCGTACACCGTAAAATAATGGTACTAAACTGTCAGGTTATTGTATCCATAAGGGATTGCTGACTCTTTGCTTGCTCTTCCTTGATCACAATGTCCACAACATCTTGTCTTTATGAGCTTTAGCATCTCGGTTACCAAGATTAAATATCAATATTGGCAGAGAAAGTGCATCTAATTATCACATTTGTTACTGGAATGCAGAATTTGGTCTAAATGCTTTGGTACTTTATACCTTTGAAAGCATAAATCAGTCAAGTATATTTTTATAGCACATTTCAAAGAAACTGAGAGGAAAATTTTGATCTTGAATTTTCTGTGAAAAACCCACATGCTGATTTTTTTGTAATTCTACCCAAGTTTGCATTTGCGACGGTAAATCTCAAAACATCAGAGTGGAAGTAAGATGAGCTACTAAATTAAAGTTTAATTGACGTAGTTTGCTGTATTATGTTTTCTGTGTTTTGCGTCACTTTGTCTAGCTGTAAGTTTCCTTCTCTTTCCATTGTTTTCTGTTTCTTTGTTGATGTTTAGATAAACAGACATTCAAACATGCATTTTTGCTGTTTTACACATTCGGACCAGTTACACAGAATAATGTAGGATTATTACCAAATATGAGGGCATTTCCTGCCGTTATTATTAATCATCGTACCGATCTCCTCCTCTCCCTCTGCCCACAGGATGACGGGTCGGGAGTTTTTCACTCGTTTTCCGGCTCTCTATCCGTTCCTCCTGAGCCAGCTGGAGGAAGCTGCAGCCACTGTGGAAAGGTGAGGCAACTCAGGCTAAAACCGTCATCACTCACAGTGTTTTTTTTCTTATTTTCTACAGAGGAAAAAACAAGCTCTAAACTATTTATTTTCTGCAGATTAAATTCCAACGCTCTGTATTTTGTTCTCACAGCCTTTTTCTTATCACATGACTGATTATTTGCTCACAGCACTGGGCTTTACGGCCGAATAGAGTAAATGTCTTTCTTGGTTTTTGTTCTGTTTTTTTGCTGTGGAGGGTTGACTCCTCTGAGGTTCATTGGCCTTATCGCCGTCAGATCCCCCTCTTTGTAAAAGCCTTGTAGTCGACCAGCAGCTCCCCAACCTGCCTTATCTTAATATGGATCCAATTAATTGAAAGCTCTTTCAGACCAGCTCTTTTACACTCCCTTCGACCCTTGTTAAAACATTTGCAAATTTCCCACGGAACCAGACCTCGGCCGTCTGACTTCTCGTTGTTTTCGCCGCGCCACCCAAACAGACCCGACCGCGTCATGCTATAGGGACACACAGCGGGACAGGAGGCAGCAGAGCAGCTGCTTGTGGTTTCCAACTGAACTTTCACAATCAGACGGCTCCAAAATAGATGAGAGACTCGTCTTTTTTTGTGCACATGCACATATGTAGTGTTTTGTAAATTGGGCCAAACAAAAATCGAGATCCAGAGAGAATATAGGACGTAATTATGTACCAAACGGCAGAAAAACAACCAAAAATATGCCAGAAAGTAAACTGAGGTTAAAGCAAACCTGCTCTCTGCTGTCTTCAGGGAAGTTTGTTGAAAATTGCAACATTTGTTACATTTTCAGCTTTTGCGTTTCACTTTTACACTGCTAAACGAACCAAACTCTTCTAAAAACCAGTTCCCCTCCTCGCCTGTAGGGGCGCTGCAGCAAAAACCACTGAAGGAAACACCATGAAAACCTCTGAAGAAGACAATGATCACAACGTCGTTATTTACAAAATTAACAAAAATGGAGTGGTGAAGAAAACTGAAAAAAAATCTTTCCTACTTTAGTTCTTGGGACTTTAAAGTAAAGTAAGTATTTGAATTGTGAAATAGTTTGATTTTATATGTTATATGTTGTTATTTGGACAACTGTTCCCTCTGGGTCTGGATGCTGTGCAGCTCTTACTTTTATTTATTTACCTTTCTTGAGTTGTTATGATGTGTAACTGTGGCAACAAGACATTATTTTTACAACTGGAAGCAGGTGATTAGCATCTCAAAGCTCCGATAGCACCTGAACGACGATACAGACTCAAAAAGAAGCAACAAAAGGAAATGAGGTGGATCAGCAGCGCTTGCCAACAACTATTGGTCACTGAAATATTGTCTGTGTAACATGCTAGCAGATATTTAGCTGTTAGCATGTCATTACAGTGTTGAGTTTATCATAAAATAATAGTCTTCGGTCAGAGGCCTTTTCAGATTCGTTGCAAGACTGACTGCTACAGAGGATCCTTCCTTCCCGCAGCATCACCATTTACCAAGACATTTAAATTCCCTTTGGGATGAATAGAACATTTTTTATTGAACTGAATTTAGGCCCAGACTAAGAAATATAAAATAAAATTAGGAAAATAAAGTTTCAAGAGCAAGTTTGTTAGATAAAGTCATGTTTCAATAATAAATATAATAATACGAGAATAAAGTTATAATATTTCAAGCATAAAGTTGTAATGTTATAAATTTAATCCTGTAATGCTATGACTTCATTGTAGTATTTGATTTTATTCTTGTCACTTTATTTATTTCTCATATTTTGATGGTCAAAACTGTCATATTTTTTAAAAGTAGCTTAGAGTTTGAGGCTCCAGATTTATTTGTTGACTTCATTATCTCACCGCGGCGATCATTTGTGTCTGGCTGGACCAGGTTTTATCTCAGAAGCTGTTCCAGGTCAGTGTCTGAGTTTTGAAAGTGATTAGTTGCAGCGCTCTGTCTTATCTTCAGCTCCCTTCCCTTCCCAGGAAAACAGCGACTGTATCATATTCCAGCGGTTTCTGAAACGCAGCTGATGATTTATTTGTCTGAGGCAAAATAAATGGAAAGCTTAAGCTTTGGTTTACTTTAGATATTCTTTTGTTTACGTCTCTACTGCCATGGCCCTTCCGTCTAAGTGGAGATTTCAGAATCGTAAGGTCACAGTGTCGCGTTTCCTCGCTCTAGAAACCTGATTTTAAAAAAAGATGAAACGGTTGGAGATGTTAAAAGGTACAGAGGATGGAGGATGTTTTTCCTTTTGCATTCTCTTGTAAAACTTTTGCGTTGACTGGCAGTAAAGTGCTGGTCAGTAATTTATTTAATACTTTTTATGCTATAATATCAGGTTTTTGTAAAGTATGCTGAAGCAAACATGTATTTATTGATATTTTAACAGTTTAATGGGTTTTATAAATCATTCAGATTTTTGATTTGGCCCAAAAAATAAAAAAGAGTTTGACACTTCTGCCTCATAGGGTTAATAATTTGGTTTTCAATCAGTTTTTTGCACCAAAAAATTAAGAATGTATAGACATGTTTTCTCTAAACCTCTAAATATTTGAAATTTTAAATCAACATTTGTGACCAAGGAGTATTTGCAAATTTATTGCAAGGAAATGCAAACCAATATTTTTCCCCTCTGTAAAAATGAGTTCTGGGAGGACTTTTTTTTTTTTCTGCTGGATGTGTGACCTCACATCCTGTCCCTATGGTTTTGACAGTTTAAACATTTGACCGCCTCCAAATTGGCTGCGATTACGTTTCCCGTGAGGTCGACGTGAACGCGCCCTGTGTGGGTTTTCTGAACGAAATAACGAAAAGCACACGGCGTTGTCACGGGGAGGTCTCTGTGAAGGACGCTGCGTTCACACACGTTTGGTAACATAAGCAAAACGTTCGTGTTTACAGACCTTCACAAAGCGCAGCTGCCAGCCTTCCCTACAGTATAAACAAAGACATTTTCTTTTTTCTTCCTGATCTCCATTTTTAACATAACAGGAAGAGAAGAAGTGAAACTCCTGTGGAGTAAAGATTTAATTTCCTTTTGTATTTCTGAACCACCAGTGAGTCAAAGTGAAAACGTTCCCTTCTGGCTCAGCTGGAAGGGATGAAATTTGAAAAGATGGAAATGAAAAGGGTGGATGAAGAATAAATCATGTTGGAATGTGAAATAAAATAAAATTTATGCCGCACAGTTTCTGTATGTGGTTATAATGAAGGTATTTTAGGTGGCATTGATGTTGCTATATGTAAATATAAAGCAATGACTTTCCTAAAAACAGTGAATAAAATTAAATTTCCACAATAAGATGACATTAAAGTGCCAGTAATCGGCATCTATTATAGATATTTTATTTTCTAATATTTTGTGTTTGTAGCTCAATATTTAAATATTTTGTTTTGGAACAGACATTTAAAAATGTGTGAATAAAATTTTTTGTTCTATAATGACATCTATTAATTTATTAAAGTTATTTCATATTTTCTGTGGCTGAAATGATTAACGGGATTAATCTTGATTATTGGAGTCATGGTCAACTAATTTTGTTGATTGGCGTTTCCTTTTTAGGCAATTTTCCAATTCAAAAAATGATTCAAATTATTTGCTTCTTTGTATTTTTATGTACTTTTAATATTGTATAAAATAAACTTAAGTGGTTGAATAAAAAATACACTGTGCCAATTTCTAATCATGTAATTGATAAATAAGTAAAATAGATTATCACTAAAATAACCATTTGTCACAGCCCCAATATTTACACATGTATATTTTTATACAAATGTGAAAATGTGACTTTGAAAGATGATGGCAGCAACCCATAACTGACAGTCAGTTTCATACAAATATCAATGACGCATAAAAGAAAATGGTTACAATTTTTTTCCCCCTAAGATTATTGTGTTTATTTTATAACCTAAAAACCAAAACAAAATAATGATATTTAAAATATTTACCTGAAATTATAAGTTGAGTTTTTTTCTAAAGGTCATGTAGCATATAAATAAGTTTTATGCAGCTCGACCTTGGGCACATCACAATGTCATCTGCAAACATCATAATCATAGTGCTAATGCTGCTAGCTGTTCTTTGTAACTGTGAGGTCATAAATGAGTTGTCACAGTTTGTTTACATCCAACAGATTCTAATTTTCTGTCCTAAGCTAAACAATGCTGACTGCATGAGGGTCATTTGGCTAAATGAAACTAACTAAATTAGCATAATTTAGCTAAATGATGCTAACTACATTTTGTCTTTTGCCTAACTGGTCTTTTTGATACACACCAACAAATATCAAGTATTCTTGCTTTTGCAGCTGCCAGCTAACAGCTAAGCATCTCTGCTAACATTTGGTTATTTTTGTGTTTAGTGACAGCGGTCATGTGACGCTCCACCCTAGCCTGTTCTTGCTGCTGCTGGTGCTCAGTCGCCTCTACCCCTCCCCCATGGACGGCTCATCCTCTCCTCTGGGACTCACTCCTTTCAGGCCCTTAATCATAAGGTAGGAGTGATTCTGTGCTCCATTTGTATCGAAGGCCAAACCCCCATGTGGGAATTTGTCGCTAAGTGATCAAGCTAACAATTATAAGCAATAAAGCAGTAACAATGTATCTGTGTATTTTTTCATATGATTAAAAAAATAATGAAAAGCGCAAATAAACAGTTACTTATAATTGAGCATGTCTGTCTTTAGCATATAGCCTTTAATTTTCACTTTTATTGAGAAACTTCTCACTTTAAACCCAAAGTTTCTGATGCTCAAACCCAAACCTGAATTCACCTTCATACTAAAACATTAAACCATTTTTGTCATGTTCAAATTTAATCTGATGGAGAAATACTGAAAAGTAGAGCCGTTTAGCATTTACCTTGACTGCAGCGAGTTGTGTGGTCAGATTTCTTATCAGGCATGGAACCAAGATGGCCTCCCTTAAAGATTCACCAATTGAATGCCAATATCTGTATTGGTCCCAATACTGAAAAAAATGCTATACTGGGCCATGTGGACGATCCATGAGGACAGATCTATGTAGTCTAATTCTATACTTTGTGCTTTATTTATTTTACATAATAATTAGATTTCCTAATTTGACAGAAAATTTGTTGCAGTTTATTATTTCCAGGTTTGACCAGTTTAGTCATCCTACTGTTTTTGTCAGTTTGTTTCTTTATTTATTTACATTTACTGATATAATCCAAATTAAAGTTTTCTTGACATGTTAGTATCTCAGGACTTTTATGTTTAAAAAAAAAGAGAAGACACATTTCAAGTCGATTCAAAATTGTTTATCTGTATTGGGTCGGTATTGGTTAATACTGAACGTCAGATATCGGTATTGGAAGAGAAAAAAGGGGATTGGTGCATCATAATGGGAATTTCTGTTCTAATTACATCATCATAAATATTAGTGTTTTGACACATATGGCGGTGTGTTGTTTCCCACACACCGCCAAATAAGCTTTACTGCTTATTTCAGCTGCTTGTTCTGTTTATGTGAAGATAATCAAGCAATAACTACAGAAAGTATCAGCAGTACAAAGGTTCAAATGACGTTTTTCTAAAACTGCAGCTCCACGTGTGCAACAATTGACGCTAAAAAATAAAAACTTGGAGTCTCAACATTACTGACTTATTAATGTTGATGCAGGTGCCTCTGTAGCATTTCTATAAACGTGTTCAGTATTTTTGTTATTTTTACAGCTGCATCATCCAGTTCTCTGTCATTTTGTACGGTTTAATGTTTATGATGGGTGGAAACGAGATAAGCTTTCTGTTTTGATTCTGTTTTTGTCTGCCGAGGCTCCCCAGCTGTCTAATCTGGCTTGTTTTCATGTGATGTCTTGTACGTCTGTGGTTGTTTGACCTGTTTAGTTCTGTCTTGTTTCTTTTCTTGTAAACCTACCAGGCAAATGGGAAACTACTGTACAGCCTTCATTTTTTTCCCCTCCGGATTGGAGATGAGGGAAAATACTTATGGAAAGTATTTGGGAGGAGTTTAATTGACTTTCTCTGGAAAATTCAGTTGAAAGGTTGGCATCTTGTGTTCCCTTCAGCATAATCTGCAATTCCAGTAAGAAACAGCTGGTTGTCCTTTGTAAATACTTGAAGGTGAAACACAACACATCCAGAAAATATTCACTTTTTCAACAATGTGTCATGTTTACAGCCTTATTCCAAATTAAATCAAATTAATCTTTTTCCTCAAAATATTATACGCAAATGCTCCATTGTGATGGCAACATGGAATAAAAGTAGGCCTGAAACGATTAATCACAATTAATCAATTAAAACTAATTCAAACTGGGGTATACAGGTCATTATTCAGAGCACAAATTAAACCAAAAATATATATACGGTTTGCATTTAAGATAAAAACAGCTTTGTAGAGTTATGTTTTAGCCAAAACTCCTTAACTTCAATTCAAATTCACTAAAGGAATGATATTTTATTGGGTTCTAGGCAAAGGAGTGTTTATTTTCTTCTTTTATCAAAAGGAATTTAATTATTTATCCATTTGCAAATTTTAATGCATTTTTAGAAGTGGTTAAATAAAAAACGCATAGAATGTGCCATTTTCTTGATGCGATTAATCTTCCCAATAATCAATGACTAAAATAATATTTTGTTTCAGTCTTAGAAAAAATATCACAGCTTATTGAAATAACAACAAAAAAACAACTTTTTCTATTACTAAGCAAAGGCTTAATGTATTTAATAAACGTTTTGGTCAAATTACTGCTATAATTAAACTTTGCACTGATATTCCCATTTACAGACAGTGGATGGAATCGTGGATCATCGAATTGTGTTGGAAGATGAAGTAAATATTTCTAATATTAGTTTAATATACATATTACTCCATATTCCATCCTTAGACTTACACTTATTTTAATACTTATTGAACATTAACATCAGATTTTGGATGTTTTGTTCAACCAAAAAGTTAAATTTAAATGTAAAAACCGAAATATGGACCAAAAGTCCTAAAAGTAGACATTATAAAATTTCATATCAATTGATTGGGAGAATCATTTACTTAAATCAGTGCTGGACGAAATAATAATTGCATATATCACAAAACGGTTATTTATCAATCTGTCAAGAATTATTTATTGGTTTTTAGTTTTAAATATGAGAAATTCTGCCACAAACCATCCCACGCCGTTGTTGTTGTTTTGTTTTTTTACTTTAACTATCTATTGATTTATATGTTATTGATTGATTGTCCAGCGCTTAAACTTAAATCCCAGTACAATGTGAGTCCCGAGTTTGACGGAGAAACGTTTATTGGCGAGATGTTTTATGTGTCGCCCTGCTGAGGGGAGCTCTGACACGGAGCTTCGAATGGTTTTACATTATTTTTCCATTCCCCAGTAATCAGAAACAGCTGCTACCTTCTCACCAAACCTCTCGCTGGTGGCCTGGCAGTCCATTAAATCTGTCCTCCAACACGGTGGAGGAGTAATCGGATAGAAAGGCTCTGATTCACGTCTAGCTGAACGAATGTCCAGCCTTTCTCTCACTTGCATGGGAGGCAATAATCTACCATCGCCTTTGAGTCGTTTCTTTTTAAAGCCTCCTGTTCTGCGGAGACCTGGATTGGTTTTTGGCCCGTTCTGTGGGCGTCGGGCCAGGAATGCGGCTCATCTCGCCAAAACGAAGCCCACGAGTTTAAAAAGTCAAACATGGCTCAGCTTCAACTTTTCTGGCTCGAGTCGTTTTTCACCTTCAGAGCATTTCTGGTCCGGTTGGTTCCTTTATCAGACGCTTCACCAGCTGCAGAAAATCCTTGAAAAGGCTGCAGTTTTGTTTTTCCAAATTTTAATTTTTAATATCTTTGATATTCACATTATTTACAGTTGACAACCAGATATTTTCAGACACAGATAAATTTTGTTCTCATTTTCTAAATCAAGAAACTTTTTTCTGCTTTTGGTTGGTTAGAATTACTAAAATTATTTTTATTTGCTGAAAGAAAATTGACATTTCTTAGAAAGGTAATTTATGTAATGAACATTTATTATTCCTATTGGCTTATTGATCATCTTATATTTTACAATTTAACAATGTTATTAAAATTGGGGGATTCCTTTTCTTTTTTTTTTTTTGCTAAATTAGTTTTCCTGTCAGAACGTGTGACAATTCAAAACATAAAATTTTACTATATTTTAGTTTAAAATGTTCCTGCTGTGGAACACGTTGCAGTACGATACATTAATAAAATAAAAATATATATGTATTATGAGAATAAAGTTATAATCTTTATTATTATAACTTAATTTTTTTATCTTCATGACTTTATTCTCGTACAACTGTATTCCAGTAATTTTTCGATTTTATTCTTGTAGCTTTATGATTTTATTCTCCTAATTTAATTACTTTGTTCTCGTAACTTTATTTTGGATTCGTGTGGCTCTAATTCTCTGTTGCAGTAGAACGTAGAAACCTTAACAACAGTCATAAATTATATTATTTAACAGTGATTTAAAATTGTTTTCTTTATTTCTGTTTTTATCTCCAAAGTTTGGTGCTGGAAAAGTTTGAAAAGTGCTTGAATTTAACGGTGGGGAAAGTTTATGTGCAGAGATCAGATCTTTCTTTTTGCCTCCTCTTTCGTTCTCCAGCTCTATTTACTTTTTCTGTGGTGTCTTTGCGTTTCACGCCGATCTGGAGGATTACCAGGAGCGGACACGTCCGTTTCTGACCCGCTCATTTCGCCGCTTCGTTAAGGCTGCGCGTTAACGAGCGGACCCCCGTCGGAGCTGGTGATGTACCAGTGTTTGTCTTTTCATCAGGCGGAAAGCGAAGGAGGAATCTGGTCTCACCATCAGCAGGGAAAAAGCTCCTGGGTTTCATGTCTGAGTCGACGTGTGGGATTTTGTTCCCATCCGGACCATCGAGATGTGAACCGATTTTATTTCAGCGTTGCCAACATCTGCAGCGCTGCATGTTTTAAGATTTATCGCTGCCTGTTTTATTTGGCTGAATTTTATTTTTTCTGCTATTTATATAACCCTCGGATAAAATTGTAGCCAATTTTTTAAATTCAGAAAGCCAACCACGTCAACATTAGACGAGACTGTACAGCGCCTTGTAAAAGTTTTCAAACCCGTTAATTTTTCTCATTTTTTCCAATGAAACCACAAACTTGAGCCTTTTAAAGTGATGAGGCAACACAAAGTGATCCATAGCTGTGAAATGAATCATCACAGATGTTACATTTGCAGATGACAGGATGTAGAAAAGTTGATAGAGTTATGAATGACTTGAAGTTAATAAAACTCCATGAACATGAATGTTTTTATTTTATCTAATAGTTAAAAGTTAAAGGGGCAGTACCATGTCAAATCAACTTTTTTGAACTTAACAGCTCGTATTAAACAACTTGTTATAAAGTTATTCCCTCATCAAAAACATATCTGGAGTGTTGAGTTGATTCTTCCGTGCATGTTTGAGAAATCCTGTAATGGCCACGGCAACCAATCAGCTGTTCAAAACGCCTGGGTGGGCGCAGCCCCGCCTTGATGGCGTAGCCCCGCCTTGATGGCGCAGCCCCGCCTTTGATCTGCAGTTTTCAGGTTTCAGAGCTTATGCCTTCCCGGTTACGCTCAGCTCCTTCGGACTAGCCAGCAGCAATTAGCAAACACTCACTGCAATGCTGGTAAAAATTGTTGCTAAGGTTTTGATAGAGGAGAAATGTTGCATTGATTTCCTGAAGACAGAGGTTCAGGAAGAGCAGGAGATTTTAAAAAGACAGAGGCCCAATTTTAAAGCGTAAAATTTCTTTTAAGTCATACTTGATGTACATATAGCATTTTTAATTCTAACCTATTTGCAATCATGCAACAACTAAAACGGTTTAATTAGTAAAGTAAGTCGTCGGTTTTGTCACAGTTAAAGGCTCACTTCCTTTTTCTCACCTGAGAGAAACCTCGATCTCGTTTTGCCGTTTCGGTGGAGTAATTTGTTCTCTCGGCTCTACAAAATGAGGCCCAGATGAGCCTGGTTGTTGCCAGTCAACCGTCTGCCTACGGATCCCTGGGGGACGCTGCCATTTCTAAAATTACACCCTTCCAAACTGTCATTTCCTTTTAAAAAACAGCTTCATTGGGACAAATTAGCACAGATAGCTAACATGTGGGCCTCAAAAGGAGGAGGAGAGTGGTAGAAAGGGAAGACTGAGCCAGTTTATTACCATCAGGTTTGTTTTATTTTAAAATATGAAACTTAAATTGTTTTTTCTGAGTGTGCCAAACAGTATAATGACATAAAATAAAGAGTCTGATTTTCCTGGAGCCTAAAGATGCACCGATCCATTTCTGTTCACTTTTGAAATAGAAATCTGGGGTTTAATATTGACAAACACTGCTGCCTTCACTTAAAATGTTTCTTTCTTTTAAATTCAGGCATAAATGTACTGAATTGCTACTTTATTTAATACATTTGCACCAGTACAGCACATTTAAATATGCAAATTTGGTCAAACATGTAAAAACAACTTTTAATTTGTTCAGCCAGTGCAATTAGCCAATAAATAAAAGAACTGGAACTGACAGAAATAGGTTGACTGCTGTGGTCTAACATGTAAAAATTAACTGTAACAAATCCTATTTCACACGGTCCAGAAAGTCCAATTAGAAATTCTGATTATAATGTCTTTCAGACCCATTTTACTCTTAAATTAAAGAAAAACACCTTTGTCCGTAAATATGTCTTGTGCAAAACTCCTAAGCAGACATAGCTTTAGTTTCCCTTGTATTTTTAATAAAATGTAAACCCCCCAAAAAACTGAATTAAGCATCTTTTGGTTTCCAGTTATTAATCAGTTCATTCAAAGTATCGTAATGTACTTTGAATGCATCTGATAGATTGTTCAATACATGCTATCAATACTTCTTTTATTTATATTTTAAATAAATATAAATATTTAAATTTTTTGAGATTATTGGTGAATATAATCCATAGAATAATTGATTACTAAAATAATCGTTCCTTAGATAAACCAAAAGGATTTAAAGTAAATCTGGTTCATCTGATGGATTTATTTCAATTAACTCTGAGTTTTTTTGTCCAAATGATAAAAAATAAGTGAAATAAAGTTAGTTGGTTAGTTAGTTAGTTAGTTAGTTAGTTAGTTAGTTAGTTAGTTAGTTAGTTAGTTAGTTAGTTAGTTAGTTAGTTAGTTAGTTAGTTAGTTAGTTAGTTAGTTAGAAATTAACATGCATTTAATAACAATGTAAACTGAAAACCAAAAAGTTTTCAAACTGGTGAAATTATACCAAATGTTCTGTGTTTTGGGTGAATTTCTGACTTAGGCTTATTGCTTATTTTATTCCAAGTGGCTGTTTCAGCTGCAGAATAAACCAAGTCTTTCTGAAATTACCTTCTTCCTGCAGTAACTCTCGCTCTGCCCCTTCCAGTCTGTCTTATCTCATTCATGTTCTGGTCATGTCCTTCCCCCTGTGTCAGCTCTGGCTCTGTTATGACACCGGAGAAGGAAACTCTACCGGCTTGTAAACAGGGTTAATTTTAGCTTTACTCTCAGGGTGACAGGCCATACTCAGCATTATCGGTGACCGTGGGAGGGAAATGTCTGCGTGTGGGCAATAACAAAACGTCGCTTACTATTTCCTGCCCGGTCAGCTAATGACTCGAAAATATTTGAATTCGGGTTTATCGTTCATCTGCAGGTCCAGGAGATGTTGATCTTGTAAAGTTTGCAATAAGTCGAGGAACTGGGTGAGGAAATGAAAGCAAGGTTATGTAAGATCTGAGCAAAAATAGAAGCCAAATCAAATAAGTGGTGAATTTATTAGCATCGAACTGATGGGTCGACAAGAAAACTCTAAAATCCTGAGAGGTTTCTGACGACCTGAGGGCATTTGGATCCAGACAATCAGAACTTTGTAGATCATTAACATTTATTATACATATTTTACAAACGGAGCATTTTGGATGTTGGTAGTAATTGAGTCTAGTTGCGTCCTAAACTCTGCCTTAAACTACAACTTTGGTCATTTAGTCCAGAGGTCTCCATCAAACGCCTTTTCTTTTTGTTTCTTCTTTTATTGCTTAAAATGACCCACAAACTATCACTGCTGCTCCTACATCGCCATCCGCGCTTGATTATTCTAAATTCACATTTGGTACATTGGAGGTTTTACTGGATTTTCCTCAGAAATGGAGATGTTTGTGACTGGAATCGGTTCTTGTGGTGTGTTGCTCCTGGACACACGAACCGACTGAACCTGTTGGTCACGGAGATTTGGAAAATCGGGCGACAATCCTTAAATCGTGGCGTGTGAACCAGACCTAAAACTCACAAGTTCCTCTCTTCTCATCTCACTGCCCTGATGCTCTCTGGCTCTGGCCGCGATGGTAACGTTTACACATCCCTTCAAAATAAGATACATCGTAAAACAAACATTTTACAATAACGACTAACGGAGCCCTGAGGTCGTTTCTGGGGGACAATGACACCCGAAGTGTTGCTTATTCCCAGGGTGTTTGGTCTCTACGAGGCGAATCAGTTTGAAGCTTCATTAACAGCTGGTCACCATATCATGCAGAGCAGCTTGGACTGTGGGAATCACCTTCCGGGATAAATCCATCCTCCTGTCTCTTCTCTTTTCCCTTCGCAAAGAAACTTTCCAAAGAATCTGATCTGATTTTTACTCGTTTTGCTGCTTGTGGCTCAATGTTGGAGACGTAACCAAGAGAATCTGGTTAAAGGATTTTCAAAATAAAAGATCCTCCAGACTCAAATAAGACATAAAATGGAAATATTTTATTATTTCTTGCGCAGCCCGGTACCGGTCCGCGGCCCGGGTGTTGGGGACTACTGCTCTAGATGCTTGTTTTAAGTAAATAATTTCATAATATTAATGAAAAAGGTCTTGTTCCAATGGCAGAATATTTCACTGATAATCAGACATTTTCCCCTGTTATCAGTTATTTTATCTGCCAACAGAACAAGAACTTTTTCATCAATATTAAGAACATCTTACTAAAAAGTTACTTTTAAGTTCTATTTGGAATAGAAACCAGACAAATAATCATTGATAAGATTTTGTGTTTTTGCAGTGTAATTACAAGATTGACCTCAAGTTTCTGATCCATGACGATGCCACCATGTTCGCTGCGCAGATGCAGTCGGTCGGCCGTGTACCGAACCAGAGAGATGGCGGCCCGGGCTCTCGTCCCGTTCGTACTCGACACCCAGATCCCGTCCACCGTCCGGACCGTACTGCAGGAACTCCCTCCAGAACCGGGACCCGGCATCCAACAGAACCACATCCATGGCGCTCTGCTGCAGGTCTGCTCCCACACACCCACATCAACACAAACCAGTTCACTCATACTGGGAATATACATCGCTCACTGTAATCATAGGTTGTTTAAGCTACCGCAGGTTCTCAATTAGAGCTGAAATCAAAACTTCAATCATTCGCCTGTCAGAGCTCTGCGTTTCAGTTTATGAGTCAGAGTTAGGTCAGCGCTGACAGGGACTCAAACTTTCAGCCTGTGGGGTATTTATCCACAAATTCAATTCAAAAACACTTCGTTGATCCCAAAGGGAAACTACATGTCAGACTTTTCACAGTTATTGTCGGTAGTGACAGAAAGAAGCATTTCTTATTGTTCTCGAAATCCAGCTGAGAGAGAGAATATGACAAAATACAAACACTAAATACAGGTTGATGGATGTTGGGGGTTTTGGCTGAAACGATTAATCGAATATTGAAACAATTGTCAACTAATTTAGTCATTGATTAATCACTAACTGGATTAGTTGTTAGCTGGAGGCAAAAAAGCCCATTTGGTGTAAAAAACAGTAATTAAGACAAAACTGCACAAATATAAACAATTAAAAGAGATGTTCAGTGGTCAGCATTTCTGATTTTTAGGTTCACGATTTGATTCAGGAAGGATTTTTAATTCAGAAACCAATTTTTCTATTTGAACTCTCTACAGGTTGTTTAAATTAAGTAAATGAGAAGAGGAAAAGACAATGTGAACAAAAATATAATATTTATTTAAATGTATAAGGTTCTACTATATCAAACTATATATAAACTAAAATAAGTCTTTATATTAGCAGTATTGGGTTAGCTTTGAGACGTGAAAACAGTTTCCTACCCCAGGTAAGATATTGACTGCTCATTTATAGAAAATCCCTTTAAAGACAGAATGTCTGCTGGTTCTACTGGGACAGAATCCACACAGAGCTTATCCAGACTGGGCGGTTATCTCAGGGTAAATACCCATGTTTAGTTCTGTCATTGCACCCTGACCAAACACAACCAAACAGTCTGCCTGTAACATCAACACTGCCAGAGAAAAGGGGCAGAGGGGGATTCCCGGAGCCTTGATGGGGGTCGGTGGGCGCGGCGCGGAGCCGTACCCCGGGGTCGGCGCAGAGAATGCAATCTGCAGCGGTTTCTGCAGAATGAGTCGGAGTGTGCGCCGCTCGCTGGCGGTCAGGACTCCGGGGAGGTCCGCTGTGGGATGGAGGGGTTGCCTCATAAAGACGAGGTTTCAGGGGAAGAGTGGTTTTTAGTTTGTGTTGCTGTCATGGCTGCCACGTGTGGACGCTCCCCAGATGTCTCCCGATCTCGTCCTCCCTGGGTCATCGCCGTCTGTTTCTCCAACATGGATTTCTGGATTCCTTCTGTATCGGGTTGTTGATCATTTATTGGGATAAACGCCTTTCCATACGTGTGTTACAATAAATTCCAACCAATGTTAACCAATTTCCTCGAGCGTCAATAATCAGGATTTCTGAAAAATCCTTAAGTCTTAAATTCATCTATCTCTTCAAAAGAATGTAATTTGGTCTTAAATATGATTATCACAAGTCTGAAATATGTGTAGGTTTTATTTTTCATTGAGGAACTGAGAGGCTACCGCTAACTAGCTGTTAATGTACCCTGCTTGCTAACTAGCTACAATCTAAGCAACAAAGATTAAGTCTAAGCTTTGATGGTTAGATTTCAGCAACCAAGGATCAATAAATCTAACATATGGATATATATTTAAGCAGAAAACAGGCAATGTGTACCAGCATGTATTGATAAAAGCCATTAGCAAGCCGTTAAAATATTAATAAATTGCTTTGCTTCAGCATTCAGTAAATGTTTCTTAAAATTAAATAACTATTGATCAGGATTGTTTTTGTGGGGGGGGGATTTGCACTGAGTGGTTTTTTAATGCTAATTTAGAAATATTTGTAAGACATTTATGCAATATTTGGGCTAATGTATGATGTTAAATGTGACTTTTTATTAATCACCGAATCGATCACGCACTATAACTTGACACCAACTAAGGCTGCAGTCACTTAAATTAAATGTTTTTGACCAATTTGGAGAAAACAATGCACTGAAACCAGAGAAAATGTGGGAATTTGTTAATTTTGTGTGGATTTTTGTCTTATTGATGTAATTTAGAGTCTAAAGGGCCACATCCAAAGATATGGCGGGCCAGATTTGGCCCCCAGGCCTTAAGTTTGATATGTGCTCTAGATCTTGCTGTGACATTAGTCTTTTTATCTTCAGCTGACAGAAGACTGACTTTTGGAATCGTCTTTATGTAGAGAGGAAGGTTCAGGTGTGTGGAAAACTCATGTTGCGACGCGGCTAAACTCGCCGCAGCGCTGCTTTCAATCACATTGGTGGCATGAAGAGACTGAATTGGAATAAAAGTCCATCCAGCTCTTAAATTAACGACGTTATTCGTCACATTTGACAGGAAAAGTTTCTCACCAATGTTTGAAAAGTGAGTTTTAAATGACGGTGTTTATATGTGATGTAATGAAGCGGGAATCGCCCTGGCGACCGGTAAACACATCTTTGATGGGAATGCTCCCACCTTCCTCTTCAGTCCGTTTCCTCATGCCAGTTCCGCTGCTTCGTGCCGTGAAAGGCGGGGATCACGTCTCTGCAGGATGAAATTGTCTCCTGGGACGGACGATTACATTCCTGTATTTCGTCTTCGCCGTGTTCGGGGTTCGTTGCAGGAGACGCCGCCCACCTGTTTTCTAGTTAAACAGGTGAAACAGGAGCTTCATGCTCATTTGAACCGAACTGTAATTTTCCAGGGATAATTTTTAATGAAAAATAAAATTGAATTGTTCTTTTCTTTGTGTCTAAAGAAATAGATAGAAAGACACACAAATAGATAAATGTTATGTAAATCTATTTGTGACGTTTAAAACAATATGTCAGTTATGAGACACATTTGTGTCTTTTTAATTTGTTAAAACACTCAATGTGTTCCTCTTTTCAGTCATTTAAGAGTTTGGATTCACTGAAATGCATCTTCTTTGCTTCCATAAGGACATAAACTTATGAGCTGTACCGATTCTGATGCCTGTAAGCCATGTGTAGACATTCATTTCCTTTTTCCTGCCACCAAAAGCTCACTACACTATTTATACATCTCATTGAGTCTCCTTATCTTCCTGTGTTGTGCAGAAAGGCGTCCCCTTGTGGCCTCTCAGGGTATTGCAGCCATAAAAACTGAGTGAATTTCACTAAATGCAATGCAGCAAGTATGATGCTGCCACCCCATCTTTGCCAGGGGTGCAGTTTCAAAAGCTCTATTATAGTTATATTTCCTTGAACAAGTTATTATATGTTTATACAAATCATGTTCATTACACTTTTGCACAAAATCATTCTTGAATAATGACCTTTTAGTCTCATCAGTTCTGCCTATTTTGAGTTGTTTTAGGATCTCCTGTCGCTTTGAATTAAAATAAGCTGCAGCTGGCCACAACCCCCCAACTCGGCATTTAGGTCCACACATGAAAATGGCGGCAACAGATGAACAATAATACTACATGCATCTTTGAAAAGCGTCAGCAGAGCTTCCTGCACAGCTAAAAATAAGGCAGCAACAAAGCAGCACACGCTGTACACCAGCAGCCATTGTGCAGTGGTAAAACCAGCTGATCAAATGTGCTGGAGCTCTGCTGGGGTTGCTCGGAAACTGGCTGCACTTCACTGGGGTTGCTAGGTAATGGGCCATGCATGGTGATTTGTAAAGTTACTTTCCAGAGGTTTTTGAAATGGCAAATTTTCTAGACACTAAAAAACATGAACTTACTGCCAAAACTTGGCTGCATTTCTTTTTTTAAGCTCTTGGGTTGTTTTTGGAGGCAGCAGAAACATAAATAGAAGCACAAAAAACATCAGAAATTTGAATTTTGTAAAATTGGTCTCTTTTAACGCCTTCAAACAGTTCTCGTCATTGTGGCCCTAATAAATCAAACGTTCTCTTTTGATCAATGGGCTCTATTTTATTTCTGAAAGCAATTTCTTTCATGATTTGAACAGAAACCAGAGGGGACCTGATGGATGATCTGAATGAATGAGTACACCTTATTAATCCCAAAGGGAAACTCACAAATCCGCGGGTATTTGTAGCTTCGATGTCTTTGGGAGTCACACTGCTGTTGGAAAAACTCTCCAGTGTAGACACAACACCATGTGCCTTGAGCTTGGCAGCTTTTTTATGCAGATATTATTCATACATTACAAAAACACAAAGTCTTAAGTTTCTAATGAAAATATCTTGGTACACTTGAAATAAGGCAAAACTAACGTACAAGTAACTTTCCAGCAGGATATGTGAGCTTAGGTCGATAATTCCTTGATATTGATGAAGAAGTTCTAGTTTTACTGGCAGATTATGGGAAATGTTTTGTTACAAGTTAAATAATCTGCCAGTTCCTTAATCAATATTGAGGAATTATTTACTTTAAACAAATCATTGACAAAAAGCTTCTTGTAAGTCAGTTTTGTCTTAATTTCAAATATACTAAGACATTTGTACCAGAAACTAGACCTCAAAAAACTTGATAAGATTTTGTTTTTGCAGTGTAATGAGTGTCGCCTGACTGACGATGCTAAACAAAGCTTGAGCACCAGGATGAAAACGAGCTAGCTCAGCGCTATCTGCCGACTGATGCATATCCAGACTATCGGGTCTGCAGGTGAAGACGATGAAGAGATGTTTGTGTTTGATATGCAGCCTCTGTCCCAGCAGCAGCTGCTGCTGGAGAAGCGACTGAAATTAGCAGCGGGCAGATAGACGTCTGGAGTACGTGTGGAGAGGAGCATCTGACACACACAGCTCCCGATCCGGCAGATAGCGACCTGCATTTTTACTGTCTGAAATCCTCAGCTGGATGTTTACAGTGTGTGTGTGTGTGTGTGTGTGTGTGTGTGTGTGTGTGTGAGGACGCGGTGTTTAGCCTTGGGACCCGTCTAGCGCGGGGCACCACGGTTCGCCGTGTGTGTTTTTGTGTAACAGGTAGCAGATGTTTTTGCTCGGGGGGGGAGAAATGACTTCCTCTGTTATTGTCAGAGAACAACTGTTAGTGGGCCAAGTGGGAATCTGGGAACCATCACAGCTACTGCGCCGCGCCTCACCTCCCTGCTGACGTTCACACACGCTTTACGAATCGGCTATGGTTACGGTCCGGGTTTCCCTCAGTTCCTGGGTTTCTGCTGGTTCTGCTGACATTAAACTTTAATACAATCCTTTGTGGTAGATGCTGACAATAGCAATACTGATTACTAATTAGCATTGAGATGCTCAGTGTTTCCCCAGAAAACTAGCTAAGCCCATAGCGAGGAAGTTTTGAGTTAAAAAATGTTTGAAGTTGACATTAAATTTGGAAATATGTCAATGTAATTATGTTATGGGAAGATATTAACAATTAACATGAACATAAATAAATATAATTTCTTTGCACTTCAGTTGTTTCGCCATAATTAAAGTCTCAAAATATTTTTTGATCCTTTCCCTGTCATTGACTTGTCACTTTATTTGCTGATGTTTTTAACACGTAGCGCGGTAAATACGGACTTTTTTTACGATGTTCCATTGAATAGAAAACATTGTGTTCACATAATTACCATACTATGTTACCATTGTGCTTCTTAACGTAGTCGTTTTAACGCGCCTTTGCTATCACTATTAATGGTGTTTAAAAGAAAAACTTTATTTCAAATAAACATAAAACTCCTAGCCTGGCGGAGGAGAAAGTAAAGCCAGGTGGCCCGCCAGGCTTATAATACACCCTGAAAAAAGTATATTTGGTCTGGTTTCTACTGCTAATATCTTAGTACACTTTAAATAAGACAAAATTAACTTACAAGGAACTTTTCAGTAAGTTATAGGAGCTTGTATTAAGTAAATAATTCATTAGTATTTATTCAAAAAGTTCTAGTTCCTCTGGCAGATTCTTTAACATGGGAAAAATATCTTGTTATACTTGAAATAATCAAGTGTAATAAAAATTTATTATATTTATGCTTGCAATGTTTCCTCCGATTTGTACTCTAAACAAAGTTCACATTAGGAGTAGGTGCATTTACATATTTAAAATGATGGATATTTTGAATATTGTTGCATTTAAAAACTAGAAATGATAATTAAAAATAAGGTTAGATTTTTCAGTAAAGAGTTCTTTACTTAAAACAAGCATTTTTATCTTGCTGAAAAGTTCCTTGTAAACCAAGATATTTGCACGAGAAATTAAACAAATATTAAACATTTTTTGTTTTTAGGCTAACTCCTTTCAGCACCACTTCCACACAACAACAGTCTCTTCCAGCATCCACTCAGATTGTGTTTTGAAACAGAAATTAACCACCATGGATCCAACAGAAGTGGCTTTTGCTGCTGTTTGCGTCAGAATTATGGACGTACCAGAAACGCTGATTCAAAGGTTCCGGCTCGGGATGTTCATATGTTGAAGCCATCGAGATTCTCAACACGTTAAAATCAGTGTAATTAATTAACCAAAATCAAAATATACTTTATACCCAACAGCAAAGTAAAGCAGGAGGTATCTTCACAGGTTTATTTCCCCAGACTGTTTAGTTTCGCCCTTCCTCATGAAAAGAGCCGCCTGTGGCTTCAAAGCTGGCTTAGACGCTGCATTCACACCCTGTGCATATGCAGATGTAAAGCAGCATGACGTGGTGTCTCGAGGACAAACTAAGCTTTGTGTCAGAACGTGTCTGCATTCGGCAACAGGCGCTTTATTTCCTTTTATATTTAGCTCATCTTTATTGGGATCCATTTTTGCCTAATTGGGCGCGTCTGCAATTCGCCTCTCCGCGTCTGCTTTTAACGTCGATTCATGCGTCTCTTTGTGCATGTGTTTTACTGGACGGAGTTCTGGATTGCAGTGCAATTATTTGCACTTGCTCGGGCTGTGTGTGAGCGTGCTGCATAAAGGGCGCACTCTCGCTGCAGCGTGTGGTCAGTCTGTGGTTGCGGCAGTGGGAGGGACGGCAGGGCAGGCTGATAACAGAGTCTGAATGGACCTCACATCCACCACCACTATTTTTGCCGGTCCCAAAAGCAGAGAGGAAGGCTTGCTGCAGCACACACAGGGGGGAAAAAAAGCCCTCTTTCATGCAAAAGTAGTTAGATGCCTCGTTATGAAACAAGGCGTACAGAATGTCTTGATTCTTGTCATATTTAGCACTGCGGTGGCTGGGGTTTCCGGTTCAGCACAAAAATGATGCAAATCGAAGCTGTAACAGCAGCAGGTGTTTTTACCCACTGTTATAAGATATAATAATTAACAACAAGAAGCTAAATTAGGTCAATCTTAAATTAAATGAAAGCTCAAACACCATTTAATCAGAACTCTCCTGTGTGAAAATCTCATATAAGTTTAAATCGTTATATTTGAATCATATGACTTTTGGAGCAGTACACTGCAAAAACATAAAATATTACTAAGTATATTTGTTCTATTGCCAATATTATAGGACACTTGAAATAAGGCAAAACCAAAAAAGTTGGTTTTTAGTCAATAGTTCCTTTATATTCATAAAAACTTCACTTAGAACTTGGGGAAATGTTGGTATAAGTGAAATAATCTAACAATGGATATAGTACTTTTTATTGTTTATGTATTAAAGCAAGCCCCTATATCTCCTGACAACTTACCTGAAAGTTAGTTTTGACTTAATTCAAATGCACAAAAGAAACTAGATCGGCAATATTTGGTAAAGTTTTGTTTTTGCAGTGTATGTTTTCAAAGTTTTTTTCTGTATTATTATTAATATTAATATTTTTTGGCTTGAGATTAACTTGTCAATAGTAATATCATCAAGGAGTCACATTAGGCATGCTAATGTTAGCATTTTGGCTAACTAGTTTGTTTTATGTTAATAATTCCTTAATATTGAAGAAAAAGTACTGGTTGCATTTTCAGATTATTTCACTAATAACAAGACATTATTCCCATGTTATGAGTGTGATAATCTGACATTGGAACTAGCACTTTTTCTTCATTATTAAGGAATTATTTAATCTCCTATATCTTATTGAAAAGTAACTTCTAGGTTATTTTTGTCTTACTTCCAGTGTACTGAGGTATTTGGACTAGAAAACGACTTTGTAAGATTGTGTTTTGACAGTGTATTTAAATCTATTTAAATTGAAAGATTATTGTGAGGATGAGAGTTTATTGAATGCAAAACTCCTATTATCCAATCTGACTGCACAAAGAGTGACATGTTTTAAGGACCTCCCTCTGCTGTTTGGATGATTATTGCTTTCAGCTAATTAAAAGTCAAAATGTAGCTTAGAAGATACTAAATCAAACCAATAAAGAAATATTATGACATGACAAACCTTATGGGGATTTCAGGAGCCATGTCATCTGCTGGTGTTTCTCTAGTACTTCCTGTCCACAGCGCTAAAATAGAATAGAAACAGCATTTATTGTCCCACAAAGGGGAAATTCGGGAGTAAAAGTACCAATTCCTGCTTTACTGCAGTGCAGATGAACTGGAAGCTGCTATTTAAGCAGCCTTGTTTTTTTTTTGTTTTTTGTTTTTGCGGCATATGTACCTTTGAAGACCAAAATTATTCGAACAACAGGCTAATTTTAGATCGTATTCAAGGAAGTGCTTTTTTTATTATTCCGTTTTGGTGCAAAAATAGTTAAAGGTAGAAGAGGAAAGAATCATTTATGATGTGGAAAAATATACATAATGCTCCACAAATAAGCAAAAAATCAAAACTATTGTGGTGAGAAGTCTAGTAATAAATAAAGGAATGTTGAGTTAGTTTGTTGAACTTCAATAAATTTATAAGAGTGTTTGGTTCTGATATGTATGTCTGTCATTGATAATTAATATTATAGTGATACGTACCAATACTTTCAGTTATATTGAGCAAATAATAATATAATAGGTAAATTAATTTATTTCAGTGGACATGTTATGTTGTTTATTTACAGGTGTTTAAAGCTGTTATTTGTATTAATGATGCTGATTTTTAATAAAAACAACACATTTAAGATTAGAATAATACATAAAACCAATAAAAATATATATTTTAACACATAAATATGGGCTTAATGAAAGTGCGTTTAATAATTGCTTCAAGATTAATTTCAAGAAGGTACTTTTAATCTGAAAAACAAGCAAAACAAACACATTTTCTAATTTTACTGATTACATCATCAAATATGTTCCAAATTGTTAGGTAATTCATCCAAACCTTTTTAGTTCAGGCTAAATAAAATCCTAAAGTTGTAGAAAGAAATATCTCTTATTATTGATCTCATTATTTTAGAGGAGTATTGGAAACAGTCATGATCTGCTTGGAACAATTCATATTTGGCTGAGATTCACTTGGAAATGTTTGGATTTTATGACTAAACAAATATTTTCATGGCAATATTTGAAAAATTTGACTTTTTCTTCTACAGCATTTCTCTGTGCTGCTGTTTCATTGTCCCTGATTTAAATCAGCTTGATTCAACCAGCAGCATCTCCACCCACATGGGGTGTTGTTCTCCTCTCCGTCCTTGGGAGGAGGATGAGGAGGAAGAAGAGGAGGAGGAGGAGGAACAGGGAGGCATTGCTTTCTATAAATATTTCGTTTTTCACCATGCCGGGCTGGATTGAGCCGGTTGAGCCTTGGATGCAGGGACTTCCCAGCTCTGGGGATGAGGTGTAGCTGTGGAGGGCAGAGAGGGAGCGCGTGGACACAGGAGGAGGAATCAAACCGTTTCATGGGAAGGAAAGCCTCTGGAAACAGAACTTCCTGTCCTGATTGATGTTTGGTGTCCAAAAGTCCAAAGAAACTTGACCTTTTCTGCATTAAACAGGATTTGTACATCACTAATCTGATCATTTTTGGTCATGGATTCAACTTCTCTTAGTTTTTCCTGCACTGATTCGTTTCTCATAGATCATCTTGAGTTAATTTTCCTGACAGCACAGTGGCTTAGAAGTGTTCAGTTTTTTGAAGCAGGTACAGAAAAAAAGGAAAAACCTCATCGCTGAGTGACAGTGCGAGGAAGAGAGCGTCTCTTGGTGGGGGTGTGAAAGCCAGTGGGTGTTGTCTGGGCGTGGAGAGGGGACGGGGCGGGCCAGGACTCGGTGGCCATGCTTGGTGCTACGTGGTCGGCCTGGTTTTTCCCCACGTTGCCTTCCCTGCACGGCGTAATGAATGGCTTCCTACTGGTCTGTGGCCGTGGCCCCAGCTTAAAGAGTATACTTACCAAGGCTCAGAATACACACCCCAGCAGGCCGGCCAGCCAGCCAGCCAGCCAGCCAGTGTCCTTTCCTCTGAACACTCCCAACCACCGGTCCACCTGCTGCAGACTGGCGCAGATTCTGTTTCACAGCGCTGGTTGAAGTGGGAAGCATTTCCTTTAAAGCACAAGTGGTTTTCTTCTTCTATCTACAGCCTTACAGGGGACTTCTGCAATGCTTTGTTCACTGCAAAAACACATCTGTTGAGAGAACTGGTAAAACATAAACAGCGGCGTGAAGTGAAAGCTGTAGATAAGAGGAAAGTGAAACGCCAACAGCCTTCTGATATTTCAGATATATAAAATAAAAAAACTAATCAACAATTATTGATATCGACTGATATGAAACGCTTATATCGTGATACGTTTTTCAGCCGTATCGTCTGCAGACAGGCAGATGGACAACTAGTTAATCCTTTTGGGATTTTTCCTCGGGAATCTTGTCATTTCCTTCACATCAAACCTTTAAAACATCAAATAAACAAAATATTAACACCCCGATCCCACAGTTTCTCTGTTCTTGTTGTACTCCTGTTAGCATAGCAGTTAGTCGATAAAACTGATTTATCGTTCAGCTCTAGTTTGGTCTGTGGCGGCAGAGCTTGGCAGGTTACGGCCCACCAGGCTGAACCCGGATCCCCCTCCTGCTGACCCGTCCTCGTGTTGTAAATGTGTGTTTGTCTGTATGTGCAGGTGCTGTTTCTGCTGCGCTCCTTCCAGGCCGACTCTCACAGACCCCTGCCAGCAGGAAGTGGCATCGGAGAGGCCCTCCGCCAGCGCATGTGGCTGGCTTCTAGGTAATCCTAGACACACGCATGCACACGTGTTGGAAGCAACGCAGCGATAAGCATCCACTCCCCTCCTGCAGAAGAAAAAGCTCCTTGTTTGTCGTACATCCCCCAGCCGGCCGCGCCTGCTTCATGTCCTGTTGAGGTTTCTGTTTCAAAGCGGCCGCCCGCTGACCCGACTGCAGACCTTTCCACCCGGCCGCCCCTCCACCAAAGAGCCTCTCGCTGTGGGGCACGGTCGGCCCGGCTGAGGTCAGGCCCAGGTCTCCGGTAGATAACGCGCTGCTAGCTTCACTTGGTTACTCTGATGAGGCTTTATTAAGATGACGAGGCGAATTCCTGCTGCCTGGAGCGCGCCGAGGCGTGGCCCGTTTGATCGGGTCTGGGGACATTGCAGGTCAAAGAATCTCTGTATTTTGAAGAAGGAAAACCTTCCAGCCCGTCCAGAACACCACTAATTTGAGGACGGCCGCCTTTCAGAAAGGATGGAATGCATTGTTGTTCTGGTCTGAGTCAGTGCCGGGCTCTGGACTCGCACCGACTCAGGCTTGGAGGTTTTTCTGTCTCCGTGATGCTTTCATCCAGAAATCCAAACATCTGAGTCGTTTGGATTTCTGTCTGATGATTCAGCCCTGCGGAGCGTTCGCTCTGTGCATCATTGTGAAACAGTAACTGGAGCCGAACGGACGAAGGCTTTTCGACTGCCAGACATGCAGAAGCAGCAATCAGCTTCTACGCACCACTAATCTGAAACAAACTTCTGAAAAACTGCAAAAATCTGAATGTTCTTAAAGGGCCGGTTGTGTCAGAACGTACTGATTAAACCCATTAGACTGTTAAAATATTAACGAATAGATGTTTCAGCATTCAATAAGTGTTTATTAAAGTTAAATAATTACTGATCAGTCCCCTGATTGTTTTTGCAATTAAAATAACAGATTTTGTGGTGCTGATTTAAGGAATTGTAAGGAATTTTGTGGCTTTATTGATGGATCTTCAGGGCCACAGAAAAAGCTACAGCGGGCCAGATTTGGCCCACAGGCCTTAATTTTGACACATGCTTTAAATCAAGACTTAAACCCAACTGCTTAACGTTCGACTCATAATAACTGGACATTGACCAACATATTCGATAGTTATTGATTTTGAAGACCCCGCTGTTTTTCTCCTTTGGTGTTTTGTTATATTTTTATTGTTTTTATGGTGTAAAGTACTTTGAAATGTGCTTAACACTTAAGCTTGCTTGATTAATTAAAATAGGAGCTGCAGACCTCCCATATTTAAAACACACTGACCAGGTTTGTTTTAATTAGCTTTAAAAAGAATCGCGTCAGAAAAGGTTGAAAAAGTTCCTCAAACTGGCCTCAGCTTAGATTTGAAAAAGTGTCAATGTGCCGAAGAAGAGCTGCAAACACATTTTCAAGAGCAAACCAGCTGGATTCACTTCAGACCAATGGATGAAAAAATGCCTTACATTTTTTTTTTACAGTATTTTGAAAGTTTGCTCACAGTTTGCATAAGAATTGCGTGATCACAAACACAGATCATGCACCAGCGTTCTGCCAAACATTTCTAAAAGCTTTATCGTCATTGCTGATTGCCGGCACTTTAAAATAACTCCAAATTAATCTGACCTTCAGTCTGAACTTCCTCCCAGAACTCATGCTGTCTGTTTTGTCTCAGGTTGTGTGTGTGAAGCTCGCAGACGGCGGTGCGGTATTAATATCCGGGTGATGACATCATGACGTCAAGCTGACACACTGTACTCTTTGTAGCAGAGCGATCTGGTCTCATCCGCTCTGAACTCTACACACACAGATATTAACAATGAAAATATGCATCGTGATTTTAAGCTTCGCTGTGAAGTGGTTATTTTCTGATTTAATGGAAAAAAATGGATTTAATCCTGGATCAGCTTGGAGCAGCTCATGAGACACTCGTACTCTTTTGCCCTTAAGGTTCAAACAGAAATAAAAGTCCATCTTCGTCCCTTTCCATCTCTTATCCTGAAATCTTTGGCCCCAGTGACAACAGTAACTTTTTTGTCCGGGTCACTGAACTTAAATAACCCAATTATGAGCCAACACATGAGATTATCAGCGTTTTCATTCCAAGATGAGGCTGTTTGGAAACTTTTGTCAATTTAAGGAGTTTTGTTTGTTTAATTTCTTTGATCAGAGATGGAAGGGAGATTAGAGCAAAATAAGACAGCGGTCGTTCCAGTGTCAAACTCGAGGCCCAGGGGCCGAATTTGGTTCGCTGTGGCTTTTTACGTGGCCCTCTAGACTCCATCATTAAATCCTTCCAGTTTTTCACAAGTAAGCAAAATTTACACACTGGTTTTAATACAATTTTTTCTCAAAATTGGTCAAAAACATTGGGTTTAAGCGACTGTTGCCTCAGCCTTACTTAAAGTCACATTTAACATCATGCATTAGCTCAGATACTTCTAAATTAGCGCCATAAAATCTTGCAAAAAAAAAAAAAAACACAAAAGCAATCAAGGTGTTTATTTAACTTTAAGAATCACTTATTGAATGATGAAACAAATGTCTGTTTATTAGTATTTTAAGAGTTTGATTGGTTTTATCAATTCCTTCTGGCACAACTGTCCCTTTAAGAACATTCAGATTTTTGATATGGAGATAAATGAAACCCCTGATTTAGGTTGTTAGTGAAAAGGAGACACAGCTTTGTGAAACATGATGTTCTAATTAATACATTTTGTCGGTAAATTCCACTTCCTGTTGGTAATCGCAGCAGCATACCAGCCTGATCTAACTCTTCATCTGAAGAGTAGAAACAGATGCTGCTTTTCTGTGAAATGTCATAAAATTCTAGAGTTTGCCTTTTTTTTAAAACTATGGAAAAGAGAATAAATTACATTTACTGTTGGCAAGTTGCTCTCCAAACCAAACTGACTCTCCGTGATCTCTTAAATTTTGAATGAATCACATTTACTGCGAAGATGTTAAATCTCATCAGAAACACTCCGGTCAGATTTCTGTAGAAACCAGAGATTTTTCAGATCAGTCTCACTGGGCTGATGGAAACGGTTGAAAAGCCGCCATTTTGTTCTCTATGTGCAACACCTGAAACCTCTGCACCGACTTAGAAATTAATTGTTTCTAAGCATAAATCTTAGCTGACAGCCTCATTGTGGCATTCAGACAACATTACTGTGTACCAACATGCTGGATATGACACTTAAAAAAAAAAAGGAGTAGCTAACTGAAATGCTAATGTTAGCATGTCTTCTCTCTTTTGCTAATATGACTCCTTGTTAATATGATTTCCTGACTGATAAAAACAGGAAAATTTGTTGTCCTGCTTCATAAACTTAATTCTTTACTTTGAGTATTGTAACATTTATCTGCTGGTGTTTCAGCTGCTCTCTCTGAGCTCTTTCAGTTGCCTTAAGAGATATTTGGGAATATCTCAGACTGAGAATTATTTTATTTTATATCTGAAGCCAGCAGAAAACTAAATAAACGACACTGCAGCAGCCAATAGAGACATGTTAAATCACAGTTTCGCAAGCTGTGCACGCAAAAATAGGCCATGACTGTTGGAAATTGTGCAGTTAAACAATAAGATCGACTAACTTTATGCAGATCTAGATACAGTATAATCTGAACATATCTGATTCATCATTAGAGCAGCCATTGAAAATGATACATCACTTATACATTGTTATCCAACACAGGCACCAAAATCACTGGGAGATGAAGAGTCTCAACATTTAAAAGATTAGCAAATGTACAGTGACCCATTTCAGTAGTTGAGCCTTTTTCAGAAGAAAACCTTCATCTGCGATCTTAATGGAAACCAGATGATTGAGGCTGGAGGCTGCATTATTATCTGTCTGAATCAATAGTCTGGAACACTCAAGCAGTCTTCTCCCTGATAAAAGAGATCCTTCATCCAAAACAGTTTGTGTTTTTCCTCCCAACACATTCACAAGCGCATTCAGTCTCTCTGAGCTGATTTTCATCAATGTTTTATTGGCAGATCAAATGTAGAGCTGTGTGTTTGTCGCATTTTCAGGCTGAATTCCTGTTTGGTGACCAGAGGAGCCTTTTTAGATGTACTGATGTGTCTTTGTGGGTCAAAGGCCAGCCTGGAAGGTAAGTTGTGTTTTGGTGAAAACAGATTCTCCACATGCAACTCATCTTGGTACTGCTCTATCAGAATCTGTTGCATTAACTCAAGGAACTAAGATTGTGTTTAGTGCCTGGTTCACAAAATTGTTGGTTGATTTTCAAAGTGTGAGAGACAATAAAACATCTTGAATATAACAGGTTTGGTTGTTCAGAGTGATTTCACTCACAGGCCCCCAGATTTTCGATGGGAAATCTCGCAAAGCCTTTTGAGACTAAACGTGATTTCAGAGTAAACAAACATGGCCGACGACAAAGAAACAACGGCAATATTTAGTGGACTATATTTAACAATGAAAAATGTAAACAAAGATTTTGACGCGTGAATTAGACATTAGCAGTTTCTGAAATCCTCACTGTCAGACTCCAACAACCGATGCGTAAATACATTGAGATCCTTCAATGTCTGATTCATGCCTGAATAAGGAATGCTGGAAAAGACAAGGGTTCAGTTATTGACTTACCTCTCAGAAAAAAATGTTTGTGTTCAAAGAAGGTTGTATAATTGCACGTCTCTTCACAGCCATTGTAACGTGTCATTGTAAACTTTGAGTTGGGTGGCGTGGCCAGCAGAAGCTTATTTGTTTTTAAAGATTTAAAGCAGCTCGTTCTGAAAAGAGCTCAAACTAGAGACTGAAATCTCATTGTCTAAGAATGATTTTGTGCAAAATGAACATGTTTTGTATAACCCATAGACCAATCCTCACCTGTTCAAGGAAGCATAAGAGTTGGATTTAAGGTAGGTTCCACTCTTTTAGGATAGACTAAGTGTTATTTCTGTTACTGAGCGGTACTTAACCCCATCATTTACGCTCTGTGATCGCTCCATTCGCCCTGAATTTCACTCTAAATTTGCTGCTTCCTCCTTATTGAGAGCCAGAACCTTCCCAATGGGTTGGGTAATCCAGAGAAGACCCACGTCTGCGCCGGCTGTGTGCGCTCGCCAAACTCTGGGGGTCCCTGCTGCGAAGGAATGTGAAACCAAAGGCGAGCGTATTGTCTGACAGATGGCGGGTTTGGGCTTATGACCCAGTTTATGGAGGACTGGTGTTCGGCTACGTCGGAGAGGAGGGAGGGAGGCTCGTGTTATTTGGTCGGCCATGTGCCGAGCACATGTTTCGTCTTGACAGTCGAAGCAGAGAGGAATTCTGGAAATGAGGATAAAAACTCTTCCTGGCTCGTTTGGTTCTGCTCCTTACATAAGAGAGACCCGATAGGACCTGGGTTCCTGTCATGCCTCTATCTTGTTAAATATCCCAAAGCAGTTGTCAGGGGTTTCATCTGTTTTTATGCACATAAAACTACTTCCCTTCTAATTACCTTAATTTTGTCAAACTTACGTTTTCTGAACTTCAGACAGATACTTGACTCTAGAAACCGTTTTCTTACTCTAAATTATTATGGTATGTTTGTGTTTGTTTTATAACTTGGTGAGTTTATCTTCTGTTGCATATGAATGAAAATAAGTTTTATAGCTTTGACTTTTTGAAAATGCTAGTCTTTAGCATCCATACAGCTTGCAACTGGTGCTGTTCCAATGCATATGTGAACGCAAAGTGGGCCAGAGAAAGTGGACTAAAGCACAGGGCATTCTGGGTAAATACTAACGCATGAGTGCAGCGCTAGGAGGAGAAAGACCAAAACAAAGACAAAAGAGAAATGCTCCATCCACAAGAAAGAAGTTGTGCTGATTTCTTCTGAGATTTTTATGTCGTTTCCTCCTGTAGTTTTTGGTGCAGCGCCCCCACTGGTGAGGAGGGGAACAGGTTTTTCCAACGGTTTGGTTCACAGTGCAGTGTGGAACAATGCCACCATATTTCCAAAATAATTTTGGAAATTATTGTTCAAAGAACATTTCACATCAAAATAATTTGACAAAATAAAAATGACAAACAATGCTCCAAATCTTCATGATTCTGTCATACAAAATTCTTCAGTCAGAGACTTCTTTAGAACCTCTGTGATACAGACTGCTACAGGAGATCTTTCCTTCTGACAGCCATTATTATCTGCATTAACGTTTGGAAAAGTCTTGAACAAAATGAGTTTCAACACCATTTAATTTCCCTTTTTGCTAACTGAGGCCTGCAGAGTCAGAGTTGAAGTTCTTGGATTTTTTTCTGAGCATTGCAAATAATCTATCTATCAAGATTAATGGAGTTAAAATTGTTTGGTAATATATTTAGAGACTGATTGCTACATTCATTCTTAAAACCTAAAATCAAGATTTGGTTGAAAACAACTAAGTCTGTAATTTGTGCAGATTCTTGCAGTTTTCTTTTTGTTGCACCGTTTTCACAATATCAGCCATAACAACCCAAGTAAATGCAGTAGAGATGTTGCATTAACTGTATTGTAGTTCAAGAAAGAATCTGGAACTAATTATAAAATATGAAAAATGTAGATGAATTTCCTCAAGCCGGTTTAAAGAGATAAAGGTGAACTTGACAGAAGCGAGTCCTTAAATCTAAATTACCAGCAGCGGAGTGGGATTTAATATGTAAAAGACGGATTGTTCCAGAGTCTGGGAGCAGCTGGGGAAGTTCATATAAAAGCAGCAGGATCTTAGGAGTGCCTGGCACCGAGGTCAGAGAGGTGAACAATCCTCTTTTTCAATATGACTTCTTTTTATTCCCCCCTCTAACTGGCTCCTTGTGTTAAAGTAGGAACTTTGCATTTAACAGCCAGTTCTTCTGGAGTCTGAACACAGGTCTCTGTGCGCTGCGCTTTGATCCATGCAGATTCATTTAAAAAAAAAAAAAATCCCCTGCCGTCTATTGCTTCATCTCTACCTCTGCCAATCTATCCTTTCTTTGCTTTCCAGACACACCAGTAAAATAAGCTGAAAGGTTTGCTTTGAGGGGGAAAGAGAGGAGGAATTGGGGCATGAAAAAAAACAAAAAAATAGCACATTAAAACTCGAGCAAGTTGGCTGAAATTGATCATTCCAAAACCATGTCAATAAATGAAGACTGCTTCATTGTAAACTCTTCTGTTTGTGCTAAATTGTTGCAACTTTTCTAAAAGCAAATAGCACTCAGAAAGAGATTAAAGCAGTGCCAGCTATGTCCTGGATTAAAGATGCCATTAGTTTCCACATTTAACATATAATAGGCCTCCAGAATCAATTACCCCACGGTGCTTTTCCATCTACATTAGGTAATAACACTGAATGAAACCCTAAGACCTTTTCCCGTCACAGTGAGTGTGCAACATGTGAGTTTTCTCCAAACAGGCCTGGAGGAAAAAATAAAAAAAGTATCCAAAGACAGCTTTCAACTTCGCTTTTCCATAATTAGTCTTCCAGTAACATTAGAGCTTACGATTGATGTTCCTTCCTGACAGCTTGGTAAGCCATCTAGATCCAAATGTGGATGATGCACCCATTTCAAATTAAGATGTACTTCTTCTTTCAAGAGGGATTACGCTCAAACCGCTGGAATCCAGCGTCAAGATGGATGAACGTATTCCCAACTCTGCAGGTTGCGCCCTCTTGGAGCAGCATTTATGTCTGTAGTGATAATTAACAACACAACGCTTTTTAAGACAAACAAGTCTGGCTCAGATGAAAATACATGGAATCCAGTTTGGTCCTGTTTCAATTAAAACCAGTCCAATTCATTCAAATACAATCATACAGTCAGATGCAGATCCAGTTACGTACTGTTCTATGCAATTTTAAGATGCAATTGGCAAAAAACTATCCACTAATTTTGTCATTTTGAGCCAAAGCAGAAAGGGAACAACTTTATTTTAACAAAAAGAAACCGCCAAGCAGAACCAAACAGAATATTTTCTGTGGAGAAAAACAAAAACAGACTGTGTTCATAAAATTTTTCTCTAACAAGGACAAGATGCAGCTAAACTCAGACACATGAGCCAGGAATACATTTTATAAAAAGTAAAACAAGGAATACGCTACGTTAAATGGACCAGTCACTTTCTCTAAGAAGAAGACACTGTTAAACATTTTATGACTCGGCCAAGTTTGCTTCCTATAGGAACACAAAGGAACAGCTAACAAGGTTTTAATGGTAGTGATAGCTTTGTTAATAACTTTTTCTAGAACAGAGACACCTAAACATCACAGCCCAGAACCAGGAGTTACTTTACAGTCAAAAACACACAAAGAAGTCGCATTTCATTTTCACATGAAAAGAGACACGGCTAAACAGAGATGCATCGGACCAGCTATACTTTTAGTTGGAAAGAAAACCAGAGGATGGGAAGTTAAAGAAATTGATATTTCCATCAATTTATACAGAAAACTGGAGCAGTAGCATCTTCAGCGCCTTCGTCTTGGAAGGAAGTCCAGTATTTCACTGTTTCTTTAGAAAATGAAGAACAAGCAATTATAATCATTGGCTGTATCCTGCTAAACACAGCAACACTGAGCCAGTAGTACTTTCTATACTGAAAAATGTATGAAGAGTGTGCAAAATTGGTAACAACAGCTGCATTTCCATTAACTATAAAATTGCCCAATTACAAAAACAAATTTGCGTAATGGAAACACAATTTTAAAAAATTATCAGTTTTTTCTAAAAAAGGTTTTTGCGTTGGGATGAAGTGGTTTTTCATCCGTATCGAAATCCGTTTCTTGCATCACGAGTCACGTGATCAACAACCGGATATTACTACTGGCAGAAACGTCGAAAGAGACGACAGGAAGTGGTAGGAGGAGGATATATTTTTTTTATTATTACTATTTTGCAGCAGAGCACTCACAGCATCACACTGTTCATAAAACGTTGTGTCATATGGTCGTATGATTCAATACATCTGTAAAATGGCCGACTACAATTTCCCCAAATCACTGCATACGTAGCCGCTCTTCTCGCTCCAACGCCTGAGTAAGACGCTAGCTTCTCCTCTGATTGGCTGAATTATTAAGATAATTTCATGTAACTGTTTACATCAGTCGCTGCCATAATTTTTTAATGACTTATTGCGTGAACAAGCTTATTCATGTGTGATTTTAATTTAATTTTTTATTTAATGGAAACACTCCAGTTACGAAATTGTGAATATCAACAAAGATTTGCTCACATTTGTAATGGAAACGCAGATTCTGAAGCCAGAAGTACTTTCTATGAAGAAGCGAAACTAAGAGCACTTAATGGTAGCAATAACTCAAGTAATGCATAAATGGATAGTAGCAGGGGAAAGTGGGATGGTGAGAAAATGTGTCATTATAGAGTTTTTCACCAGGACACAGTAAAACTCTGGCTTTTTAGGAAATTTAGCACTTTCCCATTTGTCTAGTTCATGCTCACACACATGTCGATGCGTGCTCGACGTGTCTGGGATTTGTTTTTCACAGTTTGGGTGATGACGATGGAAGCTGATGGGAAATCCAGCTGCTTGGTTGCGTGTGAGAAGTTCAACCTCAACACAGCAAAGTGTCCCAGCTTTTTGCCGCTTGTCGACAGCGCTAATAAAGACGTAGCGCACTTATTAGGGTTTGTGGTGATGCCTTTTTTCCGTTGCTTTCCTCACTAATACCTTCATCACAATCAGCTCTGATTTGCGTAACAAGCTGCTTCAGAGTGACATTAACATTTTTGGACAGTTTGCAGGTGAAATTGGGCTCATCTTTCTTCTTCTGTCCATCCAAAGAGATGATGACGAGTGACGGCTTCTCTTCAGGTCACCAAAATCCTTAACTATATTTGAACCAGATGTCAGGGTTGCATGTAGTTTAAATATTTGACCTCTGCCTCAGCGGACCATCAAAGATGACCCACAGTTTCTTTTCTGCTTCTGAAAAATGGGTCTTCATGGGAAATAGTTTCATTTCCTTAATGTCGGATTTGTGCGTTTGTTGTTTTTCTTTGTTGCCAGAGTCGGAACAGAAAGCAGAAGTTCTGCTTGCATTCGCAGAGAATTACAAACACGGTTTGCCTCTTTCAAGGTTTGAGTTTCATGCTGTAAACCAGATGCACAGGGGAAATCAACATAACCACAGGCTGTTATTAACGGCTGGCTTGGCTGTGTTCTCCGTTTTCATCGGTCTTTTCGTGATTAGGTTCAACAAAAAAGCGGGGGAGAACAGTTTGGGTGTTCCTCCTCGAGGGAAAAGTGTTAAATTGCAGTTTCTCTATAAACGTTTTTGTGCTTTTTGCAGAGCTAAAAGGAAAAAAGAAAAACTTCCCAAAAACCATGTTTCACTTGAGATGTTGCAATTATCTGTTCAGATCCTGTTTGAACCTGCTGTAACAATCCAGCAGGCATTCTTAGCCCAATGCAGGATGAAATGCATTTCATCCATTTAAATCTGTTCTTGATTTGCTTCTTTGACACCTAAATGTGTGCAAGCAAAGGTCACTTCATTAAATACATATGCCGTTTTAAAAGGGAGGGGCGCTGGTGCCTGTCAATGGACAGGGTCACCCTGGACAAGTCACCAGTCAACACAGAGACGAACAGGACAAACAACCACACACACTAACACCTAAGGAGAATTTACAGGGACCAGTTAACCTGACGATCATGGTTTTGGAAGCCAGAGTACCCAGAGAGAACCCACCATGCACAGGGAGAACATGCAAACGCCGGGCTGGGAATCGAACACAGGACCTTCTTGCGGCAAGGCAACAGTGCTACCAACTGCACCACTGCAGCTATTCTGGTTTGATAATAATAATACAAATAAGAACTAGCATGACAGGCCGAACACTCATTGGATTGCCCAGCCACTCTGCTGTCCATTAGCAAGTGAAGCTCTGAGTTACAACTCCCATTTTCATAATAAGAAAAACTCTCCGTCTGCTTAGGTCATTTTTAAATATCAGATAATTGATAATTTGATAAGGTACTTGAATAGATTTTTTACCAAATACTTTTTTATTCTTGAGTAATTTTTAGATTAAGTTTTAGTGTACTTTACTAAAAACATGTGGCGGTAGTGGTACTTTGCTCAGCTCTAGTAGTAACGAGTTACATTTACTCCGTTACATTTAATCGAGTAGCTCGCTTAAAAATATGTACTTCTAAGAGTATTTTAACTGAACTTTACTTTTCACTTTTACTTGAGTAATTTTATTAGTAATTTCATGTTTTAACCAAAAATCCTGCAGACACAGAGACACACCTGCAGTTTCTGTTAATGTTTCATTCTTTTTTTTATTGAAAGAAACTGATTTGGGGAAAAAATATATTTTGACTGATTTGTTATGTTTTGTTACTTTTATGAATTATTGTGATTTTGATCCTTAAAATACCAAAACTTCCACTTAACGTTCAATTTTGGTCCATCTGATGTCATTTTTTAACATTAAATGATTGATAATTCGATCAGTACTCGAGTAAACTTTTTAACATCCTTTTTTATTTTTAATGTTTTAGGCTATTTTTTACTTTTCGCACCTCTGCCAAAAAATTATTTAAGCAAGCATGTCTGTCTCAAAAGTACCAAGTAAATCATAAAGCCACTTTTATCACTTAATAGGCAAATCTTTATGTAACAGACCCTGTGTGGTGTGTTAAAGTATAATACTGAGTAATTCCCTATTGTCTGCCTTTAATAGCTTTGCATTCTTCATGCTCTCAACAGAAAATCCAAAAATATCAACTCCGGGTTTATTTGAGTGTGGGTTTGGAGCAGCTGCGGTTTTTCACCTGTAGATGGATTTAAACAAACGCAGCTGTGGGAGAACAATGACTGTTTATGAACCCGGATGAAAAATGGTTCACTGGAACGCATTTCATTAGTGAAGGAAGTAATTCCTCCCTCCTCTACTGTCCTCCTCAACAAAGACATCATAAAAACAAGTTTACCGTTTTATTATGAATTTTATTTAAGTTTTATAGTTTCAGTTCTTATTTTTATTTCGCTTTTGGGTTTGTTTTTTTTTAAGAGGAACATTTATGGTCTTAAAATTAACGAGGATGCCAGAGTGTGCTCATTGCTGTTTGGCTCATATCTTCTTCTTCACAGTTTTTGATCCAACTCTGTAAACACATCCAAAAATAAAATTTAACAAAGATTTTATGTTAATCAGTAATTATTTGCTAGTACCTTTAGTGGAGATGCGTCATATAGTGTAATGGGATTTTGGTCACATAAGTGAGGAAACTGGTCCGTTTGGAGCGCCGTAGCTCTGTCTAACTTTACAACCAAAAAACTATTTCAAGCTTAAACGAGTTTGACTTTCTTTGACTTATGTCACATTTTGGTATCTTGTAGAATTTTAGCAACATAGATACAAATATTTTCAAATATCTTGAGCTTTCAGCAAACTCTTGGGTTCAGCCACATAAAACTGATTTAAAGCTCATAGTTTAAACAATTTATACATCATTTTTAAATTTATTTATGCCTACTTTCACTTTGTAAAGGTTTTTACTCAATCACTGGTTATCTTGCAGACATTTTGAGACGTTAACACTGAGTTTAGTGCTTTATGCCTTCCACAATGCCTCTTAATATCTTTGGTTAAAAACTATAGACAACCAGGAAATGTTTTTAAATGTATTAACAAATGAAGGTTTTACCTGCTTTTCTAAACTTTATTCATGAAATAATTACATTGAGCTTCTGCAACAAAATGACACTAAAGGCACCAGTGATTATTTTTTATTTTCCTTATAAGTGTTTTTTACATTAATGTATCCATTTGTCCACTTGCAATTTTATGATTTTCTTTATTTCAAAAATAAAAACAGACATTAAAATATTGGTTCTTTAATATTTACACCAAATTTCCTGTGGTTGATATTTATCAGTAATTAAAAGTTGACTTTTTTAAAAGCTAATGTAACATTGGTGGCTCTAAAATAGTTTTATGTGGATGGACAGGAGGCAAAAATGTCTCTCCAGGCTGGAAAGTTTGAGATTCTTGGCATGTAAAATATGTGCTTTAAACTGTAAGCTTTTTTAACCAGTTGCTGTCAGAACAAAGGTTTCCTGTCAAACCATTTCAGATTATTGTCTGCGCTTTTCCAAACTACAATCCACTTTTGTTATATTGTTGCTCTGAAATTTTCCTTCGAAACTGAAACTGAAGTTTGTTTTTAACATTTCCTTCATAAATTATTACATATGCCTAAATACATACTATAATGGCCACCAAAACGTTCTTGTAACCAGTCAGATATATATTACTATAGGACTATTCTGCTTTTACCCCCAAGCCTTAAAAATGGAAGAAATCACCATTGCAACTAGTGACTAAGCATTTTTTAAAATAGTTTCTTACGCTAAGAAAATTTTCTGTCACATGCTAATTAATCTTCAACTTAATTACCAATTATTAATAAGTCTATTTCATTGATAAGGGGTTTTCTGTCTGTTTTTGGGTGAAGTAAATGGAAATAGTTGAGGCATTAGCCTCAAAGTTGTGTCAAGCTAACAGCATTAGCATTCTTCTGTGCTGCTGGGTTTCTCTCTAACCCGCCTTTCCCTCAGTCATCATTCTCTCTTCTTTGCTGCTGCCATTATTGGCCCTTAGACCTCTATTATAATCATTAAACTTTGCTTATTTGGCCCCCAAATCCGCTTTGAGGATCAGGTTCTGCAGTAACTCTGCCTGCCTCCACAGTAACGCAGAACATCTCTGGAGGAATGCGGCGTTTCCCGCTCTTTTGTCAGGGTCCATTTTGAGTGGGGCAGATAGAGTTGCACTAGATTTCATAAGCCGTGTGTGTGTCTGTGTGTGCGTGCGTGTAGGTGCATGTGTGTGTGTTTAAACTAATTGAGTTGGCTGTTAAACCCGGGTCTCTGTAGTCCTGAAGACATTCTGCAGGGTGGGGTGAAGCTTTAGTTTGGCATTAAGTTTCTCCTTAGCTGACTTGCCACTGGAATATACTTAATAGAAGTGCACACTCAAGTGTGTGTGGACATCCTGAGTGTGTGATCACAGGTGCCAGGGTTGGAACAACTCTGGTCCTTTCCTATAAACAAATAGAAAGGAGCAGAACTCCCTTGTGCTGGTCTGTGGTTTACCTCACAAACTTGTCTTAATTTGTGATTTTGTTATTTTCTTTGGTCAAAAATATTAGAAATATCATTTATATTCAAAAGCCAGTGGAAGAAATGTTCTGGTGCAAATTCTCAATGTTTATACTTCAGGTTTAGCCAATTTTTTAAATATAATTTCAAAATATGATGATAGATGGATGAATGCAAAAAGGAGTAAAGCTTTATTCATGACTACGTCTAGGAAAAAGACGTGGTTAATATAAACAATGGGTTAGGGGCACTTTCTACGGTATAAACAAAAACAGAAGAGTTTACAAAGATAATATCAGTACCATAAATGTCTATAAATGTGACTCAGCTGTAAAAGGAAACAGAATGATGTACTTTCTGCGACAATAAACACAGAAGACTTACCAAAGACCGTCCATAACAGACAACTGAGAAAAATATTACTGAGCTAGGTGTACTTTCTATGGCCAAAAACGTGAAAAATTCACAAAAACAATACCATCAGTAAAACCATTAATAGATAAGTGTAAAAAGTCATACAAATAGGGGAAAAACACTGAATAAGGTGTACAATCACTGGTAAAAAATATAGCTCATACCAGTAGCAACACCATAAATTACTATGTCCATGAAAGAGACACAACTGATGAAAGACAGAATACAAATATAGTCTTCAAATTTAAAGATGCTAATGCAAGCCCTGGGTCAGGTGTTCACTTTCCAGTATTGAACAAAGAGAGACCTCTGTTAATTCAGTTCATTGAAAATGATTCTTTAATGGATGGTAGCAAAATCAAATAGAGAGGAGGGAAACTGATCTTTATGTTTTGCAGCAGCAGCTTATAGATGCTAGTCCAGCTGCTAGCGGAAAACCCTTAAACCAAAACCTAAAATTGATAAAAATAAATCATTATACCTTCATATCGCTATCAAAACTGATGTTTTATCTTCCTCACTTGTCACGAGTACATTTACCTACTGCTCTGAATTTATTCCAAGCTGTCACCTTCATTGTTGGCTAACGTCGACCTTTATGTGGATCTCAGATTCAGAGGTCAGCGCTCTTCGTCAGACGACACTTTCCATCCTCATGGCCTCTGAACTGTTGACCTCCGACTCTTCCTCGGCTCTGCTTGGCCCCGGCAGCACGCAGTACCTGCTCAGCCTCGCCCAGGTGGGCCTCAGTGCGAGTGTGGACTGTCCTGACCTGTGGAGAGGCGTCAAGCAGAGACAGCAGGTCCTGGACAGTCTGCTGCGTAGCCCGCTTTATGAGGTGCGGGAGCTAGCATTGGAGGGTATCCTGAGGAAGCTCCATGAAGAGGAGGACGACGAAGCCAAGAGGAGGCCTCTGTGGCTCAGCGAGACCACCGTGTCCGACCTGACCAACATGGCCGTTCAAGAGCGACACCAGCAGTGTTTAGCAAAGGTGAGACACACACAATCACACAAAAGCTGCATTGTGTTTCTGGTGTGTCTGTAGCTACGTTTCCATTCATTTGTCATGTGAATTTTGAGCAAAATTTTAAAATGTCTCAAAAGGAAAAATAGAAGTTAAGCATGTTTTCTGTCAGATTTTCATGCTGGACAATAAATATAGATATTCACAATAGATAATACATTTGAGAGAATATTCAATAATCTCACTGGGCTTACGTGGCTAAATCCAGGATTTATGGGTGGCAACAACTAACTTGCCAGGTAACTCTTTGTTACCTAGCAACTCACTTACTCTTTGTTACCTAGCAACAACCTGTTGAGTAACTGGTGCAGCAGCAGTTTTAGGTTTTGCTACTATGGCTCATAATTTAGCTTAAAAATAAAAATACAATGGCATTGAGATAAAACTGTGGATAAAAGAGGAAAAGTCATGCCGTCAGTTGGGTGATATGTCAGATTTTTTAAAAAGAAAACTGATTGATCATTTTTTACATGAAACTCTTGTATTGTGAGACGTTTTTCGGCCACGTTGTGATTTGTCTTTTCGCCGTGTTGTTCAGTCTCTTCTTCCTAATGAGGAAGCAGAGATTGGAAAATGATATGGACCGTACATTTAAGAGAAACCTCCAAACGTGAGACATATTGTTTCATACCTCTGGTAAGGCACAGACCCAGCAGTGGAAGGGAGCGTTCCGCCTCTCCCTTCCCAGCCTACAGTGCTTCTCCTTGGCTACTCTTGGGAGCGACAGCCCCCCTCCCTATTGGAGGTTTGGACCCACCATTGGATGGGAAAGTTTGCCATGTTGGAATTTATTCTACAAAATGTGTTTCCATCTCCTTTTTAATGTTTCCTGTTTTTTGGAACCCCTCTAAGGCAAGCATGAAATTGAGGAAATTATTTTGAATTTTTTCCATTTCCATCAACATTTTCTAAAGTGACACTTCAAAATACACATAAAAACATAGATGGAAACAATACTTCTCTCTGTAAGTTTCCTTTTTAGCTCATTTAGTGGGAAATGACCTGCAAATACTTCCACCGTGAGCTAGCCTGCACCCACTCTCTCTTTCCAGGTCTGCACTCCAGAATGCTGCAGGAATGTTAGCTCAGCAGAAAGAGGAAAACTAAAATAACTAGAGCTGGCAGAAAGGACAGCTTGCTGACTTTCTCTTCCTCCCTCTGCTCCTCTCAGGTCCTGCAGGTGTTGTGTGTGTTGGGCTCCAGCGCTCAGCTCTTGTGGCAGGACGGTGCAAAGACTTTGTCTCAGAAGGAGGTTCTGATCCACCTACTGACTCTGGCTGAGAACTTTACTCACAGGTTGGTAAAAAAATTATCTTTTCTGACCATAAGGGCGTCTGAATTTGATGTCTTGTTCAGACCAAAGTTTATTACTAATCTGTTAAATTCAGAATATCATCAGCATAACAGAAACTTTATGCTTTCTAAAAGTTTTACAGAGCAAAATTACATAAAAAATAAAAGGGTAACAAGTACAGAACCCTGTGGAACTTCATTTCTCACTCTTTACAATCTTATGACTGTAAGTATGAAATGAAGCCCTGAAATGTATCAAGATAAGTAAAGTACAACTGTTACATGATCCCAAGGCAATATAATTAGTAACTTTCAGTTTTGGGAATCCTGTGCAGTCATGAGGTCTGAGGCAGAACCGTAAATATTGAAAGATTGGATACTTCTGTGTCATCTTGATATTCATCAGATCCAAGATAGAGAGCTATTGGTTAAAGATAAACTGCTGTAAATTAGTTTATATTTTTTCAAAAGAGACGTTGGTGGTTGCTATGAAGTATCTTGTAATTCAGATTAATTCAGATTAGTAGGGAAAATACAGCATAAACTAAAATCAGGTTTTAATTAATAAACTTGTAAATGGGAAACAAAGTCATTGAAACAAGGCAATCAAACTACTGAAAGTTAAAGGAATACAATCAATCAACTTTATTTGTACAGCACATTTCAGCAGGAAGGCAGTTCAAAGAGTCTTACCTGATAAAAACTAATTTTTTATAAAGAAAATTAAAAAGAAATCACCATGCAGTTGATCGAAGCAGCATTACATTTCTCTGAACAGGTGGATTTTAGTTTTTATTTAAAAGAACTCAGTGTTTCGGCTGCAGTTTTCTAGATGGATCAACAGGGCTCTGTTAGCATGAAGACAAACATGGGACACAGCAGGTCCTTTCCTTATTTTAACTTTCTGTCCAAATAGCATCAAAACAGCTTTTAGTTCTGATGGATTTTATATCTGCTGGTACCTGCTGGGCTTTCAGTGTGAGAATCCATGCAGGAGGGGACGCACAGGGTCACTGGCTGCACCTGGGCACCACTTCGGGGTTATTGTGCTTGTTTGGCAGCATCTCTATGGTTAGCTTACTGTCCCTCCAGCCACAGAGGGGGCATTTGCAAAATAAAATCCAAGGCGTGGAAGTGTTTCTGTGGATGAAAGCTGATATTTATTCTCTCAAAGGCCTTCATCTGCACCATTATTCTGCTGTAAGACTAATCACACCTGCCCGGCATGAGGCAGTGTTTTTGTCAGTTTATGAAAGAGTCGTGAGTCATGAGTCCTCCGTCTTTTACCGCAAACTCATTTTGGCACTTGGTGTTCCAGTTCATGTGTCTGTGCTCAGACGGTAAGCCCTTAGACGTCCACTGGCACATACACACACACACACACACCTTTTCTTGACAAGCCAGGGCTGTACTTTTCTCACCCCGGACAAGAGAATACAGGCTTGAATAAGGATTGGATTACAAAGCCTTGTGAAGCCTTTTCCTGGCCACAATCTCTGCACACAGGGATCCACTTTCCCTTCAGCGCGGCCCCTGGGTTATGATTAGAGCTCAGGAGGGGTGGGATTGGGTTGCCGGTTGTCCTTGTCTGCCATGTGATTAAATGGCACTCGGGCTATTGTGACTCGAAATGTCGTGGTGAGTACCAGCACACTTCTTTTGTGTACAGTAAGGCAAGAAAGTGGAGGTATTAGTGTGTGAAGGATGGCAGGAAGCCCTAATTGGACCCTATGACCTTTATTTGTGAATGTTATTTCTTAAATATTACTTCAAATTGATTTGAAGTCATAGAATCAGGGGATTTTCTGAGTAATTGTTTTGTATTGTATTGACCTAGAAGACCATCATGTCTCAATTAGTACTAAGCTGTTTAGAGAAAACAATTCACTACATAGTGATTTATTATGACATACTTGTAGTCTGTTACTTGATTCCTTTATGTAAGATAAACTGAGAAATATATCACAATATCATCAGCATAACAACAATCCCTTTTTAAAAGTTTTACAAAGTGAAATTATATAAAAAGAAAAAGGGTAACAAGTACAAAACCCTGTGGAACTCCATTTCTCACTCTTATTTTATTGACAACAATGAATTTGGCAATGAAATGCTGTTGCTTGGTTACTGGAGTACACAGAAAACAAATACTGAAAAACTACAAGAGTGACTAAAAATACATACACACACATTTATATGTACAATTGTTACTGGTGCAGATAAAAATTTAATAAAAAGTCCTGACTTTGAAAAATGTTTACAAGCCGAATCATTTGATTTTAAATCTATTTCTCATAAAAACCACTGATGATGGAAGGCAAGTGAGTCCAAGGTGAAAAGAAAAAACATACAAACTTATTCAGTAAATAAATGTATTTAACTGGGAAAAAAAACAAAACTTAGGCCTACAAAGTATTTTGATCTTCGTAAACTGGGTTGACATGTCCAAAGTTTGGCCACTACTGATTTAGGGAGTTCAGTTTGCTGAGTAGAAATTAAAGCATCTGATTAAAATGAATAAATATAAAGCAGCAGAGCTGAGATTTGATGGTTATATGAGATGTTTGATGTTGTATTTCAGTGTGGAGCTCCTCTGTGCTGCAGTAACACTGGCCTCCCAGCTGGTGGTGGAGCTGGTGAGCTCTGATCATCAGGTAAGAACCTCAGAGCTGTAATTCCTAAACATGTGATTTACATTTATTTACCACCAGCCTTTTCATCCAACCTCCTGTTTATGCATCCAACCTCCACTCTGTTCATCCAACCACACCCAACCATCTGTCTATTCATCCAACCATCTGTCTATTCATCCAACCACCTGTCTATTCATCCAACGATTCATCTCCAACTTTTAACTGCTGAATGTATTTGTTAAACTCAACAGCAGGTTGTTTTTCCATATTCATATTCATGTTTGTTTTAAATGTAGGATCTGGGTGCAGTGGCGTGTTTCGCCCAGTGGGGGGCACTGGTGTCCTCCTGCTCTGCTGAAGAGCAGCCGGTGGAGGTGAAGCTGATGGTCGCCAAGGTGCTGGTCACCTGTTCATCCACGCTGATGACCAACCCTCAGTTGCCGCTGGGTGAGTCTGGGCCGCAGCAGCAGAACAGAACCCAGTTCTTCCATCCGGGTCCAGAACTTCACAGTGTTTGGGTTTCCCGTTCTGCTGTTAGGTTTTGCTGCTACCGTGTCGCTGTGGCGCAGTCTGTTCACGCTGCTGCAGGACGAGGACCAGGAAGTGAGAGACGCTGCCTCCGACTTCACCTGCTGTGTGCCGGCTCACCTGCTCAGCTCAGGTAAACTCGTATGCTGGCGTCCCGGCTGCTGGCCACAACTTCAAAATAAAACTTCCTGTCTCAAAAAATTCAGTTTTATAAACTGGGAACTTTAATTTTTTTTTTTTGCTTTTTGTTGACTGAAGATACGGTTTATGGAAGAAAATGTTCAATGCAATTAAATACAATTTCGAGATGTAAATATGATGCATCCTGATGACATCACTGATATGCTAATGAATGCATGACATCACCAAGTTTAAACATGAGCAGGTAGCTATTCATCCAACCACTTATCCATTCATCCAATCATCCATCTATACATCCAACCACCACTTATTGTGGTGGTTGGATGATAATTCAACCTCCCTATCAATTCATCCATTTATCTGTGTATTCATCCAACCACCACTGTCCCATCTCAACCACTCATCTCTTTCATCCATCCATCCGTTTGAAACATTTTTATGTGCAGAAGATCTTCATTCAATCTGTGGTTTGAGTCATGAAATGTTTAGAACTGTGACTTTAAATAACCTGATCTAGAACAAAAACAAACGCCTCACTTCTCCTATCATCATGTTGAATCTGCATCAGTCGTTAACTGTGAGCTAATTCCATCCCAACAATGTGAAGACAACAACAATAACCCTACGCCTCCAGTGCAAAAACACTCATCTGTATAGACAGACATAAATATATCCTGGTGTTAAAAAACTTTGACATCATTTCCTGCTCAGGGTTGGGGCGCATTCCTGGAAGGAAGGGCGCTAATTCTGGTTTAGCAGTTTGGAAGCGCGAGTGTGTGTTTGTGTGGTTACGCGTCATTCTGTTTGGAACGTATGAGGCCTGTTTACTGAAGAACTGTGTAATGTGACCCAGTGGAGCTCGCTGACAGACACATTAATGCCAGTTTTAGCCCCTCAGATGCTCCATGAGGGGATTGACACCCTGGCTGCTGTTCAGACTCATAAACGGCCTTCGTGCTGCTTCCTGGCCTCATTTGGCTGCTTTCCTTCACTTCTCCGGGTCCCCTGCAGAATCACACCCTCTTTGGATGTTATCACTTAGCATGCCATGAAACTGCAAAATAACAGTTACTGCAGGATTGTTATCACAAAGGCCACAAAGGAAACACAGTATTTGTTGCTTTACATGAATTTTCTGTTCGTATCCGATTCAAATGTAGTTTCACAGTTGATCAGAGGGGTCCAAAGTGTGGTTGTGGGGCCGTCTGTGGCCCACGGAATAATTTTGTGCAGCCTCCGACTGCATGTTTTTGAGAATTTATGTTATATTTTTCATTTAAAAGAAGAAATAGAGAAGATGGACTGACCTATATCCTCGTTTTATTGCTGAGAAAATTGACCCCAAAATGTCCAATAATGCTAAAGTTTTAGATTTTTTAGTATTTCAAATCTGTTTTCTACAAAAGTCTGACTTTTTTATTTTTTATTAAAGTATTCCACGCTTGGGGTTAAACCAGCGGCTGCATTAATCGAATATTTTTTGAAATTACCAGCAGCTCTGGTATTTTTCAGCTTTACAGTATTTTTATGGTAAATTTGGAGCTGCCAGTATTTCACCGTAAATTAGAGACGTCCTTTACAGTCTCTAAATTTATCATTTTACTGTATAATAATTTCACCAGAATTAATAAAAAAAATTCTGACAACCACAGCTGCTGGTATTTTACTGTAAATTAGAGACTTTTTGTTATTTTAGAAGTGAATTATTATGTCTACTTCTTATATATTGTTGACTAACTGAAATGTTAGTTTTAAATTAAGGGTAAAATGTTGTTTTTTTCCTTAAAAATCAGAGCCTGCTTCAGGCAGGAATGCAGTTTAATGTTTCTGGAAGTGTTTTTATTTATGTTGTGTGTGTTCTATATAAATGAGACCAGACAGGGTGAAGATAAGCCTTTATCAGCTGAAAATCAGGCAGAAACCGAGGTCAGCACCACGACTGGGATGGAAAGGTTTCCTTTCTGTACGACAGGAAGAAAACACAATGGACATAATTACAGAGCGGCTGGTCCTCCTCCATCCATTCATACTCACGCTCCTTTGGAGGACACTTTTATTTCTTTGTGGGAGGCAAAGTTTCACGTTACATTACCAGGAAGAAAACTGCATCTACATTTTGATCGTGCTGTTCCACCTTCGAGTTAAACTAAAGGGAAAAATTGTGCTATTATGTTTTATGACTGTAATACTGAAGTCGTTTCAACTCATTCTGTCTTTTTTTTCCGCCTCAGGCAAAGCAGTGTAGCTTTACATGGAGGGCTGTGTGTGTGTGTGTGTGTGTGTGTGTGTGTGTGTGTGTGTGTGTGTGTGTGTGTGTGTGTGTGTGTGTGTGCGTGTGCGTGCGTGTCAGGTTTATGACCCGCCGTTGCTGAGTCAAGTATCCGAGGCGTTAGCTGCTTCAGGCGGAGGTGGCAAAGCCTGGTCCTTTGATATGGCAGACGGGAAAGCTGTGGTTAAAAAAAAACCTGTTTAGCAGCGTGAATTAATCCACAAAAGCTCAGAAAACACTAAATAAAAGTCAAACAGTTATACACAAATGGACATAAAGAAAATAAATTAAATAGTTTGAGTTTTAAACCCAAAAACCGAAGATTGCAGACATGTAAAACTTTCTTGTGAGGGCGTCAGGCATTTGTGAAGCTTGACTCGTTTTTGTACAGCAGATGTTTTGTTCTGGACAGGAAGAGGAAATTTAATTTAACCCCTTAAGGTTCCCTTCACCCACCACACTCTTCAGCATCAATACTTTCAGACTAATTATGTCTGAAATGAAGCTCCACTAGCTGGATTAGCCCATGGGAAAATAGCAGTTCACAGATGTTTTTTAGCCGATCACCGATCTTTTAAAAAGCCTGACTTGCCAATTCCAGTTTGGGAAAATTCTACCGATTAGTTTTTCAGCGTTGAATAAACCGAAAAAATTTGTTTGACTCCCTTTAGTCGCATTGATTACTGCAACAGTGTCCTTAAAAACTCAATCCTCCAGCTGCTGCTGCTGCTGCTGACTAAAACCAGGAACACTGTAAAAACACAAAATCTTACCAAGCAATTTTTGTCTAGTCTCCAGTCCAAATATCTTAATACACTTGAAATAAGGCAAAACTAACTTAAAAGTAACTTGTTAGAAAAATATAGTGACTTGTTGAAGCAAATGATTCCTTAATATTGATGAACATGTTATTGTTCTATTGCCAGATAAATTAACTTACAACATGGGAAAATATCTTGTTATAATTTAATTAACCTGCCAATGGAACTAGTTCTTTTAAATATTAAGGAATTAATTACCGAATACAAGTTTCTATGTTTTACTAAAAAGTTATTTGTAAGTTTGTTTTCTTTATTTCAAATGTTCTAAAATATTTGAACAAGAAATTTGACCAAAATTCTTGATAAGATTTTGTGTTTTTGCAGTGCATGTGCGCACCCTCCGAATGCTAAAGGCTAGTTAGCATGGTCACTTAAACGGTTTTCCTGTAATGGTAAACATTACCACATTTAGCTGCATGTACACAAACATGATTGACAGCGCTAAGACCCGCCTCCTGGCTCTGATTGGTTGTTTTTGATGCATTTCTTCAGACAGATATCGTAGCATTTGGATTCTCATTCATAGATTTTGTCTTATAAGAAACTGTCGGGACTTGGAGACAGTTTTAACAAATGTATTAAAACATTTTTTACATAAAAGTTATCTTCTGCAGCTTTAATTTTCTCCTAGAATCATTAGCTTACTGTTTGCATAACATTCATCTCTGGTGTTCATGCATTGTGCTGACAGACCAGCTTCACTGAGCCGTGAACAAACAAACCCTCAAAGTGACCTACTTTGATTACCGTAACTCTGCAGCACAAAGTCCCATTCATGCTTTTTTTTCTCGGCAACATTCATTTAATCTTTATGACACAGATTATTAACCTGACACAACGGAGGGCCGCTCATTAAACAGAGCCAGTCTTTTATTGACACGACGCTCTCTAAACTGCAGCGTGTGTCATCTGAGCAGAGATAAAAAGCAACGACACAGAGAGCAGAGATTTGTGGCCTCAGGCTTTACATTTGGATCAAATCAACTGTAATCTGAGGCATACAGAGACGTGGTGTTAGTGCGAATCGCACCATGTTTCACTTGTTAAAGCCAATGAGATTTTAATTTCTCAGCTGAAATAAAGTCACATGCTTGGTAGAGTGATGACTGGTTTGTTGCAGTGTTTGTTTGTCCCTGAAAGTAGCTCAGTTTCTAACACAAATGTCTGTAAAATGTTTAAAAAAAAACACATAATTTTACAATTGCAGTGTTTTTATTAAATAACACTTAACAATTAAAATCACACATGAATAAGTTTGTTCACAAGTTTAAAAAAACATGCATCTTCCAACTACTACTTCCTGTTGTTGTCTTCTTTGTGGTTTTCGCCAGTAGTAACATCCAGTTGTTGGCTGTGTGACTCGTGATGTGAAAAAAGTATTTCGATGGCAATTTAGTTCTCAAATTAGGATTTTTTTTTTTCACTTTAAGAAAAAACAAATATTGTGCCGTGGCGTTTCTGTTTATCTTGTTAATATATTATAAACACTGCAAAAACACAAGAATTTTTGTTTAGTTTCTGTGAAAATCTCTTGGTACGTGTGAAATAAGACAAAACTAACTTACAAGTAACTTTTAATCAAAATATAAGAGTTTGTTTATGTAAAAAATCATTAGCTCCACTAAAACATGGGAAAATGTTTTAAGAGTAAATAATTTACCAGTGGAACTAGAACTTTTTTATCAATATTGGGGAATTATTTACTCAGAACAAGCTCCCTTATCTTGTTGAAAAGTTACTTGTAAGTTAGTTTTGTCTTTTATAAGCATAATAAGATATTTACACTATAAACTGGACCAAAGTCCTTGGCAAGACTTTGAAAGCATTTCTAGAGACCAATAAACTTTGTTCAAATTTGATTTATCACATTAAGCTACAAATATAATTTTATTCGCTGATTCTTTCATCACTTTCCTTCCATCATTTATTCGGTTTAAGCTCCTAATGCAGAAGATGTAACTTCAGGTTTCCAGAACTGGATCCTTGATGTGTAAATCGTGTCTAGCGGTGAACGACTGCAAATCATGGTGAGTTTTCGGTCTGCAGGCCGTTGGCCTCCTGCTGAGTCAGCCTTTTACTTTCATGTGATCCTTTCGTTCCTTTCACCTCAGACTGAGATTGATGCTTAAACGCTGCAAATCAGGAGCTTCCAGGATATTCCCAGACCGTCACTTTTATGCTAATGCAGCTTTAGCACTTTGTGTTGCCATGTTTCCTGTTGCTGTTGTTGCCCTTGGTCTCTGGTCTAGTCTGTCCTTTCCCATCATCTAGCAGAGGAAGTTGGGGTTGTAAAGTGCGTGTTTTTATTTCACACGTCTTTCTCTATCTCACACCTCTGCTTCCTGGAGTCTCGGCTCCAGCTCAGCGCGCCAAGGGTGCGATGGCTTGTTTGAAGAGAAAAGGCTGCTGCTCTCACCTTTTCTGCACTGCAAAACACAAAGCCTACTATTTTTTATTGAGTTTCTACTGCAAATATCTTAAGACGCTTGAAATAATACAACGAAACTAACTCGCAAGTAACTTTTCAGCAACATAGGAGCTTATTTTAGGTAAATAACTCTTGGATATTGATTAAAATAGGCAGCTTATGTATTATATTCACTTATAAAATGTTACAAGTGAAATAATCTACTGGTGAAAGTATTTTTCAGCAATATTAAGAAATTATTTACCTAAAATAAGCTCCTATGTAATACTGAAATGTGGCTTGTAAGCTAGTTTCATCTTATTTCAAGTGTCTTAAGATATTTGCTCGTGAAATATCTCAATCAGAAATACTTTTTGTATTTTTGCAGTGTATGCTTGTATCCTAAAGAGTGCAGGTGACTTTTGAACTGACTGAATACGAATTGAATAGTTGTAAAATTCAGCATTTCTATAAAAACTATGCATAATCCTTGGGTTTTTACACATTTGGTAATATTACAGTTACAAACTATGTATTTTACTGCACCTGGAGAAGCATGGCGGTGGCAGAATCATGCTGTGGAAATGCTAATCAGAGAATATGTTGGCATAAATGATATTGCAGCTTAAAGAAGGCTTGATGAAATCCATTTTATTATTTTCCAAATTACAAATTTTTCCATTGAATTTTATTTTAACCTTATTTGATAACTCAAAAAGTAAATAATCAAAAATTAACAAGTTAATATAGGTCAACACTTCCTGTTTTTCTGAACAGAACATTAAATGGTGCCAAAGTATTTTTCCCTCCTCATTATTTTTAAAGAACTCAAATCTATCCATGATATTAATACTTTAAATGTGTGGTAATTCCTGTAACATAATAATCTGTGCTTCTGTTTTGTGACTGTTTCTGATTATAATCCAGCATATAATATAATCTAAGATTCACATTTTAAACATTAATCCGCAAACCCCCTTTAAGGAAACACCAAAAATGAGAAAACCTCAACCAGTCGGTGACTCTACCTCACCCAGAATCCCTCCATTCATCCACCAACTGATGTGATCGAAGCAGAATCTCCACACACACACACACACACACACACACACACACACACACACACACACACACACACACACACACACACACACACACACACACACACACACACACACACTGCCAGCCAGGGGAAAGACTATCCCCTTGAGAAAGGAGGCGTTTGGCTGCAGAAGCTGCAGGAGGGAGAATCAAGTCAAGCGTTGTGTGAAACCTTTGTCAGGAAGATGATAAACGGCACGCAGCTAAAATTTCCTGTTTTATCCCTGAACGTTGGGAAGGCGGGGAGCGCTGAGGCCGACCTTCAGAGGCAGGGCTTCTGGGGAAAGAAAGGAATTTGTCACTCAGGCTCCTAAACTCTTAAATCTCCTCTAATACTCTACAATCAACGAGCCGTAGCGCGGCTTTCCCTCCGCGCTCAGACTTCAGGCTCTGCTCCGATTTTACGCCCCCTCTGCAGACATGAAAAGCTCTCTGGGCTCGCCGCCCCGGACCTGTTTGTGTGTTTTTAACCATTAGTGTGCCGGTGGCGAGGGCGGAGGATCGTACACCTCCACCTCACCCCAATTCCCACAGTGCTAGTGTTTTGGCTAGTGGCTCCCAAAGCCTTTTGAAGTCTGTCAGGTGACAGCTGTGGTGAGAGAGGCCGTGGCGGGAAAACAACACACACACACACACACACACACACAGACACACAACACACACACACACACACACACACACACACAAGTATGAGCGAGCTGCTTTGTTTCCCTGCTTGCTTCTGTTTCCTCACATTCCTGTATTTAGATATATATGTATCAATATGACCGTCTTCAAAAGCCTTTTTATTTAATTATGCAAAATTTACTTTTTGTATGTTTTTATGTTTCCAGAAGTGTCTCTACTGCTTCTGTAAACAGCTGAAGGACTAATAAAAAATACTTCATTTTCTTTGGCAAAAAGTTTATATTTTTTGTGTCTGGAAAACGAGCCGTTTCAAAAATCTCCCGGTTGTTAATCCACATTCAGCTGCTGCCTAGCATCAAGAGCGGAGCTGGGCAGCTGGTTTTACTGCTGCATGTCCGGTACAATGGCTGCTGTTAAAGACAAGTGTTTTGTTGTTGCCGTCTTGCCATCCAGAAACCACTTGCTCTGTTCTTGTTGGATGTGCATGAGGCTCTACTTCTGCTTTTCAAAGATGTACGGTGGTATAATTGCATCTGTCTGCAGCCATTTTCACATGTCAGTGTTGAGTTTAGGGGCTTGGCCAGCAGCAGATGATTTGGATTTTAAGTGACAAGAAAGCCAATAACAGCCTGTAGACAGACCTGAGCAGGCAAACATCTCATTATCTAAGAATGATTTTTACAAAAATGTAATGAAAATGTTTTGTGTAACTCATAGATGTATAGTAACCTGTACAAGGAAGCACAATAGGTCACCTTTAACACATTTTGTTTATTTAAACTAATTAATCAAGCATTTCTTGATGGAACATCTGAAAAATAGTCTCAAGAAATCACTGAGATGACCTTAGATTGTAGAATCCAGGAACCTCGGTTCGGTTGAAGTGAACTCTGGCACGGTTCTGGACCAGAAACCGCTCCGAAAGCAGGAAGTGATGACCTGAACCATTTGTGACAAATAAGTAGAAATCTGTAAGATTGGCATCTTCATAAACTCATAAGCGGAGCCTCAATCCTGGAGATGACCTGCACGCCGCTGCAGAGTATTTCTGACTCGTCTCACACACCCCTCATGATGGCTGGTTATATGAGTTATAGTTCTGTTTCTCGGAAGGCCGTCCAAGCCTTAAAGAAAACACGCATGCACATTAACACCAAGTTTGGACTGCAGAGTCAGCCCTGCTTGACTCACAGTGAGAACAAGTCCCAGTTTTATGCCTCGGCTTCTTCTACTCCGTCCGTCGGAGTGTAATGGCTGCCTTGCAGAGACGCAGAAGTGTGTTTAGCCTCGTTAGCTTCAGATTGGACTCATTACGCCGTAACGTTTCTGTCAAGGTCCCCCAGATGTTCTCTAATTACAGTTTATTTATTAACCAGCAAACATTAGAACTGGGTTTCTATATCCTGGTTCTCGGAACTCACCGCCCTGCGTGTTTTACATGTTTCTCCACTTAAAACATGCCTGATTCATATGAATGGATCATTAACAGGCTGGTGCTGAACTTGATGGCCTGCTGAGGGTTTAACTCAATCATCTGAATGAGCCACACAACCACACTCTAAATAAAGTGGAATAACACGCAGAGAAAGGGAACGTCTGGGATTGATGGTGGTATTGGAAATGGGAAGCAGAGATCTAGAAAATCTTTTTCTAGCTGCTGTTCAGCCAAATGTAGGAATTATGACGGATAACAGGTGATGAACATTGACTATCAGGATGGCTTCTTGTCTAGTCGGCCATGTTGGATCTTGATGTTTTGCGGGGTATTCTGAACGTTGGTGGTCTCTGTATGGTCTTTAGGACGCCTTTCCCCTAAACATGGTTAGTTTGCTTTAATCGAACTCTAGTTTGTTTGCCAAGAAAGTCTGTTTTGTTTGGTGATGTGTGAACCCGCAATTAAACTCTAATGCGGACGGAAAAAAGCAAAATCTGGTCCGTCTAGAAACGTAGGTCTCGGTTCGGTTGAAGTGAACTCTGGTGTGGATCAAATGACACAGTGAATTGTGAAAGCGGACTGCAGCAGCCATTTTGGTTCCCAATGGAGCCAAGTCTACCAGACCATAAGCTGGGAAAATACCTTAAAAATGTTCCATTTGAGCCAAGCATTAAACTGGTTCCATCTGAACTGGTTCTGGTGGAAAGATATCAGAACTCAACCGTTCAGAAAGGTTTGGATTGTTGATCTTTCCTCTTTCAAGCAGGCACATCCAATAAATGTTTTGTAAAAACCGAACATTTTCTAATTTCACAGTGTCTTCAGCTTCGTCGGTTTGTTTTGTCCTCAGATGTTGCCGGCGTGTCCGTGTGTCCGCCAGCAGCCCTGGACCTGGGTGTGGGGCTCCTGTGTGGGATGTTTGAGCTGTGGGGGCAGCTGGGAGCCGGGCTCCTCGCTCTCACCCAGTGGCTGATGGGAGAAGAGGATGGCGGCGATGAAGACGAGGCAGAGGAAGCTTCCTGTCTGGTGAGACCTTCGGTTTTATGGTGATCTTTCTGGACAATAAATCAATAACAATAATTATTGCGATAGATGTGATCAACAGCAATAGATGATACTTATGATAGAATCTTTAATAGTCACCATATTAACTGAACTTTGACTGCTCAGGCTCTCGCTAATTGCTAACTCGCTCATTCTTTTGTTGCCTAGCAACTCACCTGTTCTATGGTTACCTAGCAACAACCTGTTGAGTAACTAGCGCAGCAGCAGTTTCATGTTTTTCCTCCTAACTGCTAAAGAATAAAAAACAATGACATGAAGTGAAGACTGGATGACACAAGAAACATCTCACCCCCTGTTTGGTTGGATTTTAGATTTTTAAAACAAAAAAAAATCAATATTTATTAATATTGACTGATATAAAATGCTTATGTTGTGATAGGCCATGTTGATCGCTTATCATAACATGTTTCTGTCTCATTATTGTCATGAAGGCCTTTGGAAATAATATCTGGTTCCATCAGATTTGGTTTTTGTTTAAATTAAGCTGATTTTATATGTTTTTAATATGTTTAAATAGGAGAAAACCAAAATGTTCTAGCTCATTTCTCTTGTTTAGTTCTGCTCTCATTAGCAGACTAAACAGTCTTGGTGTTGTTAGTCACCAAGGTTTCTGCTCTCCGTCGCTTATTTGGGCTTTTCACAAAGATAGAAGTCAAGGTCGAAGATGTTTAAATCTACAATAATAATAAAAAGAAAGTACACCCTGTTTCCATTTTAAGGCTTTATATAGCAGGACATAATAAAGATTATGTTGAAAAAAAATCTACATTTAACCCAAAGTTACCACACTGTTACTATTTACTTGACTATAATAAAATAAAATGTAGATAATTATTAGTGACCATTTCTATTAAAGCTGGACCAGATCTCAGGTTTGTCTTTATGCAATGCAATAAACTCGCAGCAATTTGTTGCAGCAATCTGTTGCAGCAATCTGTTGCAGCAAGGGTGGATCCGTCCGTCCGTCCATCCATCAAATATCAAATATAATGACTTTATTCTCATAATCTGACTTTTTTTGGTAATATTATGACTTCATTGTTGAATGAATTTGCACGTTTTCTTGTAATATTATGGGTTTTTTTTTTTTCTTAGCCGGGCTCGATAAATCGACTCCGCCTTAAATCCGTAATCTGGTTCTGAAGTCCGGTCCGGTTAACTCTGGCCCGTTCTGCTGTGACCAGGATGAAGAGGACTTTCTGTTTGAGAAGGGCGAGCTGAACCTTTGGGCCGAGCCCCTGCAGTGGGTGCAGCTGCTGCACCGACACCTGCGTTCCCTCCTGGCCCGTTTGAGTCAGAACCAGGCTGTGGATCCGGACCAGGTGGGTCGGATCCAGACGCAGGCCCGGGCCAAACTCCTGGCCTCCCAGGAGGCTCTGGACCGCCTGCCTGAGCTGCCGCAGTTCCGCTGCGGCGCAGAGCACGCCCGGCTGACGCTGTGGCGCCGCAGGGCGGAGCTGGTTCTGGATCTGCTGCGCGGGTTCCAGGCAACGGGTTCAGAACTGTAAGAATTTAGACTATTTTAAAAAGTTTTACCTGTTTTTGCTGGATTTATGTTTTATTCCATCAATCAAGGTGTTTTATTTATGTCTTATTAAAATCAGATTTTTAATTAATTTGTTCCTTTTGTTGTGATGAAACTGGATCTTCTCTAAAGAATGAAAAATTTATCAAACTAAACTCTAAAATATAAGATATTAAACTTCTTAACTTGTTTACTATAAATTCTGTTTTTCTGATCAGGTTACTTTCAAGTAGTTACAAATACCAAAATACCATCAAAATTCAAATTATATTTTTTGTTAGCTGCTCCTGTAAGCATGGTTAAAATCAGTAACCATGGTGACACCGGTATGTTAGGCTAATTACAAATTATGCTAAAGCTAACTGGTAATTTACATACATACTGGAAGAGCAGCTCAGGAATGATGAAGCATCTGGTGCTGGGATAAGGGGGCCTCGAGTAAAAGACGCTCAGGGCCCCAAAAGGTCTTTGGCCGGCCCTGAAGCGGAGCGGGTCAACATGGCACCAGCGTTCAGGCTCCTCCAGCCGGTTTGTAGGAGCTGAGGCTGAATTTACAGCAACCTCTTCCGTCTAGTTTCACTGTTCATGTAATTAAGAGGCAGAAACAATGGATGTCTGTCTGTCTGTCTCTCCTGTCTGTCTGTCTCTCTCTGTCTGTCTGTCTCTCCTGTCTGTCTGTCTCTCTCTGTCTGTCTCTCTGTCTGTCTGTCTGTCTCTGTCTGTCTCTCTCTCCTGTCTGTCTGTCTCTCCTGTCTGTCTGTCTCTCATCTCTCCTGTCTGACTGTCTCTCTGTCTGTCTGTCTGTCTCTCTGTCTGTCTGTCTCTCTGTCTGTCTCTCTCATCTCTCCTGTCTGACTGTCTCTGTCTGTCTGTCTCTCTGTCTGTCTGTCTCTCCTGTCTGTCTCTCTGTCTGTCTCTCCTGTCTGTCTGTCTCTGGTCTCTCCTGTCTGTCTGTCTCTCCGTCTCTCTGTCTGTCTCTCGTCTCTCTCCTCTCGTTCCCTGCTACAATAAAACTGATGTAATGTTTTGGAATCGGCTGCCTGACGTTCCCGCTCCATAAAACCGAGCTGTGCGATGTTCCGCGCGGTTTCTTCAGCGGACATGTTCGAGGGATTTCTGTCCTCCACATTAAACTATTGTCCACAGCTTCTAGTCCCGGGGCAACCCTCAGACTAATTTTAGGGTTGGTAGTAGTAGATTCCAGCCTCTTATGTCACTTGTTTTTCCCCTGGTTGCTATTTTTTTTAGTTTTCTTGAACCAAACTGTTCAGTTCTTGTGCGTATTTTCAGTCCTGTCGTAAAAAGACATTGTACAACCACTCCTTGAATTATGACAATATATGTGTTGCAAAAACCAGCAATTTCTGGTCATATGTGTGGCACTGGGTTATTTTTTATGGCCTCCTGACTGAAATATCTGCCATTTAGAGCCCCATCCTCTGCTGCCAGCTCTGCAGTTTTTCTTCTGTGGTTCTTATTTTTTTTTAATTGATACGACTCCAAACACAGAATGAGAACAGTTTGATATTTTCATGAAATTGATTGTGCTAAATACTTATAATACCCTACAATCACCAACATTCACCATTTTGTTAAATAATTTAGACCAGGGGTGTCCAAAAGGTGGCGCACGCGCCTCTTGCAGCACTCCATACGATTGTTTTTGCGGTCTAGGGGCCACTTATGGCACAAATTTTCCGTTGCAAGTTTATATCTTCTCAAAGGGAAAATGTTACATTCAATAAAACAATTATAATTTATTTCATAAGTTTTGTTCTGTTTGCATTTTGCCACAAGGTGGCAAGCCTGAGAATGAAGGCGTTCTGGTTAGGTGAGACCAAAATGAGATTTTTTCTTGCCCAGCAGGACCAACAGTTATGCAGAATATGGCGGCAGGGAAGGTGGAAGAGTTTGATTCCAGACGCGCTGCTATAAAAATAAAAAATGTCTCCAGTCCTTGAGAGTTCTGTAATTTTTAGATGCGTCTCAGATTCATCACACCTCGATCAAAGTAGATCATTAGCAGGACTTGGAAAGAACCCGACTGCATGCGGATGAGCTCATTCTGCTTCCATGCAAGTTCTTTGGACCAGGGAGACAGCTGAAGGTTTCAGGACTAAAACACTGAGAATGGCTCAGTCAAAGCCCAGACTTTGATAAAACTCAGAATTTGCACCATGAGTTTTGATATATAATTTTGACAGATGCTCTCCATCCAATCTGCCTGACCTTGAACTGTTTGTAAACAACAGAGCGACGTTTCAGTCTTCAGAGCAAAAAGCCACCAGCTCCCTCTTTGTCAGTTCCATATATTACCTCTGGGGGGCAGTGTTGCTCTGCTGTTGTGCATGAGAACTACATTCCTGCAGTCTGGGCTCTGAGACAGAGCAGAAAAATACACAACAGAGGAGTTAAAAAAAGAAGGAAAAGGTCACACTACAGCAAATCCTGCGTGTTTTACGTTATTTCAAGTCAAAATGAACCTACAGTTTCGCTCTGACACGGTTTTCCTGCAGCAGGGAAGCTGATTATGCAATCAGTGGGTTCTAAAAACTGCCCCACTCTTCTTGTCTGGACTCTTCCTTGCTCATATTTGTGGTCTCACCCGTCCACAGGGAGGGAGAGGAAAGGGAGGGCAGGGGGGAGGCACAGTTTCCTTCCATCACAGAAACATGTGTCAGCTCCAGCCAGAGGCTAAAACAGGGGGAAGGTTCAAATCCCCAGGACTTTTCTGCTCTCTGTCATTTAAAATGTGACTGTCTTCACACCAGGAGCTCACGCAACAAGATCCAGGAAAACTTTGCACTGAGAGAAAACTCCCTGCAGCGGCGCATCTAGAAAACTTTGCAAGAGAAACGACTCCTGTGGAAACAACTAGTAGAGCAAAAGTTCACTATAAAGTCAGCCTGCAAAGCCACAAAGTGACACTTCAATTATTTATTTTTTTAGCTAAACAAAGAATGTAACTGATAGCAAACAGCAACACACAGCAGTTCACACCTTCGGCTTAAAGCGTGAAATATAACAGATATATTTGTTTTCACCAAATGATGTAAAAACATTGCTCGGTAATATAGAGTGGATTCTAACTTCAAGATTTTACAAAAAGCGTCTTTTTATTTAAAGGACACTGAGGAAGCAAAATGCTAACTCCAATTTGTGCTTGATGACATCACAAGAGGCATATGAGGAAATAGAAAATGGCCGACTTCCAGGCTCCTGACACATTCTTTTCCTTTATTTTTCACTATTTACTGTAGATTTTGAAACATAATAGATATATAAATGCAGAGAAAAGCTAAATAACACTTTTTAAACATATTTTTCTCTATGGAATCAAATTCCAAACTTTTCAAGATATCATGGAAAGCTGGTACTCCATACCTTTTGTTATGTCACCAGAGGTGTGAAGCTTATTTTTTTTTAAAGAGTACATTGTGTCTTGATTAAATTGGGAACTACTATAATATATATATAAAAAAAACTGACTATGCTGTTGTGTTTTGTAGCTGGCATACTAAATCTATTGTGAGTTTTACTAATATTTACAAATATTCTGGGTAGTAGCTTTAAAATAAATAAACAAATGTTACTAATAGTCTTGACCTTTCATCAGAAGTGAATATTACTGTGTACTTCAACATATTTTACTAAAATAAAAGTAAAAATTACCTGTCCAAAAAAGTATTTAGTAAAAAGTCTACTCAAGCACTCAGTAACTGATTAAATTATCAATCATTTAATATTTAAAAATTACATGATCAGATGGATGAAAATATAAAGTTAAGTGGAAATTTTGGTATTTTGACAACAAAACTGACAATAAATTATAGAAGTAGCAAAAAATAAGATCAGGCAAAAAAAAAAATATATATATATATATATTAGATAAATTTAAGAAAATGTGCGGGTGTGTGCCTGTGTCTGGTGAATGTTAGATTAAAACATGTTTGTTTTTTATTCAGTAGGCAGATAATATTTAACTAAACTAAGAGTAAAATAAAAGTACAGCATAGTAAAAATACTGATAAAATCACATTAAAAAGTTACTTGAGTAAATGCAAATATGCCCAACTCTGATTAAATCACAAATTAAAAGTCGGAGCCCCGGCCCCCTCAGCGCCCCCCTTGGTGTCGCCTTGGATTAACCAAATTCTGTCTCAGCAAGAGTTTTTAACCCACTTCCAGAGGTTTTCAGGGGTGGAAGGAGGGAGTGTGGGCCAGGGTTGGATTTCAAGGCGGTGACGAGCAGCCAGCCAACCGGAGAGGGGAAGAAGTTTGCCCGGAGTCGGCCCGCCCCTCCCCGGCCACAGCGCTGCATTTATACGCTGTTTGCTCCACAGTGAAGCACTCTGGTTCTAGAGAGGAGGAGACAACAGCCACAACTTCACAGCTCCACATACTAACCTCTTCTAGTTTTTATTATTTCCTCCGGACTTCAAATTAAATTATAACAACAATAATAATAATAAAGCGTTTTTGGGTAACTTTTAGAAACTTTTCCACAACCTAAACTTTCCAACTAAGCTCCAGTCGTGGCACAAACAACAACACCTCGTCGCAGCGCAGGATCCCGCTCGGTCCTCCATGAAAGACGGAGTGCGACAGCAGATTTGGGGAAGAGACATGTCAGCGACGGTGCTGTCCACTTTCTACGACATGGACATGCTTTACAAGGTAATAACAACTTTAAAGGCGTTTTTTTCTGTGTGTGTGCAACTTGTTGCGCAGAAATGCTGACAGTTTCTTGTCCCCAGCAGGAGAAAAGCATGAACATGAACGCGCTCCACATCAACAGCATGCTGGATAAGAAGGCGGTGGGCGCTCCGGTCGCCGGCTCCTTCACGCCGGGATTTTTCCGGAGAAACTCCACCAGCAACCTGGAGGCAATGAGCAACGGCAACAAGTACTCTCTGGGCTCGTACAGCAGCTGCATGAAGGAGAACTCCCCGGTCGGCGGCGGCGGCGCCACGGCCCTCATGAACAAGGAGAACAAGTTCCGCGACCGCGCCTACAGCGAGACCGGAGACCGGGGCGTGCTGCAGCAGAAGCCCGCCTCGCAGATCAACTCCACCCGATACAAGACCGAGCTGTGCCGGCCCTTCGAGGAGAACGGCTCCTGCAAATACGGGGAGAAGTGTCAGTTCGCCCACGGCTACCACGAGCTGCGGAGCCTGACGCGCCACCCGAAGTACAAAACGGAGCCGTGTCGCACCTTCCACACCATCGGCTTCTGCCCCTACGGCCCGCGGTGTCACTTCATCCACAACGCGGACGAGCGGCGGCCCGCGCCGCCGGTCAACGCCAACGTGCAGGCGGCGGAGCCCCGCGGCTATAGCCCGCAGCAGCAGCCGCTCCGACCAAAGCTCCACCACAGCCTCAGCTTCTCCGGCTTCTCCACCCACCACGGACTCGAGTCGCCGTTGCTCGAAAGCCCCACATCCCGGACCCCGCCGCCCCCGACCTCCGCGTCGTCGTGCACCTCCGCCTCCAGCTTCTACGACGACGTGCTGTCGCCCAGCTCCATGCCGTGCATCAACAGCGCCTTCTCCTTCCCCGGGCAGGACCTGAAAGCCCTGCTGGCCCCGCTGGCGGTGCACTCCCCGGCCGGCTACGCCAACAACCACTCCGGCGGCGGCGTCGGCGGCAGCTTCTACGGGAACGCGCCGGGCAGCGTGAGCCTCCAGGCGCTGCGCCGCCTCAGCGAGTCGCCGGTGTTCGAGCCCCCGCCCAGCCCGCCGGACTCGCTCTCAGACCGGGAGAGCTACGCGAGCGGGTCCCTCAGCTCTTCCGGGAGCCTGAGCGGCTCCGAGTCCCCGATCCTTGACGCTGGAAGGCGTTTGCCAATCTTCAGCAGGCTGTCGATTTCAGATGACTAAGTTAATTTTTTTTTTTTTTTGGGATTATTGTTGGTTTCAGGAGTCAGGAGGTGCTGGAGACTGAGACTTTCCTTTAAGCAGAGGATATCAAAAGTTTGGCTCCTCTTGACGTGCCTTTAAGCAAGACTTATTCTGATTTATTTTTCCCACCAGCTGCAGGGGTGCAAACCCTGCCCAAACCTCCCTGGAGGGGGGACAAGAGACCAGTTTGCACTAGAAATGCACCGATTAGGCCGATACAGACACCGATTTTTGGTTTAGTTTTTCCTTGTGGTCTGATCTTCCGATTCTGTTTTTGTTTTTCTCCTGACTGAGAAGTAAAATCTTTCTGCTGGTTCCTTGATGATAGAAGTTTTCGAAGGATGTATCCCAAACCTTTCTAATGACACGCTTGTTGATGCATTTCCTGTATGGAATGAAAGCATTGGGTGTTATTGTATTAGGGGGTAAAAAAAATGTTCAATTGATTTTTTTTTTCCAGTTTTTCACCTTTCTGATCACAAGGAAAAATCGTCTGGTTCCGATCTGCGTTGCGTCTCATCGGTGCATCTCTAGTCCCACGAGGATCAGTTAAGCTTCAGTTTCAAGTATCCTTGACCAGGCATTAGTGTAATAGTGTTTTGTTTTTGTATGTATTATAGCTGTATTAAAACTTAGATAGCAAACAGAAGGCATTCCATCAGTGCCTTGCCCATGGGGCTCCTGGCAGCCCTCCCTCTCTCCTCTCTCTCTTATCGCTCTATCAGGCAAGCCACACTTTTCCTGGGATTAGATGAGTGTAACATGACTTGACAAGAAAAAAAAAAAAGACTTTAAGCGGTTTCAGATTTCCTCCCATCCTGCCAAGAATATGCCTTAACTTAAAGTAACACTTTTCTTCTCTTTCTTCTTTTTTGTTTTTTTGTTTCAACTTCCATTCCAGTTCTGCCTTCTTCTAGCGCCACCCAGTGGTTGGTTTGGTTAGTCAGCAGTAATTTGTTGCTTGGTTAAAAAGCACTCTTGAGTTGGGCTTGTTTGGGGAAATCACTGCTGATGGTTGAATATATATCTATATTTTTTTAGCTTTTTTTTTTTGAGTGATTTGCATAGCGGTGCATAACTTGCTATGGACTATTTAACTTATTTATTATCTTGTGAAAAAAAGTATAGGCTACATTGGTAATTTGTGTCCATACTGTATTTATCAAGTATGATGAAGCAATAGATCTATATTCTTTTATGTTTAAATTATGATCGCCATTATTAATCTGCATAAAGTGGAGTGTATGTTCTTTTCACAGTAATATATATATTGTTTTTCTCCTTTTTTTTCGTTTTGTAACTTCACTTGGTTATTTTTATTGAGTAAAAAAAAAATCTTAATTTAAGAGAACGTATGTGATATTTATTTCATTAATTTTGTTTCCTTGTTTACGTTTATTAAAACAAAGTTTGTGTGATTGCTGTTTTTGCTCCTGAGGCTGTCAGTGCTGTCGAAGGTCTTTTATTTAGATTTTTCTCCCCCATACTTTAGATTTTCTGTAGAATGTATAAACACAGGTTGTACAGACCGTCCAAAACTTTTTTTCTTCCTCTTTTCGTCGAGCTAGTTTAGACGTCAGTGACAAAGAACCCAAGTCAATAAATTAACCAAAAAGTATTTGTTTTTTTAAATTTTTCTCTCCTGTTTTTGCACGAGGTCACACTGTGATTCCAGCCGCGTGCTAAAGAATGTAGCAATCCCTTTTTGCCCCAGTATTATTATTGTGTAGTGCCTATGGGGTTCACCATCTCTCTACATGCCTTAAAAATAACCAAATAAAGTATTTTTCCTACATGGCATATTTTTTTATATACACGTTGAGCTGAATGTAGTGTTGGATTCTGCAACTTTTCAGGTTGTCACCACTCGGCCTCTCTGACAGAAGCAACCGTAACTTTTCTCCGAGTCCCGATTCCTGTTTCCTTTTATGAAAATATATATTGAAAATCTAGTCTTGAGAGTTTGCTGCAGAGGGAAGTGGACAAACACATTTTGATTTGTACATAGTAGGTACAGGGGGATGCGCACTATGTACTTTTGACTACTTTATTAGAAGTAAAGCTTTTTGAATGTAACAAAAACGGACAAAAAGACAACGAGAGTTGTGATGTTTCTTTTTGGGGAATCAGTTCACTACAAATTGAGTGTGAGACTGTTAACTTTGTACTGTACATTTGTTTTGTTTTTTTGTTTTGTTTTTTTGTAGTTCTCCCAATAAAAACCATTTTGGAAAACTTGGCTTGTGATTATTTTAGTGTTTTTAGACCCTCAACTAAAACAATTTCAAAGACAGTTAATGTTTTGTTGGAGCTGATGTGTACATCAGTCAAATCCTTATTTTTTAGTTATATTTTTGTTATTGATAAGGCACCAAACTGGTTCCGGCCCAGGGGCCTTTATCCTTCTTCATCCGGCCCTGCTAACAGTCACATTTGATAAATAAGAGTATCTCCCCTAATGAGTCTCGTTTGTCAGATTAAAAGAACGTTTTGAAAATAGCAAGTATAGAACATATTGAATAATTTTGTTTTGTTCTGATCTAATTTCAAGTGTCGTGTTTTCATCAGTGGAAAATCATCATAATTACCAGAAGGTGCTCAAACATCCACCTGTGTGTAATTAGGCCAAATAATGTTATATACTTTCTCAGTTTGTGATAAAGTTCCTGAAATAAATGTTTTTTTCAGTGTTAGTTGTCAGGAATGCGAAAGTCTTCAGGATCTCCTGTATTGAAACTTTTCGTCCACCTGAACCAGTTCAGTGACTCGTTACTGAGCCTCTGCAGAGCTGAATGACTTTCAGATATTTGATTCAGAGATGAACGAAAGTCGAGCTCTAAGACGGGTTTTAAATACCTTTGTTGGTTTTGGATGGCATGTAGAAGAATCATGTATTTGCCTCCAGTATTCTGTGCATCCGCAAAATTCCCTGCAAGTAAATTATATTAATATGTCTATAACTGCCAGATTTACATTTCTGTTCCACTTCATCAGTTATTTATGCAAAGCTGTGACATTCCTCTGAAGCTGAGCTTTGAATTTATGACTGTAGATCTGGGTCAACAACCCAGATTCTGTCACTCCTGGACAAGCCCAGATCATCACCCTCCACTACCATGCTTCAGGCTGCTTTCACGCCTGATAGACTCGGGAGAGGAGAGTCACATTCTGCACTATCAAATGATACAAACTAATTGGAAAACCTGTCCCCCTCTTGGCCTGTGGTGGCGCTGCACTACGAATTACTAAAGGAATCGGCACAAAACCTCTGAAGAAGACACTGAACACAACTTCCTTCTTCACAAAATGTAAATAAAATCCCATTTTAAATCCCTATTAAATCATAACACTGTCCTGGGATTCATGTTCTGTAGTGACGCTTAATTAACCAATAACTAATAAAATAAATTCACTAATAAGAGAAGTGCAGCAACACAGCATTTTATTCAAATGTTTTGTGTTTTTCTGCCACAGAGTAAAAACTATTTTGACTGAATTTTCCTCTGAAATCTTCCTGAGAAAATCGACAAAATGTTGTGGAAACCAGACCAAATGTTTTGTTGAGCACCAATAATGCTCCTGAAAAATACAAATACAAATTAATCATTTGTAATCTACTTCTTTCAAACTCCAGTCACAGAAAGAAGTGCGATTTGTATCACTTACATGCACACAGTCACTCTAGTTAATCATATTTGAAAGTTTATTGATATTTATTGATGATCTCAGTGGAGAAGACAGTAAAACTAAATCCTGAGAACACAGACAACATCATTAACTGGATTTGATTGCAACAACAATAAATCAAAATCTTATCATGGTGGAAAAAAATGTGTCTTGATAAACAAAACAATAAATGTTTGATTTCCATCGAATGAGGCCAAACTTTGGCCACGCCCTTTCCGCTGAGTCATGATCTGACCTGGTTTTATTTGAGTCCCACCGTTTCCTCCTGGGAACGTTAAAAGGTGTCAGACATTTTCCACAGCTGAATAATCTTTCCTTCGGTTTAGATTTTCTGTGTTAATATAAACCTGTTGATCTCGGCTGTTACTTTCAAGCCAAACAGCAGAGGTGGGGAGTAACTGGTTACATTTACTTGAGTCATTTTATTGTGACGTGTCGCTACTAGTAAAATTTCTAGAAGTTTCTACATTTTCTTTCCACTGTGAGAAACTTCATTGAATGAAGAACAAACTTTTAAAAAAACTTCAGCAGACACACAGTTTTTGTAAAGTTTTTTTACTTCGAAGCCCATCCCATTACCTAGCAACCCGCACTGAGTTCTGCTCGTTACCCAGTTCCAGCACCTTTGGTCAGCTGATTTTATATATGTTTTATTGTTGAAACCACTTGCTTCATTCGTTCTTGTTGTGCAGGAGGCACTACTTCTGCTTTTCAAAGATGTACGGTTGTATTCTTGGGCATCTGTTTGCAGCCATTTTCTCGAGTTGGGGGCGTGGCCAGAAGCACCTTATTTGGATTTAAAGTGACAAGACGCCCTAAAGCAGCTCAGAGACAGAACTGAGATAACGAAAAAAATAAAATCTCAAAATTCAATGAACATGTTTTTATACCAATATCCACCTGTTAAGAGAAGCATAACTGGCGTGTGAAACACCAGATTTAATGGGGTGTACTAACATTTCACTCTGAGTGAAGGTCAGCTTTGATTTTTGTGGCGTAAAAACAAACTGATAATCAACACGTAGCTGTTTGTTCAGACAATTAGATTTATACGACCCCAGATGATGTTTGACCCGCTGTGAACCGGGTCAGGGATGAACGCATCGACTCATAACTGATTAACTTTGCTGCTGTAAATGTGCTTCAGCTATCAGTCACCTGAGCTGCTTCTCATTCGCTCACGTCTAGACCGGCTGAAAGGCCTGGCCTACATTTCCCTCCATGTTGTTGTTGTTGCCTGGATTTCCAGGAACCTTTGAAAGAAGAAACGTATTTTTATTCCCCCCCTCCTCTTCTTTCTACTTCTATGGGGCCATTCTTGCCCAGTTATCGTCGGTAGCAAAGGCATTAAGAAAATAAAAGCCCCGGGAGTCATGCGGTGCCTGGAGTTCACGCCAAGATAAGGTGGCCTGATAACAGCCTTGGCAAATATTTACTGTGTCCTCAGGATTTCATAATGAAGTGTTTATCAGAGGAGAGCCGCAGGGCCGCACAATGAGCCGGGTCTCTGCCAAGAAGGATACCTGTGACTCACACTGTGTGTGTGTGTGTGTGTGTGAACACGACATCCTTAAAATCCATATTTAATGTCTGAGATCGTTGATGTTAGGATGTACATCAGTTTCATGTAGCTGTGATTTGTTGATTTAATCACCTTTTACTTTGCTTCTGTAATGTGTTCACTGCAAAAAGACAAAATTTTACTAAGTAGTGCAAATGTCTTAGTGCTCTTAAAATACGAGAAAACTTAACTTCCAAACCAACTTTTAAGAAAAATAAAGGAGCTTGTTTCAAGTAAGTAATTCCTTGATATTGGTTAAAAAGTTCTAGTTTCACTGGCTGATTATTTCACTTATAACAGGGGAAATTGTCTTGTTATAAGTAAATATATCCATCATTCGGGTGTCATTGTCTCCCATCACTCCCAGATGGACCGTCTAGTTACAGAGGAACCAGCTCCAGGCTCCCATTGGTCGTTATCGTGAGCTAAAATTTTCACAAAACTAAAATGTTCGTTTTCGCATCTGTACCTTACTTTGAAGGGATATGCAAACGTTACCATAGAGGCTAGAGTCAGAGAGCGTCAGGGCAGTGAGATGAGGCCAGATGGGAGGAGTTTTAGGTCTGGTTCAAACAGCACGATTTAAGTATTGGTTTTCCAAACCTCTGTGACTACAGAGCCGATAAAAGTTCGGTCGGTTCGTTTGTCCAGGAGAAACACGCCACCAGAACCGATTCCAGTCACGAACCGATTCTTGAAGAAAATCCAGTAAAACCTCCCAACATATGTCAATTCAGAATAATCAAACATGATGACGATGTAGAAGCATCAGTGACAGTTTGTGGACTCATTTCAAGCGATAAAAGACGAAACAAAAAGAAAAGGCGTTTGATGAAAGATGGCGGGAGCCACTCTGTTTGGAGGTGAGTTATGTTTTTTCGTAGTAAACATTTTAACTGAATAAACACAACCATATAAAATAAACGTATATAAAAATGACCGTCAGATTCTAGATCACAGCACCAACTAACACACCACACACTGCAGGACGGTGTAAGATTGTTGTAAAGGGAACGCTGGGGGGAGAATAAGGCTTTAGCAGGAACACCAACATGCAGAAGCATCATCTGATGGTCCCACCCCCCGCTTCCCCCCCATGGTCCACAGGAAAACAGCCAAGTCCTGACCGGTCCGTGTAATAGAAAGGTTGGGGCCCAAATCCATTTTTCCTTTCTGCACTTTTAGGTATTTTAAGCCATTTTTAGTTTAACTGAAGAAAAACTGTTTGTGTGGAACATTTTGATGTGTTCATTAGTGCAGTGCTTCTCCACCAGTGGTTTTCTGTGGAGCGTGTGTGTGTGTGTGTGTGTGTGTGTGTGTGTGTCGCAGCGTTGCGGCTGGTTAATGGTGCCTGGAGCTGCTACAATGAAAGGAAACCCTCTCTGAGTTGTGATTAGGACAGGAAGCGTCGTGCTTCCTGGCCACCACCCATTTCCACCTCTTCTTCGCTGTTTTTCCTCCTCCGTCAGCTTCCCCTCTCCTCTGTAGTCTCTACAAGTTGCTATTTGTGTTCCTCTGCCGCTCTGGGAAGTCCAGCGCTCGTCCTGGTATTGTTTTGGCATGAACAGCCCAGACCTGGGGGTCAAGTGCTGATGGCATAAAGTGGCCAAGACTTTGTTCATATTTGGTTTTTACTCTCCTGGAGCTTTTTCACATTTTGTCACGTTGCTAAACTTTGAGTCCATCATGAGTTAGATATTTTCATTTCTAATAACTGCACAGGATTTTCTGCTATTGATCCTTTGCAGCTCCTTGGAGGCGCCATGATTGAACAGAGCGACTGGATTTGTTTTCCAAAGTTGTTTTTGCCAATTTACAGAAGTTGGAAACGGTTAGCTTAGCAACCGATCCGTTCCTCATTCCCCCTGATGTGTTGATCAAATTACTGACTTGAATCAACACAACATGCCAACCAGATCTTTCCATACATGCTAGGCTACATGAAGAGCGTGACGTCTTGTACAGTTTTGTTATTATTATTACTATTTATTGTTGTTGTTTTTTATAAACTGTTTTAGCTGCAGAAATGTCTGTAGAATGATCATAAACCTGCTTTTATCGCTAAACTATTTAAAAAACTACATACTATTTTTTTTAAAAATCCAAATCGTGCGTTACTCAGTGTTTGATCTATTATATCAATCCCAATAAAAACAATAAAGCTGGTGTTTGCAGTGTAATCAAAAATGTTCAGCGCTGTGTATGTGAGCCATATGGGTGGAAACTGTCCAAAAGGAGAATAACAGCCTCTCTTCCTGCCAAATTAGTTCCTGACAAGGTCCTAAACTTCCATTTGATCAGCTTTTCCCTGCAGCTGTAGAGCCGGTTGATTCACTTATAAAAGTTAAATATTGAAGAGAATACTTCCTCTCTTTAATGAGCTCTAACCACTTGCAATAACCAAAGTGAAAGTTTAATTTCTCCGTCTAGCAGGGGAGAGTCCCTGAAAGTCCTGAAGTTCTGAGTCACCAGCAGTTGTAAATCAACCCTTGAAAGTCCCTTCTGTGCCTACCTGTGTGTTAACTTTACATGACCCCATTCTGGCAAAGAAACAATGTGGACATGTGTCTGTTTCTGTGTGCAGAGAGCCAGAAACCTGCTCACAACTGGAGCCACTGGCTCAGCTGCACTTGCTACATGCAGTCAGTCTGGGAAAACTGCGCAGTTGCAGTTTAGTTGCATGGTTGGGTGATAAGAAGCCGACAGGATCGCTGGCTGACAGCTCTTAAAAATGTGGACAGCAAGGAAGCTGAAACAAAAACACAACATTCCTTCAAATTTGATCTGCAGGGAGTATTGTTGCTAATGTTAGCTCAACTAGCTTGACACAAAGAAATATTGGGGTGATTTGATCACCAGTAAATGAAATATCAGCACATTAGAGATGAAGGTTTCCCCCTGGGCCGCCATATTCACTTAACGTTCAAACCAAACATATAAAGCATACTTTATATAAAAGTCAGCTAGCTCACTTTTATATACATGTAGCCTTTTAGCAGCTTTGCCGTTATTGTTTCACGTCATTCCACCTGGAGATTGCAGTGAATATCACATTATTTTATAGTTAAATATAAGGCCAGTCGGCTTCTGGGGTTAGAGACCACAGCGGCTCACAAATAGATAAAATCCACAGATACCTGAAGCTGCGTCTTTTAATAGTTCACACACCGATTATACCTGAAAGGGGAATTACTTTGTTTTTGTATTTCTATTTTTGTTTTAAAAAAAACTAAAAAAAGCTCCAAGCACTTGAGAGAAAACACCTACCCATTCAATGTAAAGTATTAAAGTCTGTTATCTAGCAACCCCAGTCAAGCTCAGTCTGTTACCCAAACTGGGCTCCAGCACTGGTTTTACCCCAGTATGTGCTGTACAATGGCTGCTGGAAAAGATAAATGTTTTATTGTTGACTTACCATCCAGAAACCACTCGCTTCTTTCGTTTTGGTTGTTCAGGAGGCTCCACTTCTGCTTTTCAAAGATGTACAGTTGCATGTTTGCACACCTGTTTGCGGCCATTTGCGAAGAGACAATTCTAATCTGAGATTATCCTTTCAACAGCTGAGTTATCCAGATGTGTCACCACTATTCCAAGGCCTGAAATAAAAACCCCACGATGAAAGGAGACTGTTTGGGATGTTCAGGAACATCTGATGAAGGGCGAACCTGAACGCTTCCCCAGTGACTACCAGTAGCACTCCCTGCAAGCGTGAACCCTTTCCTGTAAAACCGACACCTTCAAGCTCCACTGAAATTTGCAACTGCACACATGCACAATATCCCAGAAACATCAGAACTGGTTTTGTTATGGATTAAGAAAGCTAACATTAAGGTTCTGGAATAGCTTTCCTAAAGCCTCAACCTCAAACCAGTTAGAGACTGGTCTACTTTGCTTAAACACCAGTTCTGGTAATAGTCAACCAGTTTAACTATCCTGCCATAACGAACGCTCAACGATCAAACGCCAGATCAACGGCAGAGGTTGAGATGAAACTAAACTACTGCTTTGGTTCAAACTCATCACTAAAATTTAATTCATACCAAAGATGACGACACAGTCTAGTTTTAAAAATCCCATTTTATGGCAAAATCCAGTTTATGATGCTAACAGAAAAATGTTTCCTCCTTGATTGGAGAAAAACACAAAATATGGGAGAGTAAAACCACCAACTTGCCCGGAGAACATAATATTTCTGTGCTTTCATTCGGGCTTAAACTGTAAGAAAGTAAATACATAATCGTCACCTTATATTCAGGAAGTAGCCTCTAGCCTCCCCTGCAGCTGCAAGGTGAGCCAGGGAAAGCCACAGTTTACGGATGCTGAATAAGGAAATGTTGTTCGCCGTTGCAGGGTGAGTGGAGGGACTCGGCCAGGGGTGGTCATGCTCGACCGTTGCTGCTCCGGGTCCGTCGTATCCCTCTCCCTTTAAAGCACGCCGAGCTTTAAATATTTACAGAGCATCTTATGAGAGAACCCAGTGTTTACTCTCTATGCTTGTGGCTCCAGTTTTACGGTTTGCTGTGTACAAGCGACGCGGAAGAGACGCGTCCTGGACGAGTGCAGTGGCAGCGTGTTTATGTAGGAGTTACGAGGTACTTCCCTTCGTCTCTGGATTCTGCTGGGACTGTTTCTCCAAGTTCCCTCAATGAGTCAACAGTGACCACCAACAGAGAGCAGAGAGGCATCCATCCATCCATCCATCCATCCATCCATCAATCCATCCATCCATCCATCCATCCATCCATCCATCCAAACCCTCCAACAAACCACTCAACCAACCAACCAACCAACCAACCAACAACCAACCACCAACCAACCAACCAACCAACCAACCAACCCAACCAACCAACCAATCAATCAATCAATCAATCAATCAATCAATCAATCAACCAACCAACCAACCAACCAACCAACCAACCAACCAACCAAACTAACATGGCTTCTCTATTAACGCTTTTGCAGCATTTTTCCAGCGTTTCATTGAGAAGTAGCTCCTATAATGAGCTCAGTGGATACACAGTTCCACTAGGTGTTTGCTAATTGTTGCTGGCTAGTCTGAAGGAGCTGAGTGAGGGAGGGCTGCTTGGAAACTTCCGGTCAGAGGAGGAGCTGCGTCTTGAAGGCGGAGCTAGATCCACCCAGGCGTTTAGCCCAGCTGAATGGTTGCCATAGAGGATTTCCCAAACATACATGAAAGAATGAAACCAACACTCCAGGAATGTTTTTAATGAGGGACTAACATTATCGTCTGATATTGAGCTCAAAACAGTCTTTAAGGAGCAGCGACAAAAGCAAACGCAGTGGATTAGCGGGGCTTTCTAACAACTGATGGCATCAACCAGGGCAGGTTACGGTGGAATATCATTAGTGCTGCCTGGATGCTGAGCTGTTACAGTCACGAGTCACATTTCTCTTCATTTTACTCAGCAGTCCACATTTTCTGCAATGCTGGGGACAAAAGGATGAGAGACGTTTTTGTTTACGTTGCCTCACCCTGTGTTTAAGGCTGCGGTCATGACTTCATATCATTACAGGTGGAAAACCCTCGTAAAACATGTTTTCTTCTTTTCTTTCCCAGTGTAAATAATCAGGAGGGTTTAAATATCATCAACAGAAGTAGGCCTGAGTAGGAGAGATGCCACAGAGCATGTGGGTAGAAGTCCCTCTGTGGTTTATTTAATGAGGCGCACAGACATGCTAACCTGGTATGACTAATTCTGTCTCTGGCTGCTGATGTTCAGAGGCCAGAAGTTCTTGGCTGCCCTTTCATGTGAGCAAAAAGTGAGAGATAACATTCAGAAATGTTTTATCTCGACATTTTACGTCGACATTTAACGACTGAGCTGAAACCTGGTGAACGCTAAAGGCTAAAACTGGACTTTTGTCTCTTTTTGTTGAATAACAATTTCTTTATATATTAATGTTATTGGGTATTTTGATGGAATACAAGGTGACATTTCTCAATCAAGATTCTCCCAAAGCTAGCTAATTCTTATAAACATCAACAACTCAATTATGATAGACCATATAACTATTTTTACTCAAGTGGCGGCCATATTGGACTTTCATTTAAGAAATACATAGGAAATTATGACTTTTCAAGCAGATGCTTTAATGTTACATCTATTTTAAGTTGACTTTTTTGATTTGCAACCCAGAAATTCACATTTCAAAATGGAAGTGTATCTTCATTTATTCAATTAAGCCCACATTTCTGCATTAAAAAATGTTTAATTTGATTGATTGATCTATATTATTTTAATTTTAAATTAAAACCATCATGAAACAAACATACTTTTCCATAACATTCTACTGAATACACACCGTATACTGCAGTCACATTTCCTGCTTTAAAACAAAACTTTCTCCATGAGGTTGTAAACATCACACCTTAATAACGATGCGTATCTTATCTACAACACCGCCCAACAATCTGCAGCTTTTTATCTTTGTGTGTCAGTCAGCTTCTGCAGCCCAGCATGATAGCGAAGCGACACGCCGCTGAGTTAAAAGGGAAGAAACAGGCAGCAGCTGTAAAATGTAACATGTCCTATGTAGCTGTGTAAGGGGCTTTACTTAGACCAGGCCTGGGCTCGCCACACGTGACCAGCAGCCGGGCGCGAAGGCCGATAAGGAAGCAGGGTGAGGGTGCGACCTGGTGGGGAAGTCAGTCTTGGGAGGATTGTGTTGACATTTTAGGCGTCACGCTTTCTGACCGCTGGTGTTGAACCAAAGCGAAACGAGAGCAACAAGAGGCGAACGTAGAGAGAGAGAAAAACAAAAAAAACAAAAACAGCTGATGGAGTTTCATGATTCCTATTTTACTCAGAAAACAGTTTTGAGTTTGAAGAATCTCTGCACTGTAAAAAAAAAAAGAGTTTAGAACCTGGACTGCATTATTAATGCTGTCCCACTTTACAATGAGGTTCCCCGAATACTAATAGTTCATAGACATGTTATTAATCCGTCTTTACACTGCAAAAACACAAAATCTTAACAGTTTTTTCTAGTTTTTAGTGCAAATATCTTAGTACATTTGAAATAAGACAAAACCAACGTACAACTAACTTTTCAGTAAGAAATAGTCAATAACAAGACATTTTTCCCGTTATAAGTGAAATAATCTGCCAATGAAATCAGAACAGAAATTATTTACTTAACACAAGTTTATATTTTGTGAAAAGTTATTTGTAAGTTAGTTTCGTCTTGTTTCAAATGTACTAAGATATTTGCAGAAGAAACTAAACAAAAATATGTTATAAGATTTTGTGTTTTTGCAGCGTAAACACTTTAAAAATAATTATAACTGTTTATTGTGCATAAATGAAGGGTGAGAATGACACAAAATAATCAGGTTTCCAACCTTAATGGACAATCAATAAATATCTTGCCTTCAGTTGTTATAAAAATTCTGTATCTATAAAACATAATTTAAAAGAATTTGACGTCTTAAAAATGGGTCTCTGTCTCTTTAAGAAACTCCTACTCTTTCCGAAACTCTGCCTTTAAGAAATCATCACAACAATGCTCCTCCATTAAGCCATTTATAACCTTTCTTAGGAGTGTTGGAACAAGAAACAGGAGATGAATAGTTCCAGTTCCAAGTGTTAGTTAATTGCTGCTGCTGCTAGTCTGGAGGAGCTGAGAGGTTAACTAAATTAGATATGCATCCAAAGGATGTTTGTGTGTCATAACGGTCCAGCCAAAGTCCATAACCAACTCTAAAAACAAAGGACTTCACATAAAATTAAAAAAATTACGGACAACCCAAGAAAAGGAGCGTCTTCAGTCAGAGGCTTCTTGAAATTTGTTGTAACACAGACTGCTACAGGAGACAAACATCACTATCTGCAATAATACTTTGAAAAAAATGTAATTGGTTACAACAACAATTCCCCTTTGGGATCAATAAAGTAATTATTTTGATGGTTTTTATTTGTAACAGTTAAATAAAATAGTATCCATATGTATGCACTAATGTCGCCCCATATATAATTGCCAGTATAATGTAGTTAATTGGGAACCTGGGTAAAGGTTCTACCGGACGGTTTCGGTGGTCCTACCGGGCCTCAAGCCGCTGCATGACGAACCGGAGCCGGGAGATCGCAGAGGGCCCGCCTCACTCATAACACTCACTCAGCATGCTTCAGCTATTTGTACAGTATAAACATTTTGGGTGATTACATGTAATTTTCCGCTGCAGCTCCAAAGTAACCTGAATACACTGACCTCGCACTGTAAAACACAAGTGGAGCTTACTTTAAAAAAAAAAAAATCATGTTTTTAAAACTTAAAAATGCTAGTATGTGTGATCGGGTCATCTGAAGTTTACACAACTTCAATCCAAAAAAAAAATCTTATCAAATATTTTTGGTCTAGTTTCTCGTGCAAATATCTTAGTACATTTGAAATAAGACAAACTAACTTAAAAGTAACTTTTCAGCAAGAAAATAGCTTGTTTCAGTTAAATAATTCCTTAATATTGACAAAAAAGTGCTAGCTCTATTAGCAGATAAAATGACTTGTAACAGTTTTTCATTTTTCCCTTTAGAAGCTAAATAACAGTTTAGTGGAAATTTTTTTGTGAATATTAAATAATTATTTACTTACGTCTCTAAATCTTGTGCGAGAAATTAAACCAAAATAATTGGTACAATTTTGCATTTTTGCAGCGTGAAGTGTTTCTCCACTATTAGCGTGTACATGAGGATGATTGGCAGCACGGTGACCTTTTTCATAAACATATTAAAATACTGTAGCTTTAAGATGATACTTTCTGCTTTCAGAAATACTGCTTATTGCATTCTGGGAACGTGAAATACTACGAACAAGGTTCAGGGTCATGGAAGGTGTGACCGGCTTCTAGCAGGACGCTAAACGGGTCTCGGGTTTTTAAAGAATGCGGTTCTGGAGAAGACCTGTGTTCCCCTCTCCGCGGTCCAGCTGTGGGGCTCCAACTCACGTCCATATTTCATATCTGTGTCTTTCAAACAAAAGCTGAATGTTGATACAATCTGCTGGCTCACTGGAGGAAATGACTGTTTGTGGGCTCACTAATGATGTTTCTGTTTCTCTTTCTAATGTAGTCCTGCTTTCTCTTTTCTCACCGTTTTCATTTCCCAGCATGCCCACACACGTCTCCGGTGGAGAAACTTTCCCGTGGTGGTGAACTGGTCCAAGTCGGGTCCTGAAGGACTGCATTTGTAATGAATCTGTTCAGATCATGCTCCTGCAGAGTGCTGACTGCGACTGTTATTGTGACTTAATACAATTTATCAGCAGCGTCATTTTAAAAATCATCACAAAAAGTCACATATGATCGATGGCAACATGTTGTGTTTAGTCTATTTGCTTTCAGACGACAGTCCTGAGAAAATCTACAGTTGTTTGTTTTAAATTTCCCAAAATACCTTTGAGAACTGATACCAACGGAGACTATTCCTTACATGCCATTAGAAACAACATTTTTGCAGTTTCTTCTCATCTGTTCTTGATTTTCTTTTAAATGGAGGAATGAGGTGGAGCTTTTATTTAAGTGATTTCTTGGTTATGCAGGTCTGGGAGTAATCAGGCCTGGTGTAGCTGGTGAAACTGAATCCAGAAACAGTAGTAATTTACCGTGAATGTATTATTTAGCAATATTTTTTTTTTAATAGAACCAGGTCAGTTTTCACATATTAAATAAAAATCATCTGTATTTTGAACTTAAGTCTTTTGTTGTTGTTGTGGTTATCAATAAAAATTGTTTCATGATCTGAAAAATCATCATTTCATTCAAATGTTTTGAATGAAATATCTATTTTTGCAAACTCACAGCTTGACAAAGTTTTCAACAGAAAATGCCACTCACAATATGGCTTCACCACTACTGTTTTCATGTTCTTTCCTCTTTTATGTCTATATTTGTTATTGCTAGCTTACATGCCACTGTTAGCATCACAGCTTATGATGCAATTTTGGAACATCATATTATCAGCTAGAGTGGGTGACTCATAGTATTATCTACTTTAAGCTGACATGCCACACACAATAAGGCTACACCACTGCTGTTTTTATGTAGCTTACTCCTTTGTGTCTACATCTAGCATGCTAATGTTAGCATGCTAGCTTATGATACTGTTTTTGTTGATTTTGGCATGTAATATTCTGTTGGCATCACAGACAATGTTAGCTCCGTTAAGCTAACATTAATATGCCACTCGCAATATGACCACACCACTGCTCTACTCATGAAGTCTACTCTTTAGTCTCTATATTTGCTATAGCTAGCTAACATGGTAGTGCTAGCATTCCTTCCAGTGATGCCATTTTATAGATTTTTGTATGCAACATGTTGCTAGAATCACAAATAGCTTTAGCTACTTCAAGCTAACATGCTACCAGTAGCATTGTAGCTTTATTGTTTGTTTCTCATGCCAATCTGCTTGTTTAGATCTAAAAACACAGATCAGGTGTTATAAATAAAGGGAACACTCAAATAACACATCCAAGATCTGAATGAATGAAATAAATATAAAAATAATTTCCACCTGTTGTCTATTCCATTTGCACAACAGTAGGTGATATTGATTGTCAATCAGTGTTGCTTTCAGTTTGATTTCACAGAAGTTTGATTTACTTGGAGTTATATTGTGTTGTTTGAGTGTTCCCTTTTTTTTTGAGCAGTATATATTGTTCTCCAGCAACTTTCTGTCTTAATTTAACTTAGCATGATTCTAAAGTGTTTTTTTTAAACTTGTTGCTCTTATGATGCTAATTCATGCTCTGCAACAGTTTTTGTGTTTTGTTTATTATTCAGTATGTTATGTATTAATTTATATGCTTTGATTTCCTGTCACTTAGTAAATTTCCCTACTAACAAGGTTATTTCCATTCTATTATAGCTTAATATTAATAGTTTTACCTCTAATTTTGAAGCGTTTTGTCCACTTTCACCAAATGTCCTTCTCCCATCTATAAGACTTGAGGTTTTTAAACTGCTTGGAGGTTTCCTGAACATATTTCTGACTTTCCTCTGCTATTGTGCACCTGTCACGTTCACGATTCGCCGTCTCCCTGCGTGGCCGAAAGTCCTGCAAGACCAGTTCTCCCATCAATGACTCCCTTTTAAGAATCAGGAGAGCGGCGCGGCAGGACAGACCACCTTTATCTAGCGCTCTCAGGACTCCCATTCATGCGCCAGAGGGGGGAAAACTATCTGCATTTACACACACATGCAAACAGAGTGAGAAAAGTTTGTGTTTGTGTGTGTACCAACTAAATTAACCTCCATCAGCGAGCAAAAAAACATCTCGTTTTATCACGTTTTATAGTGCTTAACTATTTCCTTTGCATCTACAACTTTGCATACATTTTATTTACTGTAAATATAGATCAATTTAATTTCACAACTACTTTAATTTGTGTTGTTTCTATTTTTTATGTGCGTCTGCCTTTACACCAGGACCAGAAAACAGCATTTTTCTGGTTTCATCGATACTTTTGTCTGATTATGAATGGAGAAATGGCTTTAAACAAGAGATGAGTCATAACCGTCTCTGCATTTCTGCGCCGTTTCTGGGTTATGTGGGCTGGAATACACAGTTATTCACGTTGAAAACACACACACACACACACGCGCGCGCGTAAATAGTAGGTAAATTTTATTTATACTACGTCTTTCACAGGTCAAAAACCCACAAAGTGCTTTACAATTAAAACAAACCTAAAAAACCAGAAAAACGTTTTAAAAACAGAAAACATTCAGCAGCAGAAAACTGGAAGTGGCCAAAACAAGAACATTTATGTATTTTTAAATTAAACACATTATTTCCTTACCTGTTTATTCATAAAAACATGCAAAAATATGCATTTTTTTTTCAAATTAATAATCAAATCTCCCACTGGAAGTAGTATAGACTTCATCAATATTAAACATTTTTCTTTACTTGCAACAAGTTAATTTATCTTGTTGTAAAGTTACTTGTAAGTAACTAAGATATTTGCACTACAAAGGAGACAAAATGATTGGTCTGATGTTGAGGTTTTGCAGTGTGGCTCTCAAGTTTAGCATCTTTTTAGTCCTTCATATCAAACACAGCCCCTGCTGTGTTATTTTCTCAGAAATAATGGATTTTTTTTACCTGCTTTACTGTGAAAGAAGACCGTACACTGCAAAAACACAAAATCTTACCAAGTGTTTCTGGTTTAGCTTTTAGTCCAAATACCTTAGTACACTTGAAATATAAAAAAAATTGACTTACAAGTAACTTTTTAGCAAAATATAGGAGATTATTTTAGTCAATAATTCCATAATATTGATGAAAAAATACTTGACATTTTCCCATGAAATAATCTGCCAATAGAACGATCATGTTTTCATCAATATTAAATAATTATTTACTTCAAACAAGCCTCTATGGTTTGCTGAAAAGTTACGTTTACATTAGTTTGTCTTATTTCAAGTGTACTGAAAGACATCTGCAGAAGAACGTAGATCAGATTTTGTGTTTTACAGTGTATTTGGGCACAAATGTCGAGCCAGAAGAACTTAATGAGTCTCAAAGTTTCTCTGTTTTGTCTCTGAGCCTCCCAGGCCTTTTTTTCCTGCTCACAACATCAGAAGTTTCTAGTAGAAACAAGATGATCCAACACAATGTGCCCTTTGTGTTGGATTCGACTGACGAGTAAAAGGAGCCGTTTGAACTGGAGTAACAGAAAAAAAAATTCAAGTTTACACAAGTGCAAAGTTGGGTAGTAGCTAGTTACATTTACTTAATTACATTTACTTCAGTAACTTTTTTATTTAGTAAATGTTCTGGATTCTCTGACTGAATGAAAAACAAACATATTTTTACTAAACACCTGCAGTTTCTGTTAGTTTCATAAGTTTTTCATTGACAGAAACTAATATGGAAACATTTTCTTTTGCCTGATTTTATCACTTTTGTTATTTACATACATTTTTATAAATTTTGATCTTAAAACACCAAAATTTCGACTTTATATTTTTGCCTGTCTGATGGTGCAATTTTTAAATATTAAATGATTAATTTGATAAGTTACTGACTTTTTTTAGGCTGCTTTTTATTTTTACTTCAATAAAATAAGCTGAAGTTTTGCTTTGCATTTGGAACAAAACAAATCTTGAAATCTGAGAATCTCCAGACATGTTTCCTTTGAGACAATAAAAAATTTCTTTTGCAAAATGCATATTTACATTTCAAGCTTTTCAAGATTGTGCCATCCAACCAAGATAAGTTCAAACTCTCCTGATGATTTTCTGCAGAGACAATACCTTAAAATGAGCTTAATTTCATAATTTAATGCACACGTATAGTCTTCAGGGCCTTAACTTGACATTTTAAACAACTTGACTACATTTGTATTTTTTTAAATTGCTCTGAGTTTAGTAACTATTTTATCTAAGCAGCATTTTGTGGCCCATAACTTCTCCATGATGGTTTGTCTGCAGGCTCTACATCAGCATTTTATTCATGTTTTAAGCAAAAGTAAAGACAAAGAGGAAGATAACACCCTAAAAAAGAAACCTGTTCAATTAACCAGGTAATAAACCAATTAATCACGTGATAAGCTGAAACAAACTCATGTGGTCCATCTTCCTGGTTTTAGTCAGAACTCCAGCAGCAGCGTTCTGGATCAGCTGCAGCTGCATGATTGATCGTTTTACCCAGGCAAGTCAAGAAACTGTCCAGTAATCAATGCGTCTAAAGATGAATGCATGCATAAGTTTGTTCAGGTCCTGCTGAGACATTAATCCTCTAATCCTGGAAATGTTCTTCAGGTGATAAAAAGCTGACTTTGTAACCATCTTTATGTGGCTCTGAATGTTCATGTCTGAATCCGTCACCCAGATTTTGGGCCTTTTTAATCAATCTTACACCTGCTTAAAAATAAAAACAACATGGAGTGAAAACTGAATAAAAACCAGTTTGGCTGTATTTTGGATTTTCATTACTTAACCTGAGGATTAGGGAAAAAAAATCACCCAAACTTTGACACGTTTGCAACAGTTCAGGCTGCAGCATTCAGGCTGAATTTGACTCATCTGCCGATTCATGAATCTGAACGGTTCTCAGGTCTCCCCGACCCACATGTTTCACCTAGAAGATGACTTTGTGTGCTCTCAGACTCGATAAGGTGTCGCAGGTGGTCACGTTGCCGCTGCAGTGTGACCGCAGTCCAAGCATGACACTGTAACACTCCGTGTACTGTACTGACGCGGTAATGCCTGGAAGCCCTTAATCTGCAAACAGAAACCGTACACACAGTTCTCATGTGACCTGGAAACTGCCACACTAATGTAAGAAATGAAAGTAAATGGAGTTAAAGCAGCTTATAGATGTATTTGTTTTACCTGAACGGATCTCGCTAGCATGTTAAAGCATTTAAGTTTGTTGCTTCAGGCAGAAATGCATCGGTGCAATAAAACAGAGTATAGTTTGTGCATCTACTGGCTTCCTTTCACGTTACCAAAAACTGTAAATTCCTCGAAATGGTAAACATCCCTACCGGCTGAATTACTGCTGTGTCTGTGTGCACATAAATCTGGTGAGTCATGAGTGGGTGATGTTTCGTCGAGGCGTGTGAGTGTGTTTGTGTGTCATTAAACTACCTGAGGAGCGCAGAGGGGAACATCTGGAAACGAGGCTGCAGCATCTGTCAGTGGCGTCAAACCAGCAGCTACCGGTTTTTAAACCGTCTGAGTGTGTCTGTGTCTGCGAACGGCGCTTTTCATATGGGTCAAAATGTGGGAAAATAAGAATACTTGGATGCAAGAAGGAGCTAAAATCCTTCTTTAAGAATGTTCTTAAAGAGCCAGAATGTACTGATAAAACCCATTAATCTGTTAAAAATAGATGTTGGTTTATTTCAGCATCAAATAAGTGTTTCACTCATTAGTTCCTTCACGGATTTTTTGATTGTTTTTGTAATCAAAATCACGGATTTGGTGGCGCTAGATTAGACTTATTTGTAAGGAATTTTGCGCTAATGTGTGAAGTTAAATGTGGCTTTTTATTACTCACTTTATCAACCATGGACTATAAATTGACATCATTAGCAGATTTGTGAAAAAACCGGAGGAACTTAATGATGTAATTTGGAGTTTAAATGGCCAAATATAAAACTACGGTGGGCCAGATTTGGCCCCTCGACCTCGAGTTTGACACACTCCTAGATGCCTATTTTAATAGTTCAAACACCAAATATACACCAATAAGTATTAATATGCATATAGTTGATATAAACAAAAGTTTTGAATGGAAAGAAGTATATTTTTATACTCAAGAGGTATAAAAACAAAATCCAGATTTTTATTAAGTTAAACTGTCATAAACAGAAAAATGTATGAATTGATAAAAGTACAGCCTCAGAAGTGTAAACCCTCCTTTGACCCCTGACCCCCGGTTTTTCCTGGGAATGAGGCCACGCTCCCAGCTGGCAGCTTCGGCTCAGCAGATTACATATTCACTTTCTCTAACGAACGCAGAACGTTTAGTTTGGAAATGTTTCAAGCAGAACAAAGTTCCTTCATTCACATAAAGAGACGATTATGAAAGAGTTTTCACACCTGATAGTTTGGTAGATTCGGTTCAGTTGGGGACCAAAATTGCAACATTTGCTGCATTTTCAGTTGCGGTTCAATTTTGCACTGCATTGTGTCAAACAATTTGAAGGACCTGTTCCCCTCCTCGCCTGTGGGGGCGCTGCACCAAGAACCACTGAAGGAAACAACACAAAAACCTCGAAAGAAGACACTGAGCACAACTTTCTTCTTTCAAAATGGAAACAAAAATGGATGAGAATCAGATTTTAGCAATTGTAGGATTTTTCTAATGGCTTTTCAAACTTTTTCCAAGTTTGTGGATGTAAACGTGGCTGCTAATGGTGGTGCATATCTTGTGATTTTAAAGTTGTTAGCTCAACACATAACTTAATCCTCATTGCTGTCCTCCATGGCTGTTGTTTTTCTTCTGCTTTTGGCGCGGTCTGCAATCTGCACTCAAACCGCACCAGAGTTCATTTCAACCGAACCAAGAACAAGAGTTCGATTTTTTGGTCCACATCAGAGTTTGATTGCGCGTTCACACCTCCCCAAACGAACCGAACTAAAAACACTAGATTTCAATTAAAGTGGATTTAACAGGGCTGGAGTGAGTGAACCATTGGAACCATATTTCAAATATGCAACAAAACATCATCTTATTTACATCTTTATCTCTTCATATTTGCTGCGGTTTTATAGAACCAGATAAGAGCTGATTCTTCTCGCAGTGGTAAATATAGCTGATTACTTGAAGTACACTTTTAGATTTGCTCTGAACTCCTCAACACAGTTTGTAAAGACTTCTCAAAGTGAAAACAAGCAGAAATATTTGTCTCAACAGAGGTATAATTGTCCCCGTTTTAACAATACGGTGCTTTAAAGTGAAATTTGACGTCAGCCTGCTGGTTTCCACTGAGGTATCATGGGAAATGGGTTTGTCTCCAAGCATCACATGCTGCTTCATACACTCAGGCCCTCTTGCAGCTTAGTCACATCACTGTGCATTCAGCTTCCCGGTGAAAACAACACCACTTCCATTCAGCCTTTATCAGTACATCATCAGTTCGGGGAACACATGGTGTTCCTCATAGAGCCGTGTCCTCACTCGATCGAGTTTCCCACTCCTGGTTTCTCTCAAAGAAAGCTTGTAACCAACAGCTAAAAAGCTTTTTTTTAATATTATTAGACAAGACTTACGACACGTTTAAGCCGTAAAGATAGACTTCAAGCTCCTGCCTCCCCGTTTCTGAACGAGATGCGTGTCAGAACATGTGCTTCATGTTTCACTTTTGGATTGTTTTTGTTGGTTTTGGTTGAGTGTTTGCGTGTGAGCCAGAGAGACCATCTGTTTGCTTTCTGTGGTTTTCCTCGGGCTGCGGAGAGCTTACTTCTTCCACTATCATTCCAGCAGGCCCGGTGGCAAACTTTCAGAGTGTGAGAGCAATTTATTTTCGACTCGGAGGGAAATCAGATTTAGGGAGGTCAGACAACCTGGCAGGGATGTCGACTATCTTGTTTTCCTTTTAATTTTATTTAAATGTTTCCAGTCATGGACTGACCCAGACAGATTCCTGACTTGAATGTGATAAGAAACCAAGAAGGCCTTCCCTTAAAGACTGGACATAAAAAGGTTGGTGTCAGTAGAGTTTATTTCATTTATTACTGAGCGTAAATAAGTTCTCCAGGAAGCACTCGCTCCCTTCTCAAATTACTGTTCAACTAGCAGCAAAACAATAATGAAAGTGGCTGCAAACAGATGTGCAATTATACGAACGTGCATCTTTGAAAAGCAGACGTAGAGCCTCCCGCAAAACCT